>NC_142219.1:11997500-12597500 GCF_049639895.1 Pseudopodoces humilis
GGATGGATGGATGATGGATGATGGATGATGGATGGATGGATGATGGATGGATGATGGATGGATGATGGATGATGGATGATGGATGGTTGGATGATGGATGATGGATGGATGGATGATGGATGGATGATGGATGATGGATGCCCTGGAGCTGCAGCCAGGAAGGGACAAGCAGCTCCCAGTGGGGCAATTGCTGTTTTTGCAGCTTCCCAAATATTGGAGGTCCGTATTCCCTTTGCCTTTCCCACCTTATTCCAACAACAAGAGTAATGAATCCACAACAATTCCCACCTCCCTTTAGGAGCACAGCACAACCTTCCCAGCCACTCCTGCCCCAAATTCCCCCCAAAACAGGCACCCCAGAGCCCATCCCAAACCCCTGGCACACAGATCCAGCCCGGAGCATCCCCCCTGCACAGCCCAGATCCCGCTCACCGCTGCATCCAGGGATGGCCACGGTGCTGTTTCCCAGGAAAATCAGTCCCAGGGTGCTCCGTGGGAGGTGTGGGAACAGCTCAGCTTCTATTTAAGGTGTGGGATTGAGCAGGGATAATGAGACAATCAATCCATTCTCCTTCCAGCGCCTCGGGCAGGGCTGCACTGAGCCAAGCCCGGGGGCAGCACCTGGGGAAAGGCACTGCTGGTGTCTGCCAGCCACGGAGCAAGGAGTTCCCACTGCCAGGAGCAGGGAATTCTCATGATCCCGGAACCAGGGAGTTCCCACAGCTGGAACTGACAAATTCCCACTGCCAAAACCAGAGAATTCCAAATTCCAGAACCAAGGAATTCCCACTGCCAGAACCAGGGAATTCCCACTGCCAGGACCCAGCAATTCCCACTGCCAGGACCCAGCAATTCCCACTGCCAGGACCAGGGAATTCCCACTGCCAGGACCAGGGAATTCCCACTGCCAGAACCCAGCAATTCCCACTGCCAGGACCTTTCCCTTCCCAGCTCTCCGGAGCCTCCCTGCATCCCTGTGCAGATCCAGGATGTGCAGGCTGCCCATGCAGAGCCATTCCCACCCGGCAGAGCCACGCTTTAGCTGCTCCCAGAGCACTCCTGCACTGCTGGAAATGCAAAAGCAGCTGGGAAGCACCAAATGTTTTGGGTTTTGGGGGGCTCAGGGGCTGATCCCCTCATGGGAGGGATAATTCCAGCAGCAAATCCCTCGTGGAAGGGGTGAGCGAGGAGCCATCCAGGGAGCTGGGCTGGCAGCTGGAGCAGGGCAGAGCCTGGCAGCGTGTGATTCCATGTGGGATTGCAGTCTGGGAGCGCTGGTGTCAGTGTTCAGGAGCACACACAGTCACAGACTGATTCTATGCAGGTGCTTTATTGAAGTGTGTGGGAACCAGGGCTATCAGCAACCCAAATCTAGCTCCATCCTCTTTGTCCAAAGTGCACATATTTCTACAATTTCAGCTGGAGCAGTAATCACTATAACAACCTTATCAATATTGCTTCATTAATAAATCTTCATTAACTTTATCTGTATTGCTTCATGAGAGTTGGCTCATCCTTGCACGAACATGTACCAATCTTATCTCTGGGTGGGTATCTTGGAGACCCCAAGTACCCTTTACCATAAATATTCCAGCTTGCTCAACCATCCCTAATAGCAAACATTCTTGTGGCCTACCTCTACCAGATTTTAAGAAACATTTTCAGAAACATTTAACCCCAGAGTGACACTGGGATGCTGCTGGGAGGGACTGGAAACCATTTTATCCATTTTATTCCAAGCTCCTTCTGCGCCGGCCCTGCCAAATTCCCCCCAGGCGTGCTGCAGTGCTGGGAGCTCACAGAAGGATTCCTGAGGGAAAATCCCGCTCCAGGAATGCCTGTTTTTCTCCAGAGGTTTTTCCAGGGCTTGGTTTGCTGGCTGCAGTGGCACTTGGGGCTCGACACTGCACCAACAGCCTCTCCTGGCCTTGGCTGCGTCCCCGTGGAGGTGACGGCCACCCTCGAGCTCGTGGACTTTGGGATTGACGTCCCTGGATTGGGTTTCGGATATTTTTGGTCCTGTAAATCCCATGGGTGATAATGCTCAGCACAACGGGTCCTTCCTCCCCACGGCCAAGCTCTTTTTTGGGATTTAACTCCCTTAACTCTCATTCCCAGCTGCTTCCTCCATTCATCCCCAATTCCAGCTCCCTGGATGGCTCCTCGCTCACCCCTTCCACGAGGGATTTGCTGCTGGAATTATCCCTCCCATGAGGGGATCAGCCCCTGAGCCCCCCAAAACCCAAAACATTTGGTGCTTCCCAGCTGCTTTTGCATTTCCAGCAGTGCAGGAGTGCTCTGGGAGCAGCTAAAGCGTGGCTCTGCCGGGTGGGAATGGCTCTGCATGGGCAGCCTGCACATCCTGGATCTGCACAGGGGCGCAGGGAGGCTCCGGAGAGCTGGGAAGGGAAAGGTCCTGGCAGTGGGAATTGCTGGGTCCTGGCAGTGGGAATTGCTGGGTCCTGGCAGTGGGAATTGCTGGGTCCTGGCAGTGGGAATTCCCTGGTTCTGGCAGTGGGAATTCTCTGGTTCTGGCAGTGGGAATTGCTGGGTCCTGGCAGTGGGAATTCTCTGGTTCTGGCAGTGGGAATTCTCTGGTTCTGGCAGTGGGAATTCTCTGGTTCTGGCAGTGGGAATTCTCTGGTTCTGGCAGTGGGAATTCTCTGGTTCTGGCAGTGGGAATTGCTGGTTCTGGCAGTGGGAATTGCTGGTTCTGGCAGTGGGAATTCTCTGGTTCTGGCAGTGGGAATTGCTGGTTCTGGCAGTGGGAATTGCTGGTTCTGGCAGTGGGAATTGCTGGTTCTGGCAGTGGGAATTGCTGGGGTTTGGCAGTGGGAATTGCTGGGGTTTGGCAGTGGGAATTCTCTGGTCCTGGCAGTGGGAACTGCTTGGTCCTGGCAGTGGGAATTGCTGGGATCTGCCCCATGGCCGAGGGGCTGGAGGAGGCTGGAGCTGAGCTGTCCCCACAGGAGCTGAGGAGGATGGAAGGACAGGCTGAAGGCTCATCCACACTGCCTGGAACCTTCCAGGATGCTGGAATGTGTCTGTCCACCAGCTGGAAGTGGTGGGGCCATGGAGCCAGGGGGTACCACACAACACCCCTACCCCTCGGCTGTCCCTAGGATGGGGGCACAGGGATCTCGTCAGAGCCTCCCGGGGATATCTGGCACCCCGAGGTGCTGGGAAAGGTCACCCCCTCCCTGCTGGCACAATTCCCCTCTGGGACAACTTCTCCCCTCCAGGAGAGACAAACCCTGAGTGTGGGATTATTTTCCTTCAGCATCACAGACCCTTCCCCACCCCACAGGGAGCTCACAGCACACCCAGGGTCCCCTGGCCCCCTCCCACCCCTCAATGCAGGCACAGAAAGTCCCAAAAAACCACCAGGAATAAATAAAAACCTGTGGGGCACAGGAAAACCTTCAGCCAGTTTTTCTACCTGCTGCTGCCCAGGGCGCGGCTCTGCTTTCTGGAGGAGGCTGCAGGTGTGAAGTTTAGGGCCAAAAGCTGGGAATTGGGAATCTCTCCTCCTTCCCGGAGCTGCCAGGAGGAAAGGATCCTGCTCTGAGCCCGGCAGGAGCTCACGCAGTCACAGGGGCTCAGGTTTCTGTCCCCGACGGCAGCGTAAAAATAGAGGTGAGGAAAGAGAATGTGCTGAGCAATGGGGCAGCAGGAGCGGGGGGACTCGGGCCGGGGCAGCCCCTCCCCAGCAGGCGGCCGGGAGATGCTGGAACGGCTCGGGGGCCGCTCCCCGGCTGGAATTAATCCCAAAGCGGGATCAGCTCGGCGCTGGCTCACAACCACAATCCTGTTAAAGGCCGGGTGGCCACGACACAAGTGGCCAATTAGCCCGGCCTTGGGCTGTTCCCTGCCCGGGGCTCCCCGGGAGAGCCGCTCCTGGCTCAGCGCTGCCCTTAATGAGCTAATCAAGACCTAATGAAGAATTTGAGCTTTACCCAGGCAGGACCCCCCCCCAGGCCGTGCTGGGGGGGCTCCGAAAGGAGCGGCCCTGGGCTCCGTGCGGCTCCTGAGAAAGCCCAGACCAGCCTGGGGAGGAAACATAAATCAGAGGTGGGAACAATGGCCCATTGTGGGCCCCGGGCAGCGCCGGCACGGGAGGGATGGGCCGGGACAGGGCTGTGCCTTCAGCTGCCGATTGTCCCCCTGTGGCCTCCCCGGGACCCCCCGGGACTGGCTACCGCCCTGGCTGGGGCCACCGCCGGTTCTCGCCCTGCCGGGCTCGGCTCCTCGCCAGCCTTTTCTTGCTGCGGGGGAGCAGAGGTAACACACCTCGGGGTGTCTGGGGTGCTAATTCAGCTCGATAAGCGGCCTGAGCTGCGGGCAGCACGGGATAAATCAAGGCACATTTGTGTCTCTGACGAGCCCGGTGTGTCCGCAGGGAGGGACGGTGGCAGGTGGGGACACATGGAGAGCCACCCTCCCTGCTGGAAACAGGGCTTTGTTATCTCCAGCATCACAAGCCAACACAAAAGTTTCGGTAGCCCCCGTTTGATGTCGGAGCATCCCGGCTGTGCCCACACCGAGAGCATCCGAGCTGGAATGATGCCGTGGGCTCAGCCAGCGGCGGTGGGAGCAGAGCTGGAGCCGCTGGGCTGGGGCTGAGCTCCGCTGTCACTCCCTGCGTTTGTCCTCTCCTGACAATTGTTGGCGGCCGTGATTCGCCCTCAGCAGGGAGGGGGTGACGGCCGCGGGTGAGCGCGGCTGTGCCTTCCCTGCACACACGGGGATGTGTCCAAAGGCATTCCCGAGCATCCAGAGCCGCCAAGGAAGCTGCGGGGAATGGTTTTGCCATTTATGACCATGCTGGTGCTGGCAATTCGAGGAGCGACATCAGCTCCCTGCACCGGGGCTCTGCAGTGCCACCAGCAGCTCTGTCCGGTGACAACCAGGGACACACCGGGGACAACCAGGGACACACCAGGGCCAACCAGCTCCTCTCCAGACTGGGACAGCCCCCCAGCTTTCCCAAGACCCCCCATGTGTGAGATGGTGCCACCAGGGTGAAGCCAGCGAGGGAGGCAGGGGGGACATCCAGTCCCTCCATCCAGGGATCCCAGTCCATCCAGGACCCCAAATCCATTTCTTCTGCTGGCAGAACCCACCAGAGCAGCCCCTTCCCACGAAATCCCCCTGGATGGCTCCATCCCCGCTCCCCACCCCGGCCCTGCCTGCTTTAATTGGTTCCAGCTCCCGCAGGCTTTGAGAGATGAAAAGCCCTCGACAGGAGGAGTGTGGAGCGTTCATGATTTATTAATGGCCAGCCATCATTATTTTACCTTTCAAGTGCTCGGGCAGCGGCGAGGAGGGAAGGAGAGGGGGGAAATCCTGTGAACTTCCCAGGATTTTCCTCTCCATCTCCTGGCCGCCCCCAGCAGCCAGCGCTGCCGCTTTTCCAGAGGGGCCGCTTGGCAGATCCATGGTGGCATCCCGGGAAAACAGCGTGGGAGAGGTGGCCAAAGGGAGCGGCAGATGCCGGGAGCCTCCAGCGCTCCATCACCGGGCTGAGCCTGCCACTCACCCGTTCCAGCCCCTCTGCTGAGCTCTGCTGGGTGCAAATTCATCTGCTGCCCGCGCAATTCCCACGATTTCTGCTGCAGCATCTCCCATCCAAGTGTTGGCTGGGAATTACAACCCCCAAAGGGATGGGCTGGGGGCTGGGACAGCGGGAGAGAAGGAAAAAGGGATTTGGGAGTGCTGGAGCAGGCAGAGACGCTCCCAAGGCTCCGATGGACCCATCCAGACCCCACCACAGACACAAAATCCCAGGATGTGACAAGGAGAACACACGGAGCAGCACAGGGCAGGGCAAGGTTTTTCCAAATGTGTTTTTTTCTTGTTGTTTTTGTTTTGTTTTTGTTTTTTATTGGCATAAATAATTCATACACTGTCACCTCACCAAACACTGCACGAGAAACCACGGGAACAAATGGCTATCCAGGTCTGCAGGTCCCAGAGATTCGCACCCAGCCAGACAGCAGAAATTAGAAATTACTTTCTTCAAGTGTAGAAAACGTTAGAAATGTTCCTGTACAAATTTACAGCGGAGAGAATCCATCGTGCCTTTCTCAGAAATTCCTTTTTTTTTTTTTTTATTTATTTTGTCAGTGGTTTGTGGGGGTGATTTGTATTTTTATTTCTCACCAGCTTCTTTTTTTTTTTTTTCCCAGAGGTTTTTTTTTTTTTCATTGCAACGACGACAACAAAATATATATATATATATATATTTATATATATTTATATATATATATTTATAAAAAGAAAAAAGGGGGGGAGAGGAAAAGGGAACTGAAAATCAGCTCATTCTGCAGAACTACCACGGAGAAAACGAAGCAGGCCAGCGAGTTCAGTTGGAAACTGTACAGGATGGAGGTCTGTATATATCTATATACATACATATAGAGATATGCATATATATCTATATATACCTTATGTACAAGGCAATGGAACACGGGAATTTACAGGGACCTGAAATTAAAGGCGACGCTCGCAGCTGACCAAGCTTCCCCCCCTCCCCTTGAGAGTTGTTGTTGGCAACCAAATGGATAAATTCAAATCAAGTCATAGAAATTCGAATAAATTCATAGAAATTCAATTAAATGCAAATAATTTAAAATAAATAAAGGGTGAAGAAAGGAGGAAGGGCTTGAGGCAGGGCACTTGGGGGGCAGAGAGAGGCTCGTGGCATCACCAGCACAGAGCCCTTCTCCTCACACAGCCACAGAGGCCGAGTTCCAGGCACCAACACTTCCACAGAACCCTAAATTGGCACAAGGAGATGTTGGACTGGGTGTTGGGAGGGGATTTTTCCTGGGCAGGCCCTGGCACAGGGTGCCCAGAGCAGCTGGGGCTGCCCCTGGATCCCTGGCAGTGCCCAAGGCCAGGCTGGACGGGTTTTGGAGCAGCCAGGGATGGTGGAAGTTGTCCCTGCCGTGGGGTTTAAGGTCCCTTCCAACCCAAATCATTCCAGAATTCCGTGCTCTAGGAAGGGTTGAGCAGCTCCTCCAAGACATTCATTTCTGCCTCCCATCCATCCAAAATCTGCATCATCCCAGCTCCTGCCACATCCAAGGACTGGATAAAAGTCGTGGGGGCCGAAATCTGAGCTCGTCATTCCCAGAAATTGCCCGGTCAGGGCTCAGCGAGGATTTGGCAATTTGTGGGGAAAGGGAAATAGAAGGAAAAGTAGGGAATCTCCTTTCAGCAGCTGAAGGAGGACACGGAGCTTTGGGGCCACCTCTCCCATTTCTGGGAGAGTCCAGACAGCCCAGCCCCGGACGTGGTGTCAGCATCAAAACGCTGGGAAAAACCTCGGGCAGCAGCAAAGCCAGGAGCTCTGGGAGAGCCCGGGAGGGTGGTGGGAGAGCCCGGGACGGTGGTGGGAGAGCCCGGGAGGGTGATGGGAGAGCCCGGGAGGGTGGTGGGAGAGCCCGGGACGGTGGTGGGAGCATGAGGCAGCCCAGAGCTGCAGGGCTGGCTCAGGAGAGCATCCCTGGGGTGTGGGGAGGTGCCCTGGGGCTGGGAGCGGCTCCTCCGTGTCAAAGGCTGCGCTCAGCTAAGGCCAGCTCTGGGAATAAGCCTGGCTCACAGCTAAACCCAGCTAAACCCTCTCCCTCCTTCGGAGCTCCTGTTAGAGGCCACTGTGGAGAGCTTCTCCTGCATCGTCCCCTCCCCGGTGAAGTGCTGGATATTTTTAAACTGGGCCAAAAAATAAATCCTTCAGAAAGACAGAGTCAAAAAACCCCCAAACAACGACAAAAATAAGATTTGTTGGTGTGGCGAGTGGGGTTTTTGTTGCTTGGTTTTTTTTAATAATGAAGACTTTAAAAATAAGAAGGAATGATGGAAATAATGGGGCTGCCTGATAAACTGGAATGGAATGGAAGGAGCTGCTCCCGGGAGCTCATCTGGGAGAAGTTCAGGACAGCTCTTTTTCCATCGATCCCATTGTGCTGTGCCTGTGGCTGAGACCCCACGGCGAGGGGAGAGAGGGACGAGGGTGGTGAGGAGGGAGAGGACGGCTATAGGAATATTTGGTTCCTTCCAGGTGCCCAAAATTCGGTGGAGAAAGGTGTGGCCAAGGGGGAATGAGAGAGGATGAGGGGAATGGCTTTAAGCTGCCAGAGGGCAGAGTTGAGCGGGACATTGGGAAGGAATTGTTCCCTGGGAGGGTGGAGCTGGGATGGAATTCCCAGAGAAGCTGAGGCTGCCCCTGGGAGTGTCCAAGGCCAGGCTGGACGGGGTTTGGAGCAGCCTGGGATAGTGGAACGTGTCCCTCATGGCAGGGATGAGCTTTAAGGTCCTTTCCCACCCACCCAACCCATTCCTTGGTTCTGTGGCTGAGGCTGCAGCCCGGTGAGGCCCTGACACCACGGGGGAACCAACCCAGCACCCATCAGGTGATCCTGGCCCACAAAATCCATCGGGTGTCCCATGGGGGACACACCAAGGTGAGACTTGGGACACCGGGAGCAAACCCCCAGTGCCCCCAGGACAGACATTGTCCCCTCCCTGCACCATAAACCCACCCGGCTCCAGCCCTGTGTCACCCCGGGGATGAGCAGCACCCCTGGGCTCACCTCCTCCCCACACCCTCCCCTCTCTCCTGCTCCCCTGGGGAGTTCACTCCTGCTCAGAGACCAAACCCACAGCAGGACAGCGACCATCGCTCCCTCTGGACGGGCTCTGGGGGTCGGGGACACCTCCCCGTGCCCCTCCCAGCTCCCAAAACCTCTGGGAAAGGGGATTTTGTGCCTCCCCCAGAGCCCGGGGCAGCGGAGGTGAAGGCATCGGTGAAAGCTCAGAGAGGCTCCGAGGTTTTAGTGCAACATTCACTGCTCCTGGGCACAGCAGGGAGAGCTGGGAGGGGACAGGGACAGCACAGCCCATCGCTGCTGTGGGCTGGGGGAAAGGGAAAGGGGGGGATGAGGTGAGCCCTAACTCAGGGACCCCAAATTGTGCTGCTGGAGCAGGGAGCAATTAACCCAAGTTAACCCAATTAACCTAAACGAGGGCTCAGCCTGCCCATCCCAGCCTCATCCCACCTCCACACGCTGCCTCCCAGAGAGGGATGTGATCCCAAAAACACCAGCAGGAGACTCCTCCAGATCCCTTTTGGGGGCTGGATCCACCCCTCCCTGCTCCTGCCCACCTTGGAATTTTCACTCATGTGGGGATTTTAAAACCCCCACAATTAAAATCCCATCTCATCCCAGCTGCAATTAAGTTTCTGATCTTCATTTAGTTATGCTAAAGCGCTCCCAACACCAGCAAGGAGGAGCTGGGGGAGCAGCCAGACAAACCAGGGCCGGTTAAATTTGCAAAGCCTCGTGACGGCTCCAAATTAAAGCGAACTGAGACTACAATTGAATTATCCGGGATGATAATGCCCCATGAGAGCCTGGGAATGGGATCTGCTCTCATCTGACAGCTCATCTGAGGGGCTGGAGAGCCCATCCGGGCTGGGGGGACAGGGAAATGCCAGCACGTGGAATCCAGGTGGCAACAGCACCTCCCAAGGAGAATTTTTTTGGGGAAACCCTGGGATTTGGCTGATGGGAGATGAGTTTGTGGCAGGGGGGTGGGGAATGGGCATGGCTGAGGTGTCCCAGTGTGGGGCTGGGAGATGCTCTGTACAACCAGAGCCTGTCTGCATTCCCAGCTGCAGGAATGAGCCGTAGGAGAGAGGATGGATCCCAATTCCAGCTGCCCCGCTGTGCCCAGCCCCAGAGCATCCCCAAACCCGGGGTTTTGGGAGCGAGGAGCAAAGCCAGGAGCAGGGCAGCGCTGAGGGCAGGGCGGGGCTGGCTGATGAGAAACACACCGGGAAAAGCGGATAAATGATCGGGAATGTGGAGATGTGCCCCGCTGGGAGGGAGACCCGCGGGGGGACACGTAAGTGGCCGCGGCTGGCAGGGAGAGAAGCCACTTGTGAAAGGTCAGCGCTGCCCACGAAGGGGCTGCGGGGGCTCGGGGGGAGCGGGACAGATGCATTTCCCCACGGGGGAGCAGCTAATGGCAGTGGCGCTCCCTGGCCCCGCAGGATCCGGGGATAAACTCATGAATCAGCGACATTCCCCCTTTTTTCATGACAAAACCGCAAAGAAATAAATAAAGGGAATTAAATAAACCCACAGAGAACCGATAACAAGCCCTCCCCAGCCGAGCATCATCGTGAGCGCTGGGTCGGGATCAGAGGAGCCCTGGGGATAAATTGAAGTCATCGTCCAGTGGGTCAGCCCTGCTCGGGGAGGGGACTGTCCCCAGAGCCACCGCCTGTGCACCGAGAGCCGCCCGCTGCTGTCCCGGTCCCACCGCAGCCGGGCGCTCCCGGGGCTGCTCCGGCTCGTCCCGCCCGCTCCGAGAGGATTCCCGGGATGATGAAACGCTGCGGGGGAAGAGTCTCATTGCCGGGCCGCTGTCGGCCCCGCTGCTCCTCCGTAGCGCAGGCTGGGAAGCGGAGAGGAAGAGGAGACCCGCTGGGGGAGGAAGGCACCGTCCCTTAACTCCTCCCGTCACAGCCTGGAACGGACACAAGGAGCAGAGTCAGCACCGGGCGCCTCCTCCCGCGGGGGTTTGCAGGGAAGATCTTGGGGAAAAAACTCCTGGAACGGCTTTTCCACGGAGCTGCTGGCACAAGCAGCGGCAGCGGGGGAAGCCGTGAGCTCCCGTGCCAGGCCTTGGGTACCGCTGCCATCCCTGAGCATCCAGGATCCCGAGGGATCCAGGGGTACCGCAGGCAGCTCATCCCTGCCAGGATTCCTGGACTCCCCGGGAAAGCCAGGACCTCACAGGAGCAAGAGCCAGAGCCGATGTGGAAGGAATCGGCTCCCGTGGAGAGCCGAGCTGGAACATCCTGATTAACAAAAGACTGGGCCGGTAATTAACAGGGAGCTGCGGGGCAGCCCCAGCCCAGGGCAGGCGGAGCGTGGCTCAGCGATCGGAAAAACATTCCCAAACCCAGCGGAGCGATCCCGCAGCTGCCTCGGGGCTCCGCGTCCCTCAGCACTCCTTGCCCGGCTGCCGGAGCTGGCCTGGGGCCTGCTTGGAGCGGGGTTTGGGGATTAACTCCCCTCCTGATGAGCGGCTCCCGCTCAGGGTCTTTTGGGGGCCACCTGGCCGCGGGCTCTGCTCTGCCTCCCAGGGACAGGGAGTGGCACAGGGGACATTCCAGACACTCCTGGGGCCTCCCAGGTAAGGCGGTTTGTTATCAGCAGCAGGAGAAATCGGCATCTCCAACCCTCTGTAAGGACCAAGAGCGATTCCCGAAGCCCCCAAAATGTCCTCACGTCTCTTTCTGAGCTCACATCTCCTTCCCTCCATCCATTCTCATTTCCAGCCTCCGGGGATGCACGCTGGGAGCTGGAATAATCCCTCCCGTGAATGCCACCCCCGCACGGGCGAGATTTTGGTTCTATTTGTCACAATATGACAAATTCCAGGGAGGAAAATGAGTTTCTGAGTGATTGCTCCACGTCTTGCCTGCTGTTCCCAACAGGGCAGATCCTGAAATCCCAACTGGGGACCCACTGATGCCGTTTCCTGGAGCACGGGGATGTGACTAAGCCAAAGCAGGGGAATGGAGCAGGATTGGGCCATGGGAGAAGAAGGGATCAGGCTGGAATCTGCGATGGCTGAGGGTCTGGGAAGGGTCCCTGGGCAGAGCATTCCCCCATCCATGAAATCCAGGACGGGCAGGGATGGGGACTTACTCTGCCGACTTCCAGAAGTGCCCCGGGTGGGAAAGGCGGCGGTTGCGCTTTGGCAGTTTCTCCAGCATGTCCATGAGCTTGGTGAAGGTGGGTCTCTCCTCCTGCTCGTAGGCCCAGCAGAACAGGAGGATGTCCTGGAGCCGGAGGGAGAGCGCCTCAGGAAACCCGGCCAGGCGCTCTCCCAGCGGGAATTGAGCCGGTCCCGCTCCCACCACAGCCCTCACCCCCATCGGCCACAAGGAACCCAACTCCATCCCCACATCCTTGGGAAGGGCTGGGATGGAAGAGATGTGTCCATCCCATGAGATCCCATCTCCATCCCCACATCCTTGGGAAGGGCTGGAGCGAAGGGAACGTCCAAGCTGAGGACAGCAGCAGGACCAAGCCTGGCTGGATGAGACCGGCAGATCCAGAGGGTTTTTCCCAGGGCCCCAGCAGCCACGCCCCACTCCATGCACACCCACACAGGGCCCCACAGCACCTACCGAGATCTCCTTGCCCATCCCGATCTGGCTGAGGTTGGGCTTCATCCCTCTTCCCACCTGCCAGATTATTGCCTCCGCTGGCTGCGTCTTGAAGGGCCATTCCCGGGCGTGCAGCTCGTACCAGATGGTGCTGTGGGGGGACACTGGGAATTAGAGACGGAGCAGCCAGCAGGGATTCGGGATGGAGAATCCAAACCACTCCCTGCTCCAGAACCACCTCATCCAGGAGCTGTTTCATCCCAGGTGACACCAGAGGCGCTCAGCCCTCCAGAGGTTCCAGAGGCGTCACCTCTCCCATTTTCCTGAGGGAGGAGATTGACTTGGAGCGAGCCCTGCTTCCCACCAGGGGCGATCCCAAGCGTGGGAAGGAGGACAGAGGCTGATGGAGGCCCGGGCAGAGCCATCCTGGGAATGTCCCAGCTGGATGCAACAGCACTGCCTACGGAGCAGCTGGAGAGGGGATGGTGGGGATCCAGCTGCCACCGCTGCAGCGGAATTCCGGGAAGGGATGAACCCAAGAATTCACTGTCACTCCAGCTTTTCCCTTTTTCTCCTCCAACAAGCTCTCCAAGCTCCAAAAATCCATCCAAGCCGTGCCATGAGCCATCCCAGGTGTCCTCACCAGGTGACGGCCACGTGAAGCCCCGGCCATCTGCTCCTGCTGGCATGGCTAAGCCAAGCCCTCTTTTCTGTGAGGAATCCCAAATCCAAGGGAATATCCCAAAACAAGGGCATCACCGATGGAAACGGTGGGCACCCCCGTGGTTTTCCGCCCCCGCTACTGCCTGCAAGTTTTGCATCATCATTTTCTGGCAGCCAGAACCTGGATGAGCCCGGATTCCCACATTGCCAGCCCCATTGTCCAAGGCAAATTCCCTGGACCTGCTTTTCCCTCCCAGGGATGCCTTCGTGACCACTTAAAGTAGCAAAGCCCAGGGCTAAAATGACATCAGGGTGGAAAAATCTGTTCTATAAACGGAAAATTCCTCCTGGTTAGGGAAGCTCAGTGATTTGGGGAATTGGAATTCTTCTGATTTTGCACAGTTTGGCTGGAATTCTCAAAAAAACCCCTGGATAATGGGAGAATTATGTGGGTGCAGAGGAATGGGGGGCTGGGAGAGGGGCAGGTGCTGCGGGCACAGGACAAAATCAGGAGGAGCATCCAAGCACCCTCAGATTGGATTTAATGCATCCAAGGCATTAATTCCAGTTTCTCACTGGGAGTTTTTGTCATCTTTAAAAGTTCTTTTCCTCTTGCTGATCACCAAATCCCTGGAGGGAAGGGACCCCTCTGGATCATTCCTGAGCCTCCTGGGCTTGATGGAGGGCAGCCGAAACAAGAAAGAGGGAGAATGTGGGGAAACCTTTTCATCTTTTTCAGGAAACTCGGGCTTTCCATAAGGGCAGAGCTCACACTGGAGAAAAAAAAGGGAAAATTACGTCTCCCCTCCCACTCTCACTTAGTTGGATACGATCCTTTAATTACCTCTTTATTTCTGAGCTGAAGTTGTACCTCAGGGAGGGCAAAAATAAAAGAGCCAGACCCTTCCAGCTGTAATTACTGTGGGTTTGATGGGAATATTGCCATGGATAACGGGCCCACGCTCCCTAATCCCACAGCCTTCGAGGTATCCATGAGAAAATTAATCCTCTGGGTAAAATCTGCGTCCACCTCGGGAAGGGTTTAGCGAGGTGGGATTGGGCTCGTGCCCTCAGGAAGGCTTGTGGGCAGAAAAAGGGCAGGAGGAACAAATTGGTTTGCCAGGGAGAACTTAGAAATTCTCATTTTCTTGGCTTTTGGCAGCTCCTCATAGTGCTGGCACCACCATCAGCCCCCTGCAGTGGCTGGAGGGGGGAATTGGGGTGTCCAGGGGCTCCAAAGTTGTGTCCCCATCCATCATCTAAGCACCTTCTCATCCATTCCCACCCCAGGAGGCTGCAGGGGAGAGAGGATGCCAGGCTGGCATTCCCAGGATATTCTGGAGCCCATTGCCTGGAGCCACCCTGATGCCCAAAATGGGAGGGTTTGATAATTTATGGAGAATCGGGGTGTCCAGGGCCCCCCAGAGCTGTGTCCCCAACCTTTGCCATCTCCATCCAGCAGCCAAGCACCTTCTCACTGGTACCTGCCCCAGGAGGGTGCAGCGGAGAGATGATGCCAGGCTGGCATTCCCAGGATACTCTGGATCCCATTGCCCAGCACCACTCTGGTCCAGACCAGGAGGATTTGGTAATTTGGAGAGAATTGAGCTGTCCAGGGGTTCCCAGAGCTGTGTTCCCACCCCAGCCCCCTGCTTCCCCAGGACGGCATCCTCAGGATACTCTGAATCCCGCTACGCAGAGCCAGCCTGGTCTAAAACAGGAGGATTTGTTGATTTAAGGATGGTTTCACTCAAAATTTTTTCAAAGCAGGAAGGTTCATCCAGCCCAACGATGGGAATTCCGTCTGGCAGCATCCCCTTGGATTTGGGGCAAGCCAACAGCGTCCTCATCCCAGAGCAGCTCCCAGCTGAGGCAGCTCCCTGCTCCTGCCCCCTCCCGCTGCCCGGGGACTCACCCCAGTGCAAAGACATCCGAGTGCTTGGAGAAGGGCAGCTTGTCCTCCTCGGTGTCCGGAGAGAGCTGCCGGATGATCTCGGGAGCCAGGTGGCACAGCCAGCCGTTCTGGATCCGCAGCTTGTTCTCCCTCCTGCCGGGACACGGAGCCGTGGGGGCAGCACCACCACACCCCCGGGAGCAGCCCCCAGCTCCACACCCTCTTCCCAAGGATCTGAGCCTGGGTTTCCCCACGTCATCCGTGCAAAGTCAGGTTTTAACCCTGCTGTAGAAATGCTGGCACGGCTGTCCCTGCCAGGCAGCAGGACAAAATCGGAGCACAGGATGGTGGTTCCTGCCGGGACACGGAGCCAGAGCCGTGGATCTCACTGGGGGACAGCATCAGCACATCCCCAGGGAGCAGCCCCCAGCCTCCCATCCTCCTCCCAAGGTTTCTAAACCTGGTTTTCCCCATGTCATCCTTGCAAAGTCAGGTTTTAACCCTGCTCTGAGAAATGTCCCTGCCGGCCAGCAGGACAGAATTGGGGCACAGGATGGTGCTTTAGGAGAACTTTGGCACTTCCAGGCTGGTGATGGGGATTTAGGTTCTGCTGGGGCTCCTGCTGTGCCCTCTGCACCAAAGCCCTTCAGAGGATCCAGGGGTAAAGCGGGGATGAATTCCCCCAGCGGCCCCACTGTGGTTGGAGCAGGAGGTTGGACCTGGGACCACAAAGTGCCCCTTGCGAGCAAACCCATCCTAAAGTAACAGCCTGGGAATTGCTCTTTGGCCCCAAAACAGCCCCAAAAATGGCATTTCCCATGGGAACGGCCTGGCTTTGTAACAACCCTGCATTTCACCCCATCCGCTGTCCTTCCTCCACCTCCCCAGCCTCCCCCTGCTCGGGATAAACACGTTGGAATCCTTTGGCCAATGGCTGAGGATGACATTGGTGACTTCTCCATCCTTGACATCCTCCAGCAGGCACCTGGGATACTCTGCTGGCTTCAAAAGCCCTGGGTCACCAGCGCTGGTGACACCTGAAGCAGCTCCATCGTGTGTCTGAGCCCAAACGCAGCAGCAGGAGGGAACAGAACTGTCCCACGTCACGTTGGGCTGGAGAAGGAGGAGCCCGCTGGCTCCTGCCAGGAATTTCTCCCAAAGGTGGGGATGAACAGGGCTAAGGGATGGCTGTGGGGTCATCTCTCCTCCTGAATGTCAGCCCAGGGCCAAAATCCCATGGACAATCCAGGAGTGGGATTGTCCCACCCCAAAGCTGGCTCGTAATCCCAAAACGGCGAAATCCGGCGAAATGCTCCCGTCTGCAAATCCATCCCCACTCCCAGTGCCAGCTCTGGCAGTGACCAGAGGGACCCCATCCCTAGGGAAGGGCACTGCCACTCCCGGGAAGCTCCGATGGAAGCTCCTTGTCCCCTCTGGGGTGTCCATGGCTCCTCTCCACCGCAATCAGCGGCTCCGGCGCCGCTCGGACCCTCCGGAGCCACGGGAAAAGCACTTTGGCACAGAGGGGAGGCTTTCAGCTGCCCAGCCACCTCCCTCCACCCTCCAGCTCTTAATTACCAACCACCATTAAGCACCTGGGCAATTAAAAAGGCTGGAGCTCGCCTGTCCCTCCCGGGAAGCAGCGGGATGCGGTGGGCAGCACTTGGATCTGCTCCAGCACCCTCAGCAAGGCTGGGGTTGTTCCTGGGGCTTTTGTTTCGGCTCGTGGAAGTGGCTCAGGGCTGTGACATTCCAAAAGCAGCCCCATGATGCTCCAGGGACTGGATTGGGATGCACAGCTCATCCCTGGCAAAGCTTCTATGGGTTATGGGCTCCCAGCAACGAGGTCTGGGTTTTAATGGGATCCCAGAAGTGTCTCAGTTACAGCAATTGGAGGGTTTATGACCAAAGTTTACCTGACTTCACAACCACACCCAGCTGAGCATCTCCCATGACACCCCCAGGGCAAAAGCAGGAGCAGAAGAGCTCAGACCCCTCAAGACCCACCTCGTGCTCCTCCTAATTCCAGAGCAGCCCCACCAAGCCCAAGAACATTTAAATAAAGGAGGAATAAATCTGATTTCAGCAGGATGAGGCCCCAAGTCAGCAAATCTCTGCAGGAAGTGTTTTAACCCCAGCAAAACCAGCTGAAGAAATGTCACCATCCTTAACCTGACCTCTAAAAATTCAGTTCCTTCCCAACAGATGTTTTTCCAAGCCTCTGAGGACCCAAAATTGGAGTTTATCTCCTGTCTTCATCTGAGATACACCAAAACCAGCCAAAAACCCACCCTGAAAAGGGGAGATGAAACCTGCAGACACTTCCTGTTCCAAAATTCATGGTGGGCATGGATCCCCACTCTTCTCTCAGCTCTCCTCCAGCAGAGAACTCTTCTCCAGCAGCCCAGGGCACAAATTTTCTCATTTTCTCCATTTTTGCAGCAAAACCCTGCTCATTTCTATCCAGCCTTGCTTTCCTGGCCACCCTTCCTCTCCTGAGTCATCTCCTGGATTCCAACCCCACAAGGGGCCTCCCAGTCCTGGGCAGAGGTGGCCACAGAGCAGCCACCTCATCAGAAACCCCATTCCCCCCACTCCTCATTCCATCTCTGGAGCATCCCTGACCTTCACAGCCAAGATTCCTGGCAAAACTTGGGAGGTTTTGCCCAAATCCTCGTGTTCCCTGCTGGAATGAGCTGTTCCTTCCTCCTGGCAGGCCCTGAATCCCAAATCCCCAGCCCAGCTGGCGAACCAGAGGCAAAGCCCTCTTTGCCACAGTGGGAGATCCTCATTTCCTGGCCTTCCAAAGTTTTTGGCCAAGTTTGTGCTGAAATCCATTGATATTTATCCAGGCAGAGTGGAAAAGCTGGGAGTGTGTGGTGTGGGATGGAGAGAGGTGGCTACTGCCATTTCCTCTAATCCTTTGAATTCATCACTGGGAAATTGGGAAAAAAAATCCATCATTTCCAAGAGGCTTTTTATCTCCTGAGCATCTTTGTCATGGAGATGGGAGGACCAGCAGAAAACTGCCCAAGCCTGGCCTGTGCTGCTCCCAACACGAAGGATTTAGTGGGAAATGTGGGAAAAGTCAGCAACGTTCTTATTCCCTGCTTAAAAAAAAAAAAAAGGAGAATATCACCTCTGTTCTTCCTTCCCCACTTCTCTTTCCTTTTTCCACCCCAACTTTGCTTTTCCTCCTCTCCACAGCTGCTGGAACTCTTTTCCCTGCCATTCTTACAGCCGGGAAACCTCCCAAAGCGGAGGGAAAAGAAATTTAATAAGGAACATTTACCAAAACCTTCAGATTTAAACCCCCCGAGACCCCAAAATGTCACAATGTTGTGAAAGTCCCAAGCTTGGCTCTCATTTTCCGTGTCTTGCTCCGTGCCCAGCACAGACACCATGGCCAGATGTCTGTAATTCCCAAAATGTCACCGGAGTGGGGACAGCACAGGGATGGCATCACTCAGTCCAGGCAGGAGATGAAGCAGATGCCAGGGAATTATAATGATGGAAAGGGAAAAGCCAAGGGATGAACCAGCCCTGCTGCCACAGGAGCATCTCCTGGGTGGCTGCAGGGTGCTTTGGCCATGGAAATGATGCATCCCATGGGAAGAGGTTGGTCCAAGAGGCACAATTCATCTCTGAACCAAAATTCCAGAGGCTCACATGTGGCATCGCTACGGATCAAAACCAACTCCCTTCAAACAGAGCAGCCCCATGACCCTCAAAGGCCTCTGGAACTCCTGTCTGCTGAGGCTGGCAACACAAAAATGCACTTGGAGAGGGATTTTTTGGGATCTTTCCCCAAGTTTGGGCACGGGGAGGAACCCCAGTATGTCCATGTCCTCCTACCTGCCCGCTTGGAGAACTCCGGAGATGCTGAAGAGCCCGAAGTCGGTGATCACCACCTTCCCATTGTCATAGAAAACATTCTTGGACTTGAGGTCCTTGTGGAGGATCCCCTTGGCATGCAGGTATCCCATTCCCTGGGATGGAACAGAGAGAGGAGAACACCCCCAGGTCACAAAACGGGATGGGATAACGCCGGAGCGGCGACATTCCCATGGGATGCCGCGAGCATCCGTGAGCCACCGCGGCACATCCCAGCTGGACCACGTCCCCAAAGGGCCCTGACAGAAGGGAAAGTGTCTGGAGGGGTCCCGTGGTTTGGGATGGGCTCCTGGAGGGAGATGGGATTATGGAGCGGGTGTCCCAGCTGCCACGGTGCCCACTCATCTTCCTGATTAATCGATTCCGCAGGAAAAATTAGCGCCAAACCCACCCGGCAGCCGCTTCCCTGGAATCCTCCTCTGGAAAATGGATGGTGATGATGTTTTTGCCTCTGTTTTTTTGGGGGGTGGGAGAGGAGGGTAATAAGTCACCGCTCCCCATCGCCCCGGCGGAGCCATCGGCGCTTCCGACGGCCCCATCCGCCTGGAAACGGGCGCCTCGCAGGAGTCCTGCCTTAATTCCTTTCCCCCAGGAAAAACTGCTCGGTAGTTAATTAAAATTAGTGCTAATGAGGCACAAAAAGGCCATGGGTGGGAAATCCAAACTCTCCTGTTTAGCGTTGGCAAATCAAGCAGACTGCTGGCAGCTCCGTGTGGCGGATGTTCAGCTCCGCGGGATAATTCTGGGAATGGGGAGGGGGATAAAACACATTTATCCCAACTTCAGCAGGGATTTTGATGCTGTCCCACTTTTCACTCTCCTAAGCAGACTCAGGGAAAACTTGATCTGCAGGATGCTGCTGAAGGATCAATGCCCAACAGGCCGGCAAACTGTTGCTTAAGAGGGAATATTGGTTGTCTGTCACTGGAAAAGGGGAATTTATTAACTGGAATTCCATGGGGATCCATCCATTCTGAGTCTCATCTTTTCATCTATCATCATTAACCACGCAGGCTGTGCGAGAATTTATTTTTAAGCTGGCGGCTGATGTGGAGCCAGAAGCCCAATCCAAATTCCACCATCTGGAAAAAGTGGGAAAACAAATGGAAAACCACCCCAACCCAGCAAGATATGGGGGTTTCACTGCACCCCGTGGGGAGCAAATCCTACAGAGCCTCTGCCAAGGGATGCTGGAGGAAGGAAAGGATTTGGGGCTGGATGCCAGGACCATTCCAGGCACCGGGATTAATTAGGGGTCTCCAGCTCCCCGCACATGAAATAATGATGAGGTTTAAAAATCGGCTTTCAAATGTCACTGTCACCCGCAGGAAGTGCCAGGGTGGAGCAAGGAAAACCATTCCAGTGTTTCCCTGCCCAGGTGCAGTGCAGGGCCCTGAGCACCCATGGATGAGACCCGGTGCCACGGGAACGCTCCGCAGCCGCTGCCCGTTGTTTGAGGGTGGAGGAATTCCAGAGCAACATCAAGACCTTGCTCCCACCTGCTCCCACATCCAGTGGGGAGCTCATCTCCATGGAATCATCAAACACGGCCCCGCCCTTACAGAAGGAATTTTTCCGGGCAAACCCAAATCCCTCACCTCGCTCTGTGCAGATCCCATTGCAAATTCCAGCCCTGACACCTCGGCCCCTGGGATGATCCGTGAGGAAACACTCAGGGCCAAGTAATGCCTTAATTTGCTGGGCTGTGTGAAAAGCCAGCTCCCTCTGCCGGCACCGCTCCGGGGAGAAATCGTCCTTCCCCTCCCGAGGATCCTGGGGTAACCTTGCACCCGCTGGCCCAAGGAGATGAGCAGCTCTCCCGTCACATTCCAGGACTCAAAGGACAAAATCCAGCTACTGCTGTGACTGCACAGCAAATCCAAGGATTTCGGGACGGTGCAGCTCCAAGCCCACCCAAACCAAGGTGCTGGGATTTTCCTTCGCTTCCCAATACCCACCAGTTCCAAGTCCTGTGGAACATCTGCTGGAGATTGGTGGGGAAAGATGGGAAGGCTGGGAACGGGCCACGTGGTTGGGCATTGTGGCAGGGCTGGACTTCTCCAGGAATTCCCTTTGGTGCTCCCTTTGGAGCTCTGATAATTCCTCCAGGGATTTGGGGTGGATACAAAGTCCCTCTGCCTCTCACCACCACAGAGCTGGAGGTTTCCAAACTGTTCCCAACAGGCACCAGCTGCAGAAAACAAGGATCTCTCAGCCTGATCCTCGAAACCCACACGGAGCCATGACCCCACGCAGGGAAAGGGGCTGAACTGAGCCGCTCTTCCCGCTGGGAACATCTGGAAGGCAAAAGACCTGAGCACAAAAAGGGGGAAAAATACAAGGCTAAACTGTGATGCTTCAAGTGTTTGCTCAGCGGGAAAAATACGTGTCTGAAAGGTGGAAAACATGGATCAGAAGTAGGAATTAAGAAGGGAGAAGCTCTGGGCTGCCTCAGGCACCCCCAGCTCAGGCTGTGGCTCTGAGGTAGCTGAAGGTTCAGGCTGTGCTCACCTGTCAGCTCCTGCCTGGAAATCCCAGGAGAATTGAAGGAATTTAAACTTTAAAGTTAAAACTGGGTCTAAAAAAACACAAAATAGGCAATTTAGTAAGATACAGCCTAAGCACCATCCAGGGAAAAGGCACCGACCAGGAAATATTGCTGAACATATTCTGCTTTTAACCTGGGTTTAAATATTTAAGGGGGGCTAAGATCTGCCAGAAAACCTGATTTTCTGTTGTTTTCCCACAGTTAAATGTGGGATCAGCTCCAGGTTTGGCTCTGGGGTGGAAGTGTTGGCTGACCTTGAGCAGGGCGCCGGGGCAGTGTCACAGCTCCCATGGCAGAGCACGTGCCAAATATTTTTGGTGATAAATGTGTTTGGAATCACAGCAGAACCCCGTTCTGACAGACAGCTCAACACCTCAGCGCTGCTGCTGACATCCCATGGCAAAGCTGTGAGGGCTCAGGACCCAAATTCCCGGCCATTCCACCCTGCCACGGGAGGATCCTCCACAGGATTATTTACAGGGACACGTCTGAAGTGTGGGAGATGCACTTGGAGTCATCCCTGGGAAAGGAAAAGCATTTTTAGCTCTGGAAATGTAGGTGAGACCCTCCTTGGGGCACCACAGCATGGATTTCTCCAGGTCCTGGGAATGCTTTATGGGAATATGGGGAATGCTGGAAGTGTCCAAGGCCAGGTTGGAGGGGGCTTGGAGCAAACTGGGATAAACTGGGAGAGTGGAAGGTGTCCCTGTCCATGGCAGGGGGTGGAATGGGATGAGCTTTAAGGTCCCTTCCAACGCAAACCATTCTTGAACTCCATGATTGTGACATTTTTTTTCCAAGAGGAGAGCAATACCCCAGCAGGAACTCCCTCAGGGCAGCAATGCTGGATTTAAACACCTGAAATTCCAGCAGGGAAGAGGAGCAGCAGCCAGGATAATCCCCAAGCATGGGGAGCCTATGGAAGCTTTGGTGCCACCCCAATTTAGGCACATGAGAGAGGCCAAAGAGACCTGGATTTAAAACCAAGGAGTTCTATCCTGCTCAGAATCCTTGGATTTTAAAGCCAAGGAGTTCTATCCTGCTCAGAACCCTTGGCTGCTCCTCTCCCGCTCCCCAAAATGACTGGAGTGGGCTCTTGGCCGGGTTTTTTGCTGGATCCAGACCCCCCCAGACCGTACCTTCACAATTTCTTGTGCTATCTGCCTCGTCTTGTTGACGTCCAGGACAATTTTGGCGTCCCTCACCACGGAGTAGAGAGTCCGTCCTTTACACAGGCTGGAAGAACAGGAAAAGGGAAAGAGAAGTTACAAACCCTCCTGGGGAAACAGCCCCAAATTTTAAAGCAGGGAACCGTAAACCATCACAGGATTTTGGCCAGATTTTGGCCTCTCGGCTCGAGGCAGATTGAAGATTCCACAGGGAACTGGGGGTTCTCCCAGTCTGGCACTGGGAGGGAGCTCCCACTGCTCCTGGCGTGTCCTGGTGGCACCACCCCAGTGACACAAGGGACAACCTGGGCTGGCTCCTGGCTTTTCCCTGTATCCCAGCCTGGAGCAAAGCACCTGGTCCTCCTGCTTCCAGGTTTTTGTGCAGAACTGGCCATGGCTCCCTCCTCCTCCTCCTCCTCCTCCTCCTCCTCCTCCCCCCTCGGGATACAAAGCTCACAGATGTAAAATGAGTCAAAAGAGGAAAGACAGGGAGGAGAAAAAAAAAATCCCCCAACCCAACCCCATGCACTCCACAATGTCCTCCAATTTTCCTTCTCGTACCAATTACAGTAAAATCTATTTACAGAGCCTTAATTACCAAAGGCAGCTGGATTGGGGGGGAGGGGGGATGGATATAAACCAATTAAAAATATATTGACATTTGAATATCATAATGGAGGACGTGGGTGGCTGCTGCCTCGACTCCCGCCCACAAAAAAAGAGCTTTTTTTTTTTTGCTTTTCTCTATCCACCCACGCTCATTCCAGGCAACTTTGGAAAGATGAGACTGGATACCTGTGCCTGGGAAATAAAACACCCAACACACAGCTTGTTAAGGAGGTTTGGTGACTGCAGATGTTGGTTTGATTCTGTTCTGGTTAACACATTAAAAGTTCCGGGGTTTCATTCCGCTGCTGTCCCCCAGCTTGGCTCCACCGCTTTCCCCTCGCCCAGTTCTCCTGCCCTGGGAATTCCAGCACACACTGGTTTGGATTCATCCCCTGGCAGAGGTTTTGTCCTTTTTGGGTGAAAATCATCACAGAATCACAAAAGAGAATCACAGAATGGTTTGGGTTGGAAGGGCCTTTGAGGACCATATAATTCCAGCCCTCTGCCATGGGCAGGGACACCTCGGATGGGCCCTGGAGCAGCCTGGGACAGTGGGAGGTGTTCCTGCCCAAGGCAGGGGTGGAATGGGATGACCTTTAAGGTCCCTTCCCACCCAAACTATTCCATGAGTCCACAAAAGCCCGAAGAACTCCAGACTCCAGAAGCTCACAAATACAAAGGATCCTCCTGCTCCTAAGCCAGAAGCTCCACGTCACTCCATGGGCAGAGAGCAGGATTTTCAGGACGAGCAGTGAAACGGGAACGGGATCAATCCCACATCCCACGGGTCTTGGAAAGACAGCAGCGCCCTTCCAAATGTTTCCTCACTGGGAGCGTTAGGAATTGTCCTGCTGGACACACGTGAGCCGCAGTGGGGATTTAGGGCAGCAATGCCTCCTCAGGGATGGTTTTCCTTGCTCATCCCCGAGCATCCCAGCTGGATTTAGCCCCGAGGCAGCTGCGATACGAGCACGCTGCCTCTGAAACATCTCCTGCAACACTTCGGCTGCAGTCAAATCAGAATTTGCTGGAGATTAGGATCTGAGCACTTGGAAATCGGTGATAAAATCCTTGTGTTTCTGTGCCTGGAATGAATCAAAGTGTGTGGAATAACGACGGACATGAACTGTCCTTCCACCACCTGTATTTTTCCTCGCTAATTTGCTACATAAACCCACCAAGCTTTAAGCTCTGCCACAGAACAGCCTTTTGCCACCTCCATGACCTGCCTGCTCACACAGGAGTTCCCCCAGCCCTTCCCAACCCCCGGAAAACACATTTTCTCCCAGAGAAAACCATTTGACAGCCAGTTGCCTGTGATCTGAATTGGTCACAAATTGACACTGGAAATGCTGTGAGTGGATTAGGGCTGGATTCCAGCCCTAAAGCGAATTAAGTCCAGCTGTTTTCTTAGGAAAGGGTTGTTTAGAGGAATATCCTCACATTTCTGCCTCTCTGAGTTGCTGAGATAACCCCGAGAGCAGAGCTCGCAGCCCTTTGCTGGTGAGATTCCCATCTTTCCACTTCATTTACAGGATTTCCAAATCCTTCCCAGCGGATGGAGGCGGTGCAGGAGAACAGCCAGACCTGGGGTGGTGGCACCAGGACATGTCCCTGTCACCTCTGCTCCTCAGACCCTGGCAGAGCTATCAAAGCAGCCCAGCTGCTCCTCCCCTCCCCTCGCTGAATAACAGCTCCGAATGAATTCACCGTGCCCGCCGCACCGGCACATCCGACTTTTCTTGCTGGATAAGAAGCTGCCAACGCGGAGATAAAGCCCGGTTGATACCTTTTATGCAGCACCTGAGCCCATTCAGCCACCACCTGCAGAACCTTTTCATGGCACAGCTCAACCATTCCGCTTCTCCTCGCTTCTCAATCGCTCCCCATTCGGGCAGGACAAAGAGCGGCGCCCGGGGCACGCTCCGAGTCTCCTGCCTTTCCACTTGGAGAGGTCCCCGCTGAGCGTGGCTTTGAGGGACACGGATGTGGGTGACAAGGCCACAAAATGCCTGTGCTCAATGTCAAAAACAAGGCAGATAATTTGCATCTTCAGATGGATCCTGGGTTATTCAGCGCTGAGGTGAAAATTCGTAAGGAATTCTTGTCTTCTTCTCCCAAACTTCTCCGTGCCACCTGGCAGCAGAGCGGGTTGATGACACGTGCCCCGGTGCCACGAGGTGACCCAACGCCATCCAGAGCCGAGCGGTGGCTGGGACAGAGATGCAGAGATCCTTCTGGGAGTCCTCAGGAGCACGCCTCATCCCATGGCACATCTACATTCCGGTGCCTTCCCCGGCATCAGGACAGGCCCGGCCCCATCCTGCTGCAGATGCCACTCTCAATTCAAAATGAGTTTTTGAAGTGTTCAGCCAAGCAAGCCAAATCCCAAATTGCTTTATAAACACTGCATTCCCAACGTGGGCTGGAGACATCGGCAGTGGGAGCAGAGCCAAGGCGGCTCGCAGAGGAACAATTTGGGATGAGGGAGGAAGAGCTGGAGCGCTGCCTCTGGGTGTTTTTGCTGTTCCATGGGAAAACAGCCTCGTCCGTCTTCCATCCTTTGGGGGTTTTTACCCCTCTCTGCAATACTGATGGTCATCAGCTCTGCACTGGTGGCCAACACCTCCACCCTGATGGTCATTGTGTCTGCATTGATGGCCATTGCTCCTACACTGGTGGCCAACACCTCTACACGGACAGCCACCACCTCCAATGGCCAATGGCCATCTACCTTGATGGCCACCACCTCTGTAGTGATGGTCATCAAGTCTACACTGATGGTCATTGTCTTTACACTGGTGGCCAACACCTCTACCTTCATGGCCACACCTCTACGTAGGTGGCCGTCACCTCTACCTTGATGGCCACCACCTCTGTCCTGGTGACCATCATCTCTAAAGTGATGGTCATTGTCTCTGCATTGATGGCCATTACTCCTATACTGGTGGCCAACACCTCTACACTGACAGCCACCACCTCCAATGGCCAATGGCCATCTAACTTGATGGCCACCACCTCTATACCGGTGGTCATCAAGTCTACACTGATGGTCATTGTCTCTACACTGATGGCCAACACCTCTACCTTGGTGGCCATCACCTCTACCTTGATGGCCACACCTTCACCTTGATGGCCACCATCTCTGGACTGGTGACCATCGCCTCTACACTGATGGTCATTGTCTCTACACTGATGGCCATCACCTCTACACTGATGACCACCACCTCTACACTGGTGGCCACCGTTCATGGCCAGCATTGATGGAGATTCCATCCTGACTGCCTCTCAGGAGCACGGATCATCCCGAGCCAACGGCCTGGCGGTAGCAGGGTGCATTCCATCACTCCAGGAGCTTTGTGCTTCCCTTCCCTCTTCCCATCCACACAAACGCCCGTTCAATTAAAGAGGTGATAAATGCCAGACCCCGGGAAGCTCATTCCTTGCTGGGATATGGATTTATAGGGAAGCAGCTCGGATACCATGGAGACAGTCAGCACTACAGACCCAGGGGAGACACTGGAGAAGAGAGCGAGGTGGGGAATTAATAAAAAATGCTTTAATATAAAAATACCTCTGCTCCCAGGTTACATCTGTGCTGGAGGAAAGACACGGCAAAGGATGCTTGGATGCTCCCACATTTCCCAGCAGTTTACCCACTCTGAGATTTTCATGGAAAAAGGGACCTTTGGGGAATGTTAAGAAAGAAACAGCAACAGGAACCACTGAGCCGGGACTTATTTGATTTCATTTGCGCAGGACCAGAGAGGGAAAGAAGGAGTTCTGCACATTCTGGCACATTCCTGACTTATTTGGGAAGTTTTCCAGCTGTTCCCATATATTGGCTTGTTTTTCTCTTTTTCCCAGAATCTGGCAACGGTGTTTTTGGAATTCAACAGCTCCTGAGGTGTTCCACAGAAAGGAGAATTGAACAAGGCTAGAAAAGCAGCAAAGGGAGAGCTTTGGGTTCATTTTTATCCCGAGGTTTTATTTTCCCCTGCATGGATAAGGAATTTCGCCCCCTTGATTTCCTGCCAATGCCAGAGCGAGCAGCGGCAGCACCCAGCCTGAAATTCCTCTACATCCATGACCAGGGAGGAAAAACTAGAATCTGAGGGAAAATTTATTCACTGAAAGGGTTGTCAAGCCCCAGAACATCCTTGGAGGATTTAAGAGTGGATGTGGCACTTGGGGAAATGGATCAGTGGTGGCCTTGGCAGTGCTGAGGTTTGGGAATTGACGATCTTAAGGATCTTTTCCAATCAAAACAACTCTGTGGTTCTATGGAAGCAGCAGGCAAAACTCTGTGCCAAAAAAAGGCTGAGCACCAGCATCCAGCAGGTCCCGGCCTCTCCAGGCTGGAAACACTCATCCCATCCAACCCCATTCCAACTGAACCCAAAGCAACCCCAAAGGGAAGCCAGGGAATTCAATTCCTGCCATTTCAAGCAGAGCCCATATCCCCAGCCCGGAGATGGGAGAGACCCTCCTGCTCCTCACGGAGGAGCCTCTGCAGAGCCAAACCCGCAGGAGGAAACAGAAGAGCCCTGGAGAGCCAACGCTCCCCTCATCCCGCTATCTCCAGCCGATGGAAGCACCGGGTTTTGATGGATATTACTTAGGCAGCAAAATTTTCCTGCCGGCAGCTGGCACGCGAGATAACTGCAGCCAAACCACAAGGGCTGCAGGAGGAGGAGGAGGAGGAGGAAAAGGAGGAGGAGGGGGATCAGCCTCCCCGAAAAGTAGCTCCAACTCTATCGTTGCCTCGGAAAAAAACAAGTTCTTTGGAAAAAGCCAACTCCATGCATTTTTATTTGGAGGAAACAGAGGAGACGAGCTCTTCTCCAGCTGCGGGGAGAAGAGCTCGGAGCCAGGTGAATGCAAAGCAGCCCCCGGGGCTTAGCTAAAGCCAGGCTTGCAAACAAGTCATCCGAAAAAGCTCCATGCTCCAGGTGCCACTCGCTGCTTTTGGGAGGGACGCGCTCAGAATCGGCTCCGAGAGGGAGGGTTGGGTGCACAGGGATGAGCGGAGGCGCCTCAACCTCCTCGTCTCTGATATATTCTCTGCGCCCTGCTCCTCTGGCTTCTTGGAACTTCAGGAAGGAAAAGAAATTCTTTTAAAAACCCGTTTGGAGAAAGGAAAGGAACTTTGGGTTGAGCCAGCTGCTTCCCTGTAACCCTGCTCCACTTTGAAATAGTAATAATGATTATTATCAATAAAAAGTTAATGCTGCAGTTGCAGGAAGGATCTGTTTCTTTGGCTAGGCAGGGTGCCATCACATGGATCCCCCACAGACAGCCCTGCTCTGTCCCAAAGAGGATCCCAGGCATTGAGGATGCTTGAAAAAAACCAGGAATGATTCTGGGATGTCACTCAAAAGGGACGGGAAGAGCTGGCACGAGCGGAAGGACTTTTTGGGACCATCTCTCAGCGGGGCACTTAATCAAAGGCATTTCCTGAAATCCCTTCCTCTCCAGCAAAGCGAATCCCGCTGTGTTAAGCACTTTCCCGGAGAAATCAGGGCCAAACCAGCAATATTTCCATGGCATTTGGAAACACTCTTAAAACACAAAGGAAAACTTCCCCCTGGAGCATCCTCCACGTTAAGGAGCAGCCGCCGGCGGGGATTTGATGCTCCAGTGGGTACGAAAAGCTCAGCCAGCCCTGATGTTTCCACATCAAACACGGAGGATCAAACTGCTGCTTTTCCCCATTCCCAACCATCCTCTTGGCTCAGGATATTCCAGGCCCCTCCCCAAGCTGCTGTCTGCCGGTGGAAGAGAAATCCAGGTTTAATGTTTGTATTAATCCGCGTATCGACTTTCCCGTTGTCAGTCGTTATCAAGATTTATCCGGCCTGATGGCCTGGCATCGATTGGGAGGGAGCGTATTCCCAAGGGTCAATCCATTCTGATCCCACGCCTGGCATGAAGTCGATCCCTATTTATTATATGATCTACGAGCTCCATTATTTAGCTGCCAGGGAAGGGAATGCGGCGGAAAAGTAGGAAAAGGGAAAATAACAGAGGCAGAGAAGAAGGGTCCGGCTCCCAAAGTGGGTGTTTGGGGTTAGGGGAGGCAGGAATTCGGCTTCCCTTCCCAAAATACACCCAGGAGCAGGGAGAGGAGGGCAGGAGCTGAAAGGCACTTTGGAAACGCTCCAGGATCAGAGAATCATGGAATGGTTTGAGTGGGAAAGGACCTTAAAGATGATCTCATCTCACCACCTGCCATGAGCAGGGACAGCTTCCACTATCCCAGGCTGCTCCAAACCCCATCCAACCTGGCCTGGAACACTTCCAGGGATGGGGCTGCCTGTACCAAGGTCTCACAGGGAAGAATCTCTTCCCAAAATCCCACCTAAGCCTGCCCTCTGCGCGTGGGAAGCCATTCCCTGTGTCCTGCCAGTGCAGCTCCAGCCTGGCACGGAGGAAAACAAGGTGGCAACTCTGTGCCTCAGTTTCCCTCCCACTGAACAGGATTTGGAGTTTCTCCTTTGATTCCCTGTGCAGGAGGGAAATCTTGGAGGGTTCATTTTAAGCCCATTGAGGAGAAAAATCCAATTTCATAGAATCCTGAAACGGTTTGGGTTGGAAGAGACCTTAAAGATCCTCTCAATTCCACCCCTCACCATGGGCAGCGATGTCACTCGGGTTGCCCAGGGCTCCATCCCACCTGACTTTGTTCTTCCTTCAATTTGTGCTTTGTTAAAGCTCAAAGGACAATTTGGATGCCCTGGAGGGAAGAGGGAGCTGGCTGCAAGCACCAGGGAGCATCCAGAGGGAAAAACCAGACCCCCCGATCTGTTCCATCTTAAGTGCCATGGTTTCCACCCTTCCCCTTCCCTCCCATCCTTCAAATCAGGTTAAACATCCCCAGCTTCCTGAGCATTACGATTTACAAGCCCCAAATCCTCCCCAGCTGGGCTGTGCCTGTAAATGTCAGGAGATCTGGCACTGGGAGAGGCTCGGAAGAGCCGAGAGTTTAAAGCTGAGCTTTGTCCAGAGCTCCTCGTGCTCACCGGGAACAAATTCCAGGGATGGGAGAGCATCCCTTGTGAAGGGCTTGTTTCTCCCAGCAGCAGGGCCAAACATTAAATATTGGCAAAATCCAGCATGGAAATCTACTCTAAAATCAAAGTAAACCCCAATAGTTAGTCCATGCACTGAAGTTATCCATGAATAAACAGCTGAAGTGCCTTGGATATGCTGCCCATCCCTCACTCTCATGCCTTCCCTATTAATTCGTGCCAGGGAATGTGTTCCTGTCATTAAAACCTGCTTTCCACAGAGAAAAAAGAGCAAATTCTCATTTCATCTTCGCTATCTCAGGTAAGGACAGGGACTGGGTTTATCTTCACCCTCCCACCACCACCAGCTCCAGGGAAGGGTTTAGGAGATGCTCCCTCTCCAGCACAAACATTCCAAGTTCCTCTGCTCCAAAGGCACCTTCGACAAATTAATTCTCTTTACACAGTTCTGCCAAGGTCAGGTTAATTCCTAATGCTGCTCAGTGTTCTCGGTCTTCCCAGCAGGGACATAAATCATGGCCACACAGCCCTGGTGGCATCACCAGGGGCACCCTGGAAAGTTGAAATCACCCTGGCATGACAAGAGAGGGGTCAAAACCCAGCCCGGAGCATCCCAGGCAGCAAATCCCAGACTCCTTGCACAAGCTCCAAAAGCCACGTTGGAGCTTCTGACTAAAAACCCAAGGAATCTTGGAAAAGCTGCACCAAACCCCCCCTCACAAGCCAGCATGAGCTCAAACTCCAGCTCAAATCTTCTCCCAGACTGGATAACCTCGCTCCCTTCTCCCAGACAACATTCCCAACCAACAGGAGCCCCAGGAAGCTGTGTGCAGTGCGCCGATCCCCTGCTTCCATTACGGATTTAACGAGCACCTGGAGCTTTGGGAAGCGTCCATAAGCATTCAAATCCCACCCCACTTTATTTTGTTCCTCAGGAGGAACACCCAGAGTCGTAAAATGTGGGAGTTTCTGCTTCCATGGGTGGCTGGAGCCATTTGAGCAGGATTAGGAAAGGACTTTTTCCTTGGAAGGCCCCCGTGGGTGTCAGAGGCTTTGCCTCTGTTCCCGCTCCAGGGGCCAGGACCAGGAGCCCCAAGGAGCTGAGGTCACCCAGGCCTGGCTTTGTCACATCCCCCACCAGCAAAACCAGCTCGTTATTCCCCCAAACAGGGAGTTTTTCCAGCCCTTTCATTCCCATACAGCCGAGGATTTGCCGCCGTTTCCCGCCACCCGTTAAGCAGCGCTCAAAGCACCAAGGCTCGCACCCGCTCCTGCTCCAGACTAATTAAGATGGATGTTAATTGTCCCCAGCGCTCATTACCCAAGAGAAAACCCATTAGCGGCTCTGATGGAACCGCTCCTTGCGCTCACCACCTCCCACTGCTGAAAAATGCTGGATTTCTGCTTTTCTGTCGCGTTAGGCAAATCGGGAATCATGGAATGGTTTGGGTGGGAAGGGAGCTGAAAGCTCATCCAGTGCCACCCCTGCCATGGCAGGGACACCTCCCACTGTCCCAGGGGGCTCCAAACCCCATCCAACCTGGCCTTGGACACTGCCAGGGATGGAGTGGATACAGCTGCTCCCCTGGGAATTCCATCCCAGCCCCTGCCCACCCTGCCAGGGAACAATTCCTGCCCAATATCCCATCCAGCCCTGCCCTCTGGCAGTGGGAGCCATTCCCTGTGTCCTGTCCCTCCATCCCTTGTCCCCAGTCCCTCTCCAGCTCTCCTGGAGCCCCTTTAGGCACCTGAAGGACTCTGAGGTGTCCCTGGAGCCTTTTCTTTTCCAGTCTCCATCCCACTGTTCTTATTATTAATGAAGAGATTAAACAGTACTGGTTCCATTTATCCCTAAAAATGGTTAATATAGGGAAAATCAGATTTTTAACCCAAACCATCCCACCCTGAGCCAGCTGCTGCCTCAGTTTCCCCTCCCGTTTTTTTCCCCGTGGGCCGTGCTGTTTGGATGGGGAAATTTCTTTCTGCTAATGAGACGATCCCTGAATATCACAGGCAATCAGGAAGGAAAACGTCGGGATGGGGAAAAGTAAAAATAAACCCAGCTATAAATAACCCCCTTCCGGCAGCGCCGGTGGCACGACGTGGTGAAGCCCCTTCCCAGGGACACGCAGCTGCTCCCAGACGTGCAGGGAAACGGAGATTTCTGTAACAACTACAAGGAATTGCTGGGATTTTGTGGAAAAAACGGCCTCGAGTGGCCACTTGTGGGCTCCCTGAAGAAAAGTGGCCTTTTCCACATGCAGGAAGTCCTGCCCTGGGAATGGGCACAGGGAGGGTGAGGAAATCCTGATATCCTGGGTTTTTAGCCATAATCCTCTCCTCAGGCAGCTGGGAATGATTTTCCCCCACTCCAAGCAAAGCCTGGTTTAAAGATATTCCCATAAACCCACAAGGAAAAATTGGGTCCCTTTGGGAAAGTCCTGTTGGAAGAGCGATGCTCCCCCGGTGCCACCTCCTGGACCATTCCCAATATCCTGGACCGTTCCCACCCAGGCCACATTGTCCTCTTCCCTCATTCCCTACAACACCCGAGCAGCAGCTCCCACGGCAGAAAATCCCCCAGGGCTGCCACATCCCTTCAGAAAACCCTGAAATGTGGATGTGAGGCAAAACTCCACGTGGTGAGAAGGCTTTTCCCCACAGGAGGCTTCCCAAAAACGTTCAGCCAAGGATCAACCAGACAAGGAGCGCCAGCACAAGAACAAGGAAGCACCCTTGGATATAGGGATTAGATCAGACTAGATGAGATGAGATGAGATTAGATAAGGAAAAGTTTTCCGCAGTGAGGGTGGGGAAGCACAGGGTGCCCAGAGCAGCTGAGGCTGCCCCTGGATCACTGGCAGTGCCCAAGGAAGGTTGGATGGGGCTTGGAGCAGCCTGGGACAGTGGGAGGTGTTCCTGTCCATGGAAGGAGTGGGATGGGATGAGCTTTAAATTCTCTTCCAACCCAAAGTGTTCCAAAATCCTGTGATTCCTGTGCTGTCACGGAACAACAGAGCAGAGCCCAACAGGAATCCTCAAAGCAGGAAGATTGTGTCACAGTTCCCTCCGGGCTATGGGATATGTACTCACACAGCCCTGGGCTTCCCAAAATTCCTCTGAGACTGAGCTGAGCCCCATCGGTTTTCCTGCAGCCCAGAAATCCCAGCAGGAGAAATCAAACAGGTTGCCAGCTGCAATTGTAAAATTCTCATGGAATGGTTTGGGATGGAAGGGACCTTAAGTCCCATCCCATTCCACATGGGACACCTTCCACCATCCCAGGCTGCTCCAAACCCCATCCAGCCTGGCCTTGGGCCCTGCCAGGGATCCAGGGGCAGCCCCAGCTGCTCTGGGCACCCTGTGCCAGGGCCTGCCCACCCTGCCAGGGAACAATTCCTTCCCAAAATCCCATCAAACCCTGCTGTCCTTCGATTTAAACCTGATATTGGTTCAGCTATTGAAGGATGCAGATAAGAGCAGGTTGTAGGAACAAACAAGCGATGCCTGGAAGTGTTGTGAGCTTGGGTTATATTTTGGGCAATTTAATAAATTTGCATTTTGATCTTCAAAAACAGGACCAAGCGCAGCTGGAAGAGGAACAGGACGAGCAGAGCTCCACGTTCCTCCCATTAATGCACCAGGCTGCAGCAGCACGCAGACTGATTTTGTCCAACTGTCAAAAATGGCACCTTTCTGCTTTTATAGAAAGACCCATTAGAATAGAAAATGGCAGAGGAAAACATTCCATGGCTCAAAAAAAAAAATAAAAACATAAAAAAAAGAAAATCAAGGAATACATTTCCCAGGTTTTGCTGTTGAAAAGCACTGAAAAGCCGAGCAAAGGGGGGCTGCAGAGGGAGCGCGGAGCGGGATGGAGCCGCCGCCTTTTCCTTTGGGAACGCGGTGTAACACACGGACGGGGGCTCTGACTCATCCATCAATACATGTGTTTGCACACTTTTCCAAAAAGCTTTTGGCCCGGAGCTACCCAATAGATGGAAAAGCTGCGGAATTTTCCCCAGATGGCTCATTTTTGGTCCTGAATAAAAGGCGTCGTTTTTCCAGTTGCCAGCTGGGGAGAGCCGGCCCCGCTTTGGGGTCACCCTGACCCCAGAGGATGAAACTCCCAAGGCAAACGCAACCCATGAACCCACCAGAGCAGGGAGCAAGGCATGAGGTAACACAGATTTGGGGTGAAATCCCATTGTTTTGGACAAAGAGGGAGCAGAGCACCTGCAGAGCCACCCCATCTGGGATCAGGGACTGGGAGGCGCCGCTCTCAAGGGAAAATTAGGGATGTGAGGAAAAGATGATGCAATATTTCATCACTGGTGGCGGTTGGAAGCGGTGCCATCCCACTGCTTTTTGAAATGCTGCCAGGAGGAAAATTCAACCTCACCTTGGGGAAACTTCTCCGGGAAAAAATAACCCAGGGTGGGATCAAAAGCAGGATCATGTCCGTGGCTGAAAGCATGGTCTGGAGGAGAAGGAAATCATGGAATTCCCTGGAATAAATGGATTTCCCATGACAACAGCTGCTCTGGGAGCACTTGCAGCCTCTTTGCCTCCAGGCCAGGTGGAATTTTTTGCCCAGCCAAGCATGGATTACACCGGGAGACTCAGTGCTGCATTCCCATTGGGAATGGGAGTGAGGGCAGGTTTTTGGGAATGCCTTGAGACCAAGAAAGCTGTGGAGGTGTTGGGTGGTCTGGGAGCCCCCAAACCCCAAATTGCTCCCCTGAGAACTACAAGGAGCCGCCCAGTCTTCCAGCACCTAAAGGGGCTCCAGGAGAGCTGGAGAGGGACTGGGGACAAGGGATGGAGGGACAGGACACAGGGAATGGCTCCCACTGCCAGAGGACAGGGCTGGATGGGATATTGGGCAGGAATTGTTCCCTGGCAGGGTGGGCAGGCCCTGGCACAGGGTGCCCAGAGCAGCTGGGGCTGCCCCTGGATCCCTGGCAGTGCCCAAGGCCAGGGAATAACCTGGGACAGTGGAACGTGTCCCTACCCATGGGTAGGTTTGAAGGTCCCTCCCAACCCAATCCAAACCATTCCATGATTCCATGACATTTCCTGCCCCTGGATAAATCAAACCATTCCTGTCCGGAGCTCCCCTCCTACAGAAGAATGACCTGCCTGGACAGACTTTTGGATTTGCTGTATCCTCCACACCACAAACCAGAGCACACGGAGAGCATGGATCCTGCACATGGAGAACATCCCTTCCTTAGGGCAGGAAACTCAGCCCAGCAGCAGCGTTGAACCGGAGGAAGAAAACACGGGGGGGGGAAAAACCGAATTTTCGGCCAGGGAAAACAATTCTTAGGACAGAAAAAAACTATTCCAACCTGGTGATGATGGCGAGGTGGGGAGGGCTCATGCAGGCCCCCATGAAGAGCACCACGTTCTCGTGCCGGGTCTGCCTGTAGGCCATGACCTCCCTCTTGAAGGCCTTGAGCTGGTCCTCGTTGTCGCGCTCGATGTCGATGAGGCGAATGGCCACCTCCCCGTGCCAGCGCCCGTGGAACACCTGCCCGAAGCGGCCCTTCCCGATCAGCTCCCCGATCTCCAGCTGCTCGAAGGGGATGTCCCACTCCTGCAGGAAGATGCTGGTCTGGCTGGCCTTGCGCGGGAAGTTGCGCGCGGAGAGCAGCGAGAGGTTCATCTCCTCAAAGTCGTCCTCGGACTCCTGCACCTCCTCGGCGCCTTCCTCGTTCTGTGGGGGGCAAAGAGCAATGGAAGAGGGGAAAAAACTGTGGGAAAAACCCCACTGATCCCACTCAGACCCAGAGGAAGCAGGCAGGAGCAGCCCCGTTCTAGGCAAAGTTGGGAGAATCCCAGGTTTTCATAGAATCATGGAATCCTTTTGGTTGGGAAAGCTCTCTGAGATTGACTCCAGCCCTTCCCCAGCATGGCCAAGGCCACCACAAACCCACGTCCCCAAGTGCCACATCCACAGGGCTTTAAATCCCCCCAGAGCTGGGGACTCAGCACTTCCCAGTGGAGCCATTTATTTACCCCTGGGTTACATTTAAGATTGTGACACATCAGAGATTTACTTCATTTTTCTTAAAACAGTTTCATCCTCCCCTGGCTGGGCTGTGCTCCGTTAATTCCCATTATTCCCAGACCCTTTGATGGTCCATTTAGACTTCCTACAGGATTTACAACACCCTTTAAAAGCTCCATCCTCATCTTTTCTCTCCCCTCATTCCCTTCCACCGCATTTTTAATGCATCCTGAAAACACCTCATTGAATTCCAAACTGGAAGCCCAGGAGGGTCCCTCTCCACAGGGCGGGGACACGGATGCCTGGACTTTAATTCAATTATCAGCAATTCCACTGTGCAGATGGGAAATGTCTCCATTTCCCAGGAAATGTGCCCCAGGACATCCCTAAAACCAAGGCCCATTAAGCACAGGAGCTGTCTCACCTCCGAGGTGGGCTCCACTTCAATTTGAAGCAATGGATTTCCTTCCAGGCTGTTAAAAGAATTACGGAATTAACACCATGGAAAAACACCGGGATTTGGGGAGCAGTCCCTCTTCCTGCCCTGGGGGTGAAGGGATCAGAGGGGAGAAGGTGTCACTAACCCAGGGAAAGGGACGGATTTACCCCCCCAGGCTCTGACCACACTCGAGGCCTTTTCAGGGATTTCTAAGATTTCTCCACTACCAACACCAGCCAAAGCAGGAACACAGAAGGAAAGAAAATGTGTTTTTCAACAATTTTGGAGAAGTGGAGGGTTCAAAGATCCTCTCCCTGCAGGAGAGCATCCGAATCTGGCTGGTTTTCCAGTTCTTTTCCTTCCCTGCTCACTTAGCACCTCCCACCCCCAGGTCCATGACTGGGGTCTCGCTGCTCCTGACAATTAAAAGGGAATCGGGGAAATTCTGAGTGAAGGATCAGCTGGGACAGCTCAGATGGTTTCAAACACCATATAAATATATGAGAAATTATTATTATTATTATTATTATTAATCAATAAATAACAAAATCCCTTCCCAGGCCATTTGTACACGGCGATCCTGCAAGTCCTATCCCATTCCACGGCCACTAAAGACTATAAATCCCAGGATGCTAAACATCACAAAAGGAATTAATCCTGGCACTTTGAGCAGCTTGGGAAGCCCAGGTGCCTGCAAAACATCTCCATGGATGGGTGGTTTGCAGGAGCAGCTCCTCATCACTCTCCCAGGCACGAATTCCCGTCTCCTGAGGATCCAGAGATGTTTCACTCAGCCAAGCCCAGGATGGCTCCCATGGGATGTTTTCAGTGAGGGGGGAGTCAGAGGGAATCACAGATTTTGGATGCTGAAAGCTCTTCCCCTCCAAAAATCCTATGTCTTGACACCTTCCTTTTGGTAGGGGGGAAAGGAAAGGCTTTGACTTCACCATTTTTCCAGGAATTCCCAAGGAACGGTGGTTCCATCCTTTGTTTCACTGGATCCCCAGTGGAATTTGGAGAGTGTGGATGAGCCAGCCTCAAACTGGGGCCAGAACTGACCCCTTGAACCCCTGGCTTGTGAAATCCTTCAGAAATGGCTTTTAGAGGAAGGATCAGGAAGGACACAGCAGTGGAACGTCGCCGCTGGAGCGGCACAGGCTCCAGGACATCAAGGAATGATGGATTTGGGCTCGACCTGCTGGGGAGGAATGGCTCTAATACTGATTAGATGCTGCTCTGCCAAACTTTCAGCCCAAAGTTTATTGGGCTTGAAGACATTGGAAGTGGTAAAGGTATCCCAGATATCTGCTTTTAATTTAATTATAATTTAATTAATCCCTTAGGCTTGGGTTTTTTGGACTGAAATCCATTTACATTTTCTTTTTCCCCTAACACGGAAGAGCTGTGGGTTATAAATGAACCCCCTGCCCTCCTTCTCAACCTTCCAGAGCTCCAGGGTCTCACCAGAACCACGTGAGCCCCCGAGGGCAGGGGAGCACCCATGGGTGCCTGGAGGATTTGGGGTGCAGAGGGAAGGGGGTGGGAAGGGGGAGCCACTCACATGGGGTTGGAGGTGACGGGGTGCAGGACGACCTGCGGGGCTCGGGTCGGCGTCTCAGGCACCACATCTGGGAACGAGAGAGAGGAGTCACAGAGACCTCTGGGGGCAGCCAAGGCAATTAAACCCCACCAGGGTTAATTAAACCCCCAGGTCAAATTTAGTGACACCTGAGTAGGGCTGGGTGTCACTTAGGGCCACCCAACCCTGCAGCATCTGAGCTCTGAGGAGAAATCCCACCCCAGCACAAATCCCACCCCAGCACAAATCCCACCCCAGCACAAATCCAGGGGTTTGGAAAGCTGGCCATGCACCCATCCCCACCAGGAGAAATTCCAGCATCCAAGGAAAAACTTCCCAAGAGCCTTACCTGGGAAAATGAACTGCTGCTTGTACTTGTAGTAATGGGAGGCTAGAAAAGAGGGAAAAGGGTTCAGTATTGACCTGTGGAGCTGGAAAAGCTCCAACCTTCAGTGGTTCTTCACCAGGAAACCCCAACCCCAGTCGTGTGACTCCCTCCTGTGTGATCCAACCTTTCCCACTTCCATATCCCCATCTGGAATATTCCATATTCCAAAATGGCACATAGAATGCCCAGGCCAAAAAATGAATTTTTCTTTTTTTTCTTTTCTGGATTATAACTTGATTTCCCCCCCCACATCTACTCCTCTGCACCGTTTGGAGAGGGTTGATGTCCTCCATGAAGTCACTGGTGGGGTTTGGACTCCACTTTGCCAGCGGGACTGCCGGTCCTCAAGCGGAATTTGGGAACCTCTTGGCATCATGGAGACGCCAAGTGATGGGTTTGGAACTGCTGCCCATTTGGGCCACATTCCACCCTTTTTCCCCTTGCCTTGGAGCCGTGTCCTTCCTGGAAGGAGCCCCGGGAGCCACTGTCCAAAGCCAGAGGTTGGAAAGGCTCTGGGTGTTGGGAACATCCGCTGGCTCCCATCTCCAGCACAAGGACTGATCCCATTCCATGGGCAGGCAGGTCATGGATGCAAAGAACTTGGAGCTTCTGAGGCCACCAGAGGTTGGCACCAGCTCAGAAGTCACCTTCTTATCTCCAAGACCCCAAGGGCCATCCCTCAGCCTCCCCTCTCCATCTTGGAGACTCCAAAGTCTGACCTCAGCCCCGCAGCAGGACCTGAGCCAACATCAAAGGAGCCTGGAAGGTAATTCCGGCAGGAGAAGGTCACCGTGTCACAACTTCCAAGCTCAAATCCTAATCCCTGAGATGACCACCTTGATGGGATAAACCACAGAACAATTCCTGGCTGGGAAGATGAAAGCAGGGTAGGTCCTGCTATGGATCCCATTCTGCTCCTCCTGGGAATAAAACAGGGAGCAAACACCCCCAGAGCTGCGAGGGTCTGATCCTGCCCTGCCGGCTGGGAATGTGTCCCAGCTCCCCAGAAGAGGGGTGAAATCCATGGTTTCGGCTTTAAACCACAAGAAATAATATCCCAAGAAGCCCCATAGGTCGTTTCTGCTCCAGAAGTGACCCGTGATGGGGCCACCGAAGGCTGGATCCCCCAGAACCGGGCCAGGCTGGCCCAGCAGGTGGACTGGGATGCCGAGACACCGGGATACTTTGGCTCTGGAAGAACTCCTCGCACTGGGTCACACCAGCACGGAACCAGTGCCATCTCCTCCTGGATCTTGGAGGCTCCGGGGCTGTGCCGGGTGAAATCCTGACCCTATGGATGGGCCACAGCATTCCTGGGAGTGCTCAGGGCTTCCTCCCACCTGCTCTGCTGTTTTCCTGGTGCCATTCCAAGATCCTGCCTGAATCCCAGGTGCTCCAAAGGACTGCCGCCTCTCCAGGCACATGAGGACACGATGGGTGCTTGGCTGCTGGGGGGTTTTTCCCAGATTTTGGAAGTGTTTGATGTTGTGGTGATGGATTCTGCCAGGCAACCTCCTCCTCATCATCCTCCTCCTCTCTGGTTGAAGGCTCGTCAGGATGGAAGCACCACAGCAGAGCATGAAGATTCTGTCTGGTTCCTCTGGAGAAGCAAGCCTTCCTCCTTTCCTTTCCCTTTCCCTCTCCTCTCTCCTTTCCTTTCCTTTCTGTTCATTAATTCTGGGATTTTGAGGGTGCAGGAGAGACCCCAACCTTCCAGCTGCTGCAGCAAAGAGGTCATGGATCAAGCAGGGCCACCAGGACAGCCAGGAGCACTCCAGCATCCCAGAGATCTCCTCTCCCCTCACCAGCTCTATTTTGGGAGCAAGTGGACATTTCCAGGAGTGATGCTGAGCCATTCCCTCCTGGAAGGGACCTTTCCTGGAGCAGCAGGACATCCCAAAGGAAAGCAGACACGCTGGGACAGGCTTTGATACATCCTCAGCCTAGGAGGAGCTTTTTGGGCCGTCTTCCATAACTTGCCTGTCCTGCAGCCACCGCCACCTCCCTGCCTCCCCCACCATCCCTGAAGAGGTGAAGCTCCCGGAGGATGGAACCCAGATTCCATGGGACAAACCACATCAGACAGCCCCAGAATCGTCTGTCACCCCACACAGGCTGCCAACCTGTTGGGGACCCATCACCCCAAAAACCACGGTGGGGTCACGTCAATGACCAGGGTCAGCCCCTGGTTTGTGTTTGCACCTGAGGAGAAGTGCCATGGAAAATCCATGCCTGGAAAGTTCTGTAGCCTCAAGAGCAGCAGAAGTTGGGCTGGCTCCAACCATGGAGGATTCCAAGACTGGATCAAGCCTGGAGCTCTGACCCTTCTCCAAGCAGGAGGTTTGACCAGAGACTCCCAACCTGAATTACCCTAAACTCATCTTTTCTCCCCATTTCTACTTCCACCTTCTCCCGATCCCACTGTAAGCCCAGGAAGGGAATTAGGCAGAACTGATCCACATCCCAAGGACACCCCAGGACACGAATCCCTCGCAGGGGACAGGTGGGGACACGGGGAAGGGGTGGCAGTACCTGGCAGGTTGAACTGCTTCTGCTGGCGCTGGCACTGCGGGGACGGGTGCAGGGGGGACGGGGGGGTGGCGCTGGGCGGCAGCGGCGGGGCCGGCGAGGACGGCGTGGACGACGTGGTGGACGAGGGGTTGCTGCTGGAATCTGGCTGGTAGGGCACTGGAATGTGGTCCTGAGGGACACAGGGAAGGAGGGAAGGTCAGAGTGGCGCTGGTCGGTGCCACCCCGAGGTGCAAAGGACCCGGGTGACAAGTGACAGCTGCATCGTCACACCCGTCTCTTCCAGAAAACACCCAGAGCTCCAGAGCTTTTCCCAAAGCTGTTTGTATTCCCCAGGGCCATTTCCCACCTTTGGCTCCTTTCCCACCCTCACCCCCAGCTGAGGGTCCTGCAAATCTCCTGGCTCTGCACAGGCACGGCCACCAAGGGCGGAACCGGGGCCACCACCCTTGGGGACAGCAAGGTCCTGGAAGTTCCTGCTGAGCTCCTTGGAGCCAAACCCCAGGGCCTTGCAGGATCTGGAAGGAGCAGCCAATGCACCCCAGGATGTTCCTCACCATTCCTTGACTCTTCCCAGTCAAGGCCAGTGATTTTGGGTGCCTGCTGGGATGGGTGGGAACAGAGGCAACAGGCAGGAAAACCTGCTGGGATATCTTAGATCAGAAAAGGAAAATCGAAGTTGTCAGAATTCCCGCCCTTGCTGCCCAACTCGGAGCCACAGAACAGGGTCTGAGCAGTGCTGAGCAGTCCCACCCCCACAGAATTTCCCTCCAAGGTTAAAAAGTCTGCAGGAGCCTTCCCCAGCAGGTAATTTTGTCCTAATTAATTAATTCTTAAATGAGCTGGGTTTTCCAGGAAACCCATATTGGTCATCATCCCATGCTCAATAATCTTGGTCAGGTAAATTCTTTTTTAAGCAACCAGTGAAGGTCACAACAAAAAGATTTCATGGGGGGTTGGAATTAGAGGAATTTAAGGTCTCTCCCAACCCAGGCCATTCCATGATTTTATTCAGGATACCTTTAAAGAAATTCTTTCAGGAATACCAAAGTAAGAAGGGGGCCATGCTGAAATGAGAATATTTATAAGGAAAATTTCAACCTGAAGGTGAGTGCTCAGGACAAAGGCTCAACCCCATAACAACAAAACCAGAGCAGATCCCTACACCAAGACATTCCTAAAAATATTTAGCTTTAAAATCAGCGTCTCCAGGAGCATCTTGGTACCCACACTTTTCCCAGAGCCAGAAGATGCTGAGGGCTGGAGGAGCTCAGCCAGACTTTGGGAATTCGGGGTTTTGTTGATCCATTCCCTGTCACATCAGTGATATCCCTGTTTTTGAGCACTTCCAGCCTGCCAGCCCCTCACCCTGCCCTTCCTCCAAGGAATTTTCCACTGGAGGCCAACAGGCTTTAAATTCCATCAGAAGCAGCCCTGTGATGGGTTTATTGTATCAACGCAGAGCAGGAGTGAGCCAGGTGCTCTGTCAGGTCTGGCTTGAGCAGCTTCGCCAGGGACAATCAAATTCCAGGCTTGTTTTATTTGCAACAATAAATTCGTTATTTATTGAAGTCTCCACTGGGTGAAGAGACCTCAAACCACCCCAAATTCGGCTTGGACCTGGAGACTGAGAGGCTGCAGTGGAGCAGGACTGGGACAGCAGGATGCAGGCTCTTCTGGAAGTGCTGAGCCCATTTTATTTTTAAAATAAATAACTTCGTTGGATACATGTCCAGGGCAGGGAACGGAGCTGGGGAAGGGGCTGGAGCCCCAGGAGCGGCTGGGGGAGCTGGGAAAGGGGCTCAGCCTGGAGAAAAGGAGGCTCAGGGGGCCCTTCTGGCTCTGCACAACTCCCTGACAGGAGGGGACAGCCGGGGAGGGTCGGGCTCTGCTCCCAGGGAACAGGGACAGGAGCAGAGGGAACGGCCTCAGGCTGGGCCAGGGGAGCCTCAGGGTGGATTTTTGGGAAGATTTCCTCATGGGAAGGGCGGTCAGGCCCTGGCACAGCTGCCCAGGGCAGGGGTGGAGTCATTTAGGCAGCGATGTGGATGTGGCACTTGGGGACACCGGGCAGAGCTGCGGGAACAATCAAACTCAGTTTTCTTAAAAGATCTTTTCCAGCCTGGAGAATCCCGTGATCGTCTGCAAAGCCGTGGATACTGGGGTGCCAGGGGTCCTGTCCCTGTGGCAGGGTGCGGGCGTGGGGGGCCCAGGGCTCACCTTGTTGAGTTTGTTGGTTTTGGGGAGGGTTTGGCTGACGTGCAGGTCCGAGTACCGCGGGGGCTTCCTCAGGGGGTTGTTGATGTCGCAGGGCACCGACTCTGTCCGGACTAACCTTGCTGGATTAAGAAGGGAGAGAGGGCAAAGGGGGTGGAGAGGAAGGGAAGAGAGAGGAGAGGACATCAAAGCCCAGCAGGAGCGCTCGGGGTCACCCTGTGCTTGCAAACCGCTCTCCAAAGCGATTCCCGCGGCACTTCCAGCCTGGGATGGCAGCTGAACCTCGGGATCCTCCTGCACCCCGGCCACGGCCAACCCCCCCAGGGTGTCAGGTGGAAATTTGGGAGGTCCAGAAGCTGCCACGGCCCCTCCGTGAGCCGGGGCTCAGCCAGCACAATCCCGTTCCTTGCCAGAACTTTTCGGGGTGGAGGGAAGGAGCCGGCTCACAACACTCTCAGCAGGGAGATTTTTTTTGGGGGGGAAAAGCCAGCCTGAAGGCTGGGGGGGGGGGGGGCTCAGGAACGGTTTGACTCCAAGTTAATGAATTTAAAAGCTGGATTTGGGGTTTTTTTGTGGGGTGGGGAGGTATTTCAGTGATGCTGAGGCCACCCCAAAGCCATGCTGCTCCTAAAACACACAGCGGGCAGCTCCGATTCCTGCGACATCACAGCCCCAAATCCCATGCCAGGAACCCGCCTGCCCCGGGACGCTGCTCTCCTGCCTCCCGGGCAGCTCCGAGCCTGACCGGGGGGGTCTTCAGCCGCTTCCACCCAAATTTGCTGCAAGCGAGGGCGCGGAGGCTGCAAAATTGCCCCTCTGAGGTGCCAGCAGCACAATCCTTTTCCCCGGGATTAAACCAAGGAGCGGGTTTTGGGGTGGGATATTTGACACAAAGGAACAGCCTTAAGAGCTCAAAATTCAAGGCAAGAGCGATTGGAATCGTTTCCCTCAGGCAGTCGCGGTCCTCTGGCCGGCAAGGGAGCCAAAATCTGGAAGAAAAGAGGTGGGAAGCGCCGCCCCGCCGTCCTGCTGCAAAGTTCTGCCTGTCTCTCTGTGGATTTTAGGCCGGGCTCTCCCGCAGGAAAGCGGGATAAGGCAGCTCCAAAAGCACCACGAGCATCCGCAGGGCCACGGCCGCGTCCCCGGCGCGGGGACCCCGCATGCACCGGGAGGTTCGGGGTCCCCCATCCGCCCTGAGCTCTCGACAGAAGCAAAAGGCCAAAACCTGGTTGGACTTACCCCGTGCGGTGGGGAATCTGAAAAGAAAAGGAGGCAGGGGGAGGGTGGGTGGAAGTGGTTTGCAATGCAAATCTGCCTCGCCCCGACCGGCTCGTCTCCCTACAAGCGGAAAAAACGGTGGGTAACATTTCCCCGGAGAGCCCAAGCGGTTCGGGAGCCTCCGTCCCGCCGGGGACCCCGCCTGGGTCCGGCTCCCGAATCGCCCGCGGGGCTTTTGAAGGTTTGACCCGCTGGCAGCACCCCCGGAGGCACGGAGCGGGCAGCAGAGAGCCCCTTACCTCCGCGGTGGATGATCAGCAGGTGACACGGGGGCGCCTCTTTGGTGCATTTGTTGTGGCACTTGAGCCTGGCAGGGGACGGAGAGAAAGGAGAGAGAAGAGAGAGCTGATGGATGGAGTGACGGGATAAGGGGGAACTTCTTCCCGCTGCCAGAGGTGGGATTTGGGGGAGGAATTGCTCCCTGTGTTGGAGGAGGTTGAAGCTGTGGCTGCCCCTGGGTTCCTGAAGTGTCCAAGGCTGGGTTGGATGGGGCTTGGAGCAACCTGGGATGGTGGAAGGTGCTCCTGGCCATGGCAGGGTGGAACAGGATGGGATTTAAGGTCCCTTCCCATCCAGGCTATTCTGGGATTCTGTGATGGAGCTCAGGGCTTTTTCCTCCTTTCCCCCTTGGGAAAGTGACTGGATGCAAGGCTTTGGTTGTTCACTCTGAGTGAACCCCGCAGCTCCTGCTTCCCCTCGTTCCCAGGCAGCAGGCTCTGGGGTGAGGAACAGTTTGGGATGCACATCCTGGAAAATCAGGAGGGGCTGACTGGCAGGGGCTGCACACCCTTGGAAAACGCACAGAAATTCCCAAACCTGGGTGCTCCTGCCCCTTTCTCTGCCAGCTGGGGGGGACCAGCCAGGCTTGAGGACGCCCCAAATTGTCACTTCTGCCAGAGCTGGCTGCAGCAAAAGGCTCAGAGCCCTGTGCTGGGGGGAAGGTTTTACTGGAAGGTGAGACGGGATCAGCTTTAAGGTCCCGTCCAGCCCAAACCATTCCATGATTCCATGAAATCCCCGTTCCCACCATCCTGCTGCTGGACGCTTAATTAAATTCAGGAGCAGCAGAGGTGGAGAAAGTCCCTGATGTGTCCCTGTCACTGTGCCCTCCCCTGCCGGCTTTATTATGGACACTTAGCCAAAATAAAGAGAGGATTTACAGCCTCTGGATACTCTGCAGAGCTTTTCCCGGTTTGCGGAGCCAGGGCAGGAGTCTGGAGGGCTTCACCCCCGGCTCATGCATATAGGCATAGGCAGACTCCCAAATCCTTCCCATTCCTCCTTAATTAAGGATGGAAGCGCATCCCCAGCTCACGCTCTGCCAGGCCGGCAGAAAGCCATGGGGGAAAAGGGAAAAAGGAGGAAAGGATTTATCAAAACAAGGGGAAATGATGGGGGGGAAAAAAAAAAAAAAGAGAGAACGGCAGCTCCAAGTCAATGAGCTGGGTAATGAAAATTCAGGAGCTGCCCGTGTTAGCTTTTATTACAAAGCTGTTCCTAGAGGGAAAGGCAGGAATTAATTTGGTATTTGAGGCTTGCGGGGTTTGGGGTCCGGTTGTTTGTTTTACCTGTTGGTTCCCCTCTGCTTTCTGGGGAAAGCAGCGCCAGGGCAAGGCTGGAAAAAACCTAAATGCCTTGTGTTCACTCCAGACTTTTGACTGCCAGGAAAAGGATTTGTTGTGTAGGATTACAGGGAGCAGGATTTGCACAGCCAGAGCCACAGCGTCCCTGATCCTGGTCAGGGAGCAGGCACAACATCCCTCCTCCAGCACGGGCAGGAAAAGCCTCCAGTTCTCTGAGCACGGATCCGACGGGAATCACCCCTTTAAAATCCCTCTATTTGATAACATCCCTTCCAGAAAAGCCCCACCAGCTGTGGAGTAAGCGAGCCCTTCACGGCAGGTTTAAATCCCAATTTACCAACTCATCAGCGCTTAATCAGCGGCAGCAGCGATCGTTATCGCTCCGTTAGCCGCAGACAATCACAATTCCCAGCTCCCAGCCCCAGGAAAGGCAATCCTGGCTCCAGCAGAGGCTTCCCCGAGTGCCGGTGGCTGCCCGGCTCCGTCCGAGGCCGGATCGGCTGTGGCGGATTGAGAGCGGCTGAAGCTGCCCCAGCCTCTGCCTCGCTGTTTTCCCTGTCCTGTCCCCGCTCATCCCCTCTCCTTTGCACCATGGATTAACCCTTTGGGGTGAGTTGGCTCCTCAGGGCCACGACCCTGCCAGAGGTGCCCAAAACTCGGCAGAAATAGAGGCTACAGCCCAAAACTGCGGGCAAAACCCACCTGATGCCCAGAGCTATCCCTGCCCGGTCCTGCACACCCATCCCCCGTGTCCTGCACCTAATTCCACAGGGAATCTCCATAACGTGGGCATCTAAAGCCAGGCTTAGGGAAGGGGGACTGGCAGGATCTGACTCAGAGCTCTGGAGCGAGCAGAGCCGAGGTCTGGCAGGCACATCCTCCCCGAGGAGCCTGACCCCATCCCCAGCCCTCCTTTGGGGTGTTATTCACACAATTCCACATCTCATTAAAGCTTCCTGTGAGGATGAGCTGGAGAGGGCCTGCTTGGTCTCTCCATGCCCAGATCCCTGCTCGGCTCTCCCAGGAAAACCCTGCTTATCCAGTTTCGAGGAGGGACACAAACAGCTCCGGCATGGTGCCGTACTTGCAGTTTTTGCATTTTAAGCCGAACAACATTCCCTTCCCGCAGACGGTGCAGGTCTGAGACATCCAGTACTTGGTGGAAAACCTGTGGAGAGAAACAAGGAGTGGCCAGGGAGGGATGAAGCCTCACTTGTCTCCCGAGCCCTGCTTTATCCTCTCTCTGCTGCCCTCAAACTCCACCGCAGCTGCTGAGGAATTTTTCCAGGGATGCCAAAACACAACCCCGAGCCTTCCTTTGCTTCTGGAAGCTTCCAAAGGGAATCCAATCCCAAGTTCCTGTGATTCCCCAGCTTTGCCCACCCCAGGTACCCCCCAAACCCCCTCCCCACCATGGGGACCAACATTTCCAGCCCCTTGGGAAGCAGCTTCCCATCAAACAGCAGCTTTTCCCTCTTCGGGGAGATATGGAAGGGTGATAATCCAGAGATGGGGAATTTGCTGAAGGCTGGCAAGGTCACGGATAATACACAGCTTTTATCGATAGCCACTCGAGCCTTATCTAAACCAGATCTGAACTGAAATGGAATTGAAATGGGCTTGGAGGAGAGCCCAGCACGGCAAAGAGGGGGAATGTCCCCTCCCCGTGTCCTGGAGCGGAGATGGGAAGGGAGGTGGCCACCCCTCATCCCCCAGCCTGGCAGGGCAGCAGGGTGAGCGTACCTGTGTTTGATGGAGTTTCCTAAATCCCGACGAGGGATCTGCGGGGACCAGCGAGGCACTGACAGCGTATCTGCGGGGAGAGAGCAGGGAAACCAGCACTGGTAACAACAGCGAGAGCTGGGATACAAGTTTTTTGGGAAGGGGAGCAAAGGATGTGCACAAAAAAATGTGATTTTCCTGCTATTTCCCCCTGGAATGCATTACTGAGCTCCCTGTCTGGAAAGCAGGAGTTGTCTGGGCTTTGTGGGAATCGGGATCTCCTGTTCCAGATCCCATCACCCAGCTGGGACCAGGGAGGGGACAGGAGAGGGGAGTGCAAGATTGCAAAACTTTTGGAATCACATCACCATTGTCCAAACAAGAAAGGGAAAATAAAGCTGGAACAACCTCATGGTCAGTTTTTAATAAGACATGAGGTGGCAGCTGAGGAAAAGCTGCGTGCCAGCCACCCCAAAGGTGATTCCATTCGTATTCCAAGGAAAGAACAGAGTTAAACGCAGTTCCGGTGTTCTCCTTCCAAGGAAAAAGTGGTGAGAGGGATAAGGAAAAAGAGGGAAGTTGTCTGGCAGCGCTGGAGCAGGAAGGTAACCAGGAGCGTGGTTCCACATCCTCCTTCAGCCTCGGCAAGGGCGGAAAAGCCGCTCCTCCTCCTCCTCCTGGCCAGGGAAAGGTCCTGCCCCGCAGAATGCTCGGCCCCGGGAGCGGATCCACGCCGGGATCCAAAGGCTGGATTTTCACTCGGGGATTTCAGAGGTTTCCCGGGCACCAGCGGCGGCTCCCGGCTGTTTGCTCAGAGTGCCGGCAAATCCCTGGCTAAACAGGCGCTGGATATTATCCCTGGGAGCGGGGAGAGCCGCTGTTTGCTTTAATATCCCATTTTAATATAGCGGCAGGCACGGGTCTCTAATTGCACTCGCTGGCTGAAGGTTACATTTACATCCTGCTCCCTGGGCTGGAAATCCTGGGAGCATCCCGAGCCCATCCTGCTCCAGCACCTCCGAGCAGCAGCAGCAGCTCTGGATCCTTCTCTTCTGGTCATTGCACAGGCAGAGGCAGCAATTGAGATGTCAGAATCACGGAATCGTGGGATGGTTTGGGTGGAGGGGACATTAAAATCATATCATTCCCATGGGCAGGGACACCTCCCACTGTCCCAGGGGGCTCCAAGCCCCAATGTCCAACCTGGCCTTGGGCACTGCCAGGGATCCAGGGGCAGCCCCAGCTGCTCTGGGCACCCTGTGCCAGGGCCTGCCCACCCTGCCAGGGAACAATTCCTGCCCAATATCCCATCCAGCCCTGCCCTCTGGCAGTGGGAGTCATTCCCTGTGTCCTGGCTTTATCCACCTGTGTGAAAACTCACTCCCTAATTTTTACACGCTCCCTTCAAAGCCAAGAGGGGAATTCACGTCCCCAGCACCACATTACCAATATTTTTGGTATTTCCTCACCAGTCTTTGTGACAACTCACCCTGGGCTGCTGGACCAGCATCCCTCCACATCCACAACCTCCCAGGGCTGGGAATTGGGTCCACAAATCCCAGAGGTGACGCTCTGACGGGTGAGCCCTCCCCGCAGAGCCTCATTCCCCTCTCCCTAAATCGCGTGGCAGAACCGAGTTATCATCATCACCCCCTCCCTGAAGAGCCAAACACCCGGGCCAGAGCTGCTCCTCTCCCGGAATTAAATTACAACCTCCGTGTTATCAGCCACAATTTATTCCCACTAACTTTCGGCTGGCCTCAATTAAATCCTGCCAGCCCGGCGAGGGGGAGAGGGGATGGAGGCACCGGCGGCTGCTGAGCCTTTTAATTACTTTCTAAATGTGCTCGCTGCAAAAATGTATTGAAGTGTAGCGGGGATTTTGACCTCGTAACATAAATGAGCCCGACGTGACTCACAGCTAATTACCTTCATTAGCGGCAGCGAGCCACGTAGGATCGCGGCGTTTAACAATAGGGCCGCTGTTGGCAGGAGGGAAAAGCAGCGGAGCGGGGCAGGAGGGCAGGGAAAGGCACCGGGGATCAGCCCCGAGGGCTTGGGGGGCTCTGCAGTTAATTTGGGATTCTCCCCTTTACCCAGATTCGCGCTCCGAGGAGAAGCTCGCAATGTTAACTCGGGGGGAAGGTGGAGCTGCAGGAGCCTCCCCCCAGCACAGGAGGAATATTCTCACGGAAAAACCCCCAAACTGCCGCAATCAGCGTTAATTACAAGGCGAATAAAAACCCCACGAGCACGTCTCGTTTCGGGGTGGGGGGCTCAGGCTTTGCCGTGGGGACCCCGTGATGGGGAAGTGGCAGCGGGATCTCTTGATCCTCGCAAGCTTTGAAGCGTGACAGCGGCTCCCTCTCCCCAATCCTCCCTCTCTTCCCTCTCCCCCTGTTCCCTCCCTCCTCCCGTTGATGTCTCCCGATCTCCGCTGCCCCGTGCCAGTCATTACCTGAATCTTAATCACCTTTATCACCTTTATGAACCCGCCTCGAAAATCCAAACTTTCCCGGCCATCATTCCCCCCGCGTAACTTCACCCCCGCTCCGAGCTGGCATTTAATTGGGCACAAGCGGAATTTCGCACCCTGGTGCCACCCATGGAGACTTCCCCCGGTCCTTCACCCCATTCCTGTCTCACGAGGGGTTCCCAAAAGCCAAACCCCGCTTCCCGATGTCGCGACACCGCCCAGAGATGCCTGGGGATGCCACCCTCCTTCCAACACCTCTCCGTGTTTTCCTTCGCCGCTCCCGCAAAGGTCAGGGCTCCTGCTCGGCGCGGCACAGCTCATCCCAAAATCAACAGCCGCGCTTGATGGGATCAGCCGAGCCAGGAGCGGGGAAGGGGGAAAGCGAGCGGGAGAAGGGTGACAGCCACCTCCGGCGTGTCGCTGACAGGCAGCGCGGTGACAGGCAGCTGTGACAGCTCCTGAGTGGCACCCGCGCCTCGGAGGTGACGGGGACGGCGGCGCTGCCTTGGCCGCGATGCCCTCGCTGGCCCCGCTGCCATCCCGGCAGCGCCGCGGTCAATTCCGGCTGCTCCCCGGCTGGGATGCCTGCCTGGGCGTGTCCTGCATGGAGAAAACCACCTGGAGCTCGCCTGGATTGTTATTCTGGGGTTCCACCCTGCTTGGGGTGGGCGGTGATGCCCTCAGAGAGCCCCAAACCCTCACCAAGGACACCCGGAGCATCTCCCAGGGGTGGCAGCAGTGCCCGAGCACACGGGTGGTGTGGGACTGTGTTTTGTCACAATTGCCCCTTCCTCATCTCCTGGCCCCTGTGTGGATGGCAGGGAATTGGTGGGAGCAGGTTATCCATCACGGAGACAGGCTGATAAACAAACCCTCCTTCTCCTGCCACAGCAATCAGATGTTCACAGTATGAATGGGACGGATGAAATCGATGGAATTGCTACGAATGCTGGGGTGAGTCACTGCAAAGCCAAGAAATGGCCAGGAGACATTGCACTTATCCCAGATATCCCAGGCTCTCACCAAAATGCTCCCAAGGTGGGCAAGTCCCATGGAGAAATTAAGGATTGGAGCCTCTTCCCAATGGAGCTCAACCCCAAAAATATCCAGGATCAGGAATGTCTCTACCACCAGGCAAAAATCCCAGTCCAGAGACAGACCCGTAGACCATAATATCCGTGGAATGGTTTGGATGGGAAAGAATCTTACAGATGATCTTGTTCTACCCCTGCCATGGCAGGGACACCTCCCAGTGCCCCAGGTGGCTCCAAGCCCCATCCAGCCTGACCTGGGACACTTCCAGGGGCAGCCCCAGCTGCTCTGGGCACCCTGTGCCAGCTCTGGTGACAGAGTTCCAATGTCTCAGCCCGTGGCAGTTCCAGGGACGCTGTCCCAGTGTCTTCCCACTATCCTGAGTTCACTTCCAGGGAGGTACTCTGCAGCAAAGTCCCTTCAGGAGACATCTCAGGCCTTGCTCCTGCTGCTTTTAGGGCCAAAATAGGATGGGGAGATCCCAGAGCAGCTGCTCCAGCAGCTTTCCCTCCCCAGGATATAAATCCATGCAGGATTCAAGCTACAAAGGCAGTCACCTGCTCCCTCCATTAGTGCACGTGGCAAATATTCCAGATGGAATTTGATCCGGTGGGAAGTGTCCCTGTCCATGCAGGGGGGTGGAATGGGACGGTCTTTAAGGTCTCTTCCCACCCTGTGGATCACAGCCAGGTCCAGTGGGTGGAAGGATGATCCAGGATGGATCCAGCAGGATGAAGCCAAACCTGAGCTGGAGCAGAGGGGATCATCCCAAGCAGGAGCTGTTCCCAGAGCATCTCCAGTAAGGAAAGAGTCCCTTTCTAATCCGGGCAGTTCCCCTTTCCAGCATGACCATCCCATTTATCCAGCTCAAATGTCACGTTCAGCTGGTTTGAAGCCTCACATGGGGATTTCCCTCCTCCAATTTCCAGCCTTGCACGCTCCATTAGGTTTATCCTGACAAAGCTGTGCCCTCCAACTCCACTGCCAGGGCGGGAAACCTCCCGGAGCCTCACTGCCAGCTGTGGCCAGCTGTGGCTGCAGGGAGCTGCCAGGTGTGCTGCCAACACAGCTGGGGAGGGCTCCTGCAGGGCAGGTTCGGGGAGGAGAGAACCACTGGTGGTCCCCAAGAAAGGAATTCCCTTTGGGAAGTCCCTCCTGGAGCCTCCTGGGGCTGGGACAGCGCTAGGGACAGGTGTCTCCCCACAAAGCCACCCCAGCACTGGCAATGGGATGGCCACGGAGAGGGGGCACAGTCTGGGTGGCTCTGGCTACTTCCCCATGCCACCTTCACCACCACTGTCCTGTCCTTGCGTCCAGCCTGGTGCTTTCCAGCAGAAAAGCTGGATTTAGGGCTCGGGGACTCCCACGCTGACCCACTGGGCATTGTCCTGGATCCCACCAAACCTACCTGGGGTCAGCCCTTCAGGGGCTCCTTCACAGACGGTCCAGGAGCTGGGGGGGCTCAAGGTGGCATCTCAGCACTTGTCACTTGGCCATCCCTGGCTGGGATCCTGCTCACGCTCGACACCACAAAATGCAAATTCCTCCCTCACAGAGCCAAGGGGAAGAGGCAGGACCGGGATTCAGGAGAATCCCCCCAGGAACACGGCTGGAGCAGCACCAGAGTGGGTGTGATGGAGCTGTCACACAGGGCTGGGCAGGGAGGGGACATCCCTGGAGACCACATTAAACCAGTGATTCCACAGCTTCCTTCTGAGGGGCAGCTCTGGGCTCTGCTCCCTGGGACAGGGAAAGGGAACGGCTGGAGCTGTGTCAGGAGGTTTAGGTGCAGAGCAGGGCAAGGTTCTTCCCCCAGAGGTGCTGGCACTGCCCAGGCTCCCCAGGGAATGGGCACGGCCCCGAGGCTGCCAGAGCTCCAGGAGCGTTTGGACAGCGCTGCCAGGGATGCCCAGGGTGGGGTTGTTGGGGGGTCTGGGCAGGGCAGGGCTGGGCTGGATGATCCTGCTGTATCAGCCTGGGACATTCCATGATCCTGTGATTCTCCCAGCCAGATTTGTGCTGTCGGAGGAGGAGGCTCCTTCTGCAGCTCCCTCCAGCCCTCTGTGAAAATCCATCAGGACAAAGGGATGTTAAAAATCAGAGGGAAGCATCTGAGCCCGCTCCTGACCCGGGCCAGGGATGACTCAGATGGGAACGTGCTCCTGCCAGGAGCAGCAAGGCTGTGGAAGAGAAATCATGGAGAGACAGCCAGGGAGGGACAGGGCCTCGCTGGGCTCCCCTCACCCATCTCCAGCTGACAACAACAACAATTTTTGTGTTTCTGGGCTTAGGGAAGTAATTCCACAGCAATCCAGAGCATCTGGGTGCTGTCCTGCTGCTCCCGCAGGAGGAAAAGGGAAGAGGGATTTTTAGAAAAGCCCACAGGGATGGGATGCTGTGGAGAGCTCGGATCACCACAGGGATGGGGACAGGGAATCCTTGGGATGCAGGCAGGGCTTGGAGAAACCTGCTGTGGTGGGAGGTGTCCTGCCCATGGAAGTGGGTGAGCTTCAAGCTCCCTTCCGGCCCAAATCATTCCATGATTCTGCTCCTGCTTGGCGTAACTCCCACACTGATGTTGATCCTGCAAGGACCAAACAGCTCCGCTGATGCCAAAACCTCCCGGCAGGGATCAACCAGCTGGGGAAACCCAGCTCCCATCCGGCCCAGAAAACATTCCCAGCAGCCAGGGAAGGGAGGGAAATGAGAGGAGACACGGCTCCAGCAGCGTTAGTCACTTGCCAGCCCATCACTTCCCATCGCGTCCCGCTCCGCCGGTGCCACATTCCATCAGGATGTCACAGCACGGGATGTAATCCAACACTGAGGCGTGAGGAAAACTAATCCAAGGAGACACGCACGGGGGTGGCTGGGAATGGGGTTTGGTCCGTGGTTTCTGCTCTGTTGGTCCGGGCTGCGAGTTCAGCACAGACGATTCCATGAGGGAAACAACAAGGCAAAAAAATCCCCCTCGCTCCAGGCAAATCCGGGTATTGGATATCTCTGGGAATATCGTCTGCCTGCAGAGCTCCTGCCAGGGACCACTGCCCCCAAAGGCAGAGAGAGAGGGGGAAAAGGAGAGCGGGATTGGCTGGATGAGATCCCAAACTGCAGGGGAAGGGGAAGGGGAAGGGGAGGGGAAAGGGAAAGGGAAAGGGAAAGGGAAAGGGAAAGGGAAAGGGAAAGGGAAAGGGAAAGGGAAAGGGAAAGGGAAAGGGGAGTTGGCTGCAAGCCCTTCTTTAGCCAAGAGCTGAACACATGGAATGAGTGGAAAACCCCAAAACAACCCCAACAACGACCCCCAGCTGCCAGGTGATAGGAAGACATTTCCAGACAGGAAACAAAGGAAAAATCCAGGGAAGGGAGAGTGACAGAAACCCAGCCTGAATGTGGAGCTGGAGGAAGTTTCAGCTGAGGAACAAGAAGCAAGGGGACCTTGACTTGGCTGGGAATCACTCCCAGGAGCTGCCATGTGTTTCCAGGGAAGTTCTTCTTGGTCCAAGCCCAGCTTGGAAAAGCTTCAGTCCCTGTGGAATTAATCCCAGCACTGGTCTGGGATGAGGAAATGAGGGTCAGGCTGTTCCCCCCAGACCTGGATGAGCTGATGGAGCCAAACCCACCCAGTGAGTGCCACCACCAGCATCTCCTGGGGGAGGACAAATCCCCTGTCAGGTGGGATTAGCTCCACGGGGTTTGCAGTAGGACTGGCTTCCCAAAACTCCACATCAGCTCCAAATCCAGCAAGCAGGAGAGGTTTAACACAGAGATGAAACCACAGCTGGGTTTACAAAGCAACCCTCAGAAAAGTCACTTTTAGGTGACATCCAGGCAGTGCCACCAACCCAGAGAGCACAGAAACCTCGTGGCTTTCCCAAAGACCAGAAATAATCAAGGTTTTGGGGTTATCTTTGCCCAGAAGCACCCACAGATCTCTAAAAACCAACATGAGGCACCTGCACAACGCTCAACCAACGTCCTCCAAACCATGGACTCCAAAACTCCCCCGTCCCATCCTCCAGCCCTTGGAAGAGGGATCTGAGTGGGCCACGGGGACTTACTTGCTGAGAAGGTGGCTTCGGTGTGGACGGGCGGGGTGGAGGGCAGGAAGGGCGGGTACCCCACGAAGAAGGAGCGCAGGGAGCGCTCAGAGAGGAGAGGGGAGCGCTGGGCCGGGATGTTCTCACAGCTCCCCACGCTGTTGTGGATCTTCAGGTTCAGGGGCTTGTTCTTCTTCTTGACCCTGGGAGGGAAAAGAGGAAAAAGGAGGGAAAAGTGAAGGGGAAGGAGTTGGGGGTGGGCTGGTGGCACCCGTGGGATGGAGGTGTTGCTGCATCATCTTCCACGTGATAATCAATCCCCTTCACCATGAGAATTCCCAATCCCTCCCCACCATAAAACAAAGGCAGTTTTCCTTAAGGAACATTCCAGAACTTTTCCTTAAGGAACATTCCAGAGCTTTTCCTCTTGAGAACCTGGGTGAAGAAAACAATTTGGTCCAAAAGCTCGTCAGCCCCATCCTTGCTGACCTTGTGAAATCCCCTAAATGATCAACATTCCCCAACAGACTCCCAGGAATCAGCTTGGCAAGGCGCAGGACTGTGGTGTGAACGACCCAAAACCCTGGGAGGATTTCCTCAGAGATGAAATTCTGCAGAGCAGGGAGGGGGAGTCGCCTGCCTCCCCCTCCTCAGCCCATTTTTCCACGCTGGGACAATGCCCAGCCATCGTTCCGTAGGCTCAGATAATCCCAAAGCTGCAGTAGACTGGAAGGATTTGGGATGCAGAGTGACACTGGCAGCTCAGATGGGCCGGGCTGCAGGATCCTGGCGCTGCGGAGCCGCTCCGGCTGCCATGGAGTGAGGAGAGAAAGAGACAGCCCTGGGAAAGGCAGCTCAGCCCTTTGGAGATCTGCAGCGTTTGGGACAGAGATCCTTCGAGAACATCCCAGCAGTGCAACAGCTCATGGTGATCGAGGACTCCTGGAATGCTGCATCCATAATCCATGCATCCCAACAGGAACACTGCCACAGCCCTGGGGCCCTGCACAGGAGGGACCTGGAGCTGCTGGAGCCAGTCCAGAGGAGGCCACAGAGATGCTCCAAGGGCTGGAGCCAGGCTGGGAGAGCTGGGGGTGCTCACCTGGAGAGGAGAAGCTCCAGAGACACCTCAGAGCCCCTTCCAGGGCCTAAAGAGGCTCCAGGAGAGCTGGAGAGGGACTGGGGACAAGGGATGGAGGGACAGGACACAGGGAATGGCTTCCCACTGCCAGAGGGCAGGGCTGGATGGGATATTGGGCAGGAATTGTTCCCTGGCAGGGTGGGCAGGCCCTGGAGCTGAGCATCTCCCACCACTCCCAGCAGTGCCCGGGGACATCTGGCCCTGCCAGGCGATAGGAAATGACCTCTCTAATGAAGAAAATGAAACCATCCTCTAATAAGTTAATTATTTCCTCGCACAGGAAAGCTGCTGCTGTGTTTAGGGTGGCTGCAAGGACCTCTCTGGGTGTGCTGGGCTCAGGATGGGGCGGATGATCCCAGGCTGGTCCAGCTGAACGGCTCTCCTGGCTTGGAACTCCCTGGGGGAGCTGATGGTCATGGAATCACGGAATGGCTTGGGTGGGAAGGGACATTAGAGCTCATTGAAGGACAAGGGCAGGACATTTTCCACTGTCCCAGGCTGCTCCAAGCCCTGTCCAGCCTGGCTTTGGACGCTTCCAAGGCACAGCTTCTCTGGGCACCCTGTGCCAGGGCCTCCCCACCCTCCCAGGGAACAACCTCTTCCCAAAACCCCATCTAACCCTGCCTGGTGGCCCCAAATCCAGTCCATCCCCTTCACTGCTGCACTTCAACCCCAACCCAGCCACGGGCTCTCCACCAAAAATCCCAGTGCTGCTCCCCTGGCATGGCCTCAGCTCCCCCCGAGCTCAACCCCGGCCCAAAGCCCTTCCTGAAAGGCAGTGATTAAGCATTAATCTCGTTTTTTTTTCCACCCATAAATCAGTTCCAGACCAAATATTTACTGCGAGCATCATTTCCTCGCCAAGCAGGGCTGCTGACAGCTCTCATTATTAGGAAGGATGAGTGATTTTGGACAGAGAGAGATTTTTTTTTCCTCTCTGTTTCTTCACGACAAGAAAAAAATAATGAAGAAGAATAAACACCAGGATCCAACTGGGTGGCTGGGCTGGCTGCCTGTCTCCCCCTGGCCTTGATCCCTGGCCTGAGGGAAGGGGAGAAAGAACCGAAGCCTGGAGAGGAACAGGAGCATCCTCACCAAGGGAAAACCCCCTGGCACAGGGGGATCAAAGAACAGGGGGTCCTGTCCCCTGGTTTGGGGACAAGGAGTGCTTGAGGGACAAACCAAGCCTTGTTTGGGGCTGCTTGGGCAAAAAAAGGTCAAAAACCATCCTTGGGGCAGGGATGGAGGATGAGGCCAGTCGTGGGCACCTCATGAAGGACTTGTTTCCATAAGGGGTCATCCATCATCCATCCATCATCCATCATCCATCCATCCATCATCCATCCATCATCCATCATCCATCCATCCATCCATCATCCATCCATCATCCATCCATCCTTCCATCCATCCATCATCCATCCATCATCCATCATCCATCCATCCATCATCCATCCATCCATCCATCCATCCATCCATCATCCATCCATCCATCCATCATCCATCCATCATCCATCCATCCATCATCCATCCATCCATCCATCCATCCATCATCCATCCATCATCCATCATCCATCCATCATCCATCCATCATCCATCATCCATCCATCCATCATCCATCATCCATCCATCATCCATCCATCATCCATCCATCATCCATCCATCCATCATCCATCCATCATCCATCCATCCATCATCCATCCATCATCCATCCATCCATCATCCATTCATCCATCATCCATCCATCCATCATCCATCCATCATCCATCCATCCATCATCCATCCATCCATCCATCCATCCATCATCCATCCATCCATCATCCATCCATCATCCATCCATCCATCATCCATCCATCCATCATCCATCCATCCATCATCCATCATCCATCCATCATCCATCCATCATCCATCCATCATCCATCCATCCATCATCCATCCATCATCCATCCATCCATCATCCATCCATCCATCCATCCATCATCCATCCATCCATCCATCATCCATCCATCATCCATCCATCCATCATCCATCCATCCATCATCCATCATCCATCATCCATCATCCATCCATCCATCCATCCATCCATCATCCATCATCCATCCATCATCCATCCATCCATCATCCATCCATCCATCATCCATCCATCCATCCTCCTGCAGGGTTGGAATGAGATGATCTTCAAGGTCCTTCCCAACCCAACCCAATCCACTCCATGATTCCATAGATAGTGACAGGACAAGGAGAAATGGTTTTCATCTAAAAGAGAGGGGATTTTGATGGGATATTGGGATGGGATTCTTCCCTGGGAGGGAGGGAGGCCCTGGCACCGGGTGCCCAGAAAAGCTGTGGCTTCCCCTGAATCCTGGGAGTGACCAAGGCAAAAATTTCCATCTTCCCCTCCTTTATGCAAATTTGGGAAAAACATGCTGGAAATGTTCTTCCATGCAGCCTGAACTCTCCATCCCAGCTGGGCAGGAGGAATTCCCATTCCCTGTGCCATCTCCCAGTTCCACAAGGACAGCAGAGGCAAAAAAATGGGAATTAAAAAAAACACCAACAAGGAAAAACATCAGCCTGATTTCAATTTTCCATAGGAATAAGGCCCAACACCGCCTCACTGGGAAAGGGAGGCAGGATTCCCTCATTGCTGGGAATCTCAGCTGGATAAATCCCAGCTGGATCAGGAGGAACCAGCAAAGTGCAGCAGAAGATGGAGCCAGGTCTCGCTTCACTGCTCGGGGTGGGGTTGGCTGCACTAATCTCCCCATTAAGCGGCATTCCAGCCCTTCCCAGGAGCTGGAAAAGTGGGAAAAAAGCTGGAAAAACCCACTAAAGCATCACTGGGATTAACAAGAAGCCAGGGAAGCACAGGGAGAGCCGAAGGGGCTGTTCAGGTGAATTTGGATGCTGCTGATCCCTCCTGACCCCCAGGAAGGACCATTTTCCCCCAGACACAGCTGGACAATTCCCAAAATGTGTCTCCAGGCGAGGGAGGAGTGGGGAGCTCATTATGGAGCAAATATTTTTTATTTTGGCTCCAAAGTGTTTTGAGGGAGCAAAGAGAACCACACTTGGTCCATCTCGAGGCTTGGAGCCCCCCAAAATCTGGGAAACGCCCACAGCACCTTCCAAGGATGGCAGGAAAATGCCAGCATGGGGACAAGGGCTCCTTTCTTGCCAGATTTGGAGCAGATCCCGAAATCTGGACATCCCCACTATTTGTTTTTGCCACTCTCCATGGTTGTCCCACCCTCATCTCTGCTCCAGGAGGTTCCAAAGCCGGGTATTCCTGGGATTCTACTCCTCGCTGCAGGTCCCAGCTTCCCCAGCAGCACATCGGGATCAACCCCTGTTCCGTGCAGCTCTTGGCTTCCCAAACCTTTCCCAAAATGCTGCATCTCATCCCTTGGCCCATCGTGAGCCCGCACCAGCACCCCCAGCATCCTCCTCTCCTTCACCCCTCACCACCTGCCAACCCTCTGCAGACACAGAATTCCTCCTTTTCCTGCTTTATCCCTCGGTCGGGAGAGCCCAGAGCAACCCCCCAAGGCAGAGTTTGTGGAGCCTCGGGGATAATTCCTGCCTCGGGATGCTCGGGAAAAATCAGCGCCGCTCGCCGGGAGCGATTCCTTCTCAGGTAGGTGAACGCCAATGATTGGGGCAGTAATTTCATGCAGGAATTTGATAAATAGATAATGATGGATAATTAAAAAAAAAAATAAATAAATAAAAGGGGAGAATAAAAATTAAAATAAATAAATAAAATTAAAAAAAAAAAAAACAACAAAAAACCGAGTGAGTTCGAAGCGTTTAATGGAAATCTTTTTAGGTGTCAATCCCGCCTGAATGGCTCATCCCCGCCTGCTCGGTGGGATCAGTCAAACGCTTATCACCGGCTTCGGGGGGGAAAAATAGAGGGTTTCAACAGGAGCTGAAAAACAGGAGCAGACACCGGGACAAAGGGCCCGTCATTCCTTTCAGGAGGAGGGCAGGGATTGACAGTGTGGGGATGCTCCACAGAAAGGCGCTCGGTGAGGACGCGGTTCTGCCCTGCTGGGATGTCCCGGGGTGATTTGGTGGCTGGAAGAGCATGGAAATGTGCTGGGAAAAGCTGGAATATGAGGATGGGCACGGTGGGATCCGTATGTTACAGGGAGCAAAAATCCAGTGTTCACAGGGCTGTGATGCTCCTGGAATATGGCTCATCCCAAAAAAGCATCCCAAAGGGACACCCCAACCATTCCCCAGCCCCTGGCAGCGCTCATCCTCCATTCCCAACTCTTAAAAAATCCTGGATATCGAGTAAGTAACAACCGGCTCTGCAGGCATTTATAGTCACTTCCATTCTTATTGCCATTAAAAAAAAATTAAAAGGGTTTTAATTTAAAATTTAACCACAAGGCAGGAGCTGCCCCTGCAGCTGCCGGAGCCAGGTGATGTTTTATTCACCACTTTGCTTCTTGCCAGCACACACCAATTTCCACACAAGCGTTGCTCTTAAAGGAAGGGAGATGGAGTGGGAGAAGAAAAAATAAATAAAAAAAAAATCCTCTCATCGGTATTTCAGCTGCAAAGGATTAAAGATTGCTGCTGCCTGGCCCCGGCCGGGATTCAGCCCCAAAGATTTATGGCTTTTGGAGTGGTTTAATTGCACAATATTCCCGATTAAATCAGAGCAAGGAGCAGGTGAAGTGCTGCCCCGGTGCCTCCTCCACCGCGGGCGGGCGGCTCCAGCTGCATCCATTGGAAGGGCAAAAAACAGGGAAGAAAAGCCTCGGATTCACTCTGGCATTTTTTCATGTGGGAATGATTTGGTTGGAAGGGAGCTTGAAGATCATTTTATCCCAATTCTGCCAAGGGCAGGGACACCTCCCACTGTCCCAGGCTGCTCCAGCCCCAATGTCCAGCCTGGCCTTGGGCACTGCCAGGGATCCAGGGGCAGCCCCAGCTGCTGCTCTGGGCACCCTGTGCCAGGGCCTGCCCACCCTGCCAGGGAACAATTCCTGCCCAATATCCCATCCATCCCTGCCCTCTGCCAGTGGGAGCCATTCCCTGTGTCCTGTCCCTCCTTGCCTTTACCAAAGCCCCTCTCCAGAAGATTTGCCACTTCTCCCTTTCTGTTCCCATTTTGATGGCAAAATCCGACCTTTTTCTTCAAGGATTCCCAAAGAAACCATTAAAAAACCTCTGGCTGAGGAGTCTGAGCATTCCCAAACAGCCCTGGGGAGTTGGGATCAAAACCAGCACAGCTGGAGCCGTCTCAGGACAGGAGGCACCTTTGACACCAGGATGAACACACAGCTCCCATGCCCAGTGCCACCCCACATCCCAAATCCCAGCACAGCGAGGATGGCACCAGCTCCTTAAGGACTGCCAGGATTCGAGGCAGTGGATTTTTTGAACCTGCCTGAACAGCTGAGATTCCTTCATTCTCCACCCAAACCCGAACGAGCTCCACACAATGCTGGGGTTGATCCACAGAAATAAACAGAATATCCTCCAGATGTTCCATTTATCCTCCTTATTCCCATAAAGAGGCAACAAACCCTCCCTCCCCCGGCCAGAGGAAAAGCAGCTCCTTCATATCAAAGCCTCAGCACTTAAATATTTATCCAAGTGCCTGTCCCCACTTCCCTGGATGCCTGAATTTCCAGGCTCGAGCCTGACTGATCTATTATTCTCTTTTCCAAGCACAAAGTGGAACTTTTTTATTACAGCCGCAAATTATAAAGCTGGGAAATTCTTTGAAGGGAGTTTGAGCCAAACAGGTTTTTCCTCCCCCTTCCTCCTCCTCCTCCTGGGGTTGGAGCTGGGGCTGCAGGAGCAGGGCTGGGAGCAGACACGGGCGGGAAGGAGCTGGAAGAGGTAATTGCCAGGATCCTGGAGCTGGAGCTGTTTCTCATTAAAGCCCTTTCTGTTTTCTTGGTTGCCACCGTTACGTTTCTTTGAGGGCCACACAAGGGCAGTGAGGGTGAGCTGGGGCCAGCCAGGCTGGTGGGATTGAGTCTCCTTTGGATGGAGAAGTTTCCACAGGGATTCAGCACCTGGGGCACCCTGAGGGGGCTTCCCCATCCCCAGACAACACAGCCTCAGCCAGGTGGGGCAGATCCAAACTGGATGATCATGGAATGGTTTGGGGTGGGAAGGGACCTTAAATGTCATCCCATTCCACCCCTGCCATGGGCGACACCTCCCACTGTCCCAGGCTGATCCAAACCTCCTCCAACCTGGCCTTGGGCACTGCCAGGGATCCAGGGGCAGCCCCAGCTGCTCTGGGCACCCTGTGCCAGGGCCTGCCCACCCTGCCAGGGAACAATTCCTGCCCAATATCCCATCCATCCCTGCCCTCTGGCAGTGGGAGCCATTCCCTGTGTCCTGTCCCTCCATCCCTTGTCCCCAGTCCCTCTCCAGCTCTCCTGGAGCCCCTTTAGGCCCTGGAAGGGGCTCTGAGGTGTCCCTGGAGCTTCTCCTCTCCAGGTGAGCACCCCCAGCTCTCCCAGCCTGGCTCCAGCCCTTGGAGGAGCTCCTCCTCTGGGCTCTGAGGAGCATTCCCTGCTTTTGGTTTTGATCCCGTTATTGCCAAGGAATCCCCTGGAGCACTTGGCCCCCCCAGCAGCTGCTTTGGCCACCACAGGGGTCAGGGGTGGCAGGAGGGTGAGGAGAAGCTCCCACCAACCTCTTGAGGCACAAAGTGAACAGAGGAGCTTCTCCCTGGCTTTCCTGCACAGCTCCAGCTGGGAGACAGAGCTGGGAAGAGCCCAGGCTCTGCCAAAACCAGTGGTCAATCCCTTTCCTGGCCACCACCCTGGACAAACAGCCCCTGTCCGAGCCCCCTCTCCCACCTGGGCAGCCCGGAGGCCGCACAGCAGGCAGCAGGAATGCTGTGCCACCTCTCCCAGCATGTTAATCCTTATCTAAATTCATCCTCACGCCCGTCTGGCTTTGAAAGGAGCCTCAACTCCTCATTAAAGGACACGGTGAGAAGTTTCTCCTCGGAGCACCGTAAAGCTCCAGCGCCTCTGGATGGAATAGCAGGGCTGTAATTAACATTAATGACACTCCTAAGGAGCGGCACAGCTCGGAGCAGTGGGATAATTCCAGCATGGAGCCAGGTCGGTACGGGGGCCACTCATCACTGTCACCTCGTGGTGTGCAAACCATCCTTTGGGGGAGCTGGACACATTCCAGGAGCTGTGCTCAGCTCCACAGCCCTGGCTCACCGGCAGTGGCAGTGAGATTAATCAGGGGGATGATTTGGAAACACAGGGAGAGATGCTGCTCGTTTTGCTCTCCAAATTCCCGCACTTCCCCGCTCTCCCCCTGGCAGAAGTTCCAGGCTGGGGCTCTGTTTTCAGGATAAATAACCCAGCATGGAGACCATGGAACCACAGGATCCTTTAGGTGGAGTCTACCCATGTCCCCAGTGCCACATCCACACAGGTTTTAAGTCTCCCCGAGGATGGGAACTCCACCCCTGGGCAGCTGTGCCAGTGTCTGACCGCCCTTTCCAGGAGGAATTTTCCCAATATCCAGCCTGAGGCTCCCCTGGCCCAGCCTGAGGCCGTTCCCTCTGCTCCTGTCCCTGTTCCCTGGGAGCAGAGCCCGACCCTCCCCGGCTGTCCCCTCCTGGCAGGGAGTTGTGCAGAGCCAGAAGGGCCCCCTGAGCCTCCTTTTCTCCAGGCTGAGCCCCTTTCCCAGCTCCCTCAGCCGCTCCTGGGGCTCCAGCCCCTTCCCCAGCTCCGTTCCCTGCCCTGGACACGCTGCAGCCCCTCCAGGGCTCTCTTGTCAGGAGGGACCCAAAAGTGACCCCCAGATTTGAGGTGAGTCACAGGGGACGGGCCCTGCCCTGCTCCTGCTGCCCCCCAGGGCTGGGACGAGCCAGGTGCCAGTGCCCACCTTGGGAAGATGCTCCATCTGGATTTATTTCCACGTGTTTGCAATGTCCTGCTGCATCCACCTGCTCTGCAAACATCAATCTCCTGCTCATCCCCAGCACCAGGAGCCCACCTGCCTTTCCAAAGCCCGGGAATGTCAGAGGAGCTGCCTGGACGCCGCTCTCCCGAATCCCTCCCGAGCAGAACATCAAATAATCGATGCACCAGGTGGGTGGGAATCGCTACAAGGGGAAATGTCATTATTATCAAGGTTGCAGAGCAGCAGAGTTAATGACCCAGCAGGGCCTGTTTAGGACCAGCTTAAATGATTAAACTTGAGGCACAGTCTAAGCACGGCCTGCTCGGTGGGGTGGGGATGGTGGAGAAGACCTCTGCTCCCAGAGGGTTTTGGGGGTCTGGGATTCAGTTTTTCACCTCTCTGCCCTCTGGTTCCAGGTTTTTGGGGGTCTGGGTTTGGTTTTTCACCTCTCTGTCTTGATGGCCCCAGTTGGGCACTAAGACTTGGCCAAGTGCCACAGGAAATATCCTTTTCCCAGGAATTTGTAATGTGGGATGGAGAAAAACATCCCCAGGACAGAAAGTTCAAGTTGGAAATAATACAAGGAAAAAGGAAAAGAAGAAAATGGGGATGCTCTATCACCGGTTCACATCTGAACTTTGTGTCTGATTTCACCCAGCCAGGAAATCCTCATTCCAGTCTGGAAAAATCCCACCAAAAAACCACCTCGGCACCAAAGGTTAAAAGGGAAAGAAATGAACCCTCAGGAGGCTTTGAACCAACAACACATGTGTGTTCCACCAGGAAAACATCCACACCTGGAATGTCCCTGCAACAACACAGGATAAGGAGAATTCATGGAAATTTTAGCGAAAATCCAGCTGCCTTGGGCTGGAGGAGCCTCGTTCCAGCCCAAACCTGACCTAGGTGCACCACAAAAATGTCCTCTCCTGTCCGGCAGCTGCGTCACGCTGTAACTCAGCACGTCCCCGGGGCTCAGCCCCCATCTGGAGCTCCAGCTGCTCCCAGAGGATGCTCCTCGAGAGCCATGGAGCTCGTGGATCGGGCTGGAGAGCAGCAAAAGGAGCCACAGCTGGGAAGCAACTGAGGACTTGGGCTCAGCTCCCCTGCACAGGGATCAGGGGACCAAGGGTGGGTCAGGGGATGGGCTTAAGGAGGGGTCCAAGGATGAGGGATGGGTCAAAGGACAGGCCTGAGGACAAAGGATGGGTCAGAGGAAGAAGGATGGGTTAAAAGATGAAAGGTGGGTCTAATGAGGGGTCCAAGGATGAAGGATGGGTCTGAGGATGAGTCAGAGCACAAAGGGTGGGTCAAAGAAGGGAGGATGGATCAAAGGGTGGGTCTAATGAGGAGTGCAGAGGTGAAGGACAGGTCCAAGGACAGGCCTAAAAATGAAGGAGGGGTCCAAAGATGGGTAAAAGAATGAAAGATCTGTCCAAGAATGGGACAAAGGACAAAGGATGGGTCTAACAAGGGGTCCCAGGAGGAAGGGTGGGTCCAAGAACAGGTCTAAAGATGAAGGGTGGGTCTAAGGATGGGTCTAAAAATGAAGAACGGTTCCAAATACAAAGGAAAAGTCTAAGGATGGGCCAAAGGATGAAGGATGGGTCTCATGAGGGATCCCAGGAGGAGTCCAAGGACAGGTCTAAAGCTGAAGGATGGGTCCAAGGATGGATCCAAGGATGGGTCCAAGGATGGGTCCAAGGATGGGTCCAAGGATGGGTTCAAGGATGGTGGATTTGTCTAAGTACAAAGAAAAGGTCTAAGTCCAGGTCAAAGGATAAAGGATGGGCCAAGGCCAGGTCTAATGGGGAGTCCAGAGATGAAGGATGGGTTCCAGGGCAGGTCTAAAGATGAAGGACAGGTCTAAGGATGGGTCTAAGGATGATGGGTGGGTCTAGGTAGAGGTCAAAGGCCAAAGGATGGGTCTAAGGATGGGTCTAAGGATAAAGACCACCCACCCCAGGGCAGATCCTGCCTCCAGAGATCCACTGGACACCCCTTCCAAGGGTTAACACACCCCCTTAACGAGCTGGACTTTTGTTCCCCAACTAATGGATTTTTAAGACTTCCCATTCCGAGTTTGTTCCTTTCCCAGCTCCTGGCTGATGGATAATCATTAACTATCCATGAGAGATTCCAATGGCCCGTGGAATTCATGAGGTATTAAATGGGCATTATATTATCAGCCACTCTCAATGTTTTGTTTCCGTTTCAGGACCATTCCTGAGATGTTTATGGGTTGTGGATTTATGGAAGTCAGGGGATCTTTTCAGGAGTAATGTTCCGTACCTCGGAGTTACGGTCAACAGCTGGAGACTCCCTGCAGGAAAATTGGAGGCTGGGAGCAACAAAAAAAAAAACCAAACCAACTTAACCCCTGCCTCAGAAGGTCTTGGCACACAGAAATGATGGATTAAATGTTGAGGATAAGATCCGAAACGCAACATTCAAAGGAGTTTATGAGCTGTCATCGGGAATCAGGCAGTACATGGTGGCCTTGCTCTGGAGGGGACCCGGTCGCTGCTGCTGCTGTCACAAATAAACGGTGGTGTTTTATTTTCTGTCTGTGCCAAGGTGGAAAAATCCGGGGGGAGCAGCCCAGGAGAACCCTGAGGGCTTCATTCCATCAATCCCGACCCACAGCTCATGGGGAGACAGATTTCTCCTTCTGCCAAAGTCACCCCTGGCTCCCCAGAGCCCGTTTGGGGCTGGGGAGGAGATAAAGAGACTTTGGATGAATGTCAGGACACAGGGAATGGCTCCCACTGCCAGAGGGCAGGGATGGATGGGATATTGGGCAGGAATTGTTCCCTGGCAGGGTGGGCAGGCCCTGGCACAGGGTGCCCAGAGCAGCTGGGGCTGCCCCTGGATCCCTGGCAGTGTCCAAGGCCAGGCTGGACATTGGGGCTTGGAGCAGCCTGGGACAGTGGGAGGTGTCCCTGCCCAGGGCAGGGGTGGGATAAGACAGTCCTGAAGGTCCCTTCCCACCCAAACCATTCCATAAATCAGCCTGAGGGACACCAGCCTCTCTCCTGGGAGGGTCTCAGAAGGGTCCTTGCAGACAACAGGCAGGATGGGGCTAAATCTCCACCCCAAATCACTCCAGGAGGTCCCACCCAGCACTCGGGATCCCCAGGAGTGTCCTCAAACTCTCGGCTCTCCACGTCCAACCCCTCCTCCCATGCTGGAACAGGACACGAGGATCAGGAAGTCCCAATCCAAAGCAACCCAGGAGCCGAGGGACAAAACTAAAACTAGAAGAGGTTGATCAGGGCAGGTTCCAAATCCTCTTCCAGGGATGAGCTCCCTCCTGCAGGAAGCACGGAGGACTCAGACTTGAGGGACACCAGAGAAGTGGGACATTAAAAAACCCCGTCCTCAAATTCCATGGCCACGGCCATAAAATAACAATTAGCTGAGAAGAGATCAAAAATATCTCAATTTTAATCCACTTTTTATCTGTTCCAGGCATTTTCCATCTCATCCAGGCTAATAAACAGCTCCCACCCCAGCAGGGCTGTGCTGGAAAAAAAGAGGGGAAAAAAGAAGAAGCTGCCTCTTTAATGCACTAATTACAATCCCGAAGCACTAATGGGATTAGCAGGCAGGATTTAGTGGTTGTCTCCTGCAAAATCATTAAGTGCCATTAGAGAAAATGAACTTCCCCGCTTCTCCAAGAGGTTTGCAGGAATCCGGATCCAACCCGGCACAGCAGCCCCTGGAGCACAACGGGGCCCTGTCAATATTGGCTCTTTCCTTGATTAATTCCCTAATCAGGAGGTGAAATTGCCCGGCACCACTGGGAAGAGAGCACTGGAGACACTGGGAAAACTGCCTGCAGTCAGGCAAAGGAATCGGAATGGCTTGGAGAGGACCATAAAGCTCATCCAGTGCCACCCCTGGACATCCCAGGGATGCAGGGGCAGCTGCTGTGGGCACCCTGTGCCAGGAAGGTGGAGAGAAGGCGGAGGGGACATCACTGTGTTTGTGTCACCCCGTGTGACATTTCCATCTCCACTCCCTTCCCTGTGCAGGGAATTCCAGACACGCCATCCCCACACGGGGAATCAGCGGCCAGAAGATCTGGTGGTGTCCAAACCTGGCCCCAGCTCCATGTCAGGGTGACCATGAGTGCTGGAAGTTGTCCCTGTCCTTGGAATGAGGTGAACTTTAAGGTCCCTTCCAGCCCAAACCTTGATCCCTTTGATCCTTATCCCAGTTTTCCCAGTGATCCCTTCCCGGTGGTGCCGGGCAATTTCCACTCAGGATCATCAGGGAATATCCAATGACCAACCTGGGGATCAAACAGGAGAAGCTCTGCCCTCGGTGAGACCTTCTCCAGCTGAGGGCAGAGCACGGATTGGGGGCTGGAATGCCGACAAAAGCGGGAGAAGGGAGAGGCTGCTCCCTGGGAATTCCGGGATATTCCCTGGGGACACCGGGTGCTCCTGGGGACCTGACAAAGCAAACACTTCTCTCCAGTGCCTAAGCACGAGGGGGAGGGTGGCCTTCCAGGAGGTATTTTCCAGCTGAAATGCTTCTATTCCCAAAAGCTAAAAGCCTCTGGAGACCAAAAATTCCTGGCTCAGGAGAGCAGGAGGGTGGATGATCCCCCTCATCTCGCGCAGTGGCGGCTGGCACAGCCCTGGGGACAAGTGACACCGCCATGCTGAGGCCACCAGACACATCTGCCACCCCCAAACCTGCTCTGCTCCCCTCTGCCCCAGCAAGGGAGCTCCAGGGCAGGCACTGGGAGTGGATTTAACCCTTCCCACGTCCCAGCCGGGGCTGCCCCAACATCACGGACGGGCCGGAGGGTCTGCGCTGTGCCAGGGCATCCGTGCGCCCTCCACAGCCCTCAGGGGACACTTCCCAGGATTCTGGCATGGCCTTTTTATCCTCAAAAACTTTGGGATGAAAAGGGCTGTTTGTCCTGGGATCCTGTTTTGGGAGGCAGTGTGGACCAGCTCCATCCCAAAACACCCTCAGGGAAAGGGAGGTGATGTCCCAAAGCGGCCCCCAGTCCCCTCTGCCACCCCATGCCATGGCAGGAGAAAGGTTTTCCGAGCAGGGCCACGGAAAGGGGTGGGAAGGGATGGAGCGGGGATGTTGTGATGCCAGGGAATCCTTTCCCTGCGCAGCAGCAGCCTCTGCCGGCACCGGAGCCGCAGAGCAGGAGCAGCGGGGATGTGGCAGAGCCCGGAGAGCGCGCTCCGAACCCCGCCAGGGATGGAAAAGATCCCGGCGGGGTGTCCAGAACATTAACTGCCCTCTCCGTAAGGATTTATAAATCCATTTTTCAGCTGGGATGGGATTATTCCCATCTCTCTCCAGCGTCCACCCTCTCCCCCACGCAGTTCTCACGGCCATTCCCGTGCAGCGGCTGGAAAATCCAGCCCTCCCATCCCACATTCCGGCACGCCAGGGCTTTCCCAGCCAACAATCCTGGAGCCCCCGGCCGCTCCCCATGCACCCCGAAACGCGATCCCGGGGGAGCAGAACCGACACCATCCCACAGCATCCCCGCTGCTAGGAGCGAGTGAATATCCGCATGAAACCTCCGAACAAGACATTTAGGGATAAATGTACTTTTCCCAAGGAGCTGGGATGTGGTTTATCCGCCCCACAACACGCACCAGCGCCCGGGACACCACTTACTTGGGGGTGTGCGCCTCATCCACGCGGTGTCCCAGCTGGAACTCGTGGGATTTGCTCCGGTGAAGCGCCGTGAATCCCGGGATGAGGTGGATCAGCTTCCTCGAGGAGGGCGGGGGCGTCCCGGGGGGCTTCAGTTTGTTCCTGCGGCGCACGGGGGGGGTCCCCGGCGGGGTCATGGTGGTGACGATGTTGGGGGTGCGCGGGGGGGTGTGCGCGGCGGGGCGCTGCCGGGGGGACGGGGGCAGGGAGCGGTGGCCGGACTCGAGGGGTGGGCAGAGCCCCGGGTGACCCTCCACGGTCAGGCGGTCCACGTGGGTGTACATGGGGCCGTGGGACGAGCTGGCGTGGCAGTGGTGCTGCCCACACTTGGGCTGGACCTTGGGGCTCGGGTGCGTCCTGCCCCAGGGTCCCGGCTCCGCGGGGCATCCGGGACTGTTCTCCTTGCCCGGCTCCGTGCTCGGCCACTGGATGGTCCAGTCCTGCTTGGAGAGGCTCCCGCCTGGAGAGAGCACAGGGACACACGGCCGTGAGGTGGGGAAGAGGATGGGAGCTCCCTGCTCAGGCCTGGAGGTGTTAAAGATCCCATCCCTGGAAGCGTTGAAGGGTTGGATGGGGCTCAGAGAAACCTGGTTTAGGGAAAGGAGGTGATCCTAAAGGTCCCTTCCCACCCAAACTGTTCCATGACTGATTCTATCCTGGCACTGCAACAAGAAGCTTCTCTGTGTTACAGAATCTTGGAATGGTTTAGCGTGGGAAGGGACCCTAAAGCCCATCTCATCCACCCCCTGCCATGGCAGGGACACCTCCCACTGTCCCAGGAGCTCCAGCCCCAATGTCCAACCTGGCCTTGGGCACTGCCAGGGATCCAGGGGCAGCCCCAGCTGCTCTGGGCACCCTGTGCCAGGGCCTGCCCACCCTGCCAGGGAACAATTCCTGCCCAATATCCCATCCAGCCCTGCCCTCTGGCAGTGGGAGCCATTCCCTGTGTCCTGTCCCTCCATCCCTTGTCCCCAGTCCCTCTCCAGCTCTCCTGGAGCCCCTTCAGGCCCTGGAAGGGGCTCTGAGGTGTCCCTGGAGCTTCTCCTCTCCAGGTGAGCACCCCCAGCTCTCCCAGCCTGGCTCCAGAGCAGAAGGACGGGCGGCCTCAGAGATTCCTACAGGATCATCCCATTCCACTCCTGCCATGGCAGGGACACCTTCCACCATCCCAGGCTGCTCCAAGCCCCAGTGTCCAACCTGGCCTTGGACACTTCCGGGGATGGGACACCCACATCTTCCCTGGAGATCCCACCATGGAGCCTCACCACTCCAGGTGAGGGATTCACCAGGGCTGGAGGTGTCCCCACGTGTCCCCCACCATCACCAGCTCCCCCGGCCACCCCAAATGGTGGCACTGAGACAGTGACACTCCCATGGGGACAGTGACACCTCCATGGGGACAGTGACACCCCCATGGGGACAGTGACACTCCCATGGGGACAGTGACACCCCTCACCTGGCTGCTGCCCCATCTCACCCCCATTTGCATAATGAGGGGGCTGTAATTAACAAAGGCTCCCAATTATCCGTCCCCACCAGGAGCAAAGAGCCGCCGGCAGCACCTTGGGAGCATCGCAGGGATGATCCAAGTGGAGTCTGGTCCTGGATCCCATTCAGTGCCCCTTGACTGAGGTTTTTTGATTGTTCCCATCAAGGAAAACCCAAATCTCCTCAATTTCCTCCTTCCCACTCCCTGCTTTAGGAATTGGATCCTCTCCCCTCGCTCCGGACTTTTCGTGGGAATGTTTCAGTCCAAGCTCCAGAGGAAAAGGAAGAGCTTGGGAAATGAAAGGTTTGGGTTCAAAGCAAGCTTCGAGTCGAGGGGTGGAGGATGGGACACGAGGAATTTTCTGGAATCATTTTCTCGGAGCAGAACATCAAAAGAAAGGATAAAAAAAAAAGAGAAAAGAATTGTAAAATATGAAAAAAATTAACAGTAAAAAAATTCCCAAATAATTGTAAAATATTTTAAAAATGACCATAAGCAAGTCCTAAATAATTGTGAAATATTTAAAAATATGTATCAGCAAAATAATAAAAAGAAAATAGTATTAAAAATCTTAAAAATTAAAGTGAATTCATTAGAATGAATAAGAAATTAAAGTATGAATTAAAACTTTTAGAAATTAAAATTAATTATTAGAATATATAATTAAAATAATAATTAAAAGGTTTAAAATTAAAATTATGTAACTGAAATGAAAAAGAAATCAAAATAAAGCAAGTAAAAAATAATAATTAAAAACTAAAAAATAAAACGCATTAATTAGAATGAATAAGAAGTGCAAATAAATGAGAAGTAAGAAGTATAAATGTTATCAATAAAAATTAATTAGAATAAATAAGAAATTAAAATAAATAAAATAAAAACTAAATAATAAAATAAGACATTAAACCAATAATATTTATATTATAATATTTGTATTATAATATATTAAATTAATAATTCATAATATTTATATTATCATAAAATTTATAATAAAATAAAACTAAAAATAAAACTAAAAATAAAATAATTAATTGGGACGACGAATAAATAAAAATAAATTAAACTAAAAATAAGAATAATTAAATGTTTACCAAAAAATAAACTTGAAAATATTTACAAAAAAATAAGCTTAAAAATATTTACAAAAAACTAAACTTAAAAATATTTACAAAAAATTAGACTTAAAAACCCGGAAAAAAAAATCCCAGCGTATGCAAATCACCACGCTCCTATGCAAATCCTGCTCTTCCCATTGGCCGCTTCTCTCGCCTTGATTTGCATAACGCCGAGCCGGCCCGGAGCTAATTAGCGGCGCTAATGAAGATGGGATGAGGGTCTCCCTGCGCTCCCCGTGTCCCCGCTGTCCCCCGGGAATAAAAACCGGGAAAAGCCGGGAAATGGGAACTGCAGGCAGGAGGGAGCGAGAATTGATGGGATCAGCTTAAACCGGGAATGCGCTTAAGAGGGGAAAAAATCCCAGAGAAACATCCCAAAGCTGCTCTCGCTCCAAAGCCTGTTAAAGGCTGCAGGATTCCGCTCGCTCCCGGCGCTCTCCCGCTGCTGCTGCTCCGATTTCCAGCTGGAAAACCACGGGAAAAGCCGGAACGGAGGGAGAATCCTCAAATTCTGCCCTGTTTGTCCTCAGATTGGCCGCCTGATCACTCCTCAAAACTTCGTGTTTTGTTTAGATCCCAAGTGTTAATTAATTTTTGGATATCAGTCACGGCCACCTCCTGTCCCAAGGGTGGCTTCTCCTGTCCCTGTGGATGCTCCGTTTGGATCACTCTGGCTTCATTAATCCGCTCAGATTCCCTCCCTCCGCCCCTTTTCGTCAGGGAAACTTTTCCCAAACCACTCCATTAAAAACCAACAGGAAAACAAATTCCTGGAAGAGGAGGCAGCGCTGGGATGCAGCTCATGGATCCAGAGGTGGAAAAATTCCACCAGTTTTCCACCTGTCCCAAACAACAAAGAGCGAGGTTTGCTTTGTTTTCCTTCAAAGAAAAGGCTGGGAATAATTGGATATTCCCATGGGGGCTGGAGAGGCAGCTCTGCATCCCAGCTGCTCCTCAGGATGCTCTGAGCTCTCCTTCCCTTCCCAAAAGCTGCTCCCAGGTGACCAAACTGGAGATTTTGGAATGCCCAGGGATTTTTTGGGAACCCCCACGGTCCCAGCACCCACATCCCAGGTCAGCAGCCTCTGGAATAGGCTCTGGAATCACCCAGCTTGGCAGGGATATCAGGAAGATCAACTCCTCCTGTCCACCACATCAGCACAGCTCCCAAATTCCCTCCAAACCGGGATTTTTCCTGCTTTTCCCTCACTGCTCCCGACCCTGCCTGAGCCCGCGCTGTCCCCAAGCCACCCTCAGCCTTCCCAGGGCTCATAAATATTCCATTCCAGCTCCTTTTTCCCGGCAGGACACTTAATACCCTGCACACATCCCTCGGCAGTCACAGCCCATCGACTCCTCCAGCCGCAGCGGCCTCGCTCCACTCAAGTTTAATATTAAATTAATCCAGCTCCGAGATCAAACCCGATAACAAAACCCCGCTCCCGAGGATCCACATCCAAGGAAAATCCGGCCCAGCCTCGTTAACACGGCAGGGAAGGGGGGTTAATGTGGATTTGATGCTCTGATTTATGGGATGCTCCGGGGTTTTCCCTGCTGCCCCCAGGATGCTGGGCTTGGGAAGCGCCTCCTTTTCCAAGCCCATCCCGGTAAAATCCATCTCCATGAAAGAGCCTCCAGCTTCCCGCCCAGGCAGGGGCGGCCTGGGAAATTAGAGGCTTCTAATTAACGACTCAATAAATAAAGATGGATGGGGAAGGTTAATCCTGAACCTCATTCCGGCTTTATGAATACAAATCTTGGCGTCTCAGAATTGGCAGCTGCGGCTCCTGCCAAGGAATTCCAGCTTTTAAGGAGGATGCAACTTCTTCATTAATTACAATTTTAGGATGAGGACAATCTCTCGCTTCACGAGGAGATAAAATGCAGCTAAAACACAGATTAAAAAGCAGTTGGTGCATCTGGGGCTCCTTTAGGGGGGCTGTCATATCCCAGTGGATCCAAAATCCCAACACTGCATCCAAAGAGAGCATGGAGACATCCCGGGATACTTCTCTATCCCCATCCTAGAAACCCCCAGACAGCTCCTCAGGGCTCTGCCAACCTCACTGTCATAGACAGCCAGCAGCTCAAAATCCCTGGAATCCAGCGGGTGGGTGGAGGATGGAGGGATGGATGGATAAGGGATGGATGGATGGATGATGGATGATGGATGATGGATGGATGGATGATGGATGGATGGATGGGTAGATGATGGATGGATGGATGGATGGATGATGGATGGATGGATGATGGATGGATGGATGATGGATGGATGATGGATGATGGATGGATGGATGGATGGATGGATGGATGGATGGATGGATGGATGATGGATGGATGGATGGATGATGGATGGATGGATGGATGATGGATGGATGGATGGATGGATGGATGATGGATGATGGATGGATGATGGATGGATGGATGATGGATGATGGATGGATGGATGGATGATGGATGGATGGATGGATGATGGATGATGGATGGATGGATGGATGATGGATGATGGATGGATGATGGATGGATGGATGATGGATGGATGGATGGATGATGGATGGATGATGGATGGATGGATGGATGATGGATGATGGATGGATGATGGATGGATGATGGATGGATGGATGATGGATGGATGATGGATGGATGGATGGATGGATGGATGATGGATGGATGATGGATGGATGATGGATGGATGATGGATGGATGGATGGATGGATGAATGATGGATGATGGATGATGGATGGATGATGGATGGATGGATGATGGATGATGGATGGATGGATGGATGATGGATGGATGGATGGATGGATGATGGATGATGGATGGATGGATGGATGATGGATGATGGATGGATGATGGATGGATGGATGATGGATGGATGGATGGATGATGGATGGATGATGGATGGATGGATGGATGATGGATGATGGATGGATGATGGATGGATGATGGATGGATGGATGATGGATGGATGATGGATGGATGGATGGATGGATGGATGATGGATGGATGATGGATGGATGATGGATGGATGATGGATGGATGGATGGATGGATGAATGATGGATGATGGATGATGGATGGATGATGGATGGATGGATGATGGATGGATGGATGATGGATGGATGATGGATGGATGGATGATGGATGGATGATGGATGGATGGATGATGGATGATGGATGGATGATGGATGATGGATGGATGGATGGATGGATGGATGGATGGATGGATGGATGATGGATGGATGGATGATGGATGGATGATGGATGGATGATGGATGGATGATGGATGGATGATGGATGGATGATGGATGATGGATGGATGATGGATGGATGATGGATGGATGATGGATGGATGGATGATGGATGGATGGATGATGGATGATGGATGGATGGATGGATGATGGATGGATGGATGGATGGATGATGGATGGATGGATGATGGATGATGGATGATGGATGATGGATGATGGATGGATGGATGGATGGATGGATGGATGGATGGATGATGGATGGATGGATGGATGATGGATGGATGGATGATGGATGATGGATGGATGGATGGATGGATGATGGATGGATGGATGATGGATGGATGATGGATGATGGATGGATGATGGATGATGGATGATGGATGGATGATGGATGGATGATGGATGGATGATGGATGGATGGATGATGGATGGATGATGGATGGATGGATGGATGGATGGATGGATGGATGGATGGATGGATGGAAGATGGATGGATGGATGGATGATGGATGATGGATGATGGATGATGGATGATGGATGGATGGATGGATGGATGGATGGATGATGGATGATGGATGGAAGGATGGATGGATGGATAAAAGCAGCATAGCACCCCCTTAGTGCACCCCAAAGCCACAACCCCATCACTGTTCAGTCCCCAACAGCCCAGGGGGACATTCCAAGGTCCCAGCAGTTCTGCTCTGCCCATCCCAATCCCACATCCCACCAAAACACGCTGCCTGGTCCGTAGGGAATCTGGAGCTGGCCTGGCTGGGTGGGATGTTTGGCTCCCAATCCTCACCCTCAGGCCAAGGCACCCAGGAAGCATCCCACCCTTCCCTGGCCAGAAATGCCACTCTTCCCAACTCCCTGCCGGCAGAGGAGGGGCAGGGACTCTGCTCCTGCTCTCCCAGGGGATAAAAAGGGGAATTCCTGGGATGGAGCCATTTGCTTGGCAGAGGCCAGGAACAGGGAGCCCATCTGGAAGGTGGAGCTTCCCGCACCCAAATCCTCCAGAAATTCAGGGAGGTTTGGTCTCCTCCAGTGCCTGGGAGCTTCTGCACCCCTCAGGGCTCTGCTGTCACCTCCCTGTCCCCAAGGTTGTGTCATCCTGGGACAATGCATGTCCAGCACGGCACAGAGCTGCTGGCACTTCCAAGGATCGTGATCCTGCAGCTCTGGCAGAGCAGGAATGGCCACGGCAGCATCGCGGCAATGCCGCAGGGACGGAGCAGCCGCTCCCGCCGGGAGCAGAGGGATGATGGATGGAGTTAAATGGAGCGCCGGGAAAGACAAACACTCCATGCCCGGCTGGCTCTCTCCTGCCGGGATCCAATGGACCACCAGGAATGCTGGCAGCCCCATCAGCTGCCCCATTAGGGAGCAAATGGAGCAGCAGCATCCCACAGACCTCCGGTGCTTCCATCTCCTCCAGCTGGAAAACTCTGGAGGAACCAGAGAAACTTCACTGCAGCTGCCGAGCCAAAGGCCAAGGCGGATTTTCCAAAGCTGGGAATTCCCTGGGCCGAGCGGGCAGAGGGAGAGAGTGGGATTTGTTTGGAGCAGCCTTTAAAAGTCAGAGGTGTTTAAACAAAGAGCAGCTGAGAGCCTTCCCAGGGCTCCCAGCGAGGCACCGCCAACCTTCCTCAAATAGCAGGGAGACTCCGTGGAAATGCGGAAGGGAAGGGGAGCAGGAGCTGGGTTTAGGGAGCTGGAATGGGGGGATGCTCCCTAGGGAATGCAGGCCGGGCTCAGGCAGCCACTCCTCGCCCCACGGCCGCTGTCCCCAGCACGAGGTGGCACTGCCAGTCCGGGAAGCCTGGAGGGGATCCAATAACCACAACTGTGGATGCGGCCGAGTTCTCTTCAGGCAGGAGCCAGGATCCCTCTCTGGGACATTCTGTGCTGTGTGGAAGCTGCTGGTCCCCCAAAGCTGCCATTCCTTGAATCTGTCACATCACCAGAGCTGTCCCCTGCTGTCCCCAAGGGCTGCCCCACACCTGCAAAGCCCAGGTGAAACCCCAGCAGGGCTCATTCCCAGCCTCCCAAAACCTGGGATGCAGCTGTGTTGGAGGAGCCCCTCTAGAGGGGACAGGAGAGGGGTCTGGGGTTCCCAAATCCCAGGGGTCTGGGGTCCCCAAATCCCAGGGGTCTGGGGTCCCCAAATCCCAGGGGTCTGGGGTCCCCACATCCCAGGGGTCTGGGGTCCCCAAATCCCAGGGGTCTGGGGTCCCCAAATCCCAGGGGTTTGCTGCAGGCCCAGAGCCACCCCCTGTGCTGGCAGTGGGCTTCCCGAGCTGGCAGCAGCACCGGTTCTGCGGTGCCATCCATGGGGATGGGCTGTGCCAGAGGGGCTGCAGCGTGTCCAGGGCAGGGAACGGAGCTGGGGAAGGGGCTGGAGCCCCAGGAGAGGCTGAGGGAGCTGGGAAAGGGGCTCAGCCTGGAGAAAAGGAGGCTCAGGGGGCCCTTCTGGCTCTGCACAACTCCCTGCCAGGAGGGGACAGCCGGGGAGGGTCGGGCTCTGCTCCCAGGGAACAGGGACAGGAGCAGAGGGAACAGCCTCAGGCTGGGCCAGGGGAGGCTCAGGGTGGATTTTGGGAAAATTCCTTCACCAAAAGGGCAGTCAGACACTGGCACAGCTGCCCAGGGCAGGGGTGGATCCCCATCCCTGGAGGGATTGAACAGCCCTGTGGATGTGGCACTGGGGACATGGGGCAGTGGTGGCCTTGGCAGTGCTGGGAGAATGGTTGGACTCACTCTTAAAGGATCTTTTCCAGCCCAAACGATTCTGTTGTGACCCATCAAGGCTCGGCTGGGACACGGTGCCAGCACAGCCGGACCCTGCCCAGCCCCCGCCGCATCCCCCGGGCTCTCCCCGGGCAGAGGCGGCCCCGGGCCCGCTCTGTCCCCGGTGCGGGCGCAGCTGCAGCCGGAGCGGCTCCGTGCAGCGAGGGAACAGCGGAGCTCTGCTGCCACCGCCCGGGGAGCCGCGCATCCCGCACCGCACAGCCCCGGGAGCCGCGCAGCCAGAGCCGGGAGGGGCTGGGGAGTTCCCTGGGAAGGGGTCTGGGAATGGGGGGCTCCGCTCCGAGCCAGCCGGGAAGCGATGCTGGAGCTGCCGGGTGTCAGAGCTTTCCCCTGAACCTCCTGACTGAGCTCCTGCAGGAACGGGAGGGCGGGGACCCTGTAAGAGTCATGAAATGGGCTGGAACTGGAGGGGCCCTCATCCAGTCCCACTCCTGCCATGGGCAAGGACAACTTCCACCATCCCTGGATGCTCAAGCCCTGCCCAGCCTGGCCTTGGGCACTGCCAGGGATCCAGGGGCAGCCCCAGCTGCTCTGGGCACCCTGTGCCAGGGCCTGCCCACCCTGCCAGGGAACAATTCCTGCCCAATATCCCATCCAGCCCTGCCCTCTGGCAGTGGGAGCCATTCCCTGTGTCCTGTCCCTCCATCCCTTGTCCCCAGTCCCTCTCCAGCTCTCCTGGAGCCCCTTTAGGCCCTGGAAGGGGCTCTGAGGTGTCCCTGGAGCCTTCTCCTCTCCAGGTGAGCACCCCCAGCTCTCCCAGCCTGGCTCCAGAGCAGAGGGGCTCCAGCCCCTGGAGCATCTCCTCCTCTGCTCTCACTCCAGCTGCTCCAGGTCCTTCTCATGTTGGGCACCTCACAGCCAGGGGCAGCTCTGCAGGTGGGGTCTCACCTGAGCAGGGCAGAGGGACAGAATCCCCCCTCCCTTCCTGCTGCCCCTGCTGGGGGCTCAGCCCAGGGCAGGGGGGTTTTGGGCTCCCAGCTCTCACCCAGCAGCACCCCCAAAATCCTCCCAGGGCTGCTCCCAGTGCAGCTCCAAGATGTTCCCTGCAGGAAATGCATTCCCAGGCTGCCCTGGGATGCAGGAGCTCTGCCACACTCCCCGGGCAGCCCCAGGGGACAGAGGGCACTCACCGGACTTGTGGACGCTGCGGAGGCAGGACAGGGACGCGTTCAGCCGGGCACACTCCTCTCTGTTGGCCCCAAACTTCTCCACGGTGGCACAGACCTGCTCATCGGTCATGTCCAGCAGATCCTCCAGGCTGAGCTGCCCAGGGGCGATTTCCTGAGGGAGGAATGGGTCAGGAATGAGGGAGGAAGAACAAACCACCCTGGAGCATCCTCTAAACCTCGGGGAACACTGGTGAGAACCCATTTTCTTCAGGTCATGGACCCAAACCCATCCATTTTCCACCAGAATCTCCAAGAAAACCTGGAGGAACTGAAGTTTTATCTCCAGTTTATCTATCCAGACACAGCTCAGCATCTGGGAGCACCAGGACAACCCATCCCTGATTTGGAGCACGCAGGGCCGTGTGTCCATTACAGAATTCCCTTTTCCCTGGGATTGCCTTTGGCTGCCCCCATCAGCTGCAGGAGCCCAGGAGGTGGCAGGAGGACGCTGATGGGGACATGGGGATGTCCCCACCCCATGTGGCACCTACTGGGAACAGCAAAGGGCTGCCCTCGCTGGTGGAGAGGGTCAAGAATCCACGGACCCTTGGGAAAAACCCCTTTCCTTTTCCAGGTGGGAACGGCCAGCCCTTACCTCCATCACCTCCTTTCGGATGTCGACGATGCGGAACCAGTGCAGGAGCTGGGGGAAGCCCTCCAGTTTGGCATTGCGCTCCTGCAGGGCCACCTTCCTCTTGCAGGACAGCTGCCGGCTGAAATACTTCACCAGCTTGCTCTGGGAAAGAAGGCAAAACCCTCATGGGATCCCCCACTGGCTGCTGGGGCTCGCCTCTCACTCTGCCCCATCCCAAGGCTCCAAATTCTGCCCCAGAACAGCCCTGCCGAGCTCCCGCAGCCAAGAGCACCCAGGTTTGGTGTCCAAGAGGGAATTTCCCTGCCAAAAAATCCCTTTATCAGCTCCTTCATCCCCAGCCCAGCGCTGGGGTCTCGTTCAGGGGGTGGGCAGCCCTTGGCAGCCCCAGGGGGTGGGAGGGAGATGGGGTGGGACAGGCACCACTTTCCCCACAACCACTGCCCCGTCCCAGGGCTGTCCAGCCACCCACAGGACACTTCTCCCGCTTTTACTCCCAGCCTCAGGGCCAAGGGACCCCTAAAGGACGCAGTCCCCTCTCTTACAGCCAGGTTTGGTGCCAAGGATCCCCCAAACATCCCTCAAAACCACACTCCCCTCTTTTACCCCCCAAAAATACCCTACAAAGGGACCGGCCACAGCATCACGTTCCAAGGCTGCAATGTGGCATTTTCTCCTCATTCCCCCTTCACCAACCCAAATCTTCCTCCTTCCCTCCTCCCTGCAGAGCCATCCCCTCCTCTCTGCTCCTTTGTACCCCATCCCTGCTCGGATCATCCCCCGAATACCCCAAATCCTCCCACCCCGAGGCCGAAGCCGTTCCCAGCCGCAGCTCGGCAGCTCCCAAAATAAAGCTGCTGAGCGCCTGCCCTCCTTTCCCGGGAATATAGAGCAGGGCTGGGAAGCTGCTGGGATTTCCTGCTCCTGCTTTTCCAGCTGGGTGATTCCCCGGCCCCGGCAGCACTAGATGGTGCTGTGCCTCTGCTCCTGCACACCCCAAAAATAGACGGGTAAAATACGGGATGGTTTGGGATACAGAGGTGAGGGGAGAACCCCGCTGTGAGATTTGGGATTTTCCCCATCTCTCCTGCTCCTTTCCCTCGCGGTGCTCACTGCTGACACCCACAGGGGTTGGCATCACCCCCAAAATCACCCCCAGGGGGGTGACGGCCCTGCCGGGAGCTGGGGAAAGAGTGGGGAAAACGGAGGAAATTTAATTTCCAGGTGGGAGAAACTCAACCCCACAGAGCCCTAGAGTGACAGGAGGGGTCATTTTTAACCCAAGAGAGGATCCCGCTGGGACCCCCAGGCGCTCTGGTCCATGGATTTGCTCCAGCCAGGGGAAAGTAGCCCAAAAACCGCCTCTGTAAAATCCAAAATCCAAAAGCCCTCGGTGTTTTGGTGGGGCTGGAAAGGGGAGGGACGGAGGCGGCCCCGTCCCGCAAGGAAAGCCCCATCCCGCGGAGCCTCCCGCTCATCCCGGGATGAGGAAATGTGGGAAATGCTGAGATCCTGCCGTGGCACAGCCTCCCCCCGCTCCTCCGTGCCTCAGCTTCCCCACCTGGAACGGGGCAGGGGGCACAAGGAGAGGGGTGGGAATCCCGCGGATCCCCCCTCTTCCCGCTGTTGGGATTTGCTGCCGGGGATGCCGCTGGAGGGGATGGAAACTTCTTCCTGCGGAGCTGGGGCTGTTTTCCCACCTTTCCAGCGCCTCTCCAGGCTCCAGCTCTGCCCGGGGGAAAGGCAGGAGCGATGCTCCGGTATGGAGCGAAACCGGGAGGATTCCCTTCCCTTTGGAGGCCCCTGGAACCCCCCGGCTCCATGGAAAACAGCGTCCCTGCGGCCCCGGGGGACAGCAGCGATGTCCCCACTCCCCGTCACTGCGCAGGAGCTCTGGTGACCCCAGCGAGGGGCTGGGATCACCCGGGGCTGCATTTCCCAATCCCGGCCCTTCCCATTACCCCGAGCAGGAATTCCCCGTGGGAATCCCAAACCCAGCACGGCCGGGAGCGGCTGCTCCCCCCAGCCCCGGCAGGCTCCGAGCCGGTCTCCAAGGAGCGGGAGGGCGGCTGTTCCCCCCTGGAATGGGATCCTTGACGTCAGCCCTGCCTGGAGACCGGGACTGGCGGCGGAAAATCCAGGAGGGGGAAATTCATTCATCTGGCACCCGGTGAGCCGTGGGAATGCCCATCCCATCCCATCCCATCCCATCCCATCCCATCCCATCCCATCCCATCCCAGCTGGATCAGCACGTCCATGTGGGATGCCCTCATGCCATGAAGTGAGAGCTTTTCCTGCAGCCCTAAATATCCTTTTCCATGACAAGAAACACGACTGGAGCGGCTCTCCCCTGGCTCCCACCAAGGGGCTCGTTATTCCAGAGGCACCTGGAGCAGCCTGGGAATGGGGAATTCCTTGCCACGGTTCTGTTTTCCCTCTCAGGGCTCTCCCAAGGTCCTGATGAGCTTGTGAGATGTCTCTGGCTCTGCGCATCCCTTATTTTGGGAGATGCCAAGTGGTCCCTGGGGGTTTTGCTGGGAATACAGGAGCCGAAATGTCTCCATCCAGCATCCTGGGAGGATCCAGCTCCGGGAGGAGAGCACTGTGCTCACCCGTGGTATGAGACACCAGGGAATCCACGTGTTCAGGCAGTGAAAATCATAAAATCGTGGAATGGTTTGGGTTGGAAGGAGCTTAAAGCTCATCCAGTTCCAGCCCATGGGCAAGGACACAACCCCAGGTCACTCTGAGCCCCGTCCAACCTGGCCTTGGCCACTTCCAGGGATCCAGGGGCAGCCCCAGCTTCCCTGGGTAAATCCCAGTGCTGGAACAGCATCTCCACAGCCTGTGGAGGGTTGGGAATGGCCACAGCTCTTTCCTCAGCGCCTCTTCCCATCCTCACCACACAGCAGCCAGAAGTATCCAGGGAGAGTTCCCTGATCCTGCCAGGAGCACGGCAGCGCGGGCAGAGGGAAGTTCTGATCCTGGGGTTATCCCTGGATCCATCACCTCTTGCTGGGACCCACATTTTGACACTGGGATGGGGTTTAACCCCACAGACGCAATGGTGCTGTGGGATTCACCCAGCTCCGAGCAAATTTTCCCTCTGCTGTTCCCAAACTCCACCAAACGCAGCACCCCCTATCCATATTTACACCCCAACCCCAAATTTAGAGCCATAAAGCCCAACTGCCACCCTTGGACAGGGATAAAACCCCACAGCCGGGCAGGGCTGAGGGGTGAACACTCAGCTCCTTCTGGATGCCGCCCCATAGGAAGCAAACCAGTCTCGATTCCCACTCCAGGTGTTTTATGCCAGCTGCTGCCTTGGTTCCCACTGGAACCTGTCCCAAGGCATAAGCAAGACCCAAAAATCTTCCCAGCTCCAAGGATTGCCACTGGCACCAGGCTGCAGCCATGGTACCCATCCCAAACACTCTGCACAGCGGGATGCAGGGGGATGGCAGCTCAGGTCTACCTTAACGAGGCTTAAAACAATAAAAAAAGGAAAAACTTCTACTAATCCAGCAAAATCAAGGTTTAACCTATGAAGATCAACCAAAAACCCATGGATTCTACTGTTTTATTCCAGGCTGGGCATTGTCTCCAGTGCCCTCCCAGTGCCACATCCCAGATCAGCGCTCCCTTTGCCGTGGCACTGCCTGGCCCGGCTCTGCTGCCACCAGATGGGAAGGGAAGAGGCACCGAGCGAGGCCTCGGAGTCTGTGTCACGTCCTTGGGACGTGGTGATGGCAGCAGGGACTCAGGGACACAGGGACTCAGGGACTCGGGGACTCGGGGACTCAGGGCCAAGCTCTGCTCCTGCTGACACCGGTGGCAACCCAGGACGACACCAGGAGCCAGTCCAGGGCTGGCACCGGGAATCTGGCCCTGGATTCACTCCCCTTGTGGGAATCACCCTGGGTTTGAGGTGGAAAAACAACCACAGAGTGCCAACAGGGATGTCCTTGGAACATCCCAAGCTCCCGGTTTGAGGGTGTTTTAGGGATGGCAATGCCAGGGCTCCCTGTGGCTGGCACTGAGTGATCCATAGGGGCTGGAGAGGTGCTTCCCTGGGAGCATTTGTAGGATAACATCCCCCTGACTGCCTCCAGACCCTTCACCCAGCCCCAGCTGGGCTGCCCAGTGCTGGGAAGGAGCATCCCACCAGGATGGCTCCACCACGTTCCCCTGCTCCCCTCCACGTCCACAGACAGGGAATCCCCAGTGAGGATTCCTCAGTGAGGCCGTCACTCCATGTGGGATGAGCTCCTGGAGTCCTGGTAGGTTCTCCTGGAGATTTGGAGTCTGCCTGCATCCCAAAAAGTTTCCAGCACACCCCAAAACCACTGTAATCCCTCTCAACCCAGCCCCGAGGTTGCTCCAGGACCAACAGCTCCCAGCCCCTCACACAGAGAGCTGGGATGAGACAGGGCTTGGATCAAGGGGAGGTGACAGCAGGATGGGAGCGGGAATGAGCACAAACTGGGATGCAGAGCAGGGAGCTGCACCCCAAACCCGGGGTCTCCCCACGAGTGGCACAGCAGTGATGCGGTGATGCCCCAATTGTTCCCACAGCACTCAGGAACTTTGGGAGCCAAGCAGCAGGACAGGGAGTTCCAGACACGGTCCAGAGCCAACAGCTGCCCCACTGAGGGGCTCCAGGAGTAGCGGAAAGGCCCGAGTGGGATCAGGATCTGAAATCCCCCCACCCACAGCCCCAGCTCTGCGTCAGCCGCCCCCACAGCACCAGCACGGCCCCGCTGGCGTCTCCCCAGGGTCATGGCCTCGCTTCTCCTCGCTCTGTGCCAGCTGCAGGGATCCCACTCAGCCCTGGGAATCCCTGCCCGCTCCCTGCCCATCCCAGCCCACCAACCTCCTCCTGAACTGGAAATTCACCCCCGTGGGGGCTCAGCACACTCCAAGGGGAGCCTCATCCCCTTGGAATCAGGAGTGGGGAGGGGAGGAGGCAGCCGGGCCGGAGGGAAGGATGCAGGTGGGTCAGGGGGATGCAGGCTGGGAAGAAGGGATGCAGGTGGGTCAGGGGGATGCAGCGGGCTGGGAGAGTTGGAGCCTGCTGGAAGGGATTCAGGTGGGCTGAGAGGATGCAGCTCAGGGAAGGGGATTCAGCCAGGCCCAGGGGATGCAGCCCCGAGAAAGGGATGCAGGTGGACTGAGGGGATGTTGCCTGCTGGAAGGGATGCAGCCAGGCCCGTGGGATGCACCCTGCCATAAGGAATGCAGGTGGGCCGAGGGGATGCGGTCCAGGGAAAGGGATGCAGCCAGGCAGCAGGGGTGCAGGTGGGCCGATGGGATGCAGCCCGGTGCAAGGGATGCAGCCCGGCTGGAGCGGGAGCCTGGAGGAAGGGATGCGGCCGAGCCGGAGGATGCAGGAAGGGGGAAGGGATGCAGGTGGGCCGGGGATGCAGGTGGGCCGGGGGATGCCGCCTGCCGGGCGGTGGAAGCCGGGGGAGGGACGCGGCCGTGCCGGGAGATGCCGGGGGCTACAGGGAGGATACCGGGAGGATCCCCGGAGGATACCGGGGGGCTGCGGCCGGGGCCGGGCTCCCCCCGGTGGGTCCCGGCAGGAGGGCTCGGTGGTCCCGGACCCACCTCGGGGCCACCTGCAGAGCGCGCAGCCTCACTCGGGCGCACCGCAGCGCCGCGGGGGGACCCGCCGCGGCCCGGGGGGGGGGGGGGGGAGACTGATGGGGGGGTGTTGATGTTGGGGGGGGTCGGCGGGCCCGTACCTCCAGGGTGCGGATCTCGTTCTGCGTGAGGACGTTGGAGGCGGCGCACTTGGTGCGGAGCCCCTCCAGGTTGGAGATGCTGATGGCGATCATGTTCTGGACCAGCTCGCACTGCTGCAGCGCCTTCTGCAGACTCAGCTCCTGCTCCTCGCTCCTCGTCATGTTGTCCTCATCCATCGCTCGCCGCCCCCCCCCCCCCCCCCCCCCCCCCCCCCCCCCGCCGCCGCCGCGGCCCCCCCTTCCCTCGGCTCCGCTCGCCGGCCCCCCCCGCCGCTCAGCCCCGCTCGGCCGCGGCCCGCAGCATCGCGGTGCCCACCGAGCCGTCAGCGCGGCGCCCCGCCGCTACCCCCCCCGGGCGCGGCGGGGCGGGCGCGGGGGCGGCGCGCTCCGGCTCCGCGGGGCCGCGCTCGCTGCGCGCCGCTCCGCACGGGAACCCCCGCACACCCCCGGGCCGGCACCCCCGGCAGCTCCGCGGCATCCGCACCGCCCCCACAGCCACGCATCAAGCATCCTCATCGTCACCCCCACATCATCCTCAGCACCCCCAGCCTTATCAACACCCCCATCCTCATAACATCCCCCCAACCTCATAAACACCCTCATCAACACCCCCATCCTCATCAACATCCCCCCGACCTTATCAACATCCCCATCATCCTCAGCACCCCCAGCCTTATCAACACCCCCATCCTCATCAACATCCCCCCCACCTTATCAACATCCCCATCCTCCCCAGCACCCCCAGCCTTATCAACACCCCCATCCTCATCAACATCCCCCCGACCTTATCAACATCCCCATCATCCTCAGCACCCCCAGCCTTATCAACACCTCCACATCATCCTTAACATCCCCCTAACCTCATCAACACCCTCATCAACACCCCCATCTTCATCAACACCCCCATCCTCATCATGCCCCCAACCTTATCAACACCCCCATCATCCTCAGCAACACCCCAGCCTCATCAACACCCCCATCCTCATCAACATCCCCCCAACCTCATCGTCACCCCCACATCATCCTCAGCACCCCCCAGACTTATCAACACCCCCACATCATCCTCAGCACCCCCCAACCTTATCAACACCCCAATCAGCTTCAACATCCCCCCAGCCTCATCAACACCCCCATCCTCATCACCCCCAACCCCAACACCCCCATCTTCATCAATATCCCCCCAACCCCAACACCCCCATCACCTTCCCATCTTCATCATCACCCCCCATCCTCATCACCCCCAGCCCTTTCCCACTGTTCCAAACCACCCCCCATGCCCACATCTCATCAACAGCCCCCATTCTCATCACCACCCATCCCTATCCCCCCCAACCCCCAGCCCCCACATCTCTCTATCCTCACCACTCCCCTATCCCCACACCTCCCCATCCTCGTAACAATTCCCCCATTCCTATCCCATCACCCTCCCCCATCCCCATCCAGTCCCATCCATTCCCCCATCCCCCCAGTCCTTTCCATGCTCATCCCAATACCTCCGACCGCCGGGAATGGGACGGGAGGGGAGCACCAGGGGTGAAGGGGGGGATGTTTCACCGGGGGAAGGGGCAGGGAGAATGAGGGGGGGCTGGAAATGGGGGACGGGGGGGGCTGGAGCATTGGGGGGATAATGGGGAGGCTGGGGAATACAGGGGACCTGAGGTCATGGGGGGAAAATGGGGCATCGTGGGGACTGGGGCAAAGATGGAGAATGGAAATGGGGGGCTCTGGGGAAATGGGAAGGTCTGGGGCAATGTGGGGGATGTGGGACAATGGGGGATGTGGGACAATGGGGGATGTGGGGGAATGGGGGATGTGGGGGAATGGGGGATGTGGGGGAATGGGGGGGATGTGGGACAATGGGGCATCGTGGGACAATGGGGGATGTGGGGGAATGGGGGGATGTGGGACAATGGGGGATGTGGGGCAATGGGGGGGATGTGGGGGAATGGGGGGATGTGGGACAATGGGGGATGTGGGGGAATGGGGGGGATGTGGGACAATGGGGGATGTGGGGCAATGGGGGATGTGGGACAATGGGGGGGATGTGGGACAGTGGGGGATGTGGGGCAATGGGGGATGTGGGGGGATGTGGGACAGTGGGGGATGTGGGACAGTGGGGGATGTGGGGGAATGGGGGATGTGGGACAATGGGGGATGTGGGACAATGGGGGGGATGTGGGACAATGTGGGGGATGTGGGACAATGGGGGATGTGGGACAATGGGGGGGATGTGGGACAGTGGGGGATGTGGGACAATGGGGGATGTGGGACAATGGGGGGGATGTGGGACAATGGGGGATGTGGGACAATGGGGGGGATGTGGGACAGTGGGGGATGTGGGACAGTGGGGGATGTGGGGGAATGGGGGATGTGGGACAATGGGGGATGTGGGACAATGGGGGATATGGGGCAATGGGGGGGATGTGGGGGAATGGGGGATGTGGGACAATGGGGGATGTGGGGGGATGTGGGACAGTGGGGGATGTGGGGGAATGGGGGGATGTGGGACAATGGGGGATGTGGGGGGATGTGGGACAGTGGGGGATGTGGGACAATGAGGATTCCTTGTCTGAGGCAATGGGTCCAAGCCCACTGGGGGAATTATTCCGGAGAGATGGAGGCAGGATGATGCTCCCAGATCCTTCACCTGCTCCAGGCACAGCGTCCTCACAGCCGTGACCTCCCTGCCCCTGGATATGTGACTTCATTCCCAGCTGCCTTCCCCATCTCAGTCCCTCTCAGCTCTGGGAGAGCACAAGCCAAACTCCCAAAGCTCCCGTGCTCGCAGTGGTTGTCTCCCTCTTGGGATATGGCTAAAAAAGCTGGAAATCTGATGATTTTTGCCTTTTTGGTTTTTGGTTTTTAATCAGGACTTTTAATTTCCAGGCTCATCCCCAAGCTGGGATGTCCCTTTTCTGCCCTGTCCCCAATGCTGGCTGTGAGGGGACCTCAGAAGGATCCCCGGGGTGGGAAATGATGTCAAGAACTTCCCAGCACCAATAAAGAGAAGGGAAATATAAAATAAATTGCAGGAAAAATCAGGAAAACGCCACTGGGATAAAAGCACCCATCCCAAAATGCGGCAGCAGCAGAGCTGCAGGGATTTGGGGTGTTCACCAAACCTCATGCTTCCCAAAAAACCCTACAGCAGCCTGTGCTTGGTGCTGGCCATGGTCCAAGAGGGGAATGAACATTCCAGACAGTGGGAATGGCACAATCAGTCCGTATAAAAATATCTGGTAAATACTTTAATTGACTTCTGTTGCTTTTCTCCATGAGAACTCAGAGTCTCTGGGTTAATGTTCCCTCAGTGCCAAAGGTGCTCTCCCAGGGACAGCATCCTGCTGGGAAGGGAGAGAGAATGCCCTGGCATGGTCACTCCACCCTGGGAAACCAACACCACTGCACTGCACCAGGGGTTTCCCACCAAACTCCCCCAAAACCACCCCACAAGGGTTCACTGCTGCAGCTCGGGGTGAGCCTTTGCATATTGGCATTGGGATTTCTTGGTTATTAATATGGCCAAGGACTTCTTCAGCTCGGGGTGGGAGGATCACTTGGATTTCAGCTCTCAAGTTTAATCCTCTGTGGAAGAGCATCTCTGTCCCATCACCTCCATCCTATCACCTCTGTCCTATCATCTCTGTCTCTTCAACCCTGTCACCATCTCCATCACCATCATCTCTGTCCCATCACCTCTGTCCTATCATCCGTGTCCCATCATCCCTGTCACCATCTCCATCACCATCATCCCTGTCCCATCACCTCTGTCATCATCCCTGTCCCATCATCCCTGTCCCATCACCTCTGTCCTATCATCCCTGTCCCATCATCCCTGTCACCATCATCCCTGTCCCATGACCTCTGTCCTATCATCCCTGTCCCATCATCCCTGTCACCATCTCCATCACCATCATCTCTGTCCCATCACCTCTGTCCTATCATCCCTGTCCCTTCAACCCTGTCACCATCACCTCTGTCCTATCATCCCTGTCCCTTCATCCCTGTCACCATCTCCATCATCATCATCTCTGTCCCATCACCTCTGTCCTATCATCCCTGTCCCTTCATCCCTGTCACCATCTCCATCATCATCATCTCTGTCCCATCACCTCTGCCCCCTCATCTCCAGCCAAGAGGGAAATCAGAGCCATCCCAGGGGGATGCACCCATCAGTTTAACCCTATTTTAAACATTAAACAACACCCCAAAGATTTTCCCTGCTCTGGAGCTCGGGATGTATTCATGATGGGGAAAACACCTGGAAAAATCCATTTAGGAGGACAAGAGGGTGCCCCAGGTGAAGGCAGATCCAGGGGGAGAGCAGCAGCTCTGGATCCAGGATGTGCAGGAAAATCCCAGCTCTGGGCTGTTCCCAGGTGCCCGGGAAGGACCTGGAGGCTCCGAAGGGAAGGGCCATCTGTCACCGCTGTCACGCGCCAGAGGGATGGCTGAGGCTGCTGACCTCAGCTCCCAGCTCCCGCTTTCCTTTATGGGGCTGCAGGGGGGATAAAAGGGGGGAAAAAACCCAGGAAAGCAGCTGCCCTCCAGCAGATTTTTGGGTTTTCCTAGGATCCATCCTGGAGCTGTTGATGTTTTCACTTCCCTTGTCACCAGTGGCATTTTTCCAGGGATATTTTTGCCTGCCCTGCACCTCTACTTCCCAGTGCATTGCTTCCTGTTCTCATTCCACCTGCGTTTTCCAAGCCGGTGCCTCTCACTCCCGCCTGCTTTTCCTTCTGGGATCAGAGCAGCACCGCAGCATCACTCCAGCAGCCTGAGCGAATTCTCCCCTCTAAACCCCTTCTCTAAAGGAGGCTCCAGGGGTTTTCCAGAGGCACTGGGAAGCAGCAGGGATAGGGATAAAGGTGTTTTGTTGTGGCAGCCACCTCTGGAGTTTGCTGCTCCTGTCACACTGGGAGGATCCCAGATCTCTCCAAGTGTCCCTGCACTCAAAGGTGCCCCTCTCATCCCACTGGCATTCCGGGAGCAGGGGCACTGTGTTTTCCTAAAACCTTGATCCAGCAATTCCTGCTGCCGTGATTTCCCTGGGATCACCATCACCACCCTGCTCTGCTGAGCACCAGCACCGCGCTCTTCCCACAGTCACAGAGTCATGGGATGGCTTGGGCTGGAAGGGACCTTAAAGGTCACCTCATTCCACCTCCTGCCATGGTCAGGGACAGCAGGATGGGGGTGGGAATTCTCCCTCTCCATCCCAGTGGGAATGCTGTGCCCAGCTCCAGGGCCCTGCACAGGAGGGACCTGGAGCTGCTGGAGCCAGTCCAGAGGAGGCCATGGAGCTGCTCCAAGGGCTGGAGCCAGGCTGGGAGAGCTGGGGGTGCTCACCTGGAGAGGAGAAGCTCCAGGGACACCTCAGAGCCCCTTCCAGGGCCTAAAGGGGCTCCAGGAGAGCTGGAGAGGGACTGGGGACAAGGGATGGAGGGACAGGACACAGGGAATGGCTCCCACTGCCAGAGGGCAGGGCTGGATGGGATATTGGGCAGGAATTGTTCCCTGGCAGGGTGGGGAGGGGTGCCCAGAGCAGCTGCCCCTGGATCCCGGAGCTCTGGAATTGTTGGAAGGGGCCGGGATTTTCCCGGTCCAGCGGGACCCGCCCGCGCCCCTCAGGCCCGCCCCGCCCCGCCGCTCTCGCGCGGTTGGCGGAGCTCTCGCGAGACTTCCCAACATGGCGCCGGCGGGCAGCGCGAACCTGCCGTGGTACGGCCGGGAGCGGGGGGATAGCGGGATATCGGGATACCGGGATACCGGGATATCGGGATAGCGGGATAATGGGATATCGGGATACCGGGATACCGGGATATCGGGATACCGGGATATCGGGATAGTGGGATATCGGGATACCGGGATATCGGGATAGTGGGATATCGGGATAGCGGGATATCGGGATATCGGGATACCGGGATACCGAGATACCGGGATAGCAGGATATCGGGATAGCGGGATAGCGGGATATCGGGATAGCGGGATAGCGGGATATCGGGATACCGGGATAGCGGGATATCGGGATAGCGAGATACCAGGATACCGAGATACCGGGATAGCAGGATATCGGGATAGCGGGATATCGGGATAGCGAGTTACCGGGATATCGGGATACCGGGATAGCGGGATACCGGGATACTGGGATAGCGAGGTACCGGGATATCGGGATAGAGAGATACTGGGATAGCGGGATACCGGGATACTGGGATAGCGAGATACCGGGATAGCGAGATAGAGAGATACTGGGATATCGGGATACCGGGATACTGGGATATCGGGATAGCGGGATAGCGAGATACCGGGATACTGGGATAGCAGGATACCGGGATAACGTGGCGGGAGCTGCCCTGCGGCTGACTCCCCGCTCCTTTCCTTCCCCGGTGCAGGGTGGAGAAGTACCGTCCGCAGGCGCTGTCCGAGCTGGTGTCCCACCGGGACATCCTCAGCACCGGTAAGGGGTCCCAGCCCCGCTATCCTGCTGCTATCCCATTGTTATCCCATTGTTCTCCTCCCGCTATCCCATTGTTATCCCATTGTTCTCCTCCCGCTATCCCATTGTTATCCCATTGTTCTCCTCCCGCTATCCCATTGTTATCCCATTGTTCTCCTCCCGCTATCCCATTGTTATCCCATTGTTCTCCTCCCACTATCCCATTGTTATCCCATTGTTCTCCTCCCGCTATCCCGTTGCTATCCCGTTGTTATCCCACCGTTATCCCACCGTTATCCCACCATTATCCCACCGTTATCCCGTAGTGCAGCGCTTCATCAGCGAGGACCGGCTCCCCCATCTGCTTCTCTATGGGCCGCCCGGCACCGGGAAGACATCCACCATCCTGGCCTGTGCCAGGCAGCTCTACCGGGAGCGGGAGTTCGGCTCCATGGTGCTGGAGGTGAGCGGGAACAGGCTGGGATGGGATGGGATGGGGATGGGGATGGGGATGGGGATGGGGATGGGATGGGGATGGGATGGGGATGGGGATGGGGATGGGGATGGGATGGGGATGGGATGGGATGGGATGGGATGGGATGGGGATGGGGATGGGGATGGGGATGGGATGGGGATGGGATGGGATGGGATGGGGATGGGGATGGGGATGGGATGAGATAAGATGGGGTGGGAAGAGAAAGGTTGGGATGGGCTGGAATGGGATGAGGGGATATGGATCCACACCATTCCCTTCCAGCTCAACGCCTCCGATGACCGAGGCATCAACATCGTCCGAGGGCCCATCCTGAGCTTTGCCAGCACCAGGACCATCTTTAAGTACGTGGTGGGTCTGTGCTTCCCAAAGCTCCCCATCCCTTTGGCACCCTCCTGCCCTGGCACTTGGATTGGGAAGGAAGGTAATTTGGGAGGTCGTGAGGTGGGCAGGAACGCGCCCAGCAGGCACGGAGGATAAGGATGCAAGAAGGGCTTGCCAGGAGCCAGGATGGGAACAAACATCCCAGCTCCCCCTTCTCCAGCACCAAACCCACCCTTTTCCTAGGAAAGGCTTCAAGCTCGTCATCCTGGATGAAGCCGATGCCATGACCCAGGATGCTCAGAACGCCCTGAGGAGAGGTGAGGAGCGCTGGGAATTCCACACCATGGGAATCCCACACTGTGGGCAGCCATCAGCCTCATCCAGCCCAGCACAGGGTGGGAATCAGGACGAGGCAGCAGCCAAGGACCCTCCTCCCCTCCCTCCTTTTTGCAGTGATCGAGAAGTTCACAGAAAACACCCGGTTTTGCCTCATCTGCAACTACCTCTCCAAGATCATTCCCGCCCTGCAATCCCGCTGCACCCGCTTCCGCTTCGGCCCCCTGACCCCGGAGCTGATGGTGCCGCGGCTCCAGCACGTCATCCAGGAGGAGGGGTGAGTGGGGGATCCCTCCACACCTCCTCTGTCCCCATTCCCTGCCAGAGAGGAGCAGCAGGTTGGATTCCCACGGTTCCAGCTCCCCAGGTGTTGTTTTCCAGGGTGGATGTGACCGAGGATGGGATGAAGGCTCTGGTGACCCTCTCGAGCGGGGACATGCGCAGGGCCCTCAATATTTTGCAGGTGGGACTGTGGCCATCAGCCCCTGGCCAGCTGAGCTGGAGGGGCTTCTTCATCCCTCCTGTTCCCTCCTCTTCCTCAGAGCACCTCCATGGCCTTTGGGAAGGTGACAGAGGAAAACGTTTACACCTGCACGGGGCATCCCCTCAAGTCTGACATCGCCAACATCCTCGACTGGATGCTGAACCAGGATTTTTCCAGTGCCTACCGCAGTATCCTTTGCCCTGGGGGTTATTCCCAGCTGGGATAAATCCTGCTCTCTCCCAGGGATCTCTGTGATCTCTGTCTGGGGTGGATGCTGCTCGCCAGGGGTTGCTGCAGAGGATGAGGAGCAGATCTGGCAGGGAAGCGCCTGAAAGCAAGGCCTTGACTCGCTCTCATCCCAGAAATCATGGAGCTGAAGACGCTGAAGGGCCTGGCCCTGCAGGACATCCTCACCGAGATCCATCTCTTCGTGCACAGAGGTGGGGAAAGGATCCTGCTCCAGGTGATCCTGGAGAAGCCAAACTTCCCCCTGCCCCTCACCGAGTGTTTCCTTCTCTCCACAGTCGACTTCCCCCCCTCCATCCGCATCCAGCTGCTGATCAAGCTGGCAGACATCGAGTGAGTGTCACTGCCCCTCTGTGGGGACCCTGGGCTGGCTCCTGCTGGTTGCTGGGCACTGCTGGCACACAGCCCATGGCTTTGGGGGGCACCCACAGTGCTGGAAACCCCCAAAGCTGCCCTTGGCCCCTCTCCAGGTACCGCTTGGCTGCTGGCACCAGCGAGAAGATCCAGCTGAGCTCCCTCATCGCCGCCTTCCAGGTCACCAGGGACCTGGTGGCGGCTGAAGCCTGAGTCCTGCTGGGTGGATCTGCTGCTGGATTTGGGAAGGACCATCAGCCCCATGCCTGGAGCTATTCCCTGCAGCTTCCCAGTTCCTTTCTGGAAGCCTTGAGTGCAGAGTCAGGGTAAAAAGGTTGTTAAAAAGGTAACATTATTGCCAAGCTCCATGGGAAAATACAGGTGCCTCCAAAGCCCAGCAGGTCGCACTGGTCTTTGCTTTTCCCTCCTGAAGGGAGGTGGGGGGTTAGGGAAGCACCAGCTTTCTGTGTTCAGCTGTTCCCAAGGGAAAAACGACATCCTGGGGATGTTTGGAGGAGAATTCCCTCCACAAAGCCTGCCAGCACACAGGGAATGTGCTGTTGCTCCAGCCACCAGCTAAGCTGGAGGACAGGGACAAACACAACACTGCTGCATGCTCAGCACGTCTGGGAATTTGCCTGATTGAGTGCCACGCTCCAGCACAGAGAGAAGACAACAGAGGAATGGGAGCAGGGGGTGAAGCCACCTCTTCCCACAGGTGGACACCTCTGCCACCCCTCCCTGGCAGCCAGGGTGGTGCCAGGCACTCCCAGGTCACCTGAGCGAGCCAGGAGGGAAATCATGAGGAATCAATTTTTATTTATTGAGACCTGCTCGGGCTTGTCCCGCTCCTACCCACGCCAGGAGAGCGGCAGAGCCCGCGCTCCACCGGGATGGAGGGACATTCCCAGGTGGGTGTTTTGGGGGGGTTAACCCCATTTTTGTGCAGGTGACAACAGCTCTGCTCCCATAGCAGCTGCTCCACCATCATCCCACACCACTGCACTCAGAAGCAGAAGCAGCTGACCCAACCCCAGCAGGCAGCAGGGGACAGGGGGACCTGTGTCCCACCTGTGTCCCCTGCAGGGCCACCACAGCTCTGCCCCTCACCCTCTGCGTGGGATTTTGCTGGGTTTTTGTATTATGACACCGAAAAAAGCCCTCCACAGCCCCTAAACCACAGCAGCAGCAACGCTCCTGGCTCACGGCTCGGCGTTCCTGCGGCGCTGCCGGCCTGGGCTAAGCCCCAGGGCTCACCTCCGTGCCTCTGCTCTCCCTGCTGCCTTAAAAAGTCCGGTAAGTGAGGAATTCCTTCAGCTTCCTGGGAATGGGCAGCGCCAGCACCTGGTAGGTTGTGAGGAAGGTGCGCAGGGCTTTGCGGCACAAGTGCTTGAGCGACGAGAGGACTCTTGGGGCTGTCCAGAACTGGACGTGGCCATCCCTGGTCCTGCAACGGGATCCAAACACCCCTGAGCACATGGCAGAGGGACATGAGGAATCCCAGCTGGCCCCAAATATTCCCAAGCTTGCCAGGAGCACGTGTTCCCAAGCCCAGGAAAACTATCCCCAGGGAAACCCAGAATTTGCTGAGCTGCAGGAGGAGGGAGCAGCCCTGTGTTTCTCCACCCTCTCCTGTTTACTCACCCCGTGGCAATGAATCCTCCATGTGGGAAGTACATGCAGCACAGACCGTTGGTCATGGGGGCAAAGGCCACTGGAGACCGAAACTCCAAGGCCCAGATCCTCAGGAGCCTGTGGAGAAAGGGAGAGGACACAATGCAGTGTCTGCTGCCAAAATAAAGCCTCTGGGAGCACCTGAAGACACAAAAACAAGGATTTGCTTCCCATGGGAGTGTCCTAGGGAGGACTGTCCCCTGCTGAGCGAGTGACATGCTGAGGGTGGCGCAGCACCCAGGGGGACACGTACCTCAGCTCAGGGTGACAGGGCCCTGACCTTGCTAGCCCTTGTCACAGCCAAGCCATGGTGTTCCCACTGCCTGACCTTTCCACTTACTCCAGGAGTTGGTGGGGACCTGGTGCATTTATTCCCCACCTCCTGAGCTCCTGGTTCATTCTGGTCTCCTCCTGGGCCCCTCTGTGGGTCCCCACAGGGGTTCACTCACCTGTCATCTGCCACCGTGGCCAGGTAGAGCCCCTCAGGGGAGAAGCAGACGGAGCGCAGGGAGCTGGTGTGGATTTCACTGCTGGAATCCAGCGCAGAGTGCAACGGGACGTGGCTGTGGGTCAGGACAACATCCCAGCATCAGCTCTGAGCTGCCACCAGCCCCCTCCCCAGCTGAGGCTGGCAGAGCTGCCAAACTTGGCAAGCCAGACCCCCATCCTGCCTCTGGAAGCAGAGGAGTGGTGATGGCTGTGCCCAGCGAGAAGGAAAAGTCACATCCAGCCCTAAAAACCTCCCTGGCTTTGCTCTGTCCTGTCCCACAGTGTCCCCATGGTCCATTACCACAGTGTAGAGATGGTGGCTGTGCCCATCCAGCCCTAAAAACCTCTCTGGCACCGCTGTGTCCCCTCCCAGGTCTGTACCGCAGCGTCCTGAGCTGCTCCCCGGTGTAGGGGTCCCACATGATGACACAGGCGTCGTAGGAAGCGGTGACAAGGAGCGCAGAGTCCGGAGAGAAGTCACAGGACACCACACTGCTCTGGTGGCCCTCCAGCCTGCGGATGAGGGTGTAGGATCTCATGCTCCACAGCAGCGCCTGCGGGGTTTGGGCAGGGGATCAGGCTGGGAGCATCCCAAGGTTTGAAGCACATGGGTTCTGCTCCCAACTTCCAGCTCCTGAGGAGCCAGGGCTGGCCTGGCCCTTCTCCCAGGGGGTTTCTGGAGACATAAAGGGCTGGATTCAGCAGGGCCAGGGGTGGCTCCCATCCTGCAGGACTCACCGACTTCTCTCCAGCAGCAGAGCAGAGCATGCTGCAGTCCGGGGAGATGGAGCAGCAATAGACCCACTGCACATGGCCCGACAGCACCTGGACCTGCCGCCCTGGGGACAGCAGAAATGTGTCACCAGAGGGGAACAGGACTCCTTGCCTCTGCTCTCCCTCCCTTTCCCCAGTGGGAAACCGAGCTGGGGATTCCCTGGGTAAATCCCAAGGCAATGCCCTCCTGCATCTCCCAGGTTACCCTCTGCTCCCTGTCACAGGGCCTTCTGCCTCAAATGCTGTCCCCAAGATCCTCTCCCACCATCTTCCCTCCCGAGATGAGTTCCTCCCCATTCCCTGACCCAGCACGGGGATGTCCCTGCATGCTCCTACCGTCCCTGCTCAGGTCCCACACGCGCAAGGTCTTGTCCCTCGAGGCTGACACGAGGATGGGGCTTCCATTGGGAGCGAAGCTCAGGTCCCTGACGACATCCTGGTGTCCCAAGAGGCTGAAGAGGAGGTGCCCTGCAGAGAGGAGCCCTGCTCAGTGCCATCCATCCATGGGGAATGAGGCAGAGCCCCTCGTGCAGCCGACAGGGCAGGTATTGGGGAAGGAGGGATATGGGATCTCCTTGCACAGGGGAACAAGGGGACAGCCAGCCTGAAGCCACCACAGCGAGGGCTGCTCACCTGTCTGCACCTCCCACACCTTGATCTGCCCGTCGTTGAGCCCGGTGGCCAGGACCAGGCAGGGAAGCCCCGCGGCACAGGCAGGATCTGAGTCCCCATCCTCAGCTGCTGGCCAGGCACTGAAGGCCAGGCCCCACACGATCTGCCCACACTCCAGAGTCTTCTCCTTGGCCGCCCCACGGCTCCAGGTCTCCGCTTTGCCGCCCCGGCTCTTGCGCTCCGAGGTTTTGCAGCTGCTGGAGGGAGGCAGGGATGGGTAGAGTGTTCACCCCGAGACCCCCAGCTCCATGCACCCAGCTTCATCCCACACTGGGCAACTCCTGGGATCAATCCAAGCTGGAGCATGAATGGACAGAGAGCAGCACCGGAAGGACTTTGGTGCTGGTGGATGAGGGCTGGCCATGCCCTAGCCCAGAAACACCCTGGGCTGAGCCCCAGCATGGGCAGCAGGAAAGGAGAGGGAATTCTGCCCCACTCAGGTGAGATCCCACCTGCAGAGCTGCCCCAGACCTGGGGTTCCCAACATCAAAAGGATGTGGAACTGCTGGAGTGACAGCAGAGGAGATGCTCCAAGGGCTGGAGCCCCTCTGCTCTGGAGCCAGGCTGGGAGAGCTGGGGGTGCTCACCTGGAGAGGAGAAGCTCCAGGGACACCTCAGAGCCCCTTCCAGGGCCTAAAGGGGCTCCAGGAGAGCTGGAGAGGGACTGGGGACAAGGGATGGAGGGACAGGACACAGGGAATGGCTCCCACTGCCAGAGGGCAGGGCTGGATGGGATATTGGGCAGGAATTGTTCCCTGGCAGGGTGGGCAGGCCCTGGCACAGGGTGCCCAGAGCAGCTGGGGCTGCCCCTGGATCCCTGGCAGTGCCCAAGGCCAGGTTGGATGGGGTTTGGATCAGCCAGGGACAGCAGAAGGTGTCCCTGCCATGGCAGGGGGTGGATGAGATGGGCTTTAGGGTCCCTTCCAGCCCAGACCATTCCATGACTCCGCACTCACAGCTCGGCCTCCCCCAGGGGCCACGGGATCAGCTTGACCACGCAGTGTCCCTGGGACCAGGCGAACCAGGCCCCGTCAGGGGAGAAGGCGACGCTCCAGGTCTCGCAGCTGGATTTCCAATCGTAGCGCTGGGGCCGGCCCGGCTTCAGCTCCGCCAGCAGCACCGGCTCCTCTGCGGCGGGACGGCCCCGTTACCCGCGGATCCCCAAAAAGCGCCGTCACCCCTCACATCCCCAGCCCCCGCTGTGCCCCCGCCCGGTCCCGCTCACCTCCGCTCGGCTTCATGGCGGCCCCGCCGCCCGCTCGGCCCCGCCGGGCCCGCCCGGCCCAGGGCGGCGGCGGCGGCGGCGGAAGCGGCGGCGAGGGGAGGGGAGGGGACCCGGAGCCACCTCCTCCGGCCCCGCCAGCGAACGGCACCGCCCCGGAGCGGGGAGAGCGGGGATGGGCCGGGAGAGGGACGGGAACGAACCCCCCGAGGGAGACACGGCGGGCACCGGGCCCGCCCCCACCCGCCGGGCCCGGGGAGCAGCGACCCCCTCAGGGACCCCCCACCCACAGAGTGACACCCCCACACCAGTGACCCCCCAGCACCCACACAGTGACCCCCAGCACCCACAGAGTGACCCCCAGCACCCACACAGTGACCCCCACCCACCAGTGATCCCCCCCCAGGACCCAGCAGCCGCTGGATGACCCCCCCCATTCAGCACCCCAAGGATCTCATTGACCCCCCCTTTAGCAGCACCCCGATGACCCCGCGCCCCCACATCGTCCCCCCCAAGTACCCCCCTTTGAGCCCCTCCAGCCCCCTCTGGCTGATGCCCACCCTGGCAGTGCCTGCCGTAAGTCCTGTGGCCAGCGCACCCCCGCACCCCGAGTTCCGCAGCCTCCAGCCCCCCCAGTACCCCTCACCAGGGCAGGGATATCCCCCCTCGGCCCCCAGTGCCCCCCATCCTCTCTGGCTCGGGGTCCCTGGTGCAGCGAGGCCGGGCTGCAGGGAGCTGTGGGGTTGGGGTGCTGCACCCACAGACCCCCCAGGACCTGCTGGAGTCCCCCCAGATGGGCTCAGCGCGTCCCCTCTGAGGGCTGGGGTCACCCGCAGGTCCCTTGGGACCCTCCTCCCTCCCCTGAATTCCAGCGTTCACCAATTCCCCTCCACTTTGGGGTCCAGCCCGAGCCCCCCGCCCCGGGGGACACCCACCCCTTGTGCCCCTCAGCTCTGACACGACAGACGCCCCCCCCCACCACCACAGGTACCACCGCTCTGCCAGGCCCCGTGCCTCAGTTTCCCCGCCTCTAGGACGGAGGGTGGCTTTGCTCTGTGGTCCCCGTGGTGGGACCCCCACGGTGGGCACGGTGCCACCCCAGCCGCGCTCGCCCGCGGCTCGGGCTCAGGTGGGAGCGGAGCGGCGACAAAAACAACCGAGAAGAGGAAAGAGGAAGAAGCGACGGGGAGAAGCGGCGGAGGAGGAGGAGGAGGAGGAGGAGCAGGAGGAGGAGGAGGAGGAGGAGGAGGAGGCCGGTGCTGGCAGCCCCGCCGGCGCTTTGCGGGGGCTCAGGACACCCCCGGGCACCCATAGCAGCCCCCCAGGTGCCCACCCCGAAGTCTGAAGGTCGCCGGCATGGCCAAAACCACCTCGCTGCGCTGCCGGGTGCTGGAGGGGAAGGACCTGCCCGCCAAGGACGTGTGAGTGGCTCGGGGGGCTCAGGGCCCCCTGTTTTCCCCAGACCCATCCCGGGAGGTGTGGTGGGGATGCTGGCTGCTCTGCCCTCCCAGGGTGTTCTTCTCTCCGTACAGTTTTGGGGGTCTCTGCTTGCACCCATTACCCCCAAAGTGGGGGTCTGGGGTGTGCAGGGACTGCCAGCCCCCCCCCACCCCAATCCCCCAGGGGTGTATGAGCCCCCCAACCCCTTCAGCATCCCTTTCGTGCCTCCCAGCAGGGTGGGCACAGAGGATGTCCCCAAACCTGGGGGTGACACTGGGGGGGGGGGGCACAGCCCCTGCACCCCGACCCCTGCTGGGCAGCTGCACCCTTTGGGGGGTGCTGGGGTGAGCGGGGGGTGCAGGGAGACCCCCGCCCGCTCCTGCTCCGAGGAGCTGGCAGTCCCGGCTACCTCCGGATGTGCCAACCTGGCACCGCCGGCCGCTCCCAGCGCCGGGCAGCCGGGATCGGTGCCGTGTCCTTGCCTCAGTTTCTGCCCCCGGAGGTGTCGCGGTGCCGCGCTGGGTGTCCCACTGAGGGGGTCTGGGCACAGCGGGCGATCTGCACAATGATGGGGTTCCTCCCAGCGCCCCCAAATCCCGCTTGGGGCTGTCGTGGGGCTGCAGGGAGGGTCGGGGTGAGCCGCTCCCGCTTCCCGTCCCGTGGTAGGGATAAAGGCTGAGGTCACCTCCTTCATCCATCTCGGGGTCCCAATCCTTGTGGAAGCACCTCCTGGGGATTTGGGGCTCCAGCAGCACCCCAGGGCCAGCGCCCCTCGGCGCTGCTCCAGCTGCCATAAACCAGCAGAAAGGGGGGGCCGGGTGGATGATCCCTGGATCCAGCCCTCATCCCTCTGCCCTGTGCTCCCGGTGGAAAGGGCCAGACCGGTGGCACCCGCCACCGTGGGCTGTCACAGAGGCTCGGGCTGCTGGACAGACAGCGGTACCCGCGGGTGGGTGACACAGGGACACGCGGCGATGGCTCGGGGTGACCCACAGCAGGTCCCTCGGCTCAAGGAGGGCCGGGAAATGTCCCCATCGCGGTGTCAGCTGCAGGGCCAGGCTGAGACCGGGCAACTCACCTCAGCGCCGGGGCTGGTGCTGGGGTTTGAGGCCCCCCAGGATGGGAGATCCCCGAGTGGGGGCTGACCCTGGGCACCACCATCCCCTGCCCAGGACCGGCTCCAGCGATCCCTACTGCGTGGTCAAAGTGGACAACGAGGTGGTGGCCAGGTAAGGGGACACTGTCCCACGCTGGGAGGGGACACGCAGGAGTGGGAGATCTGCCCTGGCTCGCAGCCACCTCTGCCATCCCGGCAGGACAGCCACGGTGTGGAAGAGCCTGAACCCTTTCTGGGGTGAGGAAATCACGCTGCTTTTGCCCCGGGGATTCCACGGCCTCACCATCTACGTGCTGGATGAAGACACCATCGGGTATGGGGACGACACGGGCAGGGGGCACCCCCGAGGGGTGGCAGGTCCCCAGCAGTGTCCTGCTGTGTCTGTTCCCCCACAGGCAGGACGATGTCATTGGCAAGGTCTCGCTCAGCCACCAGCAGATCTCGGCCGAGCCGCGGGGTGAGTGGGGGGCACGGCAGGGTGGGGGGACAGCGGGACCCATGCTGGCACCACGGGGTGCCCACGCTGTCCCCCTCGGCAGGCATTGACAGCTGGCTCAGCCTGGCACCGGTGAACCCCGACCAGGAGGTGCAGGGCGAGATCCACCTGGAGCTTCGAGTCCCCGAGCGGGGCCACCCGCGGGTGCTGCGCTGCCACCTCATCCAGGCCAGGTTGGGGGGCTGGCAGCGCCGGGGGGGCTGCGACCACCGCGGGGTCCTCGTTTTGGTGGGAGGGAGGAGAGGAGGGGACGGGGACAGTGGTGGGGTTTGTGTTTTATTTTCCACATTCGGAAGGATCCTCGCTGTGCCAGGTTGGGGACATCAGCGGCGCCAACCCACGTGTGATGATGCCATGGGGGCTCAGTGGGAAATGTGCTGCCATCCCTGCTTGGGGACAGGGACACAGGAGCCCCACGGAGTACCCAGGGTTGGTCCCCAGCAGAGTGGTTGGCTCTCACACCATATTTTTGCCCTTTGCTTTCAAAACTTGGGGAAACTGAGGCACGTCCCGGGCTGCCCGTCTGGGTGTGGGGGTGTAGATGTGTGTACAAGTGTGTGCACGCGTGTGAGCGTGCACGGGGGCACACACGCGGTGACACACACACACGGTGACACACACATGGTGGCACACACACAGACACGCACAGCTGACAGATGGAGCAGCCGGCAGAGGCAGCATCCCGCTGCCATGGCAACCAAAGCGGCTACCAAGGCAACAGGATGGCCATGGGGACAGGGTGGCCATGGGGACAGCCAGGAGGGGCGGCAGCACCCCCCACAAGGGACTGGAGGAGGAAGAGCTCCCCTGGAAATGGAGGCACGATCTCCCCAGCATCTGCCCCACATGCCCGGCCGAGCTGGGACAACGCGGGGATGTTGGGCTGCAGGGACCGCGATGGAGGGGACAAACCCGCTGTGCCCCCGCTGACCCCCATGTCCTCACAGGGACCTGGCCCCCCGCGACCCCTCGGGCACCTCGGACCCCTTTGGCCGGGTGTCGTGCTGCGGGCACACGTTGGAGACAGCCGTGAGTCAGGGCTGGCTGCTGGCTGTGGCAGCCGGTCCCCCGCCGAGCCAGGAGGCTCAGGGACCCTCGGGCACCTCCTCGTCCCCTCGGTCAGCAGTCCCTGTGCCCAGCAGGTGGTTAAGAGAAGCCGCTTCCCGCACTGGGATGAGGTGCTGGAGTTCGAGCTGCCGGAAGGGGAGCTGGGAGAGGCTGCGCTGAGCGTGGAGGTTTGGGACTGGGACATCGTGGGCAAGAATGACTTCCTGGGCCGGGTGAGGACCTCGGGGCACGCCGGAATGGGGCAGGCTCCTGGGGGCACCTCTGCACCCCCCTGTGTGGGGTCTGGGTGACCACAGGTTAGCACCCACCGGGATGGGGCAGTGCCACCCTGCGTGTCCTGGGCTGTCCCCAAGGGAGGTGCAGCACAGGGAACTGGCACGTCCTCCCCCCATCCAGACCTGCCTCTGTCCCCCAGGTCGAGTTCTGCTTGGACTCCCTCTGCCCGGGCCCCACCAGGGGCTGGTTCCAGCTCCTGCCCTTCCCCAGCACCACCAAGGACCGCGGGTGAGTGCAGGCAGAGGGGACAGGTGGTTGTGACCAAAGCAGAACGAGGTGGCCCCCATGGAGAGACCCGTGTGAGTCCCCCGTGTCATTGCAGGGGACAGCTGGGTGCCCTGAGGCTGGCAGTGAGGCTGCTGGAGGACACGGTCCTGCCCTCCCACCACTACCAGCCCCTCATCCAGCTCCTCACCGAGCCCATCCTCTGCCCGGCCCAGGTGGGTGCTGGGGCTGCAGGGAGCTTTGGGGTGACCTCGCAGTGTGGAGGCCTCGCTGTGCCCACCCTGACCTCCCCACAGTCCCCCGAGGGCACGGCCCTGGCTGTCCTGGAGGAGGTGACCTCAGGGGAGAGCCGGCAGGAAGTGGCCACCAAGTTGGTGAAGATCTTCTTGGGCCAGGGCTTGGCTGTGCCCCTCCTGGACTACCTCACCACCCGCGAGCTGGCCAGGACCAGTAAGTGCCCAGGGCCACCCCGAGAAACCCCAAGCCAGGGTCCTCCCAGATCTCCAGGGAGAAAGAGTGAGACACCAAGGAGGAGGCAGGAAAGGTGCCACGTGTCCCTGAGGTTGGGCACACCAGGGACAGCTGGGATGTCACCCTGTGCCTGCCTTGCCACAGCCTCTGTGCTCTTCCAGCTGATCCCAACACCCTCTTCCGCTCCAACTCGCTGGCCTCCAAATCCATGGAGCAGTTCATGAAGGTGAGCATGGGGACACTTCCATGATGTCCCAGCAGGGCACCTGGGGACAAGGACAGTGCCTTCCCATCCCTTGCAGGTGGTGGGGCTGCCCTACCTGCACGGGGTCCTGAAGCCAGTGGTGAACCGCGTCTTTGAGGAGAAGAAATACGTGGAGCTGGACCCCGGCAAGATGGAGCTGAGCCGGGGCAGGTGGGCACAGGGGGATGTCTGGGAGGGGCACAGGGCACCTGCCATGTCCCTGTGTTCCCTGCAGGAAGGGGCCACCTATTGCTGCTGAGCCCACGGGTCGCTTTTGGCCAGCTCAGGGTCCCCATTCCTGGTGTCCCTGACCTGGCGGTGTCCCCACAGGAGGTTCTCCTTCAAGGGGTCCCTGTCGGAGGCACAGGTGCGGGAGAGCAGCCTGGAGCTGCTGAAGGGCTACCTGGGGGACATCATCGATGCCATCGTGGGCTCGGTGGACAAGTGTCCCCTCCCCATGAGGGTGGCCTTCAAGCAGCTGCGCAGGCGGGCGGAGGAGCGATTCCCCTCGGCACAGCACGAGGTGGGGCCACGGTGGGGCTGGGGGTCTGCACAACCCCAGGACCACCACCCCAAGCTCTGGGCTGTCCCTGTCCCCATCGCTGTCCCTGTTCCCCACCCAGGAGGTCCGGTACTTCTCCATCAGTGGGTTTCTCTTCCTTCGCTTCTTCGCTCCCGCCGTCCTCACCCCGAAGCTCTTCGGGCTCCGGGAGCAGCACGCGGAGCCCTGCACCGGCCGCACGCTCCTGCTGCTCGCCAAGGTGGGGGAAAGGATGGGGACACCAGGGAGGAGTGGGGACCCTTGGGAAGGGAGGGGACATCGGGGAGGGATGGGGATCCTTGGGGAGGGTGGGAGACACCAGAGAGGGATGGGGATCCTTGGGGAGGGTGTGGGGACCTGAGGAGGGATGGAGACACTGAGGAGGGATGGGAACCACAGGAGAGGGTTGGGGAGCCCAGGGAGGGTGGGAATCCTCGGGAGGGTGGGAATCCTGGGGAGGGATGGGGATCCTTGGGGATGAACAGGGGTCTTGAGGAGGGATGGAGACTCCAGTGAGGGACGGGAACCCTTGGAGAGGGATGGGGTCCTTGGGGATGAATGAGGACACTTGGGGTGGGTGAGGGACCTGCAGAGGGATGGGGACCACTGGGAGATACAAGAGTTGTGGGGAGGGTTAGGGACTGCCCAGGGAGTGTTTGGGACTTCAGGGAGAAACCTCAGAAAGGACAGAGACTTCTGTGGGGGATGTGGAGAGATGGGAACCCACAAGGGATGGGGAGGCCAGAAAGGCAGGAGACCCTGGGGAGGGACAGAACCCCCAGGGAACAATGGGGACAAGGAGGGCAGAGCCATTCCTGCCCCTCTGCCACACACCCATGGGCTGGCTCCTTCCTGTGCCACTTGAGGCCAGTCCTGCCTGTCCCCAGGACATGCCACCACAAGCTGGGCACAGCACAGGGGCAGAATTTGGCTCCCATCACCCCTCCAGCTGCTCCACTTTTCCCATCCCCAACCCCTGAGCCCTCGGGGTCCAGGGGAGCAGCCAGGGGGCTCCAGGGGGTCACACAGCAGCCTGACCCCTTCCCTGCGTGGGACAGGCGCTGCAGACCATCGGGAACCTGGGGCTGCATCTGGGGCAGGGCAAGGAGCCCTGGATGGCGCTGCTGAACTCCGTCCTCCTGCCCAGTGTCACCCGTGTCCGGGCCTTCCTGGATGCCCTGGTCACCGTGGAGAGCCCCGAGGGTGAGCAGGGACAGTGGGCAGGGAGGGGACATTGCTGGTGCCACGTCGGTGGCTGTGGGAGTTGGTGGCATTTGGGGTGACACCGCTGCCTCCCTGCCACAGCCACAGTGGGCGAGGTGCCAGTGCCACAGGGACATCCCCAGCCCTCGGCCACCATCAAGGAGGGTCCCCTGCACACCTGCCCAGAGCAGGGGGTGGCACTGCTGCCCCGCTTTGCCTTCAAGAAGAGGCACTTCAGGCTCAGCAGCCAGGCCCTGGCCTATGCCAAGGTCCCCCAGGGGCAGGTGGGTGCTGCCCTGGACCCCCACCCTGTGCTGGGTGCCCAGAGGTGGGGGGAAGGACGTGGGCACATCTTTTGGGGTGTTTGGGGTATCCAGGTGAGCTGCTCCATCCCACTGGAATGAGTAGAGGATATGGACATGGACATGGACATATATTTTGGGATGTTTGGGGTTCCCCAGGTATTCCATGGATATGGGTAATGGACATGGACACATATTTTGGGGTGCTTTGGGGTATCCAGGTGCACTGGTCCATCCTGGTGGAACAGGTGGGGGATGTGGGTGCAGATGTTTCGGGGTGTTTGGGGGTATCCAGGTGCACTGTTCCACCCCGGTGGAGTGAGTGGGGGTTATGGATGTGAGTGCACACATTTTGGGGTGTTTGGGGGTCCCCAGGCGCTCGGCTCCATCCCAGTGGAGTGGATCCGGGCAGTGGAGCAGGTGGACAAGGGCACCTTCCAGCACCCCCACGTCCTGCAGGTGGTGGCACAGGATGACACCGGGCAGCTCCACACCACCTACCTCCAGTGCAAGGTGGGTGACCCCACCCTGCCCAGCACCCCAAGAAGCCCAGGAACCCCCCCACCACAACGCCCTGGGGCCCCCCATCCCCAGCAGCCAGCCGGGGGCACCCCCATGGGACAATGGGAATGGTCCCAAATCCGGCTGTACCGGGCACCTGCTGTACTGGGAGCACTGGGAGTACTGAGGTCGAGGGGCTAACTGGGTATACTGGGGAAGCTGGGGTGTTGTACCCTGGCTGTACTGGAGTCACTGGGGTACCAGCCCTGTTCGTACTGGGGACCCTGGTGTACCCCGGCTCCCGCAGCACCATCTCCCCTCACTTCCTACCGGGCAGCTTTGCCACCAAACTGTCACTCCTGTCCCCCAGCCTCGGTGCCCATCCCTTCCTCCTCCCTCCTCCTCCTCCCCGGCACTGGCAGTGCCCAGCCCGGGGTGTCCCGGTCCCTGCTGTCCCCGCAGAGCTCCCCGGAGCTGTGGCAGTGGCTGTGGGCGCTGCGCCAGGCCACCAGCGCCAACAGGGACATGCTGCCCACTTGCCACCCCGGCACCTTCCGCGCCGGCCGCTGGACCTGCTGCCTGCAGCCCACCCGCGCCGGTAGGAGCGGGGGTCCCCCGGGGTCGGGGTGGCCGGGAGGGCGGTGTCGGTGTCCCCGTGTCGCCACCGCTGTCGTTGGCAGCGCCCGGGTGCAGCCGTACCCACGGCACGGTGGTGCTGGCAGAGTGGAGCGACCTCGGGGACGCCGCGGTGGCAGCACAGAGCCTCTACGGGCACCTGCGGTGAGCCCGGGGGGTCCCGGGGGGCTTTTGGGTGCCGCTGGGCGCTGGGAAGCTGCTGAGGGTCCCTGTCCCACTGTCCCACTGGCTGCTGGTGCCCACGCGCGGGTCCTGAGGGTCCTTTAGGTGGCGGTGGGCAGGGTGGCAGCGTGTTGAGGGTCTTTGTCCCCAAGGACAGTGGGAGCTGAGCGTCACGGGGTCCTTTGGGTGCTGACAGGCATGGTGAGAGCCCGCTGAGGGTCCCTGTCCTGCACGGTGGGGGGGAACCAGGGGTCCAGAGGGTGGCACAGGGCTCCGGAGGACATTTAGGTGCTGGTGGGCGGCGTGGGAGTGTCCCTGTCCCCCAGGACGGTGGGAGCTGGGGGTCCCTTGGCTGCTGCAGGGCAGGGGGGGAGTGTCTTGAGGGTCCCTGTCGCGCAGGGCAGCGCTGGCCGGGGGTCCCGAGGGCAGCGCGGTGGGCGGGCCCCCCTGCCCGGGCCAGGCAGGTACGGGACGGGACACTGGGGCGGCCATGGGGTGGGGGCGGGCACCACGGAGCACTGCACTGGCTCCCTCCACGAGGGGACAGCACATCCACACGGGGACACGGGGACACGGACAGTCCGGGAGGCTGGAGGGCGGTGGGGACGCGGGGTGGGATGTGATGGGACGGGGGGAGCGGGTGGGGTAGGGGCGTGATAGGGGACGGGGCCGGGGGGCACAGCACGGGGGAGTGTCGGGGATGGATGCGGGGCTATGGGGGGGAAATGCCCGCGGGTGGCACCAGGAGACCGCCGCGGGGGTGAGGGGTGCGGGTGGGTGCCGGGCACTGAGCCCACCCCGGGGTGCAGCGGGGCGCCTTGGGGACAGGCTGCAGGAAGTGCTGCGTGACCTGGACATCGCCCACGCCGCCTTCGGCCACCGCGACGAGACCCCAGAGCCACCCCCAAGTCCTCTCCCTGCCCCGAGACCCCCGGCACCCCCCCCAGCCCGCGCCGGGAGGGGCAGGGACGCCGCAGAGGGGACGCGGGGACAGCAGCCCGACACGGGGTGTATTCTGTAACACAGAGATGTACATGGCACCGGCTGTGCGCGGCTCCCTGGGGCAGCGGCGGGTGGCACGGGTGACATGGGTGACATGGGTGACACGGGTGGCACAGACGCGCAAAGAGGCCACGGGTAGAAAAAGACCACGACGCTATCGCCACGAGAGCGGGGCGAGCCGGGACGGGACGGGGCGACAGACAGACAGACAGACAGACTCACACGGGGACACGCGGTGGGTGGCACCGGGTGGCCCGGGACGGGAGAGGAGCCCGCCGGGCAGGGCTGCGGGCAAGCGGCGCAGGCGGCGGTGGCACGGCCGAGGGGAGCTCGGGAGCCCGGCCTCAGTCCTTCAGGGTGGCCTCGGACACGCCCTGGGCCAGCAGCTCGGCCAGGACGTTGTCCAGGTAGTTGGGGTCGGGGTAGCCGTGCCCCGTCAGGTTGGAGCCGAACTCGGTCTTGTGGTGGATCTCGTTCCACACCACAGTGTCCGACTCGCCCGTGGTGTTGGAGGTGCCGATGGTGAAGATGAGCCGCCGGTCCCAGGCCACGATCAGCAGCTTCAGCACCTGCGGTGGGCACGGCCATGGCTCGCCCACCCCACCCCTGGCACGGACTGGCAGGGACTGGCAGGGACTGGCACAGCCACCCGGCACCCCAGCACCTCCTTCCCTGGCACAGCACAGCCTCAGTCCCCCAGGGTGGGATTCAGCCCCAGCACGATGCCCACAGATGCCACCCTTCCCTGTGGTACCCCCCACCCCATCCCACTCCATCCCAGTGCAGCTGCAGCCTCCCCATCCCATCCTATCCCGTCCCATCCCATCCCATCCCATCCCATCCCATCCCATCCCATCCCATCCCATCCCATCCCATCCCATCCCATCCCATCCCATCCCATCCCATCCCATCCCATCCCATCCCATCCCATCCCATCTATCCTCCTTCCACCCTCTCCTATCCCATCCCACCCCATCGGGGTCTCACCTTCCTGCCCTTCTCGTTGTCTGGCAGGTAGCAGTGCCGTGGGAAGCCTCGTGCCGTGAATTTCTTCCCGGGATTGGGATGCTCCGGGCCCTGGGTGGGTGGGGGGACAGGGAGTGATCAGGGGGCACGGGGCAGGGGTCACCAGCCCACCTGGGACCCGCCCTCACCTGGATGCCGGTGGGGATGTCGTAGACGATCCGGATGGTTTTGGAGTCGGTGTATCCCGGGAGGGAGTGGGGGATGAGGTGGAATTCCATCTTCCCGGGGGGCTGCGTGCCCGTCTTCTCCCCGTAAATGGCCTTACAGGTGGGGCACTGCAGGCTCCCGTCCTGGGGGCACCGCGGGGGCCTCAGGGGTGCCACCCACCTGGAGCCCCCCAGCACCTACCTGGAACACTCAGCACCCACCTAACACCCCCCAGCACCCCCCAACAACCCCCAGCACCCACCTAACACCCCCCAACACCCCCCAGCACCCCCGAGCGCTCCCCAGCACCTACCTGGAACCCTCAGCACCCACCTAACACCCCCCAGCACCCCCAGGGCCCCGGCACGCTCGCAGCCCCGGGGCGCAGCTGACCTTGTTGCCGTTGTTGTACATGGCGAGCAGGCAGAGCAGGTGGTACATGTGCCCGCACTTGCCCAGCTTGCCCACCAGCTCCGGCTTGATGCCCCTGGGGCTCAGCACGCCCTCGTAGCCGGAGGAGGTGACCAGGCGCTCCATGCAGATGGTGCAATCCTGCCGGGAACGGGATCAGCAGCCGGGGGGGATGAGGGGTGACCCCCGTCCCCTTCCTGAGCCTCCCGGAGCGCCCCAAGCCCCCTCACTCACCTCATCCGGGGGGTTCTTCACCTTCTGGATGTAGCGGCGCACCACGTCCTCGGGGGTCTTACCTGAGGGGAATGCCACGAGAGCCTGGCCGCGGTGACACACCCCCCGGCACAGGGCGGGGACATCCCGGTCACCCCCTGCCACCGCCACAGCACGTGGCACAGAGATGGGCATCACCCCACGCAAACCCCTTGGGGGTCTCTCACTTCCCCCCCCCGCAGCCCCGACCCCGCAGGGACGCTGGTGGCTCCTTACTCTTCTTGAGCTGCTTCTTTTTGGTTTTCCTGCAGATGCCGTTGACGCCGGGGACAGGTTTGATGTCGCTCTTGCTGACGGGCGGGGGGTGCAGGATGGGTTTGGGGGCGCGGGTCAGGCACACGGGCAGCCCGGCGGCGCACATGAGGATCCCCGTCATCCCTGCGCCGGGAGAGCGCCTGTCTGTCCATCTGTCCGTCCTTCCCAGCCCCTGGCAGCGTCCCCCGCTCCCCGCCCGCGCTGTCACCCCGCGGCGACACCCGGCCGGACGCCGCTTACCTGCGAGGGCGGGATGGACCGGGCCGGTGCCGTTCAGGTTCTTGACCGGGAGCGCCGGGACCCTGCACGGAGACGGGAGGGGAGGGGGCTCAGGCGGGCTGGCAGGGCTGGCACTGTCCCCTCCTGGCACGGCAGGGCCCCAGAGCAGCGGCATCCCCACGGGACACAGGGCAATGTCCCCTGCGGGGCTGCTGGCACTGTCCCCAGACAAGGTGTCCCCTGACCAGCTCAGGGGTCACCCAGTGCCACCCGGCCAGCTCTGGCCACCCAACGGCACCGGGGGCATCACGGCCTCCTCGCTCCAGGCTGGGGGCCTTGTCAGGGTGCCCCGGTGTCCCACAGCCCCGCGGGGACCTGCCAGGGACCCCCAGGGACCCCCACCCTCCTGGGGCTGCCAGCAGCGGCACCGAGCCCAGGGGGAGATGGGGACTGGTACCGGGGAGGGGACGTGTCCACAGGGGTGGGAAGGACAGGGGGAGGAAGGGAGGGATGGACAGGTGGATGTGTGAGAGGGAGGGGAGGGGAGGGGAGGGGAGGGGAGGGGAGGGGAGGGGAGGGGAGGGGAGGGGAGGGGAGGGGAGGGGGGGGGAGAGGGGGAGAGGGGAGGGAGGGGGGGGGAGGGGAGGGGAGGGGGGGGGGGGGGGGGGGAGGGGAGGGGAGGGGAGGTGGAGGGAGGGGGAGGGAGGGGGAGGGAAGCTGAGGGAAGGGGAGGGAAGGGAAGGTGCGGGAAGGTGCGGGAAGGTGCGGGAAGGTGCGGGAAGGGAAGGGAAGGGAAGGTGCGGGAAGGTGCGGGAAGGTGCGGGAAGGTGCGGGAAGGTGCGGGAAGGTGCGGGAAGGTGCGGGAAGGGAAGGGAAGGGAAGGGAAGGGAAGGGAAGGGAAGGGAAGGGAAGGGAAGGGAAGGGAAGGGAAGGGAAGGGAAGGGAAGGGAAGGGAAGGGAAGGGAAGGTGCGGGAAGGGAAGGTGCGGGAAGGTGCGGGAAGGTGCGGGAAGGTGCGGGAAGGTGCGGGAAGGTGCGGGAAGGTGCGGGAAGGTGCGGGAAGGGAAGGGAAGGTGCGGGAAGGTGCGGGAAGGTGCGGGAAGGTGCGGGAAGGGAAGGTGCGGGAAGGGAAGGTGCGGGAAGGGAAGGGAAGGGAAGGGAAGGGAAGGGAAGGGAAGGGAAGGGAAGGGAAGGGAAGGGAAGGGAAGGGAAGGGAAGGGAAGGGAAGGGAAGGGAAGGGAAGGGAAGGGAAGGGAAGGGAAGGGAAGGGAAGGGAAGGGAAGGGAAGGGAAGGGAAGGGAAGGGAAGGGAAGGGAAGGGAAGGGAAGGGAAGGAGCTGCCCAGCCTGGGAACAGCCCCCAGCAGTGGCATCATTCCCCACCCTGATCCCAAAATCCCCTCCCACCCCAACCATCGCAGGGATGATTTCAGCAGTGCTCAGCCCCACACGAGCTGGGGTTGAGGGCGTTTTTCTTCATTCCCAAACTCCTCTACCCACACCAAGGCCAGGGCAGCGATGGAGGCCCAGCCCCATCCCAGGGTATTCCTGGCCCACTCCTACCTGTCCACAGTATGTGCCAGGACAGGGAAAGCGATGGGGGCAGGGACAAGGACTGCCCAGCCCAGCACCCAGCACGCGGAAGCGAAAGCAGGGCATCAGCAGGAGAAGGAAATGTGCCGAGAGCTGCCGGGGGCTCAGAGAACCCACCTGTCCCCCCAGCCTGGTGCTGACAGTCCCGAGGGGACACCAGGCCAACCCACCATGGTGAACAGTGAAGATGTGGGACCAGGACACAACTCCAGGGGTCTGCTCACCCACCGGGACCCCCCTGGTGAATTATTCCCCCCACAGAAGGAGCAGCGGGGCTGTGGTCCCTCCCCACAGCTGTGCCCTCCCCAGGGAGGTGGCATCAGGCCAGGAGCTGGGTCACACAGCCCATGCTGGCCTTGGGGACACCGTTCCCCTGGGACCAGGCGCTCCACGTGCTCCAGCTGCCATGGATAGCACGGCACGGCCTGGCACAGCCTGGCACAGATCACCACATCCCCTCTGCAGGGATCCAAGGACCACCAGGACGATCCAGGTGTCCCTCCCACCACCACATCCCCAGGGTGGGGACCCCGGGGCTGGAGGTGACACAGTGCCACAAGAGCTGGGGCCGCCTGCAGGGGACGAGCCACCTCCATGGCCCCTTTCGCCCCTCTGTGTGCCCATCCCTGCACCCCCCCGCCTCGGTGACACCCCGCTTGTCCCCTCCCCGCCCACCCATCTTACCCGGGGGGAACAGCGGCCCTGGCGCCCAGCCCAGCCCCGCGCTGCGTCCCGGGCCGGTTGAGGTTGTTGAGACCGGGCAGCGCCGCGCTGGGCACGCCCTGCCCGGGGGCGAACCCCGCTCCGGCCACCCGCAGCCCTTCACCCTTCGCCGCGCCCCCCGCCACCACCGCCGGTGTCCCCGTCCCCGGCGGCCACAGGGCTCCCCCGGCGAAGGTGCTGCTCTGGCGGACGGCGCCGGGATAGAGTTTGCGGCGCTGGGACGCCAGGATGGCGTTGGAGGCGGCGCGGGTGCTGTTGACCAGCAGGCACTGGGGACACGAGCAGGGGGTGCCCGTGCTGGCGCCCACCGGCCACGACTGCGATTTGGGGATGGAGCCCATGGTGAGGGGATAGGCCAGGTCCATGCGGCGCCGCAGCCGCCGCTTGCGCTGGGTTTGCCGGTTCATTTGGGACATGCTGCTGAAGTAGATGAGGTAGCAGAAGCCCAGGGAGGAGAGGTCCAGCCAGGGGTGCTGCTTCTCGTAGGCGTTCTGGATGGTAATGCAGATGTCCATGTCGTAGGGAGTCCAGGAGTTGTTGTCGTTCTCCCATTCCCACACGATTCCCTTCCCCGGCGCCGAGGAGGGGTCGTAGAAGTTCCTCCGGACGGGGCGCATGGTCCCTGTGGAGACGGGGGAGGGGTGACACCAGTGGAGGGACCCACACCTGCACAGACATCCCCGTGTCCGTCCTCCACCCCTCCATCCCGCAGGGACCGGGGTACAGAGGCGTTTCGGGGTGCAGCAGCCGCTCTCCCCCTTCACAACAGTCCCCAACAACGCTTCCCTGCGGATGAACCCTCAACCCGCCATCGGTGACAGCGGCTCGGCCTGGCAGCCCTCGGGATCACCGTCCCGGCTGCCCTGGGCAGGGCGATGCTGCTCACCCCTTGTGCTTTTCCCCGTTTGTTTCCATCCCTCTGCTCCAAGCCCTTCCCCACCCTCCCCTTCCCGTGGCCATCGCGGAGCAGGGGAAGCATTTCCCGGTCAGGAGAGGTTTCCTGACAGCTGCTGGCTCTGGCAGCGACACAGCCAGGGATTGTCCCACGCGGCCAAATCCCGGCCCCTGTTTGGGATGGAGCCGGATCCTGCAGCCCCCTCCGGAGCTCCGCAGCGGGGGAGGCACCGCAGCCCCCTCCGCCAGTGCCCCCCCGGCACGGGGCCTGTCTATCCCCTCGCCGGCACCGTTTGCCCAGCTCGATTAACGGCTCTAATTAATGGTCATTAATCATCGGCCGCATCAGGCAGCAGAGCCAGGCCCCAGCTGCCGCCTTGTGCTGAGGCAGCTCTGGCGGGGCCGCGGGAGGGGAGCGGGGGGGCCCTGCTGCCCGCTCCTGCCAGCATCCCAAATCCCACTGCTGGCTCCAGCCACTCCCACCCACACCCCGCTGCCCCCTCCCCGCCGGGTCCTGTATCCCACCTCAGTTCCCAGCCCTGCCTCCTTGATCCATGTCCCCCATCCCACTGCTCGCTCTCGCCCAAATCCCACATCCTGCAATCCCGGGATAAACGGATCCCAGACCCAGTGGTCCTTGCAACTGCATCCCACATCCCCCTGCCCCTCGTGTCCCCATCCCAAACCCCCCATCCCAAATCCCACATCCCCCTGCCCCTTGTGTCCCCATCCCAAACCCCCCATCCCAAATCCCACATCCCCCTGCCCCTCGTGTCCCCATCCCAAATCCCACATCCCCCTGCCCCTCGTGTCCCCATCCCAAACCCCACATCCCAAACCCCCCCTCCCAAACCCCCCATCCCAAACCCCACATCCCAAATCCCCCATCCCAAATCCCACATCCCCCTGCCCCTCACATCCCAGAGGACACTGGAGGACCAGCCCCCTCCCCTTGGCACACACAGCTCCTGGTCCCCAAGGGCCACCAGCTGTGCCCAGCTGTCCCCTGCCCCCTCTGCCAGCCATGCCAGAGCCACAGGGCCAAGCCAGTGTCCCCAGGGCCACCGGGAGGGGACACATGTCCCCACTCTCGGAATGGGGTCACCTCATTTCGCTCCCTCACTGGGTTTCTCTGTCCCCAGGCACTGCGTGGGCCAAGCCCCCTGAGCCCCAAGCTCCTGCCACGCGTCCCCGTGTCCCCATGTCACAGCAGGCACCAGGAGCACCCTCAGCTCAGGGGACACTCTTGTCCCCGGGCACCGCGAGCCACGCGACAGCCTCTAAACCCTGGGCCTCACCCATGGGCAGAGGTGATGGAGAGAGATGGATCCAGGGATGGGGCACACAGTGCTGAGGACAGCGGTTACACCCCCTGCCATGTCCCTGGGGACACCGAGGTCCCTCTCCCAGTATTGCTGTCCCCCAGTGCTGCTGGCACAGGGACATCCTGGGAAGAATTTTGTCCCCCCAAATCCATTCGTGGCCCCACCACGGGCACACGTCCCCAAGGAATACCCAGCACCGTGGCCATGGGATGTGATGCCAGCTGCTGTCAGAGGATGGGTCTTGGCCAAAGCTGGCAGAAGGTGGCATGGGGACAGCCAGGGTGTCCCGGTGGCTCCCGCAGCTCTGAGTCAGCACGGACCCTCCAGGTCGTGCCGGCGTCCTCGCTGACTCAGGGCTGCAGGTGCCAAGTTGCCCTTTGCCAAGTCTGTGACGGGCTGGAGATGGATTCAGAGCCGGGCTGGATGGCAGAGGCAGGTGGCAGGTCCCTGCTGTGGTCCCCAGCTCAGTGTCCAGCCCCTGGCAGGAGCCACATCCACACTCAGGGGCATTTGGCACCACTGGGGACTCACTGGTGGCATCAGTGACCGGGCTGAGGCGGCACAACCTGGTGTGGGATGTCCCCAGACAAGTCCAGGGGGTGTCACCTGACGTGTGGCAGGTCCCCTGCCTGGCCTGGCCCGGACCCTGCCCTGGGGAGGGATGCAGGGATGGGCAGGAATGCACCCAGAACGGCACATCCCCCACGGCGCCACGGCACGTGCTGGTTTATGGGTCACACCGTCACGGGGACACCTTTAATGGGGTCTGGGCTTGGTCCCAGGGTGGGACCAGCTCTGATTTCCCACAGGATACGTGGCCTGGATGCGCTGCCGCAGCACCAACCGGCACAGCTGCAACCACCCCAGTGCCCAGCACCGCTCCCAGTGCCCAAACTGGGGCCTCCCCCCTTCCGGGGGATGGAGCAGCTTGGAGAGGACAGTGGGATAATGGGACACACCACAGCACCCCATGGAGGGGAGAGGGCATGGAGGGATGTGGGGACAGGTCCTTCTGGGATGGGGTCCATGGTGGATGGGAAAGGAAAGGGATGGAGGAGCCTGGAGGGGTCCATGGGGGGACTGGAGCCCTGGAGAGGGAGGGGAGAGGGAACAGATGGATGGACAGATGGACAGAGGGAGGGAGGGATGGAGGGAGATGGGAATGAAGTGACAGAAAAGTAGAGACAGGGAGGGAAGGAGGGAGGGAGGGAGGGAGGGAAGGAGGGAGGGAGGGAGGGAGGGAGGGAGGGAAGGAGGGAAGGAGGGAAGGAGGGAAGGAGGGAAGGAGGGAAGGAGGGAAGGAGGGAAGGAAAAGTAGAGATACACTGTCAGAGAAGCAGCGAGAGAAAGATGGATGATGGATGATGGATGGATGATGGATGGATGGATGGATGGATGATGGATGGATGGATGGATGGATGATGGATGGATGGATGATGGATGGATGGATGGATGGATGGATGGATGATGGATGATGGATGATGGATGGATGATGGATGGATGGATGATGGGTGGATGGATGATGGATGGATGGATGGATGGATGGATGGATGGATGATGGATGGATGATGGATGGATGGATGATGGATGGATGGATGATGGATGGATGATGGATGGATGATGGATGGATGGATGATGGATGGATGGATGGATGGATGGATGGATGATGGATGATGGATGATGGATGGATGATGGATGGATGGATGATGGATGATGGATGGATGATGGATGGATGGATGATGGATGATGGATGGATGGATGATGGATGGATGGATGGATGGATGGATGATGGATGATGGATGATGGATGATGGATGGATGATGGATGGATGGATGATGGATGATGGATGGATGATGGATGGATGGATGGATGATGGATGGATGGATGATGGATGATGGATGATGGATGATGGATGATGGATGGATGATGGATGGATGGATGATGGATGATGGATGATGGATGGATGGATGGATGGATGATGGATGATGGATGGATGATGGATGGATGATGGATGGATGATGGATGGATGGATGGATGGATGATGGATGGATGATGGATGGATGGATGGATGGATGATGGATGGATGGAAGGAGAGAGAGGAGGAGCGATGGCTGTGTGGATGGATGGCTGCATGGACGGACGGATGGACAGATGGAAGGACAGACGGGTGGCTGGATGTTCCTGGCTCCATGCCAAGCCCTTACCCGTGTCCTGCCGGAACTGATGCATGGACTGGAGGTCGATGACGTAGGGCGCCAGCTGGACATCGACCTGTCCCAGCACCACGCTGCCACGGGCGTCCTCCTTCAGCACGTTCTCGATGTGGTGGCACACGGTGGCCGAGTAGGGCCTCCAGCGCCCGTGCTCGTTCAGCCACTCCCACACCACCACGCGGGCCAGGTTTTGGGGGGGGAACCCCAGGCCCCCCGAGGCCAGCATGGCCCCCGAGCCCTGCCGTGCCATGCCCGGGGGACGGCGGCTCAGCCCCGTACCATCCCCCGCCGCGGGGACTCGGGGGTCACCCGGGGCCCCTCCAAATCCTCCTCCCGGCTGCCGCCGGCCGCGGGCTCCCGAGCTCAGCGGAGCAGGCGCTGCGGGGCTCTGCAGAGGCGGGTGCTGCCAGCCAGGTCCCCGAGGTCCCCGAGCCGCCCGGTCCCGCTCCCCCGAGGCCGCCGAGCGGGGCTGGGGCCATCCATCACCCGGCACGTCTTCCCCGGCTCTTCCTGCTCCCCGCGGTGCCGGCAGGGCTCAGGCTCCAAAAAATCCACCAGGACCTCGCAGACTGCGTCGGCTCAAGGATGGCGGTGTTTGTGAACGGTGACGGGGACACACAGCCACGGTGCTGTCCCCGAGACGCCCACTCCTCCTCTTCCTCCTCGTGTCCTGCTGCTCAGCCTGCGTCCTCTCCGGCTCCACGGCTGTCCCCAGCTGGTGCCAAGTGAGGGGGGTGTCACCTGCAAAACAGGGCCACAGCGCGGGTCACCCCGGGTACCGCCGGCCCGGTGGCAGCTGGGGGACCGTCCCCATCGCCCCGAGGGGCCGGCGGGCAGCGAGGCCGCGGTGCCCGCAGCCCTGACAGCGTGGGCTGCTTGCCAGCCCCGGCCGGCTGCTGGCCTCCAGCGTGACAGAGGGGACAACGGGGACGGGGGAAGACAGGCCACCCTGCTGACGGCCCTGGGGGGCTGCTGGGGGTCCCACGAGCCCGGGAAGCCTCATCGCTCCCCCGCTTTGGGTGCCGGGGAGCCCGCGGGCCCCGGATCCCGCTCCAGCCGCCGCTGATTTATGATCTGCACTGCAGGCATCGGGCTGGGGGTGATCCCGGCCCCCCGCTCCCGGCCGGCCCCTATGCCAGCCACGGCAGCCCCCAGCCCCACGGCGAAGGGTGGGGGGCCCGGGCAAGGGGGATCGGCTGCACAAACAGGCGACAGACAGAGGGACAGCCACGGCCGGGCGCACACAGACACACTGACACCGAGACACACGGACACACGCGCAGCCGGTGACACGGACAGACAGCGGGACCGGCACGGACGCACACGGGGAGCCGCGGCAGCACAACAACCCCCCCGCGTTCTCACACACACGGCCACACGCTCGGGCTGGGCTGTGCTCGCACGCACCGCGCACCCCACACGCGTGTGCGCCCAGCCCCGCGCCCGCCGTGACCCCGAGCACCGCGGACGGGGGGGGGACCCTCACCCCAGCCCTGAGCCCCCCCGGCACCGTGCGGCCCGAACCATCCCCGGCACCGACAGCCCCCCACAAAACGGGGCCCGGCTGCTCTTCGTGGAGGGGGGGGGTTGAAAGACCAGGCCCGGCCCCCGTGCACGGTGTCCCCCCCCCGCCGCACGGCAGCCCCCCGGTGTAGGGTCCCCCGCCGGTGGTCGGTCCCCCACGGTGCACGGCAGCCCCCAGGCCTCCGGCGCACGGCCCCCCCGGCTCACGGTATCCCCGAGCACGGCGGGCTCCCCCCGCTCGGTGCCTGTTGTGTGCCCCCCCCCCGGCGCACAGTCCCCCCCGATTCACGGCAGCCCCCATCCCTCCGGCGCACGGTTCCCCCGAGGCGCGGCAGCTCCAGCCCCGCCGGTGCCTCGTCCCCCCCACCCCGGCGCCGGGTCCCCCGCGATGCACGGCATCCCCCAGCCCGCCGGTGCCCGGTCCCGCCGCCCCCCGAGCCGCCCCCCCGCCCCGCCATGGCCGCCGCCGCCCCGCGCCGCGGCCCCCCCGCCGCTTCCTCCGGCGGCCGCGGCCGCACCGGGACCCGCACCCGCCCCGGGAGCGGCGCCGCCGGGCGCGGGGCCGGGCGGCGGCAGCGCTCAGCCAGCGCCAGGCAGCCACCGACACCGGCACCGGCGGCGCGCACGGCCGCGGGCACCAGAGCCGGGAACACGCGCCGGGAACGCGCGCCGGGGAGCGGGGGCACGCACGGGGAAGCGGGGGCCGGCACGGGGTTCGGGACCACGCACGGGGGACCGGGCATCGGCACCGGGATCGGGAACACGCACGGGGGACCGGGCATCGGCACCGGGATCGGGAATACGCACCGGGACCGGGCATCGGCACCGGAGGCGCACATCGGGAGCGGGGTCACGGTCGGGGAAGCTGGGACACGCACCGGGGACACGCACCGGGACCGGGTGTCGGCACTGGGGACACGCACGGGGCTTGCGGTGTCTGCAAGGGCGGACCCGGACGGGGACCGGGCACCCACACCCGAGTGGGCACCGTGGGGACGCTCCAGGGACATGTTCTGGGTGTGGGCATCCACAGTGGGGACACACAGCCGGAGCAGGGACACACACTGGGGACACACACTAGATGGGGTTGTCCCCCAGCTGTACCATCCTACTTGTGGGGACACTTTGTCCCCCCTTAGGACAGGTGATTCCCACAACCTTGTGGGGAAACTGAGGCACGGGAGGTGGCAGGAGGCCCTGAGCCACAAAGGCACCCCAATACTAGGCACTTCCATGTAATATAATACAAAATTATGTATAAATCTATCTATATATATATCTATAAATATAAATGCGTGTATATATAAATACATACAAATATAAATTTATATATAAAATACAGGCACCTTCAGCCCAAGGGCTCGTGGCTCTGCCTGCCAAGGGACAGATCTGGGGACAGATCTGGGGATGGGAGTTGTGACTCTGGCTGAGACCACGAAGGGACAGACCTGGAGGCAGGGGAGTTGTCAGGGCTGTGCCCATGGCAGGACAGATTTGGGGACAGGGGAGTTGACACTGGGGTTTTACCCCTGGAGGGGCAGATTTGGGAGCAGGGTTAGGGTGAGCTTGGGGGCCGGGCAGCAATGACCTCGCAGTGCCACCTGGTGGCTTCGGGCACGTGAAGGGGGTCCCGGAGGAGCGGGGTCGGGCATGGGGACACCCACCCGTCCCCCTTGCTGTCCCCACGGTGCCAGCCCGCACGGGCAGGGGCCATCGGGGCAATGAGCTGTGCTCGGGTGTCGTGTGGGGCTGGCACGGGCAGGGACACGGCACAGGGACGTGGGGATGGGATGGGGACACGGAGACAGGACAGCGATCTGGAAATAGGACCTAGAGCCCATGGGTGGGGACACAGCATGGGGACAGCTGGATCATGCCATGGGGACATAAATCCAGGGCAGGGACACGGCATGGGCACCTGGAGCCAGAGCAGGGACATGGAGCTGCGATGGGAACACCAAGGTGGGACAGAGCCATGGCACAGGAACCCGAAGCCCACCCCAGGAGCCCTGAAGGGTCTCAGCCATCAGACAGGGGGTGACCATGGCGGGGGTCCCCAGGGCCGGGCGGGTGTCATTGAGGGCCTTGGGGACAGGATCCTGTGCAGCCGGGGCCCTACATCCGTGTGGGGACACACACGTGCACCCCCCCTGCAGAACCGCCGGCCCCACCCGCGGGCCCCCCCGGCCGCCGCAGCCCTGTTTAGTCTGAGCAGGAGCGTGGGTGACCTTCGGCTCCTGCGGCACCCACGAGGGTAAACAGCACGTGGGTCCCGCCTCAAGGACACCCGGGGGGGCCGGAGGGGTGGGGGTGACCCCGAGCACCAAGGGACACCCATGGCTGGGGGTCCCCGGGGGGAGCGCCCCAGAGCCGGCTCCTCCTGTGTCCCCAGCACGGGGACAGGGTGGGGGGTCCCGGGGTGCTGCCGCTGCAGGGATGTGCCCCCAGACAGCCAGCCAGCCAGACAGACTGTCTGCAGGGCTCCCCGGTGGGGACCACCCGCGCACACTCTTGCACACACACACACACACACACACACACACACAGACACACACACACACACACAGACACACACACACACACACACGGTCTCCTTGCACGCCCCGGCACAGGGACCACACACACGCACACACACATGGCAGAGGCAGCTGGAAGAACAGCAGGAGACAGACAGACGGACAAAGAGGCGGACAGGCAGGAGGGTGGGTGGGTGAGCACACGCCCGGGCCCTGCACACACACGCAGGCACAAACACACCTGGGTGTGCACACGCGTGAGGGGTTCTGCGTGTGTAAAAGTGTGCAATACAATGGACAAATTCGAATTTTTTGGGTAAAGCCACGCGCCCACACACGGAGGCACACGCAGGGTCCTGCACACGCGTGTGTCCCCACGCTCACAGCGCTCCCCGGTCGCTCCCACGGGGACCGGTGTCCCACAGCCGGGCCCAGCCGCGCATCGCGCCCCCTCCCCGGGCTGAGCCTTCCCCTGGCCCCCGTTCCTGTCCCCCCCGGGTCGGTTTGTCCCCCCAGCCTCCCAAATTGCCCCCGCACCCCGTGTCCGCCCCACCAGCGGGACCCCTGTGCCGGCGGGGCGGAAGGAGGGTGAACAGGCGGGGGGGCAGGCGGGGGGTCCCTCCTCCTCCTCCTCCTCCTTCCTCCTCCCCTCCCCCGCCTCCCGCTCGGTGCCGGTGGCCGGGCAGCGCCGAGCCCCGCGGGGCGGCATGGCCGGGGGCCGGGGGTGCTGCCGCCGCCCGGCCCTGCCCGCAGCTCTGCCCGCAGCCCTGGGGCTCTGCCTGAACCTCTGCCTGCTGCTGCCGCTGCCCGCAGCCGCCTGGAGCCCGGCCCTGCTGCCGCCCGCCGCCCGCAGGTACCGCCACCGGGGACACGGGGATGGGGCACCGGGGACACGGGGATGGGGCACCGGGCAGGGGGAGGGGGCACCGGGGACACGGGGATGGGGCACCGGGCACGGGGATGGGGCACCGGGGACACGGGGATGGGGCACCGGGCACGGGGATGGGGCACCGGGGACACGGGGATGAGGCACCGGGGACACGGGGATGGGGCACCGGGCACGGGGATGGGGCACCGGGCACGGGGCAGCATCGCCTGCTGGGCTGGGGGGTTCCGGGGGGCACCAGGCACCGGCGGGTACCGGGTACCGAGGGCTTGGCACCGGGGGCATCAGGGACCCGGGACACCAGGGACGTAGGGATGTGGGCACCTGGGAGATTCCTGGGATCTGGGGGTGCCAGGGGTCCAAGGTATCAGGCATGGGGGTGTCGGCTGTCAGGGGCATCAGGCACGGCGTTCTGTGGGTACTGGGGGGCTGTGTCCCGGCCGTGGGGGCACCATGGACCGGGGGGCACCGGCTGCTGGGCACTCCAGGGAGGGGCAGGCTGGGGGTACTGGGCCATACTGGAGTTAGCTGGACTTGCTGGGGCCGGGAGTTCCTGGAGCCGGCAGGACTTACTGGGGGGTTACTGGGTCTAACTGGACCGACTGGGGGGGTTACTGGGTCTGACTGGACCGACTGGGGGGATCAGAGCTGCCAGGCTCAGCAGGGTGCAGGGAGGTGCTGGGGCTACCGGGGCATTTTGGGATTCAGGGGCTGCCTGGGCATACTGGGGCTGGGCTTACTGGGGCCACTGGGATGGACTGTTGGGGCTGCTGGGCGTCCTGGCACTACTGCTGGAACTCCTGGGGCTGCCTGGGCGTACAGGGACATGCTGAGGCTGCCGGGTCTGCCTGGGCGTATTGGGATCCTGGGGCTGCCTTGGCGTGCTGGGACTACTGGGAATGCTGGGCATGGTGGGAGTGCTGGAGTTGGTGAAGAGCGAATGTCCCCAGCCCCAGGGTCCTGCCCGTCCCCTGGAGGTGGCCCATTCCAGGGGTCTGTGGGTGCTGTGGGGGGCTGTGGTCGCTGTCCCGCCGCAGAGGTGGTGTGGGGTGGTGTTTACAGGAAACCCTTGTCTCTGACCATGTCTCCGGCACCGGATTGCCGGGACCTCCCGGTTCCGCTCGGCTCGGTGAGGCGACGGGCAGAAGCCGCCTCATTTCCCCTTCCCCTCCCGGCCAAGCCCAGGAAGCCCCCGGCGCCTTGGCACAACCCTGCCGTGTCCCCCCGGGACCCCCCAGGCCACCACCCAGCACCCACAAGCGCTCACCCCATCCCTCCCCGACGAATCGCTGCGATCCCACGTGCCCAAAGTCGGGGGCACAAAGCCAAGCGGCTGATTTTGGGAATGGGAGTGGGACTCGGAGCCAAGCCTGGTGTGGGCTTTGCCCCGGGTGGGCACAAGCACTGGCAGCAGAGCCCGGAGCCCCTCGGTGCCGGTGCGGAGCCGGGTGGGCCGGGGTCGCTCCAGGCCACGCGGGCGCTCACATGCCAAAGCCTGCCAGCTCCTGCCCCGCTCCTGGGAGGGCATTCCCCTCGGGAAGCGAGCCGGGACCCATCCCCATCCCATCCCATCCCATCCCAACAGGCATTTCCACAGCTGGAGCTGGCACAGCCCAGGAGCTGGCTGTCCCTCCGAGGGGGACGATGCCAGCCGGGACCCCCGTGGCACGGCAGGGTGGCAGCGGGAGCGTGGCGACAGCCCCGGCGGGCTCTGCGCTTCCATGGCCCTGGCACGGTGCCCGCCTGGGACGCTGCCCAGCCGGAAAGCCCTGTGCCACCCCGCTGTCCCCCCCGCCTCCGGCACCTCCCAGACAATTGTCCCCCCGCGGCGCCCGCTTGTCCCCGCTGCCACCGCCTCCCTCCTTTGCAGCACTGCAGCGGTCCCAAAAAGCTCATTTTTTGACCCAAATTGTGCAGCCTTTGAGTTCGGAGCTGCCGAGGGTACGGCGAGTCCTTCCTGCCGCGGGGACACAGACACTCGGTGTGTCACGGCACTGGTGTGTCCCCCTCCGCAGGGGGAAACTGAGGCTGGGGTGCCCGGGGAGGGGGTGGGCAGAGCCTGGCATGTGGGGCAGAAGAAAGGAGCCTTTGTGTGGGGTGGGCTCGGGGTGCGGGGGGGCTCCGGGCCCCGCTCCAGGCCAGCCGGCGCCAGCGCCATGCCGGGAATGCAGCAGGAACGTGGGGCCCCAGCTCCCCACAACGTGTCAGGGCAGGGCTCCCCCATGGGCACCCCAAAAACCGGGAATGGGATTCTCCCAAGGTGACAGTTCGGGTGGCGGCACCCCCACGATGTCCCTGCGGAAGGGCTGGTGGCATCAGCGGTTTCCCTTGCAGCAACTGGTGCTCCTACACGGTGACACGGACGGTGTCGTGCCACGTCCAGAACGGGACCTTCCTCCAGAGGGTCTTCCAGGGCTGCCGCTGGCCCCTGGCGTGCAGCGGGGGCAGGTGAGCGCGGCCACCGGGGTCCCCTGGCAGCAGGGACAGCCGTGGTGGCCCTGGTGCAGGTCTGAGCGCTGCCCCTCTGCGCCGCAGCTACCGCGCCGTGCTCCGGCCGCTCTACAGGGTGACCTACAGGACGCTGACGGCGCTGGAATGGCGCTGCTGCCCCGGACATGCCGGAGCCAACTGTGAGGAAGGTGGGAGCTGGTGTGGATGGGGGACCTGGGCAGGGTGGGGAGGGGTTGTGGGACACAGCCTTCGGTGTCACTGGTGGGGGTGGGTGAGGAGAAGGACCGGTGGGTGGGTGGATGGATGATGGATGGATGATGGATGATGGATGATGGATGATGGATGGATGATGGATGGATGATGGATGGATGATGGATGATGGATGGATGGATGGATGATGGATGGATGATGGATGGATGATGGATGATGGATGGATGGATGGATGATGGATGGATGGATGATGGATGATGGATGGATGGATGGATGGATGATGGATGGATGGATGATGGATGGATGGATGGATGGATGGATGATGGATGATGGATGGATGGATGATGGATGGATGATGGATGATGGATGATGGATGATGGATGATGGATGGATGATGGATGGATGGATGATGGATGATGGATGGATGATGGATGGATGATGGATGGATGGATGATGGATGGATGATGGATGGATGGATGATGGATGGATGATGGATGGATGATGGATGGATGGATGATGGATGGATGGATGATGGATGGATGATGGATGATGGATGGATGATGGATGGATGATGGATGATGGATGGATGGATGGATGGATGATGGATGGATGATGGATGGATGGATGGATGATGGATGATGGATGGATGATGGATGGATGGATGGATGGATGGATGATGGATGATGGATGGATGATGGATGGATGATGGATGATGGATGGATGGATGGATGGATGATGGATGGATGATGGATGGATGGATGATGGATGGATGGATGATGGATGGAGATCCCACTGGGTGGGCAGTGGGTGACCAGTCAGGGGGACAGGAGTGAGTGGGATGTTCCTGTGTGGGAACTGAAACAGGCAATGGACGGGGTGTGGGTGGATGGACAGATGGACATTCCTCAGCAGGGCAGTGCCCACGAGGGGGGTGCAGCCCCCCACCCACGGGTGGCCAGGTCCATGTGGGCAGTGGATGAACAGGTGTGAGGCTGTGCTGTGGGGGGGGGGACAGACACTGCCAGCTCCTGACAGGGGGGTCTTTGTCCCCATTGTCACCAAATCCTCCTCCTCCTCCTCCTCCTTCTCCTCCTCCTCCTCTTCCTCTTCCTCCCTCTCCCCCAGGACCCCACTGAGGGTCCCAGCCCAGCCCTGGCTCTGTGGGACCAGAGCTGTGAGGGCAGCAGGTGGCAGCCAGGGGTGGGGACACCCTGGGGTGGCACTGAAGGTCTGCAGGGCAGCGGGTGACACGGGGGGTCGGGAGGCAGCTGGGTGGGAGCAGCGCTGGGGGAGGCGGGGGGTTCTTCCTCCTCCTTTTTCTCCTCCTCCTTCTCTTTCTCCTCCTCCTCCTCCTCCTCCTCCTCCTCCTCCCTGCGTGCTTGGCCGCCTTCCCCACATCTGGCCCCACTTAGGGCTGTCCCCTGCAGCACGGTGGTGGCCGTGCCGGGGTGGGGTGACAGCGTGGGGGGGCTCGGGGGCCACCTCTGCTCCAGACACCCCTTTCCTGCCGTGCTGGGTGGCCCCAAGCCGCTGTCCCCAGGATCCCTCGGTGGGGACAGGGGACTGGGACCCCACCATGGGGTGTGGATGTGGGCAGCGTCCCCAGGATTGTGCCCCCCACTCCAAAGCTACCCCCATAATGGCGCTGGGGGCCGTGGGGGCGTTTGGGGAGATGGAGTTCAGGCTGAGGGGGGGAACTGGGGGGAGCTGGGGCCGGGTTTGGGGCTGAGATTGGGGGTGATCATGGGGAGATTTGGGGAGGTCTGGTTAAAGACCGTGGGTGGGTTTGGAGGGTCGGGGGGGTCTGGTGTGTGGTCATGGAGGGTTCTTGGGGTCTGGTTCAAGACCACGGGTGGGTTTGGGCAGTCCTGACTCAGGGTTCTGGGTGGGATTGGGGGTCTGAGGCTCACCCAGAGCGAGGGTGGGGCCCTGCACCCCCCAGCACGTTGGAGGGAAGCACAACGGGAAGGTCTCTGACAGGAGGCGATGCCCCACAGGGGGGTGCCCCCCTGCTGACCCCCCATTCCTCGGCAGAGGCTCACACCCTCCTCACCCTGCGGGACACCGGGCGCCCCAGCGCAGCCCCGCGCCGGCCCCCCCTGCACCCCACGGCCTTCTCAGGTGGGTCCCTCCCCAACCCCACCGGGGTGGGCACCGGGGGCTGGGTGCCCCCCTCCCCACCGCCTGTGCCCCCCGATTTCCCCCCGCAGGGTGTCTGAACTGCAGCCGTGTCGGGGAGCTGACAGCCCGGCTCGCCACCCTCGAGGCGCAGGCAAGTCCCAGTTTGGGGTCTGGCCACCTCCCCCTGCACCCCCTGAGGGGCACAAGATCCCTGGGGGGGGGGGGGGGGTGTCATCTTGTGCCCCCCGCTGTCACCCACCTCTCCTGTGTCTTTGCCAGGTGGCCCGGCTGGCGGTGGCCGAGCCCCCCACCCCAGCAGCCCCCAAGAGCAGGGACCCCGAGGCTGGGCAGCTCTGGGGGTCCCCAGCCGCCCGCGGGAGCCCCGGGGATGATGGTAAGGCAGGGTGACAGCGACACTTGACAGCACCCGCAGGGCTGGGAGCGCACCGGGGTGTTGTCAGTATTTGGGGGAGGGGCGGGGGGGTGCAGGACCCCTCACTTTGGGAGAAAAGCAAAGCTGTCCCACCCCAGCTGTGACACTGAGGCACCCACGGGGACAGGCCAGCTCTGGGTGTGGGCGGGGGGCACCCCGAGGGGCTGTCCCCGGGGGTCCCCCACCCTCAGGGTGCTGCTGTGCCGCAGGGAGACCCGGCTGGAGGGGACCCCCCGGCCCCAAGGGCGACGTGGGAGGACGGGGACCCTCGGGAATTCCTGGAGTGAAGGGTCCGGTGGGGCCCCCAGGTAAGGGGGGACAGAGTGGGGGGACCCCAGGCTGGTGCCTGGCCCAGCCGAGCCCCCCCTTTTCTGGTGGGCAGATCTCGGGGGGTCCATGCAGCAGTTCTGGGGGCTCAGAAGGGCTCCAGCGCTGCACAGGTTTGGGCACGCCCCAATCTTCACTCTCCTCTTCCTCCCTGCAGGTCCCCCCGGCCCCCCAGGACCACCCGGGCGGGATGGAGCCAGGGGGCTCCCCGGAGAGAAGGGGTTACCCGGGCTCCCCGGCCCCCCGGGCCCCCCTGCCCCTGTGGGGCCGGCGATTCCCCGACTGGCCGAGCCCAGTAAGGGGGGGCTGGGCTGGGGGGTCCCCAAGAACGGGACTGGGTTGGGGGCTGGGGCAGAGCCAGGTTGGGGGGGCTGGGGGTGGTGTGGGGACCCCCTGGCTGGCACTGGGGCCCCGGGGATGTGGGGCACTGGGCAGCACTGGGGTGGGACGCTGGGAAGAGCTGGGGACCTCCGGCCATCATTGGGGTGACAGGGACGAGACACAGGGGTGAGCAGGGGAGGGGACTGTGGTCCCCCCGGGTGATGCCGGGAGCCATGGGGGGCCCGGCCCCAAACAACCCCCTCCGTTCTCCCCCCAGGGGATCCTGTCCTCTCCAACACCTTCACCGAAGCCACCAGGAGCATCACGGGTCCCGTGGGACCCCCCGGACCCGTGGGGCCAATGGGTGAGGGTGTCCCCCCCTTCCCTTGTCACCCCCCCACTCTTTCGGGTGCCCCAAGGTGGGGCTGAGCCGTGTCCCCTCTCCTTGCAGGTCCCCCCGGCCCCCCAGGTCCCATCGGTCCCCCCGGGCCCCCAGGACCCGATGTAAGTGCTGGGGTGGGGGGCACGGGGAGGGCTGAGCCCCAGCGTCCCCCCGAGGCTGATGTCCCCACCTTGTCCCCGCACAGGGCAGAGCAGGAGCTCCCGGGGCTGCCGGGCCCCCCGGGGAGAAGGGGGACAGGGTGAGTGTCCCCAGCCCCGCTCGGTGACACCAGCTGGGGGGTGTGGCCGTGCCCCCCAGGGGTTCTGACAGGCTCTGTCTCCCCGGGTGTCCCCCGTGGTGGCCGTGTCAGGGTGGGGTGACAACGCAGGGGAGAGGTTTGGGGGCCACCTCTGCTCCAGACACCCCTTTCCTGCTGGGTGGCCCCAAGCTGCTGTCCTCAGGGTCCCTCTGTGGGGACACGGAGCTGGGACCCTGCCGTGGGGTGTGGATGTGGGCAGTGTCCCCAGATTGTGCCCCCGACCTCCAAAGCCACCCCCAGAATGGGGCTGGGGGCTATGGGGGTGTTTGGGGGGTGGGGTTCAGGGCTGGGGGGAGATGTGGGCTGGGATTGGGGCTGGGGTTGGGGCTGGGATTGGGGCTGGTATAGGGGGTGGGGCAGGGGCTGGGATTGGGATTGGGGCTGGGGTTGGGGCTGGGATTGGGGCTGGGGCTGGGATTGGGATTGGGGCTGGGATTGGGATTGGGGCTGGGGCTGGGATTGGGATTGGGGCTGGGGTTGGGGCTGGGATTGGGGCTGGGGCTGGGATTGGGATTGGGGCTGGGGTTGGGACTGGGGTTGGGGCTGGGGTTGGGGTTGGGGCTGGGATTGGGGCTGGGGTTGGGGCTGGGGTTGGGGTTGGGGCTGGGATTGGGGCTGGGGTTGGGGGGACCTGGTGCGTGGCCACTGGGGAGGTTTGGGGGGTCTGGTTCAAGGCCATGGGTGGGTTTGGGGGTTTTGGGGTGGGGTTTGGGGGGGGTCTGGTGTGGGGTCTGCCAGCATCTCCCTCAGTGCGGGTCTGGCCATGCCCCCCGGGTGCTGATGGGCTCTGTCCCCCCGCAGGGTCCCCAGGGCCACCCGGGCAGCCGCGGGCAGGACGGGGCGCAGGTACGTGGGTGGGGCGGGCCCCCCGGGCCCCCCCCGGCCGCAGCCCCCCGTGCCCCCCGCTGCCAGGCCCTCTCCTCTCTGTGTTTCAGGGCGAGCCGGGCCCCCGGGGCGAGCCGGGCGAGAGGGGCACTTGGGTGAGTGGCACCGGGGACACCGGGGATGGGAGGGGGGCACAGGGGTTGGGTTGGGGCTGACAGGTATGGGAGGACGCCAACACTGTCCCTGGGACCCCAGTGATGTCCTCGGGGTCCCCACTTGTTCCCACAGCTTGTCCCTGGGTCCCGGGTGTTGGCAGAGGTGTCCCCAGTAATGCCCAGTGCCCCACATGTCATCCCTGGCACCCCAGTGATGTCCTGTGTGTCCCCAGCCCTGCCCAAGTCTCATCCCCAGCACCCCAACAGTGGCACCGGGGGTCCCTGGCTGTGCCAAAGTCACCTCAACAGGGTGATGGGGCACAGGGTGGGCTCAGACCCCCCCGGGGTGCCCCCACTCCTTCCCTTGGTGTTGTGGTGAGTCGGGGGGTCCCTGGGTCCCCACCTCCCCGGGGGTGGGCTGGGGCCATTTGGGGTGCAGCCCCCCTCACCCCGTCCCTCTCTGCCCCAGGGGGAGGGTTTGCACCAGCTCCGCGAGGCGCTGAAGATTTTAGCGGAGAGGGTTTTAATCTTGGAAACAATGATTGGGCTCTACGGTGAGTAGGGGGACGGGGACCCCCGGGGTGAGCCCCACCCCTGCCAGCAGGTCACCGGGTCCCCATGACATCACGGTGGCCCTTGGCTCAGTGATGCCATGGAGCTGCAGGGAGGGGACCCCTGGCAGCCCCTCCTCATGCCATGGGGGGACAGGGACAGCAGGGTGACCCCCATCCCTGGTCACCAGGCCCCTGTGACATCACCGTGGTCCTTGGCTATCATGACATTAGCCATGCAGTGACATGGTGGCATCATGGCCAGCACATGGGACCACTAAAAGGCCACCAGGGTCCCCCCACCGTCACCTCCAGCTGGGCACTGCCCGCCTCAGGCAGGGACACTGTGACAGTCTGTGCTGGGGACAAGCCGGTGGCCCTCTGAGAAGGTTGGGGACATGTCCCCCCATGTTTTGTCGAGCTCAGTGTTCTGGGGGTGGCAGAGGGAGCGACCCCAGGTCGGGGACATCAGTGTCCCCATCAGGGCTCTGTCAGGGACATCATGCCAGCAGCGTCTGCCACAGGGCCAGCACAAGGGACTCCCCTGTCCCCATGGAGCTGCAGGGATGGGGGACCCCCGGCACCCCTCTGAGACCGGGAGGACCCTCCTGGGAGACCTGGCACCCCCTCCTCGTGCCCCGGCACCCCCATCCTGCTGGGGCTGCACCCCTGCCGTGCCCCCACCACGCTGTGCCACCCCTGCTGTGCCGTGTCCCCATCCCGTGTCCCCATCCCGTGTCCCCATCCCGTGTCCCCGTGCCGTGTCCCCGTGCCGTGCCCACCGCGGGGCCAACGCTCTCTGCTCTGCTCTGCTCTGCTCTCTCCCTCTCCCCCAGGCCAGTAGCTTCCAAACCCTCCTGTGGCAGCAGGCCCGGCTGGAGGTCCTGGCTAGAAGGGTCACCTTGCTGGAAGCCATCATCTGGCCAGGTAACCACCCCCCACCCCACCCTGCCCCACCCCGCATGAGCCTGGAGCGCCGCGGCACCCCCGGGAGCGGGCGTGGAGCACGGGGGGCTGGAGCCACCGGGAACGGGGCACCGGAGAGCTCCGGGGCCACGGGAGAGCCTGGAGACCTGCTTGGACTGAGAGGCAGCAGTGGAGATCCGCTTGGATTGAGAGGGGCAACCTCGGAGATCCTCCTGGATTTAGCCACACAACCGTGGAGAACTGCTTGGATTGAGAGGGGCAAACATGGAATACTCTTGGGTTGGGAGGTGACCATGGAGATCCTCATGGGCCAAGGGAAACTCTGGAGCTCCCCAAGGTTTAAGCGAGACCAAGGAGAGACCCTCTCACTCCAAAGGAGACCGTGGAGACCCTTCTTGGACCAAGGGAGCTCTTCAGGGTTCAAGGGAGACCATGGAGCCCCTCTCACTTCAAAAGAGACCATGGAAACCCCTCTTGGATCAAGGGGACCCATGGAGGCCCCCCAAAGCCAAGGGAAGCTCCAGAGCCCCTCTGGAACCAGGGGAGACCATGGAGCTCCCCAAGGCTCAAGGAAATCCTTGGAGAAAGGAGACCACGGAGACCCCCTCAAGCCAAGGGAGACTCACGGAGCCCCCCGGGCTCACCGGAGGCCACGGGGACCCTCTCGGACTGAAGCAGCTCCCAGAGCTCCCGTTGTCCCAAGGGGTCCCCCGGTGCCAGCCCCCCCGTGCCAGGTGCCCAGCTGGGGACAGCGGGTGCCCCCCACCCTCATCCCCCCTCCCCCTCCCCATTCCAGCTGTGCTTTTCCACACTGGGGGTGCCAGGCAGGGGTGCCAGCTGGGGGGGTCCTCGGGTGGGGACCCCCAGAGCCACAGGGGGGCAACGAGCCCCATTTCTGCGGGGCAGCGCACCCACAGCCCCCAAGGCTGATTTGGGGATTTTTGGGGCAGGGGGTGACATCCCACCCCCGACACCCCTTTTCTCTCTTCCCGCAGAGCCAGAGCCCGGCTCGGGCAGCGGTGCCCCCAGCACGGCGACCCCCGGGGTGCCCCGTGGCAAGCGTGGCAGTGGCCAGCCCCCGTACCGCATGGTCAGCCCCCCGCGCCGGGCACCCCCGGAGCCGTGACACGGGCGCGGTGTCACCCCCGGGCCACCCCCGCTGTGCCGCCCTGGGGAGCGGGGTGGGGTCACCCCATCCTCCCTCTTGGTGCTACTGGTGGCACGGCACCCCCAGCCCGCGCTTCGCCCCCATCGCCGCTGCTTCAGCCCCCAGGAGGGTGAGGGGCGACCCCAACCCCATTTGTGTCCCCCCTGTCCAAGGGACAGCTCCGGGGGGATGGATTCTGTCCCATCCCGTCCTCCCCCACGGGCACCCCGGGTGGGGGGAGGGGACGGAGGGGGGTGGTGGGGACCCCCCGGGTGGGGACCCCGCTGCGCTGCGTGCTTCGCTGCTTTGGGACCCGCGAGGTCATTAAATGTCCCCAAATCCGTGTGCTGTGGTGTCACTTGGTGCTCCAGGGACCTCACGGGGGATGTGGGAACCTATGGGGGTGGGGTGGGATGGGGATGGGGATGGGATGGGGATGAGATGGGGATGGGATGGGATGGGATGGGATGGGATGGGATGGGATGGGATGGGGATGGGGATGGGATGGGGATGGGATGGGGATGAGATGGGGATGGGGATGGGATGGGGATGGGAACTGGGATGGGATGGGGAGGGGGATGGGATGGGATGGGGATGGGGATGGGGATGGGATGGGATGGGGATGGGAACTGGGATGGGATGGGGATGGGATGGGGATGGGGATGGGATGGGATGGGATGGGGATGAGATGGGGATGGGATGGGATGGGATGGGGATGAGATGGGGATGGGATGGGATGGGGATGGGATGGGATGGGGATGGGGATGGGATGGGATGGGGATGGGGATGGGGATGGGATGGGGATGGGAACTGGGATGGGATGGGGATGGGATGGGATGACATTCAGGGGCACGCAGGGGTCACGTGGCTGTGCCATGGGACTCGCCCCCACGATGTGACACCAATCCATGCGATGTCCCCCCTGGGACACCCACCCATGTCACACCACTCATGGGACACCCCTCCCGTGACCTCACGGGACACGCCACCAAGCAGCTTGGGGGGATGATGTCACACGGTGATGTCACACTGTGACGTCATCCTTGTGACCAGCGTCTAATGGCAGGCACAGCACGAGACCCCAGCTAGGTGCCACTTCTTGGCACGTGACCCGTGACACCCGGTGACGTCACACACGGCCCATGGCGTCACCTGGTGGCCCCGTGTGCCAGGAGGCGCCCTCAGGAGACCGCACGACACCCGGGCACAGCGCGTGCCGCCGGGCACGCTGCGTGACGTCACAGCGGCTCCGCGCCGCCCGTTCCGCCGCAATGACATCACTACGCCCGCCGTGACGTCACGTCCCTAGCTCCGCCTCGCGCCCCGAGCGCCTCTTGCGCGACGGTCCCTAACGGCCGCGGGCCGTACCACCCCACCGCCCGGCGGGGGGGGAGCGCCCAGGGAGGCGGCAGAAACGCGCTCCCGAGCAGCGAGTGCTGCCCGCGGGGCCGTTCCGGTTCTCCGCGGACAGTAAAACCGGCGGGCGGGCGGCGGAGCGGGGCGGGCCGAGCCCCAGGAGCGCGTCCTCCCGGCGGTCCCCCCCGGGCGCGGGGTGGTGCGCGCGGCGGGGCCGGGCGGCGCATGCGCGGCGCGGGGCGGGGCCGGGCGGGCAGCGCGGAGGAGGAAGGCGAGAAAATGGCGTCGACGGGTGAGCGGGGCCGGGGCGGGCCGGGCCCGGGGCGGGGGCGAGACGGGACGGGACCCCCGGCAGCGCCGCCGCCCCCGCCACGGGGTGGCTGGAGCAGTGCTGAGGCGGCACCGCCGGCCCGTAGCGCCGAGCCCGGGGGCCGCAGGGGTCGGGCCGTGCGGGGCCCGCCTCGCCCGTGTCCCCCCGCGCCGCCCGCTCGGGCCTCGCCGGGGCCGCGGGTGTTTCCCCTCAGGGTCCGGTGCTTCAGCTGCGGCCCCTCGGTGCTATGGCCCTGCGGGATTCCCGGAGCTCCGCGCTCCCGGGAGCGAAGCGCCGAGCCGGGGCTCCCTCCGCGCTTTCGGCCCTGCCGGGCTCCGCGGGGCGGCTTTTGGTGCAGATGGGGGATTATGGAATGCTTGGGGTGGGAACAAGCCTTAAACCTTATCCCATGGACAGGGACACCTTCCACTAGCTCAGGTTGCTCCCAGCCCCGTCCAGCCTGGCCTTGGACACTTCCAGAGCTGGAGCATCCTCTGGGATATCCATTCCAGCGCCTCACAGCCGGGAATTCCTTCCCAATATCCCATCCAGCCCTGCCCTCTGGCAGTGGGAGCCATTCCCTGTGTCCTGTCCCTCCATCCCTTGTCCCCAGTCCCTCTCCAGCTCTCCCGAAGCCCCTTTAGGCCCTGGAAGGGGCTCTGAGGTGTCCCTGGAGCCTTCTCTCCCAGCTTTACCCCATAGGGAAGTAAGGTGTTCCATCATTTCCATGGCTCCAGATTTATCTGAAGGAAATGTTTTTTCCACGAGGGCTCCAGCTGTAGACAAATAGTTGGAAACTGAGACTTCCCAACTGTGCCAACATCACCTTTAAAGTACTTTAAAGCCCAGCAAACCAAGATCTGACTCCTTAAAGAAGGAGGATTTTCCTTTTTTCCAGAAAGGAAAATGTCTCAGGCCATGGAGAGTGAGGGAATATCACCACCAGCATCTTGGAGAGCTTGAAAAAGGAAAGTCAGTGAAGGAACATCTGCCAATGGAATTGTCAAAGTGGGGGTTAAAACCACAGCTGTGTTTTCCCTTAATTCATGGAATTGTTCCTCCTGGGAGCTGCTGTTTTCAGCCTCTGGTGTGCTCCAGAGCCTCATGAAATAAAAGGATGAAGATTAATTTCCCCCTGGAAATAAAAGCCAGGAGATGGGTTTAACTAAATGAACCATAATATTATTTTTTATTAATGTTCTGTGTTCCTCTGAATCCCAGCAAATTAAAAGAGAGGCATCACCACAGGCAAACTGCAAATTCCACACCTGGAATTAAATCCTGCAATGGGGCAAATGTTGGGAGTGGGGGAGGGCTGTGAGGAGAGGGGTTAATTGATGCCCCTGTGTGGAGCTTGAGGCCAAAAGGAGGCTGAAAATGGAGAATTAAATGAGGTTTCGGTGGCTGGAGGGTGAGCAGGGAAAAGAGTGGGATGAGGAGGTGGTAGGAAAGGGAAGCTGGACGAGTGGGACCATTAATTAACACTCAGGATTTAGCAGAACCACGTGTAAAGTGAATTAAAAAAGAAAAGCAGAAAAACCCTGAACTGAACAAAGAAAAAGTTCCAATATTCCACGTGCCAACCTGAGAGGGAAGTGGGAATGATGCCAGAGGGGTTTAACAACTTGTGCCTTGTGTCCTGGGAGCGGGGAAACCTTTGGAGAACTCCAAGTGTCTTCTTTCTCCATGTGAGGTGCTCTGGGCAAGGTCAAGGGAATTAATAACGCCAGGAATTCCTGCTGGGATCACAGCAGGGCCATTCCTGCCTCCAGCACGGATCCAGGGGCTCTGCTCCTGCACAGGGAGCAGGAGGAAAAGCTGGGAGTGCACCTGGAGGGTGGGGAGGAAGGGTTTAGTAGGGCTGGATGCACAGTCTGAGGAACAGGAGGTTGTGGTGGATGGAAGCTGTGTTTCCCAAGTGATTCCTGGGGCTCTATCACCTTGGGAATAGTGGGATAATTAAAGCTGGGCAGTTGCTTCCTCAAATTCTCCAAGGCAGGAGTTGAACGAGATCCATGTGGGTCTCTCCCAACTCAGGATATTCCATGATTCTGGGATTAACTTGGAATTCTGTCCAAGGTGTGATGGTGATGGGAGCACTGGAAACTCCTCCCACACAGGAATGTCTGGGAACAGTTCCACTGATCCAGCTCCTGCCTCTGGCTCAGGTGCTGTGGCCTCAACCAGGAAGTTCTGGGCTCATTCCTGATCTCAGGCCTTCTGTGGTCCTGGGAGAGCCAGAATCTCTGGCCAGGTGTGCTGGGAATGATGAATTCATCCCTGCTCCAGACCCTGGGATGGGAGCTGGAGCTGTTGGTGCCTGTGAGGGAACTGGGAGCTGCAGTCGTTTCAAATTTAGCCTCCTAATTGCCATGTGGATTCTTTTTCCATCCCTGCCAGCAAATCAGTTCAGCACAGGCTTTGCTGCTTGGATTTTCAGGACTTTGGTTCCCCTCCCAGGCTGACATGGATTGAGGATTTGGAGGGGGGAATCACTCCCAGCTTCCCAGCTCCAGCCCTTCCAGGGGACAAGTGGCTTTCCAGCCATCGATTTGTGTCCTTGAAAGGGAAAGTGTGAAGGTGGTGAAACCTTCCAGCCTGGCCCTTTCAAAGCAGGGTGGCGGGTTTGTAAGGCTCAAATCCCTGTTTTTCCTTTGTTCCAACCCAAATCCCCCCCTGCCAGCCCCCTGGGATCCATCCAAGGTGGCAGTTAAATTGAAGCGGGGTCATTTGAGATCAAAGTCGCTGCTGCAAGCAGCAGGAACAATGAGGGGAAGAGAGGTTTTGTTCCCCTCAAAAAAAAAGGGCTGAAAACGTGCATTTACCTTCCACCCTTGGGAAACTGGAATTCCAGTGGTTTATAGTGAGCTGCAGGAGGAAATTCCAGCTGCTGAGCTCTTGGACTCTTTAATTTTGTTAAGCCTTTATCAATGTTTTTATTCTTTTTCTTCTCCTTTTCTTTTAGATTACAGTACCTATAGCCAAGCTGCAGCTCAGCAGGGGTAAGTAGCTTATCCTTCCTGTTTTAAAAAGATGTAATAAAAGTAAATAATAATTATGGTTTGGGCTTGACTCAGGTATGTTTGGAAATCCTGAGGGTTTTCCTGGAGCTTTGTATTCCCATAGAATTTCAGCGGAAACTGTTGGGCTGCGTGAAAATTTGTCTGGTGATGCAGATTTGGGGCAAGATTATAAATGTCTTTACATTCATTCCACAGCTACAGCGCCTATGCACCTCAGCCAGCCCAAGGATATGCACAGACCACCCAGGTAAAAGATGGGGATGGGGTAGAATTCCTGCTCAGTCACCTGTTTTCCAGGAAAACGTGCAGCTGGGAGAAACTCCGAGCGGCTGCGTCAAAATCCGTGGTTAAAAGTTGTCTTGGAGCTTCTCCCCCGGCCCAAAGTGCTTTTTAAAAGTGGAAATAACCTCAACAATCCCCCTTCCTTTTGTTAATTTATTCTATCCTGATCCCAGAAAAGCCAAACTCTTGGTGTATGTTTGGCACCACCACGTTGGTGGGTGTTGTAATCAGAGGTGTAGGAGAGAAAAAAACTGGGAAAAAAGGGGGGAATTGCCTTTTGGGAGATGGCAGAATTGGACAAAGGAGGAGGAGGAGGAGGGAATCAGTTTTTTCCTGGAGTTTTTATTGCTATAATTGTTGATACTCTCAGTTGGCTGGACTGCAAAACAATGATGGTCTTTAAGAGATTAACTTAATGCTTATTTTTAACCTTTAGAATCCAAGTTACTACAACCACATTTGTCTGCAAACTCCAAGTATGTTTCCAAAGGTAAATTCTTGTCCTCAAAAAGTGCTGTAGGCTTAATTTTCCTTCCCAAGAGGAGGAAGACAGGCTCAGTGTGGGCTGAAAGGAAGGTGATGGTGACTTATTTGAAATAAAATTCTTTGGAGACAACAACTGGAAGTGCTTCTCCCAGTTGTAGGCGAGGTGAAAGGTGGGAGCAGGATGACAAGGGTAGGAACAGGAGGCCTCAGCAACTAAAACCAGCTAATTAAACACCTAACCAGCTAATTAAACACCTAACCAGCTAATTAAACCCGTAACCAGCTAAACTCAGCTGTAGGCACGTGTCCATGGGAAGTTAGCAGCATTCCCTGCCTCTTGGTGGAGAGAACTTCCAGGGGCAGAGATGTGTTCCTGCTCCTGGTTCAGACCTGTGCCCTGAGTTCAGGAAAGCTGAACATCCCAGAAAGTCCAGGCTCTGCAGAAGTCTGAATTCTTTCAGAGTCTGGAGGTTAAAGCTGTCTCCATGTCACTCCTCGAGCTGTATCCAGAGTTTTATCCTAAGCCAGGAGCTGTTGGAAGCTTGCTGGTGCCTGGAGCATGAGCTGATAGGGCATGGCTTGGGCAGCTGGTGACACTGCAGGGCCCAGCTGCTCCTCTCCTTTCCTCGATGATTTTCGAGCTGGGTTTAGAAACAAAATCAGGGAATGGGTGAGGTGAGAGCTGATCCCTCACTGAATGCACAGGCACCGGAATGGGAGCAGCACCCCTGGGGTACTTCGGGTGTGCCCATGGATCCCATCCTTCCATGGCTGCACCGACTCCCATTTCTCAAATTAGTGGCTGATGGGCATGAAAAATACTCCAAATAATTTAATTGAAACCTTCCAGAGGTTTCTTTTAGCCAACACCAAAGCAGTTTTACACTGAAGTGACTTTTCCTTCGTGCAGTTCCACCCTCGGAGCGCTCCCATTCCCGTATTCCAGGTTAACCCTGGGATGGTGCCTGTGGGTGCTGGTGGTAGCTGTGAGGAGCTGGGAGCTTTCTTGTTTGCTTTCCACAGAGCAGAGGTGTGTGGTGACAATGTCAAGAGCCTGTTCCTTCAGTCTTGGCAGGGAAAAACCACTCCATAACCTCCTTGCAGAGCTGACCCGGAATTTCTCGCAGCACCTAAACTTTCACAGCAGCCTTGGCTTTGAGAGTGCTCAGCAACTGCAATTCCTGGGGGTCACTGGTGCTCATGGATTGAATCTGTGTCCTTTTGGAGCAGACCTACGGGCAGCAGAGCTACGGGACCTACGGGCAGCCCACCGACGTCAGCTACACGCAGCCGCAGACCACGGCCACGTACGGGCAGACAGCCTACGCCACGTCCTACGGGCAGCCCCCGACAGGTGAGAGCCCTGCTGGGCTGGGCTCAGCCTGGAGCTCTGCTTGGGCTGGGAAGAGGCCTTAGAACCATCTAGGCCAGCCCCTGCCATGGGCAGTGACACCTTCCACAGGTTGCTGCAAACCCTGGGCAGACTCGGATGCTTCCAGGGGTGCGGCAGCCACGGCTCGGGGTAACCCGTGTGACCCTCCCTGCCAGGGAACAATTCCTGCCCAATATCCCATCCATCCCTGCCCTCTGGCAGTGGGAGCCATTCCCTGTGTCCTGTCCCTCCATCCCTTGTCCCCAGTCCCTCTCCAGCTCTCCTGGAGCCCCTTTAGGCCCTGGGAGGTGCTCTGAGGTCTCTCTGGAGTTTTCTCTCCTCCAGATGAACACCCCCAGCTCTCCCAGCCTCCAGAGCAGAGGGGCTCCAGCCCTCCATGGCCTCTGGACTGGCTCCAGCAGCTCCACGTCCTTCATGGAACGGCTTTGGCTGGGACAGACCTTGAAGCTCATCTCATTCCCCCCCTGCCATGGCCAGAGACACCTTCCACTATCCCAGGTTGCTCCAAGCCCCGTGCAGCCTGGCCTGGGACACTGCCAGGGCTGTGGCAGCCGTGTACAAACAGGAATAAATGCACTGTTTACTCAGGGCAGGGTTTGGGTGCTGTGGGACCGAGCAGGACGTGCTGTGCTCAGAGCAAAGGGAAACTCAGCCCTTCTCTTCCCTGCCAGTCCTGTCACTGGCAGTGACATGTGCCTGTTCTGATCCTGTACCTTCTCCTTCTCATCCTGTGCTTCCCACAGTGGAAGGAACCAGTCCAGGTTGGACTATCCTGCTCGCTCTTGCATGAAAAATTCCATCTCATCCTGTCAGAACTTGAGGTCCCCTTTAGTCAGAACCCTTGAGGTGTCAACTTGGTTTTAGTGCCAAAGCCCTCGAGTGTCAGAGCTCACACAGGCAGTGACAGCAGGGAATTGCAAGGCTGCAGTGCTCTTTGCCATCTCCAAACTCTCCCAAGTGCCACCTTCATGGATTAAATCCTATGACCTTTTGGGTGACTCCAGCCCCATTATCCCCCCATTTCCTAAAGGATAAACAGCATCCTGCCCTCCACCTTTGCATGCCCCGTGGTGGTTTTGGATTTCCAGAGCAGATACTTGTTCATTAATGCTCCATAAACTCTCCCAACATGTTCTTGCAGCTGGAATTTCCTCCAGACGAGTGTCTTAATGTTTGAAACTATTGAGACAATGTTTAATTCATGTATATTCATGTTTATTTAATGTATGTTCAGGCTGAATATTCAGGAGGTTTAGGAAGCAGATTTTCCTCCCAGTGATTCCTTGGGTGCCATGTCCTGCAGATTCCTGGGAGAGACATAAACATTTTGTAGTTGGAATTAAAACACTTCCCAAAGCAAGGGAATACCAGGACAGACAGATATCTGGCTACAGAAGCCATGGAGGAATTCTTCAGGGGAAGAGCTGGAGAAAAAATATTAACCAAAATTAAATTATTTACCATCCTTACATGGATCAGGAAAATTCCTGCTTGTGAGATCCATATCCATTAGCCATTGTCACTGGGGGTTATCTGCAGGGCTTTTTCCTTTCATTTAAGACTACCTACACAAAAATTGGCAGTAAAAAAGGATTTGTGAACTTCCAAAATTCCTTTCTTAGAAATATTTATATCTCTGTGACTCCTACAGACTCCAGTCCCGCAGAGGTCACAGGAAACTGCTCTGTTGATGTTTTTCCTTCTCCCTTAAGAGGAGATTTGCTGGAGGAATAATAATAATAATAATAATAATAATATCAGGCATTTTTTGTCCTCCACAGCTGCACTTTTTTTTTTTTTTCTGTTGATCAAAAAAAAAAAAAAGCTTCATTTTCTTTTCATCCATGAAAAAAAACCACCAGCTTAGAAAGTGGTCAAGCAAAAGATCCTATCAGCCCATGGAGCAGGGCTGTGGCAGCTCTGGGCAAAGAGCCAGTTTGGATTTATCCTTCCTCCACCTGCCTCTCCTTGAGGAGCCAGAGCTGTGGAAAGGAGACTGCAGCCTCTCTCTGTCCCCCCCTCTCTCCCCCTCCCTGCCTTTCACGCTCAATAAACCCCTGGGCCAGACATTGTCATGCCCTGAGAGACGTGCAGTTCTTCCAGTTGAATCCCAATCCTCTTTTCCTCAGAATCACCTTTTTGTAGTGCAGTTCCTTAAAGCAAAATGTTTTGTTTTTTATTTGCCTGAACAGCCTGAGGTTTGGGTAAGGTGGTGTTGAGGTCAAGGAAATCCAAGGTCTGTGTGGATGCAGCCTCCCAGGATGGGTGGGAATGGCAGGGATGGATTTTTCCTTCCCAGCACTGTTATCCCACCTTGCCTTGCCTCCAGGACACCCCAGGAAAGAGTTACACCCTCCTTCCCTCCCTGGGGCTGTAGGAAAAGGTGTCTTGGAGCCACCCAGTCACTCTGTTCCAGAGAAAAAGGGATTTGGGAGCAGCTCCCTCAGGTTAGGGGTCACTGAGCACCCTCAGTGGCTCGTTAATTAATCACTGCAGGGTATTAGCAGGAATTACAGGAGTAAATAAAGAGCATTTCGGTGTCCAGGTGTGGATCTCTTGGAAGTGGGAATTGCTCTCCAAAACCAGCCAGCCCCTGCTTCCCTTTACCTGGGAAATTTGGGGTGTGGGTTCATTGAAATTTCTAATGGATTTGGAATTAATGAACACACAGCTGCCGTAACAACCCCAAAATATCCCAAAACAGGCTGGAGAGAGGGTCAGCTCTGCATCCCTTCTCCAGCCCCTCACTGGTGGGATATACACAAGCCAAGCAGGAGTCAGCTCTCTTCCTCAATAAATCTCTCTGGAAAGATGAAATCTCTCTGAATCTATCCTTTTCCAGTTGATATTCTCTGAGGATCAAATGCTGCACGCTTATCCACCACCTGGAGAATTCCTAGGCTTCAGTAAGGGGTTGGTTTGGAGCCTTTGAGGGGAATTTCAACACTTAAGCAGGTTATTATTCCTTCTGTTGCCTTTTCCTTTCACCAGCTTTTCTGCTGTGTCAACTTTTATCTTCCTAGCTGGGAGGGGAGGAGAGAGAAGTGATGTAACAGAAATGCCACCCTCAAAACCACAGCTCTTGAGGGTTCCCAGAACGTCTAAACTGAGCTTGATTTGTGATTTAGACCAGTGGGATGGGAAATCACTGCCTTTCCTTTGGGACAAACCCTTCCTGCTGAGCACACTCTTCCACGAGGGAAATGCTCCATCTAGAGCTGAAGCTTTAAAATTCAGCTTTTTTTGTTGTTGTTTTTTCCCCTCTCCCTTTTATCCTGCTGCCTGTGCAGGGCCAGCAAAGCTTTTTGCTCCCAGTAGCAGCACTGGGAAAAGGGGACCCAGCTGTGGGAGCAGCACCCTGGAGCTCCAAATCCAAGGGGAACAGCCCAGGGCAGGGCTGTGGCTGCAGCACACGGGCTGCAGGCTGTGCTTAGCCTTTTTTAGTGTGTGGTCAGGCTTTGGCCAGTTAAAATAAGGGTTTATTTAACTCCTGGCATTGGTGCTCCCTCTGGAATTGCTGTCTGGACTCACATTTAAGTGTTTGGGTTGCTCAAATTTGTCCAGGGCTTCAAAAATCCTCCCGTTGGGCACCATCTCCTTCACCCTTCTCAGCAACACTTTCAGAGACAGCAGCCAGGAATAGTGACCATAAATTCTGATTTTCTAGTGATTCCTCCAAATTATTTCCCAGTGGGAGTCCAGTTTACATTCCCAGGCTGGCAGCCCTGGGATGGGGATGAGTTGGGGGCTGGGGGTGGGAAGAGGGTCCAGGCTGGTGTTGTGTCTTCACCACGATCCTGAGAGTCACCAGAAAGCTGAACTTTTGGGGTGTTTTTAATGAATTTGCTGTTCAAACTTCCTGCCCTGCTCGTGTTTCTCGTCCCTGCCCCGGCGTGGTGGCAGCAGCGGGTTCAGGGTGTGGGAGCAGTGCTGTGGTGCTCCGTGAGGGCACGCCGTGTTCTGCTGCTGCAACTGCTGTTTGCTTTGCAAATCAGGGAATTGGAATAAAATGCTGCAGCCCAATTTGCCTAAAGGAAAAGTGTGTCACAAGCCTCCCGTGTTTATTAAAAATCAGAAGTGATGGAGAAGCTGTTGCCTTCACTGATCCCAGCCATGAGAGCATTTGGCTGTTCTTTTTGCTCTTTTTATTTTTTGTCAGATTTGTTAAACATTTTTATTGCTGTTTTTCCATCCAAATCTCATATTCTTAATTTGAAAACTTGCTAGAACGGTTGTTAGGAGCAAAAACCCAGTGTGTTAATGCCACTTCACCTTTGTGACAAGGCAAATGCCACTAAATTATACAGGAGTTGTTTTGGGATCTTGGATATTGTAAAACTGTTGAAAAGGAATTCTCTGAGCTCTCAGCTTTTTCCCTAAACCAAACTGAAATTCTGAGAAAAGGAAAGGTATATAAAACATCAGGAGCTGCCTGATGTGTCTCTTTTGACCTTTTTCTCATGTGAAAGCAAATGGAAAGTGCTTTTCTTTTGTTTCCAGCTTTACTGATTTAAAATAAGCCTTCAGAAATGCCTCTGAAAGGCTTCCCAGGTCAGGTTTTGTGCCTTTATTTTTCAGAAAAGCTAAAAGGATGGGACTGTACTTGCTACATCAGTTGGATTTCTTGTATTTTGGAGCTCAGGGGGGTTTGTTACCCTGCCTTTGTTGAGGAGATGCTCCATGTCTCAGCTTGCCCTGCCTGAGTTCTGGTTGCTGTAAACAATCCTGGGTGATGGTCCAGGGGTGGCTTCCAGAAAGCTCCTGGGAGTGGGATTTTGGGATGCTGAGGGGCTGGAGGCCAAGGCTTCCCAAGGTGGGAGGGTTCTATGAGGAAGGCAGAGGGGCAGGGGTGGGTAACTGACGATTTTTGGGTTGTCGGAGGTGGTTTTGTGGTGGTAAAACCGTGTCTTTGTGTTGAGTCCCAGGAGCACCACAAGGACCAGAGTCTGAGATATTTGGGAAAGCCGGAGAGGGAACTTGGGACAAAGGTCTGGAGGGAGAGGATGAGGGGGAATGTGGACAGAGAGCAGGGTTAGATGGGATGCTGAGCTGAGGGAGGTGACACAAAGAAGCCGTGACTGCCCGTGGATCCTTGGAAAGTGTCCAGGGCCAGGTTGGACAGGGCTCAGAGCAACCTCTCCTGGTGGAAGGTGTCCCATGGCAGAGAGATGGAGAGAGATGAGCCTCACGCTCCCTTCCATCGCAGCCCGTGCTGGATTTGCGTGGTTCCCAGCGGAGCTGTGGGGCTGAGCTGTGCTGTGTTGCAGGTTACAGCGCCCCGACTGCCCCCCCTGCCTACAGCCAGCCCGTGCAGGGCTACGGCAGCACCGCCTACGACACCAACACGGCCACGGTCACCAGCAGCCAGACCTCGTACGCCGCCCCGTCCGCATACGGCACCCAGCCCGCCTACCCGGCCTACGGGCAGCAGCCGGCCCCGTCCGCTCCCACCAGGTACTCCTCCTCCTCCTCCTCCTCCTCATCCTCCTCCTCCTCCTCCTCCTCCTCCTCTTCCTCTTTCTCCTCCTTTTCCTTTTCCTCTGTCTCTTCTTCCTCCTTCTTTTCCTTCTCTTTTTTCCTCCTTCTTCTTCTCATCCTTCTCCTCCATCCCATCCTCATCCTCCTTCTCTTCCTCCTCCTTCTCTTTTTTTCCTCCTCTTCACTCTCTTCTTCTGTTCCTCCTCCTTCTCTTCCTTCTCCATCTCCCATTATTCCTCTTCTTTCTCCTTCTCTTCCCTTCTTCCTCCCACTCCTTCTCCATCTTTTCTTCCTTGTCCTTCTCTTCCTCCTCCTCCTCTTTCTCCCTCCTTCTCCTTCTCCTATTCCTCCTGTTCCTCCTTCTCCTCCTTCTTCATCTCTAGTTACTCCTGCTCTTCTTCCTCTCCTCATTGCCCATCTCTTCTTCCTGCTCCTTCTACTCCTCTTCACCCTCCTCCTCCTCCCGTTTCTCCCCACCGGGTGGCTCGGGTGCTGTGGCAGCCCCTGCTCCCCGTGGCGCTGCGGGGCCGGGGCGCAGCGTGGGAGGGCTGTGCTCCAGCACGGTGAGTCAGCGCTGTTCCTGCAGGACCAGGGAGCCACCACGCAGCCACATCAGGCTCTCAGGGTGCAGCACAGGGCTGAGTCCTGTCTGCTCCCGAGTCACGGGGTCAGGCAGGATGCTGGGGTGGATGTGCAGGCTGCAGAACATTTCCTCTTTCAATCTCACCCCTCTGGGCACTGCCTGTCATCTACTGAGTCAAATTGTTTGCTTAGAGGATATGAAAAATTCAGAATACGTAATGGAAACGTGTTTAGAAGTGAGTAAAAGCTGATTTGTTCCCTTACCTGGTGTCTGTAGCAAGCACTGTGGGAAGGAAAGGCAGAGCCTGGCACAGCTCTGACAGGTTACACTTTAAAGGGATGTAAATTTACAGGAGGAATCCTGACATTGTGAATAATTTTTCCCAGCTTCTACGGTAAAAGCAGCTTCACTGTTTTTACTCCACTCTGAGAAACACATAAAAATTACAAGACTCATGGACTCCTTTGAGTTGGAAAAGGCCTCTGAGATCATTGAGGCCACCACTAACCCTGTCCCCAAGTGCCACATCCACACGGCTTTTAAACTTTGAGACACACAGAAGGGGATGTGTGAATCACATGCAGAGGGTTGTCAATTTTCAGGCCTTGAGAGTTGATTCTAAAGACGCAATCACAGAGTGGTTTGGGTTGGAGGGGTCCTTTAGAGGTCACCAGTCCTAGCCCAGCATCCTTTCTCTTCCATGGGATAACTGGGATAACGTATATGAGGCAATATCTGCCTGAGCTGGATTTTGAACCAAACAATGGGGCATTTCACTGCCTGCCTTGCTGGCTGCTTCAGCTCCTGCTTTCCCAGAGCTCTGCAGGAGCAGCCTTGCTGGCATTCCACCTCCTCCACTCAGGCCCACAGCCAGAGTCTGAACCCCTGGCTTTGGGATGAACAGGAGCCGTGGTGTTCCGTGCTCTCTGTTCAGGAGTGTGCAAATACCCAGGCAGTGAGTGCTACAGTTGTGTTTATTACTTATTTATTGGCTGTCACCAATCACAGCCAGCTTTCGTGCTACCCCAAAAAAGAGGTCACAAGCATCAGTGCTGGGGGGATGTGAGCCCTTTGCTGCTGCCAGCCGTGGGGCTGGGCACCGATGTTGTTCCATATTTCTCTGCAGACCCCAGGATGGCAGCAAACCGGCAGAGACCAGCCAGCCCCAGTCCAGCACGACAGGCTACAGCCAGCCCAGCCTGGGCTACGGGCAGAGCAACTACAGCTACCCCCAGGTGCCTGCCAGCTACCCCATGCAGCCTGTCACCGCTCCACCCTCCTACCCTCCGACCAGGTAATGCTTGCCAGGGCTCAGATAGGGGCCTTTCCTGGGGGATTTTATGGAAAAGGAGCTTTGGTGGCCTGGGAGGAGGAGCTGTGCTTTTTGTAGCTGTGGTGGGGGTGGGGAGGCTGTGGCTGAGTGCTCTGCGTGTGCACACGTGGGAAGGAAAATAATGACAAATGGATTTAAGAGACTTTATAATTTATTTTTTTTATTTATTTATTTTAAGACTTTGAGAATTTTAAGAATTTTCCTAGAGTCACCTTTTGCTGCCTCCTTCCACATTCAGCTTGGCCAGGAGCTCCCTTCTCCCCTCAGGTGTCTTTAATGTGACTTCTAAAATGTACACTGTGAAATTCTCAAAGCCTCAGCTGCATGAGGGGAACTTCTTTTATCCAGGGCCTGTTATTTCCATTACCACTGAGTTTTGCCCTGGCACTTGTGCCTTTTCCTAGAGGTGTGAATAAACTGGGATTGGCCATGTGGTTTTTGCTTTCACAGCCCTCCAGACTGGCCTCCATAGCATGACTTCAGCTTTTAAAGTGATTTACAGCACTAAATACAGCCTCTAATTGCATTGCCTTCCAGCATGAGCCACTCCATGCACACTGCCAGGGAATTGCCTCATCATCCCACCTTTCCCAACGCTTTTCTCTTCCAGCTATTCCTCCACACAGCCAAGCAGTTACGATCAGAGCACTTACTCCCAGCAGAGCAGCTACGGGCAGCAGAGCTCCTATGGCCAGCAGACCAGTTATGGCCAGCAAAGCAGCTACGGGCAGCAGCCACCTCCCACCAGTTACCCACCTCCCACGGGATCCTACAGCCAGGCCCCCAGCCAGTACAGCCAGCAGAGCAGCAGCTACGGCCAGCAGAGTGAGTGCAATCCCTGGGAAGGAGCCCTGGCCTTAGTTTGGATCTAAAACTCGGAGCTGAGTTGAAGGGAGAGAGGGTTTGGAGCTGGGGTTTGGCCTTTCTTGATGAAAAGTGGCATCTCTGGAGGCAGTGGTAGGTTGGGGTCATCCCCTCAGGGGAAGGGTGAGAACACAGAGGCACAGAATGTTTGTGGGGAGGAGTTGAGGGGACTCAGCCGGGAGAAAAGGAGGCTCAGTGGGGACTCTGGCTCTGCACAACTCCCTGACAGGAGGGGGCAGCCACGGGGGTTGGGCTCTGCTCCCAGGGAGTAAGTGATGGGGCAAGATGGGACTCTGCTTCCTCCTCCTTTTCCTTCTCTTCTTTTTCCTCCTTCTTCTCATCCTTCTTCTCCATCCCATCCTCATCCTCCTTCTCCTTGTTTTCTTCCTCCTCCTCATTCTCTTCTTCCTCCTTCTTTTGTTCCTTTTGTTCCTCCTCCTTCTCTTCCTTCTCCATCTCCCATTACTCCTTTCTCCTTCTCTTCCCTTCTTCCTCCCGCTTGAGTGGCCTCAAGCTGTGCCAGGGGATGGTCAGGTTGGATATTGGGGAAATTTCTTCATGTCGTTCATGCCCTGGGCAGTGCTGGAGTCCCCATCCCTGGAGGGATTTAAGAGCCATGTGGATGTGGCACTTGGGGACATGGGGCACTGGTGGCTTTGGCTGAGACAACAGCTGCAATCGATGCTCTCAGAGGGATTTTCCCAAACTGAACAACTCCAACGCTGCTGGAGCTGAGGGCAGGTGAAGGAGCTGCCTCTCCCTAACCTGTTTCCACCCTTCCCCAGGCTCCTTCCGCCAGGACCATCCCAGCAGCATGAACATGTACGGGCAGGAATCCGGAGGCTTCTCCGGCCCCGGGGAGAGCCGGAATCTGAGCGGCCCCGATAGCCGGGGCAGGGGACGAGGGGGATATGAGCGTGGAGGCATGAGCAGAGGTGGGCGGGGAGGAGGACGCGGTGGAATGGGGTAAGAGCAAAGCTTTTTTTCCTTTTCTCTAATTCTGGTTTACCCATAGGATTTGAAACGCAAAAGAAGGGACTGAAAGGTTGACGTTTGCAGCTGTGTTTCCACGGAGGACATCTCTGTGTAGCAGCATTGCTTGTCATCCATGGAAACATTATCCTAAGGGAAATAGGAGCAGGATGGTTGGTTTGTCCTGCAGCTGGTTGGGCCCCCAGGGAGGGGGAAATTGGGGGTAATGCTGGCCCTGGCACTTTCAGCTCCCTTCATGGTTGCCCAGAGGTGGAATCCTCTGTGGGGTTTAACAGTAACTCTGGGTGGAACACACACAAACCTCCCACCAGCTCCAGGGGATGCTCCCTGGGCCTCAGGAGCGGGGATTTTGGCAGGAGCCTCGTGTCAGCCTCCTCCCGCGGAGCCTGCGAGCTCGGAGTGCCTGGAACACTTGGAGCGCGTGGATAGGGAGCCCGAGAGCAGAGAGAAAGAGGTGCTTTGGCTCCCAGGCCTGCTCCCCCTTGGAGCATTCAGGTGCTCTGAATCAGTTTGGCCATTTCACCTGATGGCACAACCTGGTTTGGTGCTACCTGCGCCTTCGGGTGTGTCCCCATCCGTGGAGGTCGTTCTGATAGAGGCGAGGGAGGAGAATTAATCCCAAAGGCTCCTCCAAGACAGAATTGACAGCTTTGTGTGTGTTCCATCCCCTCACCCCGTTGCTCAGAGCCGTGCAGAGTGTCCCCAGGTGTGGCACAGGACACGCCGTGCCCGCCCCGGCGCTGGCAGGGTGGCTGTGATGGCAGCTGCCCTCCAGAGGACACTTCTCCCCGCGTGGCACAGCCCGGTGACCGCCTCAGTTTGGCAGCGGTTGGCCCCTTTCTGCATAGCTCTGTTGCAGCCCGTTGGTGTGGCATGAAATCTTTATCAGAGACATCCAGCAAAGAATGGAAAAGGCTGGTTTTGTGTGGGAACACATCCAGCTTGGAATTGGCTCGGGTGGAACAGAGTTCCAGGGATCTGCATAAAGATTTCAGCCTTGCTGTATTGATGTCTTAACGATGAAAGTAGATGTAGACACCTGAAATGTCTATCATCACATCTTCAAATTTCTAGCCCCTTCTGAGCTTCTCATTGCCAAAGATTTGTCACCTGTCTCTGATCTCACACCTTAATCCCAGCTCAAATTTGCCTCCCGAGCGATTTCCCACCTGGCCAGACCCTTACAAAGGGTCGTCCCCCCCGCCTTATGGACGTAGAGTTTGTGATGTCCATAGAACAGGTGGCTTCAGGGGACACCCAGGGCAGGTAGGGGAACTCGGCCCACCTTAGCATGCTGTGGTGATGGATTTCAGTGTCTCCAGCAGGTAAGGAGCTCGATGTTATTAACGTGCCCTTTTTCATTGCCTCGATGATTTGATATTTTTATGAAAATGGAAAACTTTTTAACATGCTTTGTCGCATTTATATGCTACAGGTTACAAAGTGAGAGCCTTGTAAACACCTCAATACTTAAAAAGTACCCGTACTCAGTACTCAGCCGGCAGCATAATGAAAAGTGGGACTAGACACGGTGTCCATATGGAGAGGAAAAATATACATAGAATATTTTTAACCCAATGTATTGATTGTATAAACGGAATCCTTCTGTAACTTTGGTAACTGCATACTTGTTGTTTGGTAATAAAACCAGAGGAGGGTATACTACTACTTTAGAATTGTGTAACGTTAAAGAAAAAAAAAAAAAGTGTAAAAATCTTATGTTTAAAAAGAGAGACATTACGTAAATGGTGTGTACTTTAACGAGAGGAGGCAAAGCTGCATGCAACAGCTCGAAATTCTGTATTGACTTTTTTTTATCCCAGTATTAGAGGTGCAATACTTGCTAGAAAAATTCACGGTGCTCTCCCTCCTCCGCTCGGCTCCTTCCAAACAGCTTGCTGGCTCACCCAAAAAAAGAGCAAGAAACAGCCCAAATCCTTTCTCGAGGTGGCGTTTTCCTACTTCACCACCACGCTCCAAAGCAGTTTCAGCTGTGAATGCTTCAGCCAAAGCTTCTGGTGAAAGCTGCGGCCCTGTTTGCATTGGCACCTGCCCAAAAGTGAGTGTGTCCACAAAGCTGCACCCCAGGCCTCGGAGCCCCCGCTGTACTCTGTAAGTTCTCCCTCCAGAGAGTTGTTAAATTCAGTAGTGACCTGAATGTATGGCTTTACTTTGAGGGTTTTAGGGGCGATGTCAGCTGAACTGTGTTGTAGGTCTCGCGTGTGGCTTGTCTCCTTTTACACTGTTAAATGTCAGGGACCCGCGGGCCCGCGCTGCCACAGGCTGAGGGTGCACCTTGGTGGACACACCGAGGGGAGGGAGTTGACCATTGAAACACCCCAAAATTGCTCAACAACAACAACAACAACAAAAACCCCACATCCTCACTTTGATTACAAACAACCCCCATTTCTCGGCCAAGTATTGCACTGATGATACCCGAGTAACGCCAGGGCACCGACAGCAAAGCGGTGCCTCAAACCACACCAAGGTTGCTTTATATGTAAAGAAAATTTGAGCGAGCTGCCCTGAAGAAAGGCCTAGTGCCGAGATGAGAGAGAGACAGAGAGATGTTTGGAGATGTTTAGCCAGTGCCCTTCTCCCCTGTGAGCCGCAGAGGCTCAGAGCGGTGCTGGCTTTGTAAAGGGAAAGGCCTTCATTTCTTCGTTTATCCCCCCAGCAGCGCTGGAGAGCGAGGTGGCTTCAATAAGCCTGGTGGTAAGTTTTTGAGCATTACAATGGATAGTGTTAAAAAAAAAAAAAAAAAAAAAAAAAAAAAAATTGCAGTCAGTTTTTTTTTTTAGCACAAAGTGTAATTTTTTTATTCATTTAAGTGGTTTAAAAAAATGACAATATGCAACCAGACTGTAATGGGTACTGCCGGCGATGCCCAGGGGTGTGCGGACACAGTGGAAGAGTTGAGCAACCACTCCTGTAATTTTGGGGCAAAGAAATGGTTTGGATGTAATAAATCTTTTTTTTTTTTTTTTTTTTTTTAAATATATATAGATATATTAAGTAACTTTTATTAATGAACTTAAAAACCGATTGGCTTGGTAAAACCTTTTAAAAAAATCAGCGTTAATAGTGGTTAACAGTTTGAAACCTGCTAAAAAAAAAATCAGTGTAATAGTGGTTAACGGTTTGAAAACTGCTAAAAAGAATCAGTGTAATAGTGGTTATTGGTTGGAAAAAAAATGCTTAAAACCAGTGTAATAGTGTTTTTTGGTTGGAAGAAATGCTAAAAGAGCCACCTGATGGCCCAGTAAGGTGCAGTGCTGCTGCTTGTGCGGCGCAGGTCGTAGCTAGTGTTGTGTGTGTCGGTTCTCCAGCCCACAGGGCCCCCACTAACACCCTTCCCTATGCTTCTCTCCCGCCTGGCAGGACACATGGAGGAAGGACCCGACCTGGATTTAGGTAATTCCCACCAAACTCCCTCCTGAGGCTGTCAGACAGACCTTTGTGTCCTTGCTGCAAGGGCTGCTGTGTGTCACCCCACCGCCACTTCAGGCTCTCTGGCTGTTCCCATCGGTTCTTCATTCCCAAACAGCTGGCAACAACCACACGTGGTTGGGAGATGCTCCCCCTTCTCTGCAGGAATTAGGGGGGTTGGGGGCTGCTCTGGAGCTCTTCCAGGGGGCCTGCAGCACCCCCAGAGCCTCGTCCGTGGCTCGTCCCTTCCTGTCCCAGGCGTGTCTGGAAGTTCTGCGTCAGCCTTCCAGCGTCGGAAAAGGGGGGTGGATGTCCTTGTGTGGGAGCCCAGGGGGCACAAAGGTCTTCTTCATCTCTCCTCTGGGACGTGTCCTGGAATAACCTGGGGGTTCTTCCCACGTGGGTGGGTGTGGGCTCTGTCTGGCCGTGGCACTGGGGAGGTGAGGTTGGGGACAGTCACCTCCCATGGGCCTGGGGGTTCCTGTCACTCCCAGAGAGCGAAGCTGCAGCCATGGAGGGGATGGAAGGAACTCGGCCCTGGGGCATTCCTGCCCTTCCTCTGCCTGCACTGACCCCAGGAATTTTCTCCTAGGCCCCCCTATGGACCCAGAGGAGGACTCGGACAGCACTGCAGTCTATGTGCAGGGACTCAATGACAATGTGACCCTGGAGGATCTGGCAGATTTCTTCAAACAGTGCGGTGTTGTCAAGGTGAGGGGACACCAGTGACCCCCCGCTGGCAGAGGGAACAGGGTCCCTCACCTCCTCCTCTTCCTTCTCCATCTCCCTGCCCATTGCTCACATCCTTCAGGCCCGTCCTGTCCAGGCCCTGGGAGAGGCCTGGCAGTGCTGTTTGGGGCCCGTCCCTTCGTTTTTGGGGTGTGTGGGCAGTCCCTGTCATCCATGGTAGGCCTGGGGCCCCTTTCTTCTGTCCTGGAGTCCCTGGAATGAGCTGCTGCTGGAAAGCAGAGCAGAGCAAATCCCCGTTGGGCAGTGGGAAGACAGGACTCGGGTGACGTTGTGCTGTCCCTTAGATGAACAAGAGGACGGGGCAGCCCATGATAAACCTCTACATCGACAAGGAAACGGGCAAGCCCAAGGGCGATGCCACCGTGTCCTACGATGACCCGTCCACTGCCAAAACAGCCGTGGAGTGGTTTGATGGTGAGTGCTGGGGGTCGTTTTGGGGTGGAATTCCAAAACTTCCAGGTGTGGGAAGCACCTGTGTGCAGCAGGGCCGTGATTCACCGATGCTCCTGCCCATTGTGTCCCTCCCAGGGAAGGATTTCCAGGGGAGCAAGCTGAAGGTGACCCTGGCGCGGAAGAAGGGCCCGATGAACAGCCTGAGGGGCGGGATACCCCCCCGGGAGCAGCGGGGAATGCCCCCACCCCTCCGTGGAGGTACCGTGCAGCCCCCCCAGAGCTGCTCCCCGTCCCTGCCGTGGCTCCCAGCACTAATGGGGCTCCTTCCCGCAGGTCCAGGGGGACCCGGTGGCCCAGGGGGCCCCAGCGGGCCCAGCGGCCCCATGGGCCGGATGGGGGGAAGAGGCGGAGACAGGGGCGGCTTCTCCTCCCGAGGACCGCGGGGATCCCGGGGAAACCCGTCTGGAGGGAGCGTGCAGCACCGCGCCGGAGACTGGCAGTGCCCCAACCCGTGAGTACCCGCTGCTGCCACACCCTGTGCCAGCGGGGCTGCCCAAAATCACTCCCTGGGCCTTCCCAGGACACAGTTTCCAGCTGGCACAGAGGGAGGGACGGGGTCACTCCCGGGGGCTGCCAGACCCCCCCCCCCACCCCACCGCGGGAGCTGGGCCCCAGCTCCTGCCCTGGTGTCCCCTCTCCACGTGCTCTCCTGCTCGTGCTTCCCAATGTCACCCCAGCTGGAATGCTGTCCCACTCTGGGCTAACTGGAATTTGTACCCAGGGGCTGTGGAAACCAGAACTTTGCCTGGAGAACAGAGTGCAACCAGTGCAAGGCGCCCAAACCGGAGGGGTTCCTCCCGCCCCCCTTCCCTCCTCCAGGTACGTTTGGGGGGTGTCACGGCCCCAATTCCCGATGGGACACCCCAGGCCTGGCCTCGGGCTCTGTGGGTGGGGAGTGGCTGGGCCAGCTCCAGGAGCTGCCAGGCCTTCATCCCTCTGTGAGCCATGACCTGGAGACTGGGATCACCATTTCTCCTGTGATTCCTGCAGCTGGGGGGCTGTCAGCCCCTAACCCTAACCCTAACCCGACTCCCCAGGGCGCTGCTCCAACCTTAATGAACCTGAATCCCCTCGGGTACCCAGCAGCTCCCAGCCCTGCTCCTGCCGGAGCTGGATGTGCTGGGACCCCGGGGTGGGGAATGTGGGAGCGGGATGTGCTCCCCTGGGGTCACTCTGAGGGTCTCTCCTCCTCCCCCAGGCGGTGACCGCGGCCGAGGCGGCCCCGGGGGGATGCGGGGCGGGCGCGGCGGGGGCCTCATGGACCGAGGAGGGCCCGGCGGGATGTTCCGAGGCGGCCGCGGCGGAGACCGAGGGGGATTCCGAGGTGGCCGGGGCATGGACCGAGGCGGCTACGGAGGAGGCGGCCGGAGAGGAGGAGGAGGCGGCGGCCCCGGGGGACCCCCGGGACCTCTCATGGAGCAGATGGGAGGAGGAGGCAGAGGACGGCGCGGAGGGCCGGGAAAGATGGACAAGTATGGATGGGGAGAGCGGGACAGAGAGTGATGGGAGGGGGCAATGGGACATTGGGGAGGGGGAGACCCTGCTGGGGAAAGGGGGTGGGGGGCGATTGGGGTGGGATAAACGGGTGGAGGGGCGAGGGGGTGAATGGTGGGGATGGGATGGGGTGGGTAAATGGGTGGCAGGGTGTCTGGGTGAGGGGTTAAGGAGCCTCCCCAGCGCGGGGAGAGCTCCTGGACCCCCCGACTGACCCCTGTCCCCCCCGGCCCACAGGGGCGAACACCGCCAGGATCGCCGAGACCGGCCCTACTAACGCCGCCCCCCCAGAGCCGCATTTACTACCAGATTTATTTTTTAAACCAGAAAAAAAAAATGTTTTAAATTTATAATTCCATATTTATAATGTTGGCCACAACATTATGAGTCCTCCTTGTCTGTACTTTAGTATTTTTCACCGTTTGTGGAGAAACATTAAAACCAAGTTCAACGGTAGCGTGAATTCTTTCTCCCCACCCCCCCCCCCAAATAAAACCGGTTGTTTAACGCGCCCCCGCCCCCCACCCCGCCTGTAACGCTGTGAACGGTTGTGACGGTTGTTTTTTTAAATAAAATTCCCGCTGTTTGTAACCGCACCATTGCTGGCCTTTCTCGAGAACATCCCTGGGAGCCGGGGGGACGCGGCCCCCGGGCCCGGGCCGGGGTAGGATGGGATGGAGGGGTGGGACGGAGCTGCCCCGTGGATCCCGCTGTGCCTCAGTTTCCCCGCGGGGTGTGAGTCCCGGGGAAGGGAGGGAGGGTGGGGGAGGGGCAGATCAATGGAAGCGGGGAGCCACACCCGGGCGGGGGTGGGGGGGATGTCACCGAGTGTCGCTGTGTGTCACCCCCGTGCCTCCCCCGTGCCCCTGTTCCCACCCCCGGCCGTGCCCCCCTGTCCGTGCCCCCTCCCGTGTCTGTGCTCCTCCCCCTGTCCCTGCCCGTGTCCGTGTCCTCCCCTCTCCGTGCCGTGCCCCTGTCCCCCCCCGTGTCCGTGTCCGTGTCCCCCCCGTGCCCGTCCCCGCCCGCCGCCGCCGCCGCCCCCGTCCCGGCCCTTTCTGGGCCGCCTCCAACTTCCCGGCCGGGGCGCGGCGGCGGCGGCGGCGGCTCCGCGGGGCTGCGGCGGCCGAGCCCCGTTGGGAGCCCCCCGGGCCCCCCCGGCCGCCCCCGGGGCCGCTGCCGGCGGCCGATGGCGGCGGGGGCCGCGGCGGGGCCCCCCCGGCGCTGGGAGCCGCGGCCCGGCCCGGAGCGGGGAGCGGGCCCGGCCCGGCCGTAGCGGAGCGCGGAGCGGCGGCGGTGAGTGAGGCCGGGGGGGCGGGAGGGTGGCCCTGGGCCCCGTGTCCCCACCCCGTGTCCCCACAGGTGCCGATCCCCTCCCGCCGCCCCCCGTGGATCGCCCCGGAATAGGGACCCCGCTGCCGAAAGGGACCCCCCCACCCCGAGAAAGAGACACCCCCAGAGATGGACACCCTCCCCCCAAGGGAAAGGGGGACCCCCGATACGGACACCCCTCAGCACGGACACCCCCTCCGAGGGTAGGGACCCCCCCCCAGCAGAGACAAACCCCCCGAGGGAAATGGACCCTCCAAACAGGGACACCCCCCCCCCCCCATCCCCGGGAGAACAAAACCCCTCCCCGAGGGAAACGGAGCCCCCCGAGAGGATCCCCCCACTCTCGAGGGATGGGGACCACCCCCCAACAGAGTCCCCTCATCCCCGAGGATCCCCCCCCGCCCCGAGGAGAGGGGACCCTCCCCAACAGGGACACCCCCTCGGAGGGGAGGGGACGCCCCCTCAGCAGCACCCCAGGGCCAGGACCCCCCTCCAGGGATTGGGGCTGGGCTGGGGGGTGGCCCTGGGGGTCACTGGGCCCCCCCGGCCGGGGGTGACCCCTCGCTGGCTCCTGTAGCCCCAGGTCAGGGACGGCCAGGGGGCCTCCTCCAGGTGCAGCCCACACCCCATGGCTGAGTTTTGGGGAGCAATCCCTCTGCCCGGTGCAGCCCCTCAGGGTTGAACCCCACCAGGATAAAGGGGGGCTCCCTGCCCCTGGCACTGCCATCCCTCGGGGTGTCACCTGCTCCCAGGGTGGGGACACCGGGCTGAGGACACCCACCATGACTGGGCAGCTTTTAGGGCAGGGTTGGGGTGGGATGTCCCCCCTCGGCCACAGCCCCTCCGTGGGGTGGGCACGGGTGACAAGGGACTCGTTAACCTGGGGGATGGGACGCAGGATGAGGGGACATGGAGTGGGGGACATGGAGAATGGGGGGACACCCGGGGTGGAGGGACATGAGGTGGGGGGACATGGGCTGTGAGAGGGGGGGACACCCGGGACGTGGGATGGGGGGTGCTGCAGGTCCTGGAGGGGTGGTGGTGGCAGTGGTGATGTTCCCACCCACGGGTAACGCGTGGGGGAAACTGAGGCACAGAGGGGTCACCGAGGTTATTGGTGATTTGGGGGGGCTTTGGGGGGGTTCCTGCCCGTGACAGGCCCCGTTGTCCCCCCGCAGGAAGGGGGGCCATGGCCGACCCCAGCCACATCCAGTCGGCCGCCTCCAAGAGCATCCGCCCCTTCCGCTCCAGCGAGGAGTACCTGGAGGCCATGAAGGAGGACCTGGCTGAGTGGTTCAACACCCTCTACGACCTGGACATCCAGGTGGACACCTTCCTGGAGAGCCTGGAGACGGGATGTCACCTCTGCCGCCACGCCAACAACGTCAACCGCACCGCCCTGGACTTCCAGGAGCGGCACCCGGAGGCGGCCGCCCGCATGCGAGTGCCCCAGAACGAGGTGGTCTTCCAGGCCAAGAACGTGGTGCCCGGCTCCTTCATCGCCAGGGATAACGTCTCCAACTTCATCCAGTGGTGCCGGCAGGACCTGGGCATCCAGGACGTGCTCATGTTCGAGACCAACGACTTGGTGCTGAAGAAGAACGAGAAGAACTTTGTCCTCTGCCTGCTGGAGGTGGCCAGGAGGGGCTCCAAGTTTGGGATGCTGGCCCCCATGCTGATCCAAATGGAGGAGGAGATCGAGGAGGAGATGAGGGACCAAACGGCCGACGGCGCGCTGGGCACGCGCCGGGAGAGCCGGGACCCCCAGGCGGGCACCTACCCCAGCCGGGCCCGGCCCATCACCCTGTGCGACCTCAAGAACCTGGACGAGCTGGTGAGACACGCGCTCCCCTGGGAGCCCTGTGCCTGGGTGAGGGCCTCGCCGGCCACCCAGCGGTGGGTCTGTGGGTCTGTGGGAGGTGCTGTCCATCCACCCAACCGGGAGCTCTGTGCTTCGTGGGAGCTCCTCTGTGTCCACCCTGCAGGCTGCCCGCTGGCTCCTGGGAGGTCCTCTCTGTCCACCCGGTGGTCACTGGCAGGTCTCACCTGCCTGTGGTCTGTGGGAGAACCTCTCTGTTCACCCAGCGGGGTCCATGGGGGTCCCGTCTCCCCCAGGACTTCTCCCTGTCCCTGTGGCCCCTGGGAGCTCCTGCCTGCGTGCCCCGTGAGGTGCTCCATGATCCGTGGGAGCTCCCACCTGTCCACCCAGCGGGGCACTCTGTGGTCCCACCTGTCCCCGTGACCCCCAGGAAGTCCTTTCTGCCCATCCAACAGGACACCCTGTGGTCCAGGAGAGGTCCCACGTGTGTCCGTGACCCCTGGGAGATCTTTCTCTCCACCCCCGTGCTCCATAGGATGTGCTCCACCCACCCATCCCAGCTCTCCATGGCTACGGGAGCTCCTCTCCACCCACCCACCCCCTCCCAGGCTCCCGTGGAGCCTCCTGCCTACAGGAGGGGTTATTTTGGTGGCTCACAGGATCTCAGTGGGGACACTCGGGTGTCCCCTGTGCCCTGCCACCTCCTGCCCGTGAGTGCTCCCCACCCCAGGACTTCTCCTCCTGCCAGCACCTCGGGGCTGCTGTCCCCAGGGACGGACATGGGGCCATCCCGGCTGCTCACGGTGGCAATTTGGGGTGTCAGGAGGGGGGTGCAGGGACCCCCCCCGGGCCGGAGCTCAGGCGGGATTAAAGCCGGGTGCGGGATCGGTCCCCGGGCGAGGCAGCGGATTAATCTGGGACGGGGGGAACACGGGGGGGACAGGGGAGCTCTGCCCTCCCCTGACTCCCTAAGCCTTTTTTTTAATTGAAACCCCAATTCCTCATTAAGTCCCTCATTAAAGAGCATCCTGACCCCCCGCTCCGCCCAGTGCCGCTTCAGGGGGGGCCCCCGGCGCTGTTGCCCCCCCAAGCCCCCCTGGCCGGGCGCTGCCAGCCCCGGCCGCATTTTTCCGGGCTGCGTAATTCCTCGCCATCGGCTTTTATGGGCAGCACCAGAGCCGGGGAGGAGCCTGGCAGAGCAGGATCCGGCCCTCCTCGTCCCCAGGTGCCCCCTCCGGGGTGGCAGCAGGGTCACGACCCCCCCTCATTTCACACACCCCCCCCCCCCCCCCCGCCCCCCGTGACTCAGTTTCCCCAGCTGGGGCTGTCCGTGTCACCCGGATGGGAACCGGAGCGGTCACATCCTTCCTTCCTCTCACCCCTGTGATGGGCACAGCTGCAGGAAAACCCCCCAGAATCGCGGGATTATTAACGACCCCCCAAATTTCGGGGTGAGGCGGCGCTGTGTCCCCCCAGCCCCGGGCAGGATGTGGCCGCGTCCCCCCCGTGGCTCCCGGTTTAATCCCTGACGTCAGCCCGGGAGATGGAGCCGGCAGCTGGCAGCCAGCGGGACCACGGCACTGCCCGGCCACCCCCCAGCCCTGGGGACCCCTGCCCGGCCCCCCAGATCCTCCCGCTCCACTTCTCCCCGTGCCACATCTTCACGTTTGCAAACGGGCAAAAACCCCCGGGGCTGACCCCGCTTGTGTTGATGGGTGTAGGTCCTACCCCATGGATTTGGGGGTGAATCCCCCCGTGGTTCGGGATTAGTGGGGTGGGCGATGTTTTGTGCCCACACCCGGGGGTCCCGGAGCGGGTGGACCCCAAATGAAGAGAGTTGTGCCCGTTCTCAGCCCCCGGCCGTGGGACGAGACCCCGGCCCCGCTGCACCCGAGCCCACCCACGGGAGGGGATCTGCCAGATGGGGGGCACAGAGCCCCTCCCTGTGTGCCAGTCTGAGGGGCTGCCCCTGTAGTGGGGATCCACACTGACCCCAGAAGGGGGTTTGTGCCCCACCAGCCCTATAGTGGAGGGTTCATGACCCACCAGCCCTATAGCAGGGGTTTTGTGCCCCACCAATCCTACAGTGGGGATCTTGTGCCCCACAGATCCTATAGCAGGGGTTTTGTGCCCCACGGATCCTATAGCAGGGGTTTTGTGCCCCACGGATCCTATAGCAGGGGTTTTGTGCCCCACGGATCCTATAGCAGGGGTTTTGTGCCCCACGGATCCTATAGCAGGGGTTTTGTGCCCCACAGATCCTATAGCAGGGGTTTTGTGCCCCACGGATCCTATAGCAGGGGTTTCGTGCCCCACGGATCCTATAGCAGGGGTTTTGTGCCCCACGGATCCTATAGCAGGGGTTTTGTGCCCCACCGATCCTATAGCAGGGGTTTTGTGCCCCATGGATCCTATAGCAGGGGTTTTGTGCCCCACGGATCCTATAGCAGGGGTTTTGTGCCCCACGGATCCTATAGCAGGGGTTTTGTGCCCCACGGATCCTATAGCAGGGGTTTTGTGCCCCACCGATCCTATAGCAGGGGTTTTGTGCCCCACGGATCCTATAGCAGGGGTTTTGTGCCCCACGGATCCTATAGCAGGGGTTTCTCTGCCCACCAGCCCTATAGTGCAGGGTCCATGCCTTACCAGCCCTATAACAGGGGTTTATGCTCACTGACCCTATAGTGGGACATCTGCGCCCACCAGCCCTATGGTGGTTGGTCTGTGCCCCACTGACCCTATAGGGGGGGTTCTGTGCCCACCAGCCCTGTAACTGGGGGGTCCACACCCCACCAGCCCTATAGTGGAAGGTCTGTACCTACCAATCCTATAACAGGGGGTCTGTGCCCCACCGACCCTATAGGGGTGTTCTGTTCCCACCGGCCCTATAGTGGGGGGGTCTGTGCCCCACCAGCTCTGTAACGGGGGTCTCTGCCCCACCGGCCCTACAGGGGGGTTCTGGACCCCATCGACCCTATAGCAGAGCGTCCACGCCCCACTGACCCCTCCCCTCTGTGCCGGCAGGTGCGGGAGATCCTGGGCTGCTGCTCCTGCCCCTCGCAGTTCCCCATGGTCAAGGTCTCGGAGGGGAAGTACAAAGTGGGCGACTCCAACACGCTCATCTTCGTCCGAGTAAGAGCCTCCCTCACCCCACTGTCCCCCCCATTACCCCGGGACCCCCCACCCTCCTCCTTCCCCCGCTCCCAGACGAGCTGGGTGGGGTCCAGAGCTGCATTTCCTGCCCACGCCGGGGTCCCGGGGGGCTCCTGGTGTTTTTGGGGAGCGGGCAGGGTGACAGCGCTGCCCGCAGGTGCTGAGGAGTCACGTCATGGTGCGGGTGGGCGGCGGCTGGGACACACTGGAACATTACCTGGACAAGCACGACCCGTGTCGCTGTGCTGCCCTCGGTGAGTGTCCGGGACCCCCCTCGGCACGGCCCTGGCTCCTGCCTTGCTCTGGCCTTCCTTCCATTCCCTGGTTCTCCACGGGTTCCGTTCCCGTGGGGCTCCCTTCTCTGGTTCTCCCTGGGGCCCCTTTCCCTGGTTCTCTGTGGGGCTCCGTTCCCTGATTTTCTGTGGGGTTCTGTTCCCTCTTTCCCCCTGGGGCTCCGTTCCCTGCCTCTCTGTAGGGTTCCCTTCCCTAATATTCCATGGGTTGCTCTCCCTGATTGTCCGTGGGGCTCCCTTCCCTGTGGCCGGGCTCCACTCATCCGGCTGGAAGGGGGAAAAGGGGAGTGAAAAACCCCCAAATTCCCGGGGTGTTCATCGCCTCCGGAATCCCCCAGCTGGAAAATGAGGGGAAGGGGAAGGGGAAGGGGAAGGGGAAGGGGAAGGGGAGGGAAGGGAAGGGAAGGGAAGGGAAGGGAAGGGAAGGGAAGGGAAGGGAAGGGAAGGGAAGGGAAGGGAAGGGAAGGGAAGGGAAGGGAAGGGAAGGGAAGGGAAGGGAAGGGAAGGGAAGGGAAGGGAAGGTGCTGAGCGCTGCCCCCGCTGACCTCCCCCCTCTCCCTTCCAGCTCACCGCCTGCCCCAGCCCCGCACCCCGGGCATGTCCCCCCAAAAAGCAGCTCCCGGCACCCCCTCGTCCCGCGCCTCCAGCCCCAGCACCCCCCGGCGCCCCCGGCCCGCCGGGCCCCCCCCGGCCGGGGCGGAGCGGGGTCCCCAGCCCCGGGGGGACGCCCCGAAGCCCCTCAAGCAGGAGGGTTTGCCCCCCCGAGGGGCTGCAGCCCCCCGCTCCGGCTCCGGCAGCCCCTCCAGGAGCCCCGCGGAGCCGCGGGGAGCGCTCAGGTACGGCCCCCCCGGGGGACCCCAAAACCGCGCCCAGACCCCGCGGAGAGGACGGGCAGGGATGGGGGAATGGGGGCTGGGGGCGTTAATGGGGAAACCATCGGGGGCACTGGGGTGGAATGGGGTAACTGGGCTGAACCGGGGGATGCAGCGGAGAACTCTGGGGAAATCATGGGGGACAGTGGGGAGGGCAGTGAGGGGGAGATGGAATCACGGGGGGCAGAGGGAGGGTGAAATTAGGAGCAAAAGGGGGAAATTATTGGGGGAAAATGGGGCAAGAAGGAGAGGTACTGAGGGGGCAGTGGGGGCGAATTTGGGGTGAATTGGGGGTGCAGTTGGGGTAGGCAGTGGAGGGGCAATGGAGGATGACAATGGGGGGTCGGTGTGGGGCCATGGGGACAGATAATGGGGCACTGGGAGGTGGTGGGTGGTGGAATGGGGGTCGGTGGGGGCAGTGGGGAAAGCGTTGGGGGTCAGTGAAGGGAAATAGTGGGGGGCAGAAGGGGGAGGGAAGGGGAATGGGGTGTGTGATGGGGGATATGGGATTTCATGGGGTTCACTGGGGTGCGGTGGGGGACAAGGGGGAATGGGGGAGGGAAGGAAGGGGCAACAGGGGAAGTGGGGGTACGGTGGGGTGTGAAATGGAGGGGGATGGGATCGGCAGCGGGGGGAATGTGGGGTGCCATGGTGGGGTTCAGAGGAGGGAGACAATGGGTGTGCACTGGGGGAGAAATGGGGTGCAGTGGAGGAAATATGGGGTGCAGTGGGTGGGGCTGAGGGGGAGAAGTGGGGAGAAAATGAGGGTGGAATGGGAGGATTTAGTGGGGGTTCAGTGGAGGGGGAAAATGGGGGACAGTGGGGAGGGAAAGGGGTTCTGGGGGTGCAGTGAGGAGGAATGGGCAGTGCAAGGGGAGAATGGGGGGTTCACTGTGGGGGGGTTTAATGGGGAGCAAGGGAAATGGGGTTCAATAGTGGCAAGGTGGGGTTCAGTGGGGGTGCAGTGAGGGTGGAAATGGGGTTTAAGGGGGGGAATGTGGGGTGCAGTGAGGAAAAATGGGGGCAAAAGGGGGGAGAATGAAGGGGTGCAATGGGGTACAATGGAGGGAATGTGGGGTGCGATGGGTGGGGGCGCTGGGGGGGTTCCATGAGGAGGGGTGCGATGGGGGGTATCACTGGGGGGAGGGGGTTCGTGGATGCTGTGCAGTTGGGGGGTGCCCTGGGGGGGACACCGTGGTGCTCATTCCCCCCCTGTCCCCCCCCGCCGCCCCCCAGGCCGCGCGCCCCGGCGCGCTCCCGGCGCTGCTCGGGCGACAGCGACTCCTCGGCCGCGTCCGCGCAGAGCGGCCCCCGCCGCCCCCCGGCCCGCCGGGGCCCCGCCGACCCCCCCGGCCCGCCGGGCTCCCCCCGAGCCCCCCGCGCCCCCGCGTCCCCCCGAGGCTCCCCCCGCTCCTCCCGCAGCCCCGCTCCGCTGCTGCTCATCCGCCGCCGGCCCGACGGGCAGCACTCGTGGGCACGGCCGGAGCCCCCCACGGCCGGGCCCGGCCCCGCTGGGGGCTCCGGGGGGCGGCGCGACCCCCGGCCCGGCCCCGGGGACCCCGAGGAGCTGGCGAGGAGGCTGCGGGCCCCGCGCTGGCTGGAGCCCGGGCAGGAGCAGCGGCTGTTCCAGCGGCTGGAGGAGGAATTCCTGGCCAACACGCGGCTGCTGGAGCAGCTGGGGGACACGGAGAGCGCTCCCCCCGGGCCCCCCGCCACCGCTGACTCGGCCTATTGCTCCTCGTCATCCTCGTCTTCCTCGCTGAACGTCTTCGCCAAGCACGGGCTGCCCGCCGAGGACGGGCGGCGGGGCGGGAACAGCGATGGGAACAACGGGAACAACAGCGGGAACAACAGCGGGAACAACAGCGGGAACAACAACGGGAACAACAACGGGAACAACGGCGGCTGCCCCCCGCTGCCCTCCAACCCCACCCTGGCAGATGCGAGGCGCCGCTCCACCTTCTCCAGCTCCTCCGACGAGAGCTGCTGCTTCCCGGCCTCCTGGGACAACCGGGAGACAGCGGGGAACCCGGGCTCCGACACCGACTGGGCGACCGGGGAGGACGAGCTGATGGAGATGGAGGAGACCCCCGGGCCCCCTCCGCGGCCCTGGGCCAAGCCCCGGCTGGACACGCAGCCCCACAAGGCGCCGTCCCGGATCCCCACGCCCCGGGGCTACGGGACAGGCGCCCAGCGGGCCCCGAACGGCAGCCCCAGGGCCTGGGGGGCTCTGCAGAGCGTCCCCCCCTCCCTCCTGGAGCCCCCCTGGAACCCGCGGGAGCGCGGGGGGCTGGAGGAGAACGCGTGGCCGTGAGGGGTCGATGGCTATGGCAACTCCTGGTGGCTCCTGGGGACATCCCCGAGCTGCTGCGGGGGGACTGAGGTGGCTCCTGTGTGGAGGTGCCCGGCCAGGCAATGGCCACAGAGCTGGGGTGGCCAGGACCTCTTCACTTGGTGGCTGTTGGCATTGGGGTGGGACCTGCAAGGAGCCCCCAGCCAGGCCCAGAGGGTGCCAGAGGTGTCCCCAGGCCATGGGGAGCAGCTCCACAGCGGGGGCTGAGCTGGCACCTGGGGACGGGGCTGGAGAGCACTCGGTTCTTCCCTTCTTGGTCTTCATCTCTCATTCTTCACTTGTTTTCATCATCTTGACCTTTTCTTGTCTTCTCCTCGCTATTTCTTGTCATCCTCCTCATCTCATCTTCTCTCTCTTCTCTTGGGCTGCCTCCTCCTCCTCTCCTCTTGGCCTTCACCTCCTTGTCCCTCATCATCTTCTCGACCCTCCCCTCTTTTCTTCTTGGCCTCTTGTCATCACCTCCTTGGCCACTTCCTCATCTCCAATCTCTTCTCCCCACCCCTGGGATGACTTTGGGACATGTTGGTCACCACTACCCCTATTTCAGGGCAGGGGGGGTCACTCCTCCCTCTCCAGCCCCCAGCTGGCCACAGCACTGCCCACAGCTCGTGTTGATGTCCCCAGGGTGGGACAGGGCTGTGTCCCCAGCCCAGGCCACCGTGGCCCCCACCCCTGTGGCCCTGCATGTCCTCTCCAGCCAGTAAAGACCAACGGAGCTGAGCCCACCCTGTCTGCTCATCTGTCCAGGGGGATGCAGACCCCCCGGCCCAAGGGGGGAAGGCTCTGGGGGTCCCAGGAGGGGTGGGAGCAGTGAAGAGCTGAGGTGAGGCTGCATCCCAATGTCTGTACCCACTGCAGCCACTGGCACCCCTCCAGAGCTGTTCCTGGAGCCCAAAGTGCCCCATGGCCAGGGACCTTCACCTCAGGGCTGCTGGCCCAGGGGGACACGGCCACGCTCCGAGGGCTGGGCAGGTTCTGGTCACCAGCCCTGCTGTGACTGGGGATTCCAGAGCAGGGTGTCCACTGTGGTCCCTGGACACCTGCCCTGCTTCTCCTCCCTCTGGGGTGGGGCTGCTGTCCAGCCCCAGAGTGGTGCTGGTGGCCCATGGGGTGTCCCAGAGCAGCTCCAGTGAGTTGTGTGGTGTCCCACAGCAGCACCAGTGCTTTGTGGGGTGTCTCAGAGCAGCTCCAGTGACTTGTGGGGTGTCTCAGAGCAGCTCCAGTGACTTGTGGGGTGTCCCAGAGCAGCTCCAGTGACTTGTGGGGTGTCTCAGAGCAGGACTCGGTGGTGCTGCCCATCCTTGCCAGGGGCCAGCAGCACCTCCTGGGACCCCATGGGTGTCCCCAACCCCCAGAGGGGCTCAGGGCACCCAGAGCCTGTAGGGGGTGCAGGGCCAGCTTGTCCTTGGTGGATCCCTGGGAGGCTCCAGGAGCAGAGCCAAGAGCTCTCCAGGCCCATGCTGTCCCCAAGGGGTGACAGGCGCTGTGTCCCTGGCCCACAGGCCCAGCCCCTGTGCTGTGTCAGGCCTTGCTGTGCCAGAGGCCACTGGCCCCAGTGAGGTTTATCTGCCCCTGCAGGGCTGGCAGGAAGCTCCAGGGTCCCCTCGGGGTCACCAGGCCACGGCCACCCCGGTGCCCCCCTGGGCTGCTGTCCCCTCTGTCCAACATTCCCTTCACACCACTGAACGTTACAATATATTTATCTTTCATATATTAGAGATTTCCTGCTTCGAGGGAGGGGGGGACCCATGGCTTGATTTGGGGAGAAAGGAGCAGTGGGACCCCCAGGGGAGCACCCAGGGGTGCTGGGGGGAGCAGAGGGAGCCGTGGGGCTGGGCAGAGGGCCAGGGGCTCAGAGCCCTCCCGGCCCCGTGGCAGGTGCTGGAGGGGGCTGGGAAAGCCCTTTTTAACCATCACATTAAGTACAGCCTCAAATTTGGGATCCTCAAGCCCTTCTGGGAGCTTTGGGAAGGGCTCCCATGGGAAGGAGAGCCTCTGTGAAGGAGCCAAAGCTGTTTCCCACCTGCTCCTGCCCCAAATCCCAGAGCTCCAGGGGGATCTGCAGCCAGAGCCACCTAATCCCACAGCACTCTGGGCTCCCCCCAGCCGCTATTCCCAGGGTTTGGAGAGCTGAACCCACCACCAGAGACCACTCCATGAGAGCCAGGAGCAGGAGTTTGGGGAGCTCCCAGCCCGAGGGTGAAACCGGGATCTGGAGGGAGCATCAGCAGCTGGGAGGACACGGAATTGCTCACACACAGATTGCTACAGGGATGCAGGGACTGGGGACAGCCCCCGCCCCCCCCAGCCCCACCAGGACAGGGAGAATCCCAGGGACTGGATCCTGGGCAGGAAGGAAAGGGGACATGCACACGGATCCGGCCCTGCTTCCTCGGGCGGGAAAGGGAGGAGAGGAGGAGGAGGAGGGGCTGCAGCAGCACCTCAGTTCTTCAGGATGGTCTCGTAGGCCTGGTAGATGTACTGGGACACCTCTGGTGCTCGGCATTTCAGGGATAACTGTGGGGAGAGAGGGAAGAGCGGGGTCATGGCATCCCATCCCGTGCTGGAGAGCCACCAGCCCCAAAGCAGAGCCCTGCATGCTGCAGCACCCTCCCACAGGACAGCCCAGCTCCTGATTTCAGCTGGAAAAAGGTTCTTAAACCCCTACAAGCCCTCCCAGGGCAGAGCCATCCACATGCAGCACAGGCAGGGAACAGGCAGGGGCAACACTCCAGCTTTTGGGATTGGATTCAGTGCCTAGCACTCCAGGGTGACGGGTTCCCCAAAAAGATCCTCCTCTCTGAAGAGGAACAAGCCCCTTCAGGTGTTTGCTTAAATATTAAATCATTCCAAAATCAATTAGCTCCTCAAGCACGGAAGGTTCATGGAGAACCCCCTGGGATAAGGATCTGTAGCTGTCCTCGTCCCCGGTGAAACCAGGAGGGGACATCCCAACCCTCCTTGTGCCTGCCCTGCTGGGAAGGAGAGGCAGGAGGCACCAGGAGACCGCCAGGGCAGGGAAAAACATCGGGGGAGGAAGGAACATCCAGGCAGCAGCCAGGGAGAGCCCAAAGCCAGGGAAAATCCAGTCTCTAACCTCCAGATCCTGCAAGAGCGGGCAGGCCGGCGAGGGCGGGCGGGCGGCGGGGACGGAGACACAGAGAGAGGAGTCAGGGTGACACAGCTCGTCCCACCCCAAAGAGAACAGGCTGCCAGCGAGGTGGGGAGGGGACAGGGACAGCGGGACACCGGGATGGCTCATGGATGAGGTGTGGATAGATCCCTGCTCAGGGAATGCTCCGAGGACGGGGTTTAATGGAGCTGGGTGGGTTGGGAGCCCTCTGTGTCCTTCAGCTGTCCCCACAGGAGCAGTGTCACCCTCCCCACGAGAGAGGGACAGCGGGGCTGGCACCAGCACCTCCAGCAGCTGGGGAGGTCCCAGCAGCAGGGATGTGCCCCCAGCTCGGGGCAGGGAAAGGCAGGGAGCTGCCCCAGGGGGTTGGGATGGGATGTACCGTGAAGTTGGGATTGCTGGGCTGGATCCGGAGCTCTGCCAGCACCCAGATGCCATTGGTGAGCTTCAGGGACTGGTAGAGCATGTCCTGGCCCTCCACGTTCCTCTTGGCAACGGTGAAGATGTTGCTGCCTTGGAGTTTGCTGCTCACAGCATCTGGGATGGGAGAGAGGGGCTGAGGGGCTGGGCTGACCCCCTGCTCCCCCTGGACCTGCTCCTGCCCCATCTCCTCCCCTCCTTGTCATGGAAGAGGCTTAGATTGGGCATTAGGGGAAAATTTCCTCATGGAAAGGAGGGTGAGGATGGCCCTGGGCAGTGCTGGAGTCCCCACCCTGGAGGGATTTAACAGCCACGTGGATGTGACACTTGGGGACAGGACCTGAGCCGGGTCCTTCCGAGGGGTGGGACCCACCTGCATTGAGGGAACAGTCTTTGATCTGGAACTGGGTCTCATTCTCGTTGGGAATGTCCTTCCATGTGGCCAGGAACATCTGCCTCTCTGCAGGGAGGGAGGACACCAGCACTGAGGGAGCTGCCACCCCCAAAGGTGACACAGGGGACATGACACAGGGACATGTCACCCTTCCACCCCCTCCAGCAGCTCCCCAAGGGCAGGCTCAGGGCAGCCACCTGCCTTTGGGGGCTCAGCCCGTGTGATCAAGAAGGTTCCAGGGGCTGGGATGGCACCTAGGGACAGGTGACAGAGCGCACCTGGCTGGAGCCATGGTCACACAACTCACCCATCTTGCCATCCTCCACGAACAGGATGTGCAGGGGGTACAGGGTGCTGAAGTAGAAGACGTCAATGTTGTTCTTCACCGCCACCTGGGGTGGAAGGACACGGGGATTTCAACACCTCCAACCCACAGCAGGCTCCCAAAATGTCCCGTCCCATCCCTGCGGAGCCAGGTGTCACTGCAGAAAGCACCTGGCTCCTGCTGCCACACCTCCCTGGGGATTCTCCAAGGGACCCTGCCCACCCCCAGCTCCCCAGGAGGGGACACCCCCGTGTTCCCCACCTGGAGGTTGTTGAGGGGGTCCATCTTCATGACGGAGCCCACGGTGTTCAGGGGCAGGGAGATCTCCACGGACTGGTTGGGAGCCAGAGGCGCGTGCACCTGCAGAGGAGCTGCTGGGGCCAGGCCGAAGCTGGGGGACACCAGGGAGGGCAGGGGGTCAGGGTGGGGACAGCAGGTGATGGCACAGGGTGTCATCCATCCAGCCCTGGCGCTCCCTGCCCTCCTCCAGTGGCATCCCAGGAATTGCCTTGCTGCCCCAGCACTGTCCAGGACCGGGCTGGTTCCTGCCCTGGCCACCCTGGGGAAACCCCAAGATCTCCCCCATTCCTCCTGCATCCATTTGTGGCATTCCTGCAGCATTCCCCCAGCGCCTCTGAGGAAAAAGGGAGCATCAGTTCCTCAGGACAAACAGCAGGACAACGATCAGACCCCTGAGGAACGGCCTCTTCAGCCAACTTCTTAGAGGCTTTGGTTTGATGCTCATCACCACCACAGCCATCAGAGAGAGAAGGGTCATCACCAGAGGCTGTTCCCAGCCCTTGCAGCTCCTTCCTCACACCCTTTCCACACAGAACTGCTGCGGGCAGCATCCCCAGGGGTCCCAGGAGACCCCAGCCCAGGTGGGACTCACCTGTTGCGGTTGAACTGGATGGCGAAGTCAGACATGACCTGCAGGGCTTTGTTGGTCAGCACGAGGTCCATGGAGATGGAGCCCACCTGGCGGCTGAAGGTGCCAGAGATCTCCAGCCCCTTGGCTTTCATGGCAGGGAGCCACACCTGGCTCAGGGAGACAGGAAACCCTTGGGGTGTCACCCACAACAGACCCTCTGGTGCTCCCCCACCTCCTCCAGGGGAGGCTCTGCTGTGGGGGGTGGGCACGGGGGTCTGTGCCCCCCTCAGCCCCGAGCCTGCCTGCCCCACTCACCGTTTTGGGGGCCACGTAGGATCCTGAGAGGGTCCCCACCCCTCCGGTGAGGTCGAAGAGGTCACCCAGGCCGGTGCCAAGGGGTGCCCCCACGTTTGTGGGCGCCGCGGTGTTGGGAGCGGGGGTGAAGCTGCCGCCACTGCCACCCATCTGTGGGGACAGGGGAGGGGTTACAGGGGACACCACGGGGAGGGGGACAGGAGGAGGAAGAGGAGGATGAAGAGGAGGATGCAGAGAATGAGGAGGTTTGGGTGTGAGAGAGCACACTCACAGCAGGGCTGCCTCCCACATCACTGCGCAGCTGCAAGAGAAGAAAGGGGCATCAGCAGGGGCAGGGCCGGGGGCACAGGGCTCCCCAAAATGTCCCCTCTGGACACTCCCTGAAAGCAGCAGTGTGGGGCAGCAAGGGGTTGGGATGCTCCAGTGGTCGCAGAGCAGGAGCTGTGAGGGGCCACGGGTGTCCCCAGGGGGAAGCAAGCTGTCAGTGGGGCCTGGGGGGGAGCAGGGGCAGGCAGGGCTGGGCACAGGGTGATCCATACCCCTTCCGACTCGTCCCCCATCTCCAAGCAGAAGCAGACAAGGTGGAGAGAAGAGCCAGCCACATGCAGAGAGAAGCCAGCAGAGAAGAGACAAAAAGAGAGAAGAGAAAGGGAGGAGGGGACAGAGGTTAGTCCTGACACATCTGTCTGTCTGTCCATGGCTGTCCTGGAGCCAGGGGACAGAGCCAGATCTCATTCCCAGCCTCAGTGCCAGCCCATCACCAACCCCTGTGAGCCACAAAGTGCCAGGGAAGCACTTGCAGGGTCACAAAACAGGAAAGGCAGCGACGCTGCCTCCCCTTGGGATAAATCTGCTGGATTTCATGACTCATGGAGGAAACTCCAACCTCTGTTCCTTCAGGGAGCCTGGCCCATCTCCAGCACCCACAGGGCAGGTGTTCCCACACGGGGAGAGGTTTCCACCCCGCCACACCCCGAGGCCAAACCTCTGCCTGGGCTGCACTGCCAGGAGGACACGCTGTCACCTCCGGGTCTCCTGGCACTGGGACACCCCACAGGCTGGGAGTGGGCACATCCTGGCCCAGCCCTGCAGCAGTCTGGGGGGCAGAGAGGGGCCCCCAAGAGCAGCTGCTCCTGCAGCACAGCACACGGAGTGGGAACATCCACGCCAACCGAGAGAAAAGGCATTGGGAAGTGGTGGTGGGACCCCAGGGCAGGATTAATTAACGGCAGGATAAATTAGGGTGCAGTGCCCTCTGTCCTCACCCACTGCAGAAAGGACCAGCTCAGATATCCCCAGGCCGACAAGTCTGTCCTCACCCAGGACAGCCCAGCCCAGCCCAGCCCAGCCCAGCCCAGCCCAGCCCAGCCCAGCAAGCCCTGCACGATGCCAACAGGACAGCCTGGAATCGGGGAAGGAGCAGGGAACTGGGACGTACCAGGATGTCCAAGCCACCCCCGAGGAGGTCCACGGCACCCATCTGCACGGGGGCTGTGGCCATGGGTGGCCCACTGACCGGGGGGCCCAGGTCCAGGTTCAGCAGGTCCCCCAGCAGGTCCCCCTGGGTGGGGATCACCGAGGGCTGATCCGCCGCCGGCCCCCCTGATGGGGCTGTGTCCGGGCTCTCAACACTCTCATTCCTGAAGGGAAAGGCACGGAAAAGATGGGAGAGGGTGAGGAGCTCCAGATGGGACAGGGGGTCCCACTGCAGACAGGAGTTGGCCCAGCTGGATCCTCCATCCCATCCTGGCTCCCAACACATTCTCATGGAGATCACCTTCCACTTCCCTCCCTCACCTTTTTAAGGACAGCGTGGAACCCACGGAGCCCTGCTCCTCCAGAACCTCCCTTGGGGCTGTGCTGCCCCACAGCAGCCCCACATCCAACCCCTCCATCCACAGCCCTGCAAGTCCCAGCACGGGGTGGGGACAGGGGAACACTCACGAGCCCGTCCGTGGGAGCAAGCTCTTGTGCGTGACGCCCCTGCTGCCCTCCACGAAGGCGCTGGGGGGTTTGTGGTACACCGAGGCCAGCGTCCCGATGTAGCAGATGAGCTCGTCCAGCAGCGTGGGCTCGATCAGATCCGTCTCCTCCGAGATCAGCGGCTTCTCGGCCAGCACCACCTCCTTGGCGGCCACGGGGTCCGTGGAGAGCAGGCGCCAGTAGATGTATCCACGATCCCGCAGGTCGGGGTTGTCTGAGTCCTTTGGGAAGCCATTGGGAAGCCGCGGCTACTACAGAGCTACTCGGAGCTGTCCCATCTCAGCCTTGCCAGGAGGGATCACAGGGGTCAAAGAGGCCACAAGGAGCCTCCTGAACCATGGGAGTGTCCAACCTCTCCAGGCTTTCGACTGTCAGCATTCCCAGAGGGACTGGGGACAAGGGATGGAGGGACAGGACACAGGGAATGGCTCCCACTGCCAGAGGGCAGGGCTGGATGGGATATTGGGCAGGAATTGTTCCCTGGCAGGGTGGGCAGGCCCTGGCACAGGGTGCCCAGAGCAGCTGGGGCTGCCCCTGGATCCCTGGCAGTGCCCAAGGCCAGGCTGGACAGGGCTTGGAGCAGCCAGGGACACCTGCAGGCTGGAACAAGAAGATCCTTAAGGTTCCTCCCACCCCAAACCATTCTGAGTTAAGCTCCAATTACCTGCCTGCTGTCACATGACCAAGCCATTCCCACTGCCCCGGGGGATGGGAAGCCCTGGGAAGCTCTCCCAGGTGTTACCCACCTGTGTGGCCAAGCTCAGCACCTGCTGCACCAACTCCTGTGTCTCCGTGGGCTTCTTCAGGAACAGCTTCACGATGGCCGTCAGCAGCTGCAGCTGCACCTGTGGGGGACAGACAGACAGACAGACAGACAGGTCACACTGCGTTTGTGCAGGAACACATGGATTTGCCCCAGGACCTAACCCCAACCTGCCTGTCAAGGGACCAAAGGCACAGTGACCATGTCAGTGGCAGTGACATTTCCCAGCCCATTTCCACACCTCCAGACACAGGCTGACCCCAGCAATATGGGGCAGGATCTTGGAGCAGGTTACAGGGTCCCACAGGGCATGGGCCAGAGCATCCTCTGACTTCCACATGGATAAACAGGAATTCCCCTGTGCTGGTCCCTCCCAACCTCCCAGGGAGCCTGGATTTTGCTCTGGCTTTGCTACTCAGCACTCATAGCCTTTGCCCTGTTCACTGTCACTTGGTTACACGGTGTTTTGCAGAGTTTTTCTGAGATGGAAACCTTCCAAAATTCCACAGGCAAACTGGCCTCAGTTGCCCTGGGAGACAGGGCAGGCACTGCTCCCTCTGCTCATTTTCCAGCTGCAAAGGCAGATCCTGTGCTGGCACAGTGGGATAACCAGGGACTGCTCGGTGCCTCCCAACCATGGAACAGGGAAGGCACTTGGGACAACGCCATGGTGGCACTTCATAGAACCATGGAACAGCTGGGGGCTGGAAGGGACCCCAGATCCCATCTCATTCCCCCTCTTGCCACGGGCAGGAACACTTTCCACCATCCCAGGTTTCTCCAAGCCTGGACCACATCCTACCCCCACACCTGCCGGGGGACACGGCTGCTCCGAGCGCCCGCAGGAACAATCCCTCCAGAGCAAACCGTCCCCTGCTGCGCTCGGCAGGAGCTGTGTCACCCTGAGGCGGCAGGTCCCCCTGGCACACCTGGGTGCTCTCATCATGGAATCCCTCCAGGAAGCTCTCCAGCAGCTCGTCGGCGTTGTCGATGCGCTCGGCGTATTCCCCCACGATCCAGATCATGGCAGCCCTGGCCTCGGGCTCATCCAGGGAATCCAGGTTCTCGCAGAGCGTGGCGATCACGCTCTCGTACCTTCCCGAGGAGAGGACAAAAAGCAGGAGAAAGCTCACCAAGAGCAGGAGACCCGAATCCCGACCCACCCCAACTCCAAACCACGCCCCGCTGCCCACAGCAGAACTGTGGCCGAGGGCACCCTGCCTGGGGCTGTCCCCTCGCCCCACGGGCAGTGCCCACGCTGATCCCAAAGCACATTCCCTGCTCCCAAATTAACCCTGCTCGTCTGATCCGCTCCTCTCCGGAGCTGCTGGCTATTCCTGCAGAGCTCTGCTCGTTACCAATTCAGTTCATTAGTATTTATTACCACTATTAGTCCCCGACTTCCTGATTACGGAGCTGCCTATTCATCCTGGCTCAGCTGGAACATTCCCTCCCCTCTCCTCCTGCTGCCCTTGTTCCAGCACCAGGAGCTGGCCCGAGAGCCAGGGATGGATTCTGCTGACGAAGGGACCTGCACATCCCTGGCAGCTCCTCTCCGAGTGCCTGGATCTGGGATTGCCACCATGGACTGATCCTGGGGCTGGGGACAAAAAAATCCCAAAGCCACCTGTGCTGGGGGCAGGCTCTGGGGGCTTCATCCCACCCAGAGTTTGGGGCCTCCCAAGCACAGAGCAGGGGGGAAGAGCTCTGTAGGACCGGGAGCATCCCGGAGAATCCCCATCCCGGAGAATCCCCATCCCGGAGAATCCCCATCCCGGAGAATCCCCATCCCGGAGAATCCCCATCCCAGGGAATCCCCATCCCAGGGAATCCCCATCCCAGGGAATCCCCATCCCAGGGAATCCCCATCCCGGAGAATCCCCATCCCAGGGAATCCCCATCCCAGGGAATCCCCATCCCAGGGAATCCCCATCCCAGGGAATCCCCATCCCAGGGAATCCCCACGCACTTGTTGGGGTACTTGCGGAAGATGTCCTTGATGACCACGATGGCCTCCTGCACCACGTAGTTGACCTTGGTCTGGATGAGGTCCAGCAGGGTGCTGACACAGCGCTCGGCCGATTGCTGCCGGGGGCACTCGGTCACCTGGGCAGTGACCCCAAACCCACCACTCCCCCTAATCCCCCCCAGATCCCCCCCAAATCCAACCCACAGCACAACGGGGGACACGTGAGCGTGGTCTCCACATCCTGCTGTGGCTCCTCCTCATCCTCTCTGCACATTCCCACAGGCTCCCCATGGGAAGCATTCCAGCCATGCAGAAACAGCTTTCCAGGGGCTTTTTAATAATCCCCTTCGGAAAATTATCCCCACAGGGAAGCAAGGCCTTCGAGCAGCCCCTCAGGAAGGGATCAGCTCCCTCCCAGCCCCTCAGGAAGGGATCAGCTCCCTCCCAGCCCCTCAGGAAGGGATCAGCTCCCTCCCAGTCCCACTGTGGTCCCCAACAAGCCACTGGTATCACCCACTGCATTCAGAACTCCTGGCCCCGTTTTAGGTAGGGATCCTAAAGCAGCTCCAGTGGCAAAGGATAAGGGGATGGAATACCCTCCTGGCACCCCACTGATCCCCGTGGAACAACCATGGCTCATCCCCACTTGCAAATTCCTGGGCTGAGATGCCCAGCACGTGCTGGGAAGTGCTGCCCTGCCCACCCACGCCGTGTGCCAGCCCTCACCTCCACCTTGATGGCACAGCGGCCGATGGCTCTCACCGCCTTCCTGACAAAATCCACATCCACCTCCGTGGCGTATTCCTTCAGCTCTGCCAGCACCTGAGGGATGGCACAGCACACTGAGAGCCTGGCAGCAAGGAAAAGCCACCAGGAGAGCGGGGCAGCCACCCGGCACGAGCAGGCTGGGGGGGACAGCTGCTCCCAGCCGCATCCCGCAGAGCTGGGGCTGGCATCTGGATACCCCTGGATATCCCAGCCCAGCTCCTGACCTGAGCTATGTTGGCCTGGGAGGCCAGGCGGATCATGATGTCCAGTTTCTCCAGTTTGACGTAGATGGGGTCGTTGTACTTGACAAAGAACACCTTCATCTCGTGCTTCAGGATCTCGGGCCTGCGGGCAGCGAGAGGCAGCGTTAGGGGTTAGAGTTAGCACTCCCTTCCACCACAATCCCAAGGTTTTGGGGGTCTCTTTGATGCCAAGGAATCCAAGTCACCGTGATTATCCCTCCCAGGATTCTGTCCCTTGGTTCCCCTTTGCTGGCACGCAGGGGACAGCACAACCTTGTCACAAACACGGGCCAGACGTGAGGCAACGGGGGACGTCTGTCCTGCCAAGGCTGGAAGGGACATTTCAGTGGGAGCAGGGACACAAATCCAGACCCCAGGGCTAGGCTGGACCTTTCTCACCAGCTCACCTTCTCTCTAAGCTGGGAAAGAGCTAGGCCAGCTCCAGCTCCAAGCTGCCTTCCACATTCCCACTCCCAGGGACACTAATTGCTTTCCACTTCTCCCAGAAATTGCTGCTATTTTTAAGAGACGACCACGGCGCTGACTGGGAGGAGAACAAATCATCTGACTGGGCTGGGGCTCTGCAGCTGCCACTCCTGCTCCAGGCACACGTGTGGGGCCTCAGCCACCTCCTGCCCACCAGGATTTTAGATCAGCAAAGGGACAGAAGGACTCTGAGCACTTGTTCAAAGAGGACAACTGTGGAGAAAGCAGCTGCCAGCACAAAAATCCCTCCCTACACATGGAGTGACTACTCCAAAGTCTCACAGCTTTTGGCTTTGCCATCCTTTGCTGCCCCAAATAAAGAATAAATTAAACTGAAGGATACATGAAAATGGAGATGCCAGCTTAGCTCCCTGCTCATTCCCTCACCTGACTGACTCAAGGCCAGGTTGGACAGGCCTTGGAGCAACCTGGTCTAGCGGAAGGCGTCGCATGGCAGGGGGTGGGATGAGCTTTAAGATCCCTCCCAACCAAACCATTTCATGATTTCACATCTCTCCTTGGATTTTAAATAACAGAGAAGAAAACACCCTATGGGATGTGTTGTGACAGTGCTGCAGTCAGAGGGATTGAAGCACAATCCCGGACACCCACCTTTTCTGCACGATGAGGTTGATGTTGCGGAGGGCCACGTACTGCAGCTCGGGCTCTGCGGACAGCAGAGTGACCAGTGGTGGGGCCAGCTTCTTCAGGAGAGTGCCATAATAATCCAGGTCCTTGGACAGCATCTCCATGAACTTCATCAGCACCTTGACGGCCGACAGCACCACGGCAGAGTTGGCGTGGGACAGCCGCGGTGTCACCCGCTCGCAGATGCTGCCAAGGCCAGGAGAGAAAGGAAATGATCCCAGCCCTTCCTCCTGCTGAAAAACTCCTGCCAGCACGGAGGAAGGTCTTGCAGGAAGCACTTGGGACCTTCCCAAAGAGGCTGAGCTGGCTCCTGAATGGCCCAGTGAAGGTTATTCCCCAGGCCCTGCAGAACCCTCTGGCGGTGACCCCGTTTCGGGGCTCCCCGGTGCCCGTTGTGCCCCGCAGCCACATTTTGAGCAGCTCAAGGAGCACAATCCCAGTGCCAGGGCTCGCTACAGGAGCAGGGCAGGCTCCAGATGGCTGTGCCCAAGGCACAGGTCCAGCAGATGCCCGCTGTCCCACCTCCTGCAGCAGGGTCAGGAGGATGAGGACTCTCCTCAGAGGAGAAGGGGCAGTGCCAAGTCCCCTCACCTCTGTGCTTCCCGGTCATCCTTGGGCATGTAGTTTGCCAGGCAGTCCAGGATGAAGATCTGGCCCCACTCAGTGCACTCGTTGAGGGCTGTGAGCAGTTTGTTGATGGACTGGGGGTTGAGGTCCAGGAGGTTGCTGCTGGGATGCGACTCCGCTATTTCCGACAGCGCCGCCACCGCGTTGGCCACCACCTGCCGGGGGGGACAGCACACGGACTGGTGACACCAAATGTGGCCTGAGGGGATGAGCTGCCTCCTCACTACGAACCCCTCACACCCCACCTACATCTGGGCTCTGGCTTGTCCCTCCCTCCAGCAGGTCTGAGGGGGATGGATGAGCCGTCCCCACCGGCACGCTCCCACCGCCCATGCCACGTCTCCCACGGGAGTCAGCCTTGGCTTCGTGCCCAGCTCCCTTCCCCAGGCTGCTCTGAGGAGCCCCAGAGCTTTCCACACAGCTCCTGGCCTCAACACTACAGCTAGGGTAAAACTGGAAAAGCAGGAAAGGCTGTGGGAAGAGAATCCCTGGGGAAAGGTGGTTTTAAAGTTCTCCCTGCCTGGGGGAAGGGAGGGAAGCCAAAGTCCAGCTGCCAGGAAAACCAGAGGCAAAATCCACTGGCTATGTGGTATCAGAACCAAGCACCAGCTTCCCTCTGCCCTGAGCCAGCTGGAGCAGCCTCCTTCCCACTGGGAACAGGGGAATAACACACTGCCAAGGGATGGGAGAAACCCCTAGCACAGGGTTACAGGGCAGGGAACACAACCTGCAGTCCTGACAAGCAAAAATTCCCCAAAAGTGGTTTGTTAACACCAAAAAGAGCGTGTGGGGAAAAGGGAGCTGGAAGTGAAGATGATGGGAGAGCGGTGACTGCCATTTGGATGAAGAGGAGGTGGAGAAGGCAGAAAAGGATCACCATGGGGTTGGAGTCAGAGATGAGATCCTTGAGGGTGTCCAGAAAGCCCTGGTCCTCCACCAGCTGGGCGTTGATGTCGTGCAGTTTGGCCACGCAGACGGCGGCCGTCTTGCGCACGTAGGGATCCTCGTCCTTGAGGCACTTGCGCAGGGGCTCACACAGATATTCCGTGATCTTGTCCACCCGGATGCAGCCCATGGTCCTCACAGCCAGAGCCCGGATCAGAGGGTTTGGGTCCTCACAGTCCTGCAGGGAGGAGAGGGGAGTGCATCTCCTGCGCTCCTCAATCGCAGGGGGGTTCATGTCCTCCAGGAGGATTTGGGTTCAAATTCTCAGGTTTTTGGTGTTCTGCTCTCGAGGACAAATCACCCAAGAGAAGTTTTTTCTCTTGTCCTGCACCCACTGAGTTCCAACACTGCCAATCCTCAGTCCCAGAACTCCCCAATCCATGCAGGATGAGGAGTCACTCATCACTTACAGCAGGTACCTGAACCCAACCTGAGGCTGGAAACACATATGGAGATTATTATGTGGGGTTTATCCTCCCTAAAAAGCCTGAACTCCCAGGCCCAGCAGGCCTTTCCACTGAGTGATTTGGCAATATCCTGGTTTCTAACACACTCCTCAGCTCCCAGCTCCAACACGAGTTGGGAAGATCACGAGGGATTTCTCAGCGCATAAATTCACATGACGGCTCTCGATCACGGGAGCTGCCCACACCCCTGACAGAGCGAGTGGCACAGGACAGCTGCCAAAAACTGGGTTTCTGCATTACTGGACAAATTCAATCAGTTTTCAAGAGCTTGGAGAGCCCCTCCTCCAGAAGGGAGAGGCTTTGGAACGCTGCCCACGCTCTCTGATTTGCAGCTTGGCGCGGTGAACTGGCACGTGGTGTCCCCTGTGTCCCCTCACCTTCACAAAGGTGTTCACTGCCATGATGGCCATGTCTGGCTGGCTCTTGGCATAGTTCATCAGGTAGAGGTAGACCAGCTTCTTCAGCTCCAGGTTGTCTGTCTGCATGCAGTTCACCACGTCTGGGAAGAGAGCGCTGGAACACAGAGAGCTCCGTGAAGGCAGGATCCACGCTGGGATCCCCTTCCCACGGACAACCCTCTCCTAAGGCCAGGAGAAGCCAGGCTTCTCTCCTAGGAGCCAGGCTGGGAGAGCTGGGGGTGCTCATCTGGAGAAGAAAAGGCTCCAGAGAGAGCTCAGAGCATCTTCCAGGGCCTAAAGGAGCTCCAGGAGAGCTGGAGAGGGGCTTGGAACAAGGGCCTGGCACTCCAGGACACAGGGAACGGCTTCCCTTTCCAGAGGGTAGGGATGGATGGGATATTGGGCAGGAATTGTTCCCTGGCAGGGTGGGCAGGCCCTGGCACAGGGTGCCCAGAGCAGCTGGGGCTGCCCCTGGATCCCTGGCAGTGCCCAAGGCCAGGCTGGACATTGGGGCTTGGAACAATCTGGGATAGTGGAAAGTTCCCTGCCCATGGCAGAGGGTTGGATTAGATGGGCTTTAAGGACCCTTTCCCACCCAAACCATTCCATGATTTTGTGATTCCATGACCTGAGCTCATCCTGCAGCAGACATGCCCATCCCCAGTGGATTTTTTTTATGGATCTGTATCTAAACCAGCCCTTGATGAACCAAAACTGAGCTTTCCCACGGGGCTCTGCTGCATCCCCACTCCAGGGCACATCCACTACCCCAGGAGAAGGTGCTGGACAATTCTCTCAGGCACAGGGTGGGGTTGTTGGAGTGTCCTGTGCAGGGCCAGGAGCTGGACTGGATGATCCTGTGGGACACTTCCAGCTCAGGATATTCCAGGATTTTATGCATCAGCACAGGATGGTGCCAAAAGGAAGAGCCCCACTCCCCTGGGTGAGTCCTGAGCACCAGGATACTCTGCTGGGATGGAGGGGAATGGGGTGGATCAGGTGCCTGCACAGAGCTGGGGCTTGCCCATCCCAAACATCCTGGAGCTGTGGGATACCAGAGGTGCTGTTTCATCCAAAGACAGAACAATTAGACAATTAAACCACCTCAGGGGAGGTAGTCAGGATCCCAGGGCTAACACAGGGATGTTCCACCCTGACAGATGTCCCAAGGCTCCAGGGAGCTTTTCCACCTCCGCAAACCCAGCCAGCCCTGACAGGATCAAACCCAGGGTCCCCCTAAATCCAGGCAACTGGGCTTTGCAAAGCTGCTGCCCACCTGGGCTGGTCTCACCCCAGGGTAAACCAGGCTTTGCTGGCACCTCCTGGGGAGCAGTGAACTCAGCAAATGCTTCCCTGCAGCCTGAAACAGGCACACACCAAGAAAATGGACTGACACAGCCACAGGATCATGGAATGGGCTGGGAATCAGGGGATCTTTAAGCTTATCAAGCACTGTCCCCACCTTCCACTATCCCAGACTGCCCCAAGCCCTGTCCAGCCTGGCCTTGGGCACTTCCAGGGATCCAGGGCCTGCCAACCCTGCCAGGGAACAATTCCTTCCCAATATCCCATCTAAATCTCTTTTACTTTAAAGCCACTCTCTTTAAGCCTGTCACTATCTGTCCATGTAAAAAGCCGTCCTCCCTCTTTTTTTAAGCCCCTTCAAGTTCTGGAAGCTCCTGCCATTTCCACACTGGTCCCAGGATGGACACTCCCTGCTGCTGCTGCTGCTGCTGCTCTGGGAGCCAGGGATGCTCCAGTTCTCCCAACCCTGAGTGTGTTTTCCCTCCATTTACTCTCAAATGCACCGTGAAAACCAAATTGCTGATGCTGCCTGTGCTGGGACAGGTCTGTGCAGGAAAAGGCACGGAAGGAGCCACGTGCAGCTCAGCCAGAGGGAAAAAGGGAAGCAGGAACAGCAGCTGCCTGACCTTTTGGACTGGAGAGGCTGCAAAGGGTTTATCAGCATCCAGGCACCGCCACCAACCCCACACCAGGAAGACTCTGAGGGGGTCCTGCTTGTTTTTAGTAACACACAAAGGAAGTGGGAATAATCCCAACAAACTGATCTGGCGGCCAGACCAATCCTCTTTTAGCCAGATTACAACAAAAGCCAGGAGAGCCCCCACCTGCCAGGTGGCCACGTGGCCACAAACTGCACTCCAGGAGGTAGAGCTGCAGCCAGGAGCAGACCTGGGTGAATCCCGAGGGGAAAAGCAGCATGGAAACCCCCTTGGAAGCAACAGGGGGAAAAGGGAACCCAAAAGCCGTCTGGGTTTGGCTCGGGGACATGGGAGAACAGCGTGAAGGAAAGGTTTAGGATAAATTTCAAGGTTCTTCCCCCAGAGGTGCTGGCACTGCCCAGGCTCCCCAGGGAATGGGCACGGCCCCGAGGCTGCCAGAGCTCCAGGAGCGTTTGGACAGCGCTGCCAGGGACAGGGATTGCTGGGGGGTCTGGGCAGGGCCAGGAGCTGGACTGGATGATCCTGGTGGGTCCCTTCCCACTCAGGATATCCCTTGATGCAGCCCCACCACACACCTGACATCCTTGCCCACAGTCATGGACGCGATCACCTTCTTCACAGCCTCCTTCTTCTTCTCCTTCTTGTCGCTGTTCAGCTCGGCTTTCAGCTCAAATATCTCCCCTGGAAAAATGGCCAAAGTGGGAGCTCAGGGATTAGTGCCTGCTGGGTGAGCACAGCTCCCACCTGCAGCATGACAGGGTTCCTTTGCCACCCCTGAAAAGAGGGATTTACCTTCCCAAACACCTCCCCGGGGGCTGGTGCTGCTCTGGGGGCTCAGCTCTCATCCATGGGAATGGAGATGAGCTTCGGAGGGAGATGCTGCAGGAGCCAGGAGCACCCCAGGGGCACTGGATGGGGTTATCCAGAGGGTATTTCTGGCTGTGGGTTGGTGGTAACCCAGCCCCATGAGGCCCTGCCCTTCCCAGGGATGATGGCAGATGGATTTTGGGCATTGCTCCTCAAGCTCATACGAGGAAGGGTGGCTCCCAAATCCCTCCCTGCCCGTGGCAGCAACCCCTCAGCCCAGGGCACCATCTCCTGCCCTCCTGAAGCCACACTGAACTCCTTATTCCCTCCTGGGCTGGCAGATTGAAGAGGAAGATTCCACATGGCTTCTCTCCACATTAATTCCTTGGTTTGGAGAGCACTTAAGGCCCCAAGCGCTGCCCAGGGGAGCTCCTGAGCCGCTAAAGCCGATCAGCAGCTGCCACCAGCCCTGGCTGGGGTCAGGGGGCTGGGGACAAGGTGTCCTGACCCCACAGCAGCCCAGGAGCTGCTCCAGAGCAAGAAGCAGGGTGGGGTGTCAGCCACAGCACCCCACGGGGACTCAGGGCGTTCCCACGGGAGCTTCCCAGCCCTCCCCACCTGGTTTATACAGATGTGGTGATTTTGGGATCAACTGGGATATTCCTGCTCCTTCCCTTACCTTTCTTGGTGGTGGTGAAGTACTTGGAGTCCGTCATGGTGGTCTCCAGCCAGCAGCACGGCCCTGGAGGAGAGGCAGAGCACTGAGGTTCAGGGTTGATAATTTCCTCGCAGGGATTGTCACACAGAGCTCCAGGAAGGGAAAAAACAGGGGAGGGAAAGAGTTTGGGATCTCATGGGAAGAGTCACAAGGAGAAGCCCAATCCCTAAGGGAGGGTGAGCACCTCACAGCTCTGTGATGATGGGGAATCAGCTGGTTCTCCAAAGAGGATGTGGAGGAGGAAGGGAATCACTGAAGATTCCAGAGCTGCAGCCCTGACTTTGCTCATCCCACCCCACAGAGAGCCGGGCAGCACGGGCTCAGTGATCCCCCCTGGATTCACCTCTCCTCGTCCAAAAAATGCTTTCTTAAGGAAAACTCAGGCCCAGCCCTCCCTGCACCTCCAGGGGGAACAGCTCTGGGCTGGGCAGAGGAACTGAGCCAGCCCCGAGGCTCAGCTCAACGGGACAGCACAGCCGAGAGGCACAGAGCTGCCAGATCAAAGGGAGCCTCTTCCAGAAACCAGCCCTGCTCCAGCAGGATTGCTTTAAATTCCAAGGGTGTGAGGCTTCCCCCCAGCACTTGAGGCTCCATTATATAATTCAGGCAGTTTAGGGCAGATTTAGGGCTTGGCAGGCTGAGGAAGGAGATGTGCAGCCCTTCGGAAAGGTCAGCGGGGATTTGGCTTTTATGGCTCTGGTTTTCCCATCTTTCCTTCAACAGGGAAGGAACCAGAGGCTTGTCCTTGAAAGCCTGCAGTGGCCTTGCTGTTTTGGAGGGGCAGGAATACGGGAAGCAGAGCCAAGTGGGAAAAAAAAAAAGAGATTAAAAAAAAGAGCTTGCGGATGGGTTTAAAATGCAAATGAGCATCTTGAAAGCCAAACGCAGCAGGAGCACAGAGGAACTGTGTCCTCTGTTCCCTGTCCAAGCTGGAGAGGGATCCCCAGCAGGGATAAAAAGAAAATCTGGATGAAATCTGGGGGTTGAGCACACAGTTTGGGAGGGAGGGAAGGAGAGGGAAGGAGTTTGTGCAGGTTTGGGGCTGCTCTGGGGGCATGATCCTGGTGCTATTCCAGAGGGGGAAGCCTGTCACCACGCTCCCACAGCCCTGCCCCTCGGGAGACAGGACACTCCTCCCTGTCTCAGTTACCTGGGATTGATTCAGAGCCTTTTTTATCCCACTAAGTCGATGGCTCTCCAGGGAACAGCGGGAGCTCCGGGCTGCACCGCAGCTCTCTGCGCCTCACTGCAGATCCTGTCCTGCCAGACAGCGAGGAAGGAAAGAAAGAGGATTCACTGCAGTCCCTCTGATTCCAGGACCTGGCTCAGACTCAGCCCTGCTCTGCAGAAGTGCCTGGAAAGCAAACTTGAAGCCGAGCAGGGAATTTCTGCAGGCGGCTGTGAGACGTGAATCACACCGGCCGCGTCCCTGCAGCTTCCCGCTCTCCCAGAGCCAGGGAAAGCACAGCCTGTGGTTCTCCCATCCACAACCCCACCAAGGTGTGCTTCAGGCACTCAAAACCCCACTGATTCCAGAGGCTGAGACAACCACCCATCCTCCCCACTCCTTCAAGCCCCTGCAGCAGCTCCAGGAAGGAAAGAGGCTCCTCCAGCTCGGGAACGAAGGCGCACCCCTCGCTCCTCACACCGACACAACCCTCCTGGCAGGAATCACCCCAGGGCCTGGAGCAGGGTGATGAGGGGATCCAAACACCTGCCAAACCTCAGTGCTCAGCACCCTGCACCCTGTGTGTCCCCCAGGCCGTGCCAGGGTGACAAGGCAGGGCCGGCTGCCAGCGCGGGACGCGAGCGCCGCGGGTGAATTCAGCCCTTGGGCAGGGGCCAGCGCTGCTGCCTGGCTCTGCTCTGGAGGATGCAAACGTGTGGTGCAGAGCTGCGAGCTCAGAGAAGGTGTTTGCTCCCTCAGCTCCAGCAACTCCCACCCAGCTCCTTTCCACGCTGATCTCGCAGTGAGGGGCTGAGTGGAGCAGCTCCTCACTCACAAAAAGCGGGATGCAGGCAACAAAGTAAAGGATCCCGACCACCCCTGACCTTGTGCTGGCTCAGATTTTACCCCATCTTCACGCCAAACTTGTTTTAAGCTGGTCTGGAAAACAGGATTCAAGGGTTAAGTGTCCATAAGGATCTGGAAGCTGCTGGAGAGGAGCTCCCGAGCTCCCCCACACCCAGTTTGGGCTCCTCAGGTCTGGTTTTGGGACAGGTTTTGGGAGTGACACAAACCCAAAGCTTTTTATTCCTGATTTTATTCCCACTCAAATTCTACAGCTCCACTCAAACCAAGGATGCTCTCCTGAGCCTCTCAAGCCCCCAGGTCAGGGTCATGGCAGAGCTGAGCCACCTCATTTTTCCCACTGCCACACCAGCACCTCCCAAATTCAGCTACTCTGGGAAAATAAGAGGCTCCTAAACCCAAAATACAACAAACACATCACTGGGCTTCCCACCGAGGTGGGTGCTGCCAGTGGGCTCCTGGGAATGACAACAATGCCAATATTTCCTCTCATGGAGAGTGGAGGAAAACTCATTTCTTCTGCTACTTTTATCACCCTGTTTTAGGATAATTCCTCCATCCTTGAAGGCAGAGATGCTGCTGGCCAGAGACTTTAACATGGAACGGTTTGGATGGGAAAGGACCTTAAAGCCCATCCAGTCCCACTCCTGCCATGGGCAGGGACACCTCCCACTAATCCAAAGTGCCTCCAAGTCCTGTCCAACCTGGCCTGGAACATTTCCAGGGATCCAGGGGCAGCCACAGCTGCTCTGGGAATTCCATCCCAGCCCCTCACCACTCTCACAGGGAACAATTCTTGCTGACATCCCATCCATCCCCACCCTCTGGCAGTGGGAGCCATTCCCTGTGTCCTGTCCCTCCATCCCTTGTCCCCAGTCCCTCTCCAGCTCTCCTGGAGCCTCTTTAGGCCCTGGAAGGGGCTCTGAGGTGTCCCTGGAGCTTCTCCTCTCCAGGTGAGCACCCCCAGCTCTCCCAGCCTGGCTCCAGCCCTTGGAGCAGCTCCATGGCCTCCTCTGGACTCACTTTCAGCTTCCACCAACACAGACCCACAGGGCTGGGATGAAGCTTTTAACCCATGGCTCAGACATCCCAAATCCACACTTATCCCAGCCCACCACAGCTCCCAGCTCTTCCTAAACCCTCTGACAGCCCAGCCCAGGAGTTCTCAGGCTGCCAGAGTTCTGATCTGCCCAGCCTGACAGGAGAGGAGGGGAGGGGGAAGGGGAAGGGGAAGGGGAAGGGGAAGGGGAAGGGGAAGGGGAAAGGGAAGGGGAAAGGGAAGGGGAAAGGGAAGGGGAAAGGGAAGGGGAAAGGGAAGGGGAAAGGGAAGGGGAAAGGGAAGGGGAAAGGGAAGGGGAAAGGGAGGGGGGAAGGGGAGGGGAAGGGGGAAGGGGAAGGGGAAGGGGAAAGGGAAGGGGAAAGGGAAGGGGAAAGGGAAGGGGAAAGGGAAGGGGAAAGGGAAGGGGAAAGGGAAGGGGAAAGGGAAGGGGAAAGGGAAGGGGAAAGGGAAGGGGAAAGGGAAGGGGAAAGGGAAGGGGAAAGGGAAGGGGAAAGGGAAGGGGAAAGGGAAGGGGAAAGGGAAGGGGAAAGGGAAGGGGAAAGGGAAGGGGAAAGGGAAGGGGAAAGGGAAGGGGAAAGGGAAGGGGGGGAAGAGAAGGGGAAAGGGAAAGGGAAAGGGAAGGGGAAAGGGGAAGGGGAAAGGGAAGGGGAAAGGGAAGGGGAAAGGGAAGGGGAAAGGGAAGGGGAAAGGGAAGGGGAAAGGGAAGGGGAAAGGGAAGGGGAAAGGGAAGGGGAAAGGGAAGGGGAAAGGGAAGGGGAAAGGGAAGGGGAAAGGGAAGGGGAAAGGGAAGGGGAAAGGGAAGGGTTCATCCCTGCACACACATTCCTGCTGTTCAGGGGTACAGGCTGGCAATTAAAGCCAGGGAGAGGAGAAACTCAAAGGGAACTCAAAGGGCAAGGTCCTAGGAAAGGGCTCACCTGGAAAACAGAGGGGCAGCTGGAGGTCAGTGGGGAAAGGCAACTCCCACAAACAAACACCTCAGTTGGAAACAAAGCACCTGAGGGCCAAAGGGGCATAATTAGGGAAATTAAGACTCTAAAAAATTAATGGGTAACTGGAGCCATGGGGAATGACAGAACTGTGCCCTGCTGGAGTTCCAGGGCACTGCAGAGGCCAGGCAGGGGTGAGGTGGTGATGGCTCCCCACAGCTCCAAGCACATCCCTGCCCTACGGACAAACCCCAGGAGCTGCCACAAACACCAGCAAAGGGAGAGAAACACTCCAGGTGGAAGAAGAGAAGCAGAGGCTGGGGATCCACAACCCAACAGCTAAAGAGCCCTGTGCTGACCCCAGTTCTTTCCCTCCTTACTCACAGCAGTGTTTCCCATCCTACAGAATGGGAACATGCTCCCATCCCTGTGCTCATCCACCTCTGCCAGGCTGCCACAAACCCCCAGGGCTCACACCAGCCACACACACATCCCCAGTCCCCAGTAAGATATTTTTCCTCTGTCTGGCCTAACTGGAGCCAGTCTTTGCTCCAACTCGGCCCTGCACCAGCGCTGGGCTGTGACTCCTCTGCTTCCCAACCAGGACCATCCACATCCTCTCACAAATCTGTTCCTGACCAATCCATGGGCATTCCAAAAGGCTCCATCTCCATCAAAACTCTTGGCCAAACTCCTACCAAAATTGTGGCAGATCCAAAGCAGTGGCACCAGCAAATGAGCTGCAACCAACACATCCCATCAACCAATAACTGGGGAATAAACTCCAGGGAAAAGGACAATCCTGAGGTGTCCCCTGCAGCACACACTGCCAGGATCCCACTGCCACAGAGCCCACAGCACCGTGCTCTGAGAGCTGGGGGGATTTTTAATCACCTTGAACAGGGATGGCACCCACAGGGGCTGCCCCCAAACCCCAGCTGGGCGTCCTCAGGGACACCAAGGACCTTGTTCTGGTCACAGCATCGGGTTCCCATGGCAGAGGGGATGTTCTCCTCCTGGGAAAGCCAGGTTCTGCAGGGTGGACACCTCCTGCCATGCAATTCCCAGCCTGGCTGGATCCAAGCAAGGCCCAACACCTCTGGAAAGCCCCTTGGGGTCCCAAAGCCTGTTCAGCCTGGCAGTGTGACCCAACAAATGGGTGTGGGAGCCACAAACCACATCAATCCAACTGCTCATCCAAGGCTTATCCCATTTCCTGCCACCCCAGGAGAGAGCGGATACAAAACCCCACCTGAGCCCCCACTGCTGCTGGGGATGGGACCCCTGACAGGTGTCACAGCTCTGGGAAACTCCACAAAACACCTGCAACAACAGCAACGCCTCCAACACGGCTCCTTCAGGCTGGAGCTGTCTCACAGCTCCTTTTTATCCAGTCTGGGGCTTTTCACCCCTAAAGTCTCCAAGGAGGAGGCAGCGAGCACAGGATATCAGCCCAGCTGCCTCCCTGTCTGCTCCATGCCCACTTCCCAGATTATTCCACGCAGAGCCAAGAGCTGTCCCCATGGATGTGCCGTGCCTTGAGGTGGGTGGAGGGGTGACCCCGTGTCCCCCTGCCCTTGCAGAGGGTCGTGCCCCCAGCTCGGGGGCTCTGGCTGTGGCCAGGACACGGTGCCCGGGGGGCTCTGGCTGTGGCCAGGACACGGTGCCCGGGGGGCTCTGGCTGTGGCCAGGACACGGTGCCCGGGGCGCTGGGGAGCAGAGCCCGGGCCGATCCCCCCGGGATGGATCCGGGAGGGCAGCGCTGGGACACGGGGGAGGCTGCGGGGGGGACGCAGCCCGGGACACGGGGTCACAACGGGGACACAGCCCGAGGCAGGAGGACGCATCCCGGGGGTCCCAGTGGGGCCGCAGCCGGAGGGGCAGAGAGGAGCCCCAGCCCGGGCCGGGCGGGGGGGGGGGCCCGGGGCCGGGCCCGGGAGGACGCGGCGCGAACCCGGGGGGGGCCCGTCCCCGGTGCTCACGGGCGGAGTTCGGGGAAGGCGCCCGGAGCAGGAGAAGCTGCGGGTCCCGGCTCAGTCCCCGGCCCGGCCCGGCCCGGCCCGGCCCGCTCCGCTCCGCTCCGCTCCGTACCTGCCGCCGCCGCCGCCGCCACCGGAACTGAGCAGCGGGGAGCGCTTCCGGGGCGGGGCGGGGCCAACGCGGGTGGGCGGGGCCAGGGGCGGGGCCACGGCGGGAGGGGCGGGGCTGGGACCGGGAGCGGGACCGGGAGAGGGAATGGGAACAGGGAATGGGAAAAGGGAATGGGAACAGGGAATGGGAACAGGGAATGGGAACAGGGAATGGGAAAAGGGAATGGGAACTGGGAATGGGAAAAGGGAATGGGAAAAGGGAATGGGAACAGGGAATGGGAACAGGGAATGGGAACAGGGAATGGGAACTGGGAATGGGAACAGGGAATGGGAAAAGGGAATGGGAAAAGGGAATGGGAACAGGGAATGGGAACTGGGAATGGGAAAAGGGAATGGGAACAGGGAATGGGAAAAGGGAATGGGAAAAGGGAATGGGAAAAGGGAATGGGAACAGGGAATGGGAAAAGGGAATGGGAACAGGGAATGGGAACAGGGAATGGGAACAGGGAATGGGAAAAGGGAATGGGAACAGGGAATGGGAACTGGGAATGGGAACTGGGAATGGGAACAGGGAATGGGAACAGGGAATGGGAAAAGGGAATGGGAACAGGGAATGGGAAAAGGGAATGGGAACAGGGAATGGGAAAAGGGAATGGGAACAGGGAATGGAAACAGGGAATGGGAACTGGGAATGGGAACAGGGAATGGGAACAGGGAATGGGAAAAGGGAATGGGAACAGGGAATGGGAAAAGGGAATGGGAACAGGGAATGGGAAAAGGGAATGGGAACTGGGAATGGGAAAAGGGAATGGGAACTGGGAATGGGAAAAGGGAATGGGAACTGGGAATGGGAACAGGGAATGGGAAAAGGGAATGGGAAAAGGGAATGGGAACAGGGAATGGGAAAAGGGAATGGGAACAGGGAATGGGAAAAGGGAATGGGAACAGGGAATGGGAAAAGGGAATGGGAACAGGGAATGGGAAAAGGGAATGGGAACAGGGAATGGGAACAGGGAATGGGAACAGGGAATGGGAGACTCGGGATGGGGACAGGGATGGGGACAGGGAATGGGGACAGGGAATGGGGACGGGGATGGGGACAGGGACATGGGAACAGGGAATGGGCATAGGGACATGGGATGGGGATAGGGGGCAGGGACATAGGGTGGGGACAGGGATGGGGATAGGTATGGGCACAAGGAAGAGGACGGGGATGAGGAGAGGGATGGGCACAGGCATAGGAAAAGGGACAGGGACAGGGACAGGGACAGGGATAGGGGCATAAGATGGGGACAGGGGATGGGGACAGGGAATGGGGACGGGGATGGGGACAGGGGATGGGCCGTGGGATGGACCAGAGAGATATGGAGACAAGGGGACACCCCAGGGGTTGGGATGGAAGCAGGGGGGAAAAGGGCTTGGAGAGAGAGGAGAGGGCAAGACTTGGGAACTGAGGTCACACAGGGTGTGGGGGACAGGGTCACACCCTCCTGGTGTGTCCCCCTTTCCCAGCTGGGTGTCCCCACTCCTGGGGGCCCATAGGGTGGCCAGGACCTGTGGGGCACCGCCCGTCCCCCACCCACGGCCCCCCCATGGCCCCAGGCTGGTGGGGAATGGCCGGGAGCAGGAGCAGGGCGGGCACAGAGCTGCTCAGGGCTGGCCAGCGCCTGCTGTCCCCTGTCCCAGCACTTCCCAAGGATGTCACCAGCGGCCTGGCCGAGGCTGGGGGTGCTCAGCCTCCCTCTCCCTCCTGGATGCTCCTGGAGCTGCTTCCGGGACTTCTGTGGGATGAGGGAATGGGACAGCAGGGACACCATGGCTGCTCCTGGGATCTGTGCTCCTGTCTGCTGATTGGCTGGGATCTGTGCTCCTGTCTGCTGATTGGCTGGGATCTGTGCTCCTGTCTGCTGATTGGCTGGGGCAATGATTATGGGGCTGGCTGCTGATTGGCTGGGATCTAGAGACCTGTGTGTTGATTGGCTGAGATCACTGGGTCTGGCTGCTGATTGGTTGAGCTGTCAGTACCTGCCCACATGTTGAGCTCCGTGTGTGCTGATTGGCTGGGCGGTCTGTGACTGCTGATTGGTCATTGGTTCATATGGGCTGACTGGCCGGGCTCTCTGTGAGTGCTGATTGGTGGGATGGTACCTGAGTGCTGATTGGTGGGATGGTACTGAGTGGTGATTGGTGGGATGGTACCCGAGTGCTGATTGGCTGGGTGGTCTGTGCAGTCCCAGGTTCCAAGGGCAGGTTTGGGGGGGGTCACATCCCTCTACCTCATCCCCATCCCCATCCCCATCCCCACCCCCTGTAATCCCCATCCCCACCCCATCCCCATCCCCATCCCCATCCCCACCCCCTGTAATCCCCATCCCCATCCCCATCCCCACCCCCTCCCCCTGTAATCCCCATCCCATCCCCATCCCCATCCCCATCCCCACCCCCTGTAATCCCCATCCCCATCCCCATCCCCATCCCCACCCCCTGTAATCCCCATCCCCATCCCCATCCCCATCCCCACCCCCTGTAAACCCCATCCCCATCCCCACCCCCTGTAATCCCCATCCCCATCCCATCCCCATCCCCATCCCCATCCCCTGTAATCCCCATCCCCATCCCCATCCCCATCCCCATCCCCTGTAAAACCCCATCCCCATCCCCATCCCCATCCCCATCCCCATCCCCTGTAAACCCCATCCCCATCCCCATCCCCATCCCCATCCCCACCCCCTGTAATCCCCATCCCATCCCCATCCCCTGTAAACCCCATCCCCATCCCAGCCGGGCTGGCAGACCCGGCCCTCCCATCCCCTCCCTGCCCTGGTCCCCAGGGGACCCTCCCAGCACCCACCCCCGCCCAGCCCCGGTCAGTGCCTGACCCCGGGGGGACACAGAGTGAGGCCCACACCCCAGGGTCGCTGCCCTGGCATCCCACCCTTGGAGGGGGTGTCTGCGCCCCCCTTTCTTCTTCACACCGGGGTGGGGACCTGCTCTGAACCGGCTGCTCCCAGCTCCCTTCCCAGAGTCCCACTCTATTCCTGGGGATCCCTCTCTATTCCCAGGTGTTCCTCTCTCTGCCCAGGGAGTCCACGCTCACATCAGGGGGCTCCCCACTCCCTTTCCATGGGGTCCTCGCCCTGTTCTCGCGGGTCCCACCTCCTTTTCCGAAGGTCCCACCCTCTATTCCTCTTATCCCCCTCTCTGCTCGAAGGGTCCATACTCTCTTCAGGGGCTCTCCACTTCCCACTCTGTCCTGGGGTGTCCCTGCTCCCTTCCCGGAGCTTCCATTCCCTATTCCCAGCGGTCCTGCTCCCTGCCCGAGGGATGTGTTCTCCTTTGAGGAGCACCCTCCTCCCGTCCCAGGGGTCCCGTTATCTTGCCCGGGGGGGTCCGTGCTCCCTTCGGGAGCTCTCCACTCCCTTCCCGGTGCTCTTGTTTTCTCCTCCCGGATCCCGCTGTGCCCCAGAGTCCCCGTTCTCCTGCCAGGGGGAATCCGCTCCTTTCTGGTGCAGCTCCCGCTCCCCACCTGGGCGTGGCAGCGGGGTCCCCCCGCACCCGCGGGGCTGCGGCGGCGGCGCGGGGCGGTGCCGGTGCCGGTGCCGGTGCCACCCCCGCTGCCAGTGGCGGGGCGGAGCGGCAGCCCCGAGCGCTATAAAGCTCTGCGGCCGCGCCGGTGCCGCAGCGAGGGCGGGGGTCGCCATGAGCCTGATGCTGGAGACGCTGCTGGGCCCCCCGGGGGGGCTCCGCAAGGAGCCGGGCCGCGCTCCCCCGCGCTCCGCCGCCTCCAGCGGCTTCTACTCGTGGCCGACCCCGGTGGTGGGACGGGCGCGGGGCGCGGGGGGCGGCGGCGGCAGCGCGGCCGCGTCCTCCACCGAGAGCCTGGACTCGCTGAACGGCGAACCGCGGGCGCGCAACGAGAAGGAGCTGCTGCAGGTGCTGAACGACCGCTTCGCCGGCTACATCGAGCGGGTGCGGGCGCTGGAGCAGCAGAACCGGGCGCTGGCGGCCGAGGCGGCGGCGCTGCGGCAGCAGCAGGCGGGGCGCTCAGCCATGGGCGAGCTGTACGCCCGGGAGCTGCGGGACATGCGGGGCACCGTGCTGCGCCTGGGCGCCGAGAAGGGGCAGCTGCGGCTGGAGCGGGCGCGCCTGGCCGAGGACGTGGCGGCGCTGCGGGGAAGGCTGGAGGACGAGGCTCGGCAGCGCTCGGAGCTGGAGGCGGCGGCCCGCGGGCTGGCGCAGCGCTCGGCGCAGGAGGAGCGGGCGCGGGCGCCGCTGGAGGAGCGAGCCCGGGCCCTGCGGGAGGAGGCGGAGCAGCTGCGGAGGCAGCACCGAGCCGAGGTGGGAGCGCTGCTGCGCGGGGCGCGCCCCGAGCTGCCCGCGGAGCCCCCCGCGTCCCTGCGGCCCGGAGTCACCGCCGCGCTCCGCGACCTGCGCGCACAGCTGGAGGGCACAGCGGCCCGCAGCACCCTGCAGGCCGAGGAGTGGTTCCGCGGTGAGTGTGAGGGTGTGGCCGCCGAACGCGTCCGCAGCATCCCCGTACCTCTCCGGGGATGTACCCTGGGCTGCAGCGCCCCGGGATGCGGTTGGAGCAAGGGGAGCGAGGGAGTCCCCAGGGATGCGGGGACCCCCCCGCTTTCTATATCGTGTTAGGGTGCCCCCACCCCGGCAGGTGCAGAGACCCCTCCCACCTCTACTGTGCTCCTGGAGGGTGTTGGGATACCCCAGAGGGTGCAGGGACCCCCCATATATTGTGTTGGGGGTGGGCATTAGTGCCCCCCCCAGGAGTGTGCAGGGACCCCCAGATATCCAGCGCCCTGGGAGGGCTTCAGGGTGACCCCACCCCTGCCACCAGCACCTCCAGTACCTGCGGGAGCGCTGCCCGAAACCCCCTCTGCCCCGCAGTGAGTTTCGAGGAGGATTCCAGCATCACCGGCCCTGCACCCCGCAAGTTTTTGGGGTGCCGGCCCCCCCGATGCTGCAGGGTGTTGTGCTGGTTCCTCTCAGCCGGGGTGAGGCCGGGGCTTTGCAGTGCTGGGGGGGGCGGTACCGCATCCCTGGCGCGGGAGGGGAGGACAGGGAGGGGCCCTTCCTGGAGGGGGTGGAGGGGACACTACGGCCCGGGGGGCGCGGGGTGGGGTCGGTACCGCGGGCAGAGCCCCCCGGTTGCGCAGGGCGGCTCCAGCACCGCGGACAGCGGCGGTTCAGCACCGCGGGCAGCGGCAGCGCCGAGCCAGGGGAGCCCGTCCCGCGGGGCGGGGGCTGCTCCGGGAGCCGCAGGATCGCTGTTCCCCGTTCCTGTCCCCTCATTCTGTGCCCCTCTTCGTCCCCTGGGGTGTCCGCAGGGCGCTGCGGCAAAACCCCCCCGCCCCGGGCCGGGGTTGGCGTGTCTGGGATGCGGCAGGGAGGCAGCGCCGTGGGGCAGGGGGCTGTGACACAGCTGAAAGGGAGGCGGGGGCTGCAGCAAGGATCTGCACTGGGTGAAGTCCAGGATGGCAGAAACACCCCCGAGCTCGTCTTTCCCGCCCTTCTTCACCTCCTGGCAGAGCTGGAGCGAGAGGTGGGGAAGGCAGAGCGCTCAGGGAGCCTGGGATAGCTCTGCAGAGGACAGGGATGTGTGGCATGGACAGGTTTGAGTTTCCCCAAGGACGGGAGGCTTCAGCCTCCTTCCCTCCCGCCCTGCAGCTTCTCTTTTCCACTGCAGTGAGGCTGGACAAGCTCTCGGAGGTGGCCAAGGTGAACACGGATGCCATGCGCTTGGCCCAGGAGGAGATCTCCGAGTACCGCCGGCAGCTCCAGGCCAAGACCACCGAGCTGGAAGCCCTCAAAGGGACCCAGGAATCGCTGGAGAGGCAGAGGCAGGACTCAGAGGAGCGCCATCATGCAGATGTCCTGTCCTACCAGGTACCGTGGCGCAGTGGGCAGCAGCCCAGGCTGGGGAGGAGCAGTGCTGGGATTTTGGCTTCAGGGATGTGAAGTTGTTGTGGCAAATGCTCGGGGAGAACTGGCCTGGCCCAGCCTACAGGGATCAGGAACCCAGAGCCTGAGCTGGTGTCCGGGCTCTTGTGGCTCTCAGCACCCCTGGAGCTGCCCCGTGGCTCTGCCTGGTTACAAAAATCATGGAAGTGTGTCCAAACATCCCGTCCCCCAGACCTGGGAAGTGAGGGCTGCCTTGGTGGCCTTGGACTGAAGTGCTGTCCCCATCAGCCTCCAGCTGCAGTTCAATTTCCACTGGACTCACCCAAGTCCTGGGAGCATTCCCACAGCTTGTCCCTGCTGGAGGGAGTGCTGGGAGGGGCTCAGCTGGAGAGCAGCTCCTTGCTCAGGGCGTGCAGGGCTCCTGCCAGGTCCCCCAAAGTGACTGGACACCCTGGGACCACCCCTGGCTGTGTCCCCTTCCCTGTGTGTCTGCAGGACGAGGCGGCTGCAGACTCCTCTCCGCTGGTGCTGGAGACCAGGGGACCCTTTAGGGGTGCTCTGTGTCCCCCTGCTCCTGGGGACTGTGCCATGTGTCCTCCTCTCCCCAAATTATTGCTCTGTCTGCCCACAGGAAACCATCCAGCAGCTTGACAGCGAGCTGAGGAACACCAAGTGGGAGATGGCAGCTCAGCTCCGGGAGTACCAGGATCTGCTCAACGTCAAAATGGCCCTGGACATCGAAATCGCTGCCTACAGGTACAGGGGGGGCAGGGGAAGGTGTGGGGGGTCTCAGGCAGGTCTGCTCGAGGTCCCTTGTTAACACCTGGGCTCTTTTTGGTGACTCCAAAGCCACGGTGGGTAATGTCCAGTTGGGTGACTCAGTGGTGTGTGGAGGGAAGGGCAAGGAAAGCTGCTCATCCCAGGCCACAGGAGCAGGAGGATCATCCAGGATGGAGCAGGGAGGGGGACAGAGCTGCAGGACATTGCTGGTAGCTCCTGGTCGTGGGAGGAGATGAGAAGCCGTCACTGAGTGCCCTGCTCTGATCTCTCCCTGGCAGAAAGCTCCTGGAAGGGGAGGAATATCGGCTTGAGACTGGCATTGGCATGCTCTCCTACCCCGAGGTGGTCCCCAAGCCCCCCAGCATCACCACCAGCATCAAGGTGAAGAGCGAGGAGAAGATCAAGGTGGTGGAGAAATCAGAGAAGGAGACGGTGATTGTGGAGGAGCAGACAGAGGAAATCCAGGTGACTGAGGAGGTCACAGAGGAGGAGGAGGCTGAGAAAGAGGCTGAAGAGGAAAAAGCTGAAGAGAAGGAGGGGGAGGAAGAAGAAGAGGAGAAAGCTGAAGAAGAGGGTGAAGAAAAGGCCAAGTCCCCCTCAAAGGAGGAGCCCAAGACCCCAGAGAAACCCAAGTCCCCCGCAAAGGAGGAGCCCAAGACCCCAGAGAAACCCGAGTCCCCCTCAAAGGAGGAGGCCAAGACCCCAGAGAAACCCAAGTCCCCCGCAAAGGAGGAGCCCAAGACCCCAGAGAAACCCGAGTCCCCCTCAAAGGAGGAGGCCAAGACCCCAGAGAAACCCAAGTCCCCCGCAAAGGAGGAGGCCAAGACCCCAGAGAAACCCGAGTCCCCCGCAAAGGAGGAGCCCAAGACCCCAGCAGTCAAGTCCCCTGAAAAGCCCCCGACCCCCTCCAAGGAGGGGGCCAAGACCCCACTTGTGAAATCCCCAGAAAAACCTGCAACCCCCTCAAAGGAGGAGGCAAAGAGCCCGGCTGTGAAGTCCCCAGAGAAACCCCCAACCCCCTCAAAGGAGGAAGCCAAGACTCCAGCTGTCAAATCCCCTGAAAAGCCACCAACACCCTCAAAAGAGGAGGCCAAGACCCCGACAGTGAAGTCCCCAGAGAAACCTGCACCTCCCTCAAAGGATGAGGCCAAGACCCCAACAGTGAAATCCCCAGAGAAACCCACACCCCCCTCAAAAGAGGAGGCCAAGACCCCGACTGTCAAATCCCCGGAGAAACCCCCGGCCCCCTCTAAAGAAGAGGCCAAGAGCCCGGCTGTGAAGTCTCCAGAGCCACCGGCAACTCCCTCAAAAGAGGAAGCCAAACCCCCATCTGTCAAATCCCCAGAGAAGCCCCCAACCCCCTCAAAGGAGGAGGCCAAGCCCCCGGCTGTGAAGTCCCCAGAGAAGCCCCCAACCCCCTCAAAGGAGGAGGCCAAGCCCCCGGCTGTGAAGTCCCCAGAGAAAGTCAAATCTCCTGTGAAGGAGGAGGCCAAGTCTCCGCAGAAGGAAGTGGCCCCAGCCAAGGAGCCGAGCCCTGCTCCGAAGGAGCCAAAGGCCCCCGCCAAGGAGGAGCAGCCCAAGGAGGTGAAGGCTCCCTCCAAGCCCGAGGAGGGTAAGAAGGAGGAAGCTCCCAAGAAGGATGTCCTGGCCAAGGCAGAGGAGAAACCCAAAGAGAAGGCGGCTGCTGTGCCAGAGCCTCCAGCTCCACAAGCCAAAGAGACCGAGCCAAGCCCCAAACCCGCTGAAGAGGGAAAAGCCGAGGAGGCTCCAGCAAAACCTCAGCAGGAGGTCAGCAAGGCAGCCAGCAAGGAGGCTGAGAAGCCAAAGGCTGAGGAGAAGGTGGAGGAGGCCAAGAAGAAAGTAGAAGAACCAAAGAAGGAGAAGGTGGAGGAGGCCAAGAAGGAGAAGGTGGAGGAGCCCAAGAAAGTGGAGGAGCCCAAGAAGGAGAAGGCAGAGGAACCCAAGAAAGTGGAGGAACCCAAAGCTAAAGCAAAACCCAAAGATGAGCCCAAAGCCAGTAAGGAACCCCCCAAAGCCGAGGCTCCCTCCAGCAAGGAGGGCACAGCCCCAGAGCCAGGGAAGAAGTGATGGAAGAGTCCCAGGCGCCGAAGGCACCTCCGGGCACGGGAGCTGCTCCGCTCCCTGCGATGGCTGGGCCCGGGGTGGGACCCCAGGGACCCCCAGGCCAGGCTTTCCCTTAGCAATAGGTCCGTGAGAGCCCCTCGGGTGGGCGACTGCTTCCCTCGCAGAACGTGATACTCGCCGAGCGCCACATTTAAACACTTGAATTATAACCCAGGAGAAGAGGGGGGACCCCCAGGGGAGCCCCACAGCCCTTCTCCTCTTAAGTGCATTTATTTAATGTATGTGCAATGGATGGATGAGTGCAATGCAGAGCTGTAGCTGCTTGGGGGGGCTGGCGGGGTCCTGCCCTGCCCTGGGGGGTGACAGTCCCTCTGGGCAGAGGTGGGAGAGGAGCTGCTGGAATGCTCACAGACACACACGGTGCACCAGGAACCTCAGCCCACTGATCTTTGCTTTCTGTGCAATAACCAAATAAAAGTGCTTACGGAAACACCCTGGCTCTGCTGGCTTGTGCTGGGGAGAAGACAGGGAGGGAAGGTGGGAATGCAGGGCTGGGATCTGTCACCCAGGGCTGGGGGGGGTGACATTTCCAGAGGGGAAACACACCCCACAGCAGGCACAGAGGACCCTGTGTCCTGAGGATGGAAAGAGGGGCAGCCCTGCTGCGCTTCCCAAAGTATTTCAGTGTGTTTTTCCCCTTCCTTCTTTTTTTAAAGCGTGGCTCCCGAGGGGCTGGGAGAGCCTGGTTTAACCCAAGGGCTGCGGCACAGCCTGGCACTGCAGCACTGCACTGAGGGCAGGGGCTGGGGGGAGCAGCAGAGGGGCTGCCAGCCCTCCTGGGGGACAAATCACTCCCAGGGGAGACACGGAGAGCCTGGGAGGAAGGAGGGACAGTGATTTTGGGAGAGGGGATGGAACCCCCACTCAGCAGTGCCAGGGAGGGGGCACATCCCAACTCCCTGATGCCAAGCTGGGATGCTGAGATGTCCCAACCCTCATCCTGCCTCTCCCAGGACCCCGCTCTGCTCCCCTCCAAGCACAAGGAGCAGAGAAGCCCCCCAGGATGCAGGGATTATGCCAAGTGGATGGCAGCCAACTGGCAAGGACAGGCTGGGGCTGCAGTGCGGGCTCTGGAAAAGGGCTATTTTTAGCCACCTCAGTTTTTAGCCGTCTCAGCTCCCCAGTGCCTGTGGTGGGGAGGGATGTCAGGAGGCAGGGAGTGTCCCTGGAAAGGTTGTCAGAGCCCAGGGATGGGACACAGGGCTTGCTGCAGCCCTCACAGGTCTCTCATCCCAGACCTCTGCACAGACAAGGCACCCACACATTTTTTTCTTTAGCTCAGTTTAATCCCTTTGACTACAAAACCTTCAAACAAAACCCAAAATATTGTAAAAGGAGCAGAAATGTCAGGATGGGGACACTCCTCCCACAGAGTGAAGGAGTCCCATCCCAGAATGATGCCCAGGGCTGCTCAGCGATGGCTGAAGAACCCCTGGGGGTAGTTGAACTTGAAGGGTTTCAGGCGCAGGGGACCCCTGGAAGAGAAGAGGGAGAGACTGTGACCCACAGGGAACAGGAACATCCCATGGCATCCACAGGAAATCAAATCCTGGGCTACTGCCCTGCTGTGGGGGCAGATCCCTCTAGGACAGGCTTCTAGGGGGGCTCCACAGAACAGCAATGCCACCACCAGAGTCCCTGCCAGCAGCCTCAGTCCCCAGGCAGCTCCCACCTGACCAGGCGCAGACACATCTTCTCCTGGGGGAATTCCTTGGGTCCCTCCACGCTGGGATCGTGGGGCTCTGTCTCCAGGTACACGTCCAGCACCATGCACAGGCGCTGCAGCTGGTTGGTGAGGAGCTGGTAGCCAGGTTTGGGCCCCCACAGCTCCTTGTAGTAGACATTGACCTCCCTTTCCATGGCCTGGAAAACAGGGATGAGGTTGGGACGGGCTTGGATCTCTGCTCCGCATTCCCAGGTGGGTCCAGCCACCAGCTCACCCCAACACTCCCTTTTTACAAACACAGAAGTGCTGGGGACACCCCCAAAAACCCAGTCCCCAGCCCGCAGTACCCGAATGTTGTCGTCGTTGCTGCTGTTCCGCTCTCCCTTCCAGTTCAGGCACAGGCTGAAGACGGGAGGCAGCGTGGAGTAACCGGGATTCAGCACCACGGCCGCCTGGAGCTTGGCTGAGCAGGGAAAAGGTGTCACTCACAGGGCCTCCAGGTGAATATCCATGAAGACTGCCAGAAGCTGCCCTGGGATGGGGATTGGGAATTCCCAAGGGAAGGAAAAGCGCCTACCTGTTCCCCTCTCTATCAGGGCCATGTAATAGAGGTGAGTGTCTTCAGCCAAGCCGGCCTCTATCACATCCTTAGTGTAGGGCAGCTCCTAAGGAGGAGGAGGAATGATGGCTGCAGTGCCATGTGGGAGCTGGAAGGGAAGGATTCAGCCTCGTGCTCAGCACTTACAGCATAATCCTCGTAGGGAATGGCAGTCCACTTCACCAGGCGCGAGACGATTTTGGTCGGGAAGAGCTGCTGGCACTCGCTGGACACCGGCACAACACCGTGCTCTGAAAGCAAGGACAGGGCCCCTGAGCAGGGCAGGGCTGGGGACACAGCTCTGTCACCATCCTGCAGTGGGGACACTCCCAAAGCAGGGCCTGGGGATGATGTTGTCCTTCAGAAGCTCCATCAAGTGCCCAGCAGGGGATCCCACGGGATCCCACAGCATCCTGCAGCCCCACTGGATCCCTGGCCTGCAACCCCACTTCATTCCCGGCTCGTGATCCCACTGGACCCCCGGGCTGCTTGGCAGGCACACAACATGCATGGTGTGCAGTTCACCTCCCACCACATCCCAAACCACTTCCCAACGCTGGGATGGACATTCCCAAAAAGGTGCTGGGCACTGAAGGGGCAGAACCTTCCTCTGCCACCCAAAATGGGCACTCCCTTCATTCCAAGGGCTGAGGGAACAACTGAGAATGCTGAGGGTGGCACTGCCACCCGTCAAAGGTGACATCAGCCAGCTGATGTCTCCTCTCCTGTGATTGCTGCTGCTCCACTCTCCCTCCCAGTTCAGGTCCTGGCTGAAGATGGGCAGCAGCTTGGAATAACTGGGATTCAGGACCATGGCACCTGGCTGAGCAGGGAAGAGATGCTTCCCTGCATCAGGACCCTGCCACTGCACCCCTGTCCCCAAGGAATGGGCAGGACCCTGCCACTGCAGCGCTGGCCCCAGGGAAGGGTGGGGAGCCCAGCTCTCACCCAGGGATGCAAACTGCTTGTGCAGGGCCAGGCGGGACTGCAGGCGGCTCCGGAGCAGCTTCACCGTCAGCTCCATGTGGCTGGCACTCAGGGAATTGTCAGCAGCCACCGTGTGCTGTGGGCAGGAGGGATGTCAGGCCAGGAGCCACATCCCCACAGGGACAGGCACCCAGTATTCAGTGTCACAAAAAGGGCTTGGACTATCAAGTGTGACACGAAATATGTCAGCATGCCCCCCCCCCACGCCCAGCCCAGCTCAGACTGTCCCAGCCATGGTTTGGGAGCAGCTGGTGCCAGCAGGGGGACTGACAGGACCCCAAATCTCAGCCCAGTGTCGTGGAGGAGAGAGGAGGGGTTTGTGCCATGCCTGAGGCTGATCCTTGGGGAAATGCAGGCCACCCAGCTTCTGCACCCACACGTAGGGGTGTCCCAGCTCTGTCATGTAGTCACTCAGGGTCAGGATGCTGTGGGGACAATGAGGAAGGGTCTCATCAAGCCAGGGAGGATTTGCTGTGCTGGAGCAAGGATCTAATGGCAATGGTCTGGGTGACACTCACCCCACTTTATCGAACTGGAACTGGTTGGCCGGGTTGGGCGTTTTCCTCCCGTGGTCCCCTGGATAGAGGCAGTTGAGGAGGGAGTCTGGGGAGAGCAGGTCCCTGGCAGAAAGAGGGGAGAGGTCAATCAGCAGCACTCTGGGCTCTTCATTCCTCCATGAACAGGCTTCAAGCCCAGAGAAAGGGATTATGAGCTTTGTGAGTTCAAGACCAGAATGACTCTCCCATAACTACACTCCAAAAGGAGAGCTGTCTCCTCCCTGCCTGGAAGATGGAAATCACAGGGCACCAGCTCCTGCTCATCCAGGAAGCTGCTCCCTGCAGTGCCATAAAATTCCTCATGTCTGACTGTACACACAAGACCGAGCAAGCACAAGAGGCTGTGTAGGATTTGGGGTCTGGCTCAAGGCACAGCCTCCCTGGTTTGAGGTAACATGGCCAGGGGAAGCAGGAGCGAGGGAATGCCCTGCACAGGATCTCCAGCTGCTGTCACAGAGGGTTTGGGGTGTCTGCAGCATGAAGAGAAACCCAACAGGATGAGGAGGCTGCATATGGGACAGGCTGGGAGGCAGCACTTGCTCCCAGGCAAGCCCAGACCAGCCTCTCCCACCTCCCTCTTCCTCAGGCACCTCCTGTCGCAGGGAGAGCCACCAGAGAGCTGGCAGCTGGTGGGAGCTCCCTGGGCAGGCTCCCAAAGCTGCCACTTCAGCTTTTCCTCACACCAATCAGGCTCTGGGGAGCACGGGGAGAGGCAGCTGCATCTCTGGAGCTCAGGACAAGGTGACCTCAGCAGCAGTCAGGTGAGGGAGCTGCCAGGCTCTGCCTGTGGGAGGGAGGCTGAAAATGTCAGGACAGGCTTTTCCCCAGTTCCTGACAGCTCTGGAACTGCTGAGACATTCCCACACTCCTTGACTCTGGCTTGTCATGGCTGAGGAGAGGGGGAGGAAGGTGCTTGGGCTGTGCGGGACTCCTGAACCCACGGGGGAAGAGGGGCCCCTGCCTGATGAGCTTTGGGCTGTGTAGGGTTCCCAAACCCCATGGAATCACTGCCTGATGAGCTCCAGGCTCTGCAGGGTTCCCAAACCCCATGGAATCACTGCCTGATGAGCTCCAGGCTCTGCAGGGCTCCTGGATCCCATGGAATCACTGCCTGATGAGCTCCAGGCTCTGCAGGGCTCCTGGATCCCATGGAATCACTGCCTGATGAGCTCCAGGCTCTGCAGGGCTCCTGGATCCCATGGAATCACTGCCTGATGAGCTCCAGGCTTGCTGCCCACAGGGCTCTCCTTACCCAGCACTGATGGCTGTGGTCATCTCCATGGCAGTGGTCACCTTGGCTTTCACTGTCATGATATTGAGGTTCATCAGGTAGTGGAAGGTCAGGTGAAGCACGTTCTCATCTGCCCACACAGAAGGGGTGACATTGGTGGCTGCTCCAGTTCAGAGAAAGCCCTCCACACTTTCAGCTCCCCCCAAGGTCCCCAGGGTGCTGCTGGGGTCAGTCCCTGAGCTGCTGTCACACCCCAGAGCCTCTCACCTTTGCACTTCAGGTCGAGGGTGACTGACAAGGGGTGTCTCTTCAGCATCTCCTTGCGTTTGTCATCCAGCTGCACGCCCAGGGTGGGCCTGCGCCGCTTCTGGGGAGGCAAAACAGCTGTCAGAGCCTTCTCCTGCTCCTCACCAACCCATGGACCTCCCCAGCCCACAGCTCTTTCCCTCCAGTCCAGTTCCACAATCCCCCAGCAGCACAGCCACAGCTGCCCTGGGGAGGGACAGGAGCAGGAAACCCTCACTCAGTTCCAGTTCCTGTCATTCCTTCAGCTCCAAGGAATGTCTCCACTCCTGGGACACAAAGCCAATGACCTGCTGGCCCAAAAGCTTTCCCACTGCAAGAGGCAGAACCTAGAATCACTGAATCCTTTGGGTTTGAAAAGCCCTCTGAGAACATTGAGTCCAACTGCTCCTGCAGTACTGCCAAAGCCACCACTGCCCCATGTCCCCAGTGCCACAACCAGAGCTGTTCAATCCCTCCAGGGATGGGGATCCACCCCTGCCCTGGGCAGCTGTGCCAGGCTGGACAGCTCTTTATGTGAAGGATTTTTCCCAATATCCTCCTCTGGCAAACTCTCCTCTCCTCCTGTCCCTGTTCCCTGGGAGCAGAGCCCGACCCTCCCCGGCTGTCCCCTCCTGGCAGGGAGTTGTGCAGAGCCAGAAGGGCCCCCTGAGCCTCCTTTTCTCCAGGCTGAGCCCCTTTCCCAGCTCCCTCAGCCGCTCCTGGGGCTCCAGCCCCTTCCCCAGATCTGCTCCCTTCCCTTTACCCTTCCCCACAGAACAGCTCCATGCACTTGGCTCTGCTGCTGGGTGGTGGGAATGGAGACCCAGAGCCCCTTCAGGCTTTGCTGCTGGGAGCAACCAGCACCTCCAGCCTACCCTCAGCATCCAGCAGGAATTTTCTGTAGGAGAAACACTTCCTCCAAGGAGTGCTGAACAAGCCCTGGTGCAGAGAATGCTTTTGGCACAGGATGGACACGAATCCCTCCCTGTTGGACACCCGCTCCCTGCCCTCAGGCTATTTATACAAAGTGGAGCAGCTCCAGCCGGAGAGCTGCAGGGCAGGACGGGACACGAGAGGAGCAGCTCTGTACCCTGGCTGCTCCTGCATTTGGGACACCAACTGGAAATGGCAGCTGCCTCCTCCCAAGAAAGGTCAGGATTTGACATCACTGCACTTCCACACACACACACAGCCTGCAGGGGCAGTTCCCAGCCCCAGCTCTCCCAGTACCTCCCCTGATGCAGTGCTGGGAGAGGACCCGGGGGGGGACAGAGCTGTCCCTTACCGTGGTTTGCTCCTCCTCTGCGTCGGAATCGCTCTCATCATCTGTGCACAGAGAGAGGGGTGTCAGCAGGGACTGCCCAGGGCTCAGCTCTCCCACCACCAGCAGCACCAGCAGGGATTTTTCCAAGCCCATGGCTTCCCCTGACCCCCTCTCTCAACAAAAACGGGATCCCAAGAGCTGCAGGCACACAGGAACAAGTCCCCAGGGCAACAGCAAAACTCACCCTGCGAGTCTTCAGGTGGCTTATAAAGGGCCTTGGCTTCCTCCACACTCCCTTCAATGGCCACCACCAACTTCTTATCTTCAGATGAGACAGAAAAAATGTGTTAGGAACCCCATTCCTGCTGCAAAGGCAGTGGGCAGAGCAGCCCTGCCCCAAAAGCTCCTGATTCCTGGTGAAGGAAGCTCCAGCAAAAGGCCAGTGGGAAGAGCAGTTGCCTGGAAGGTTCTGGGAGGCCACCACTGAGCTGGATCTCCTGGGCAGGATGGTGTGAGAGGATGGAAAATGCTGGGTTTTGAGGGACTCTCCCTGGAAATTGTAAGGGCCAAATCTTTATTAAGAGCCAAGAGACGTTGGGGTCTGGCTGGGACAAGCAGGGACTGAGGACTGGTGTCACCATGGCTGCATCTGCAGAGGTGTGCAAAGGCCAGTGGGATTCCTGATCTCATCCAGGAAATCTCTCCCAACTCAAGGAGGCTCCAGAAATCCCCATAAAATACAAAGCTTCCTGAGGGGATGAAGGTTTCCAGGTGAGCTGTGGGAATGGCCTCTACAAGGCCTGGGGTCCCCCATAGGTGGCACAAGGCAGTGGGTGACAGCTCTGGGGAAGTTGTGACAGCTCACAGGCTGCAAGGACATCCCTGCTGACCTTGGGAAGGGGGGAAGGGGTGGGAAGGGAGCTTCCCAAGCACTTCTTCCAGCGAGGCAGCTGAGCAAACAAGGTTTCAAATGCTGCTGCCTCACTGCGCTGTGGGGCCACCCCGCTGCTCTGCGCTCAGCAGAACCCAACAGCAGAGCAGACAGCAGGGAAAGACCCCCAAAAAGTGGTGATTCCTGCAGGCAGGAGTGAAATCTGGCCCGTGGGGGGCACTGCCCCTCGGTGCTCACCACAGGCCTGTCCGTAGGCACTGGCTTGGACGAAGAGGACATAGAGAGGCGGCGGGAGGTGCCGGGCGGTCTCGTACTGCTTGTGAGCCTGGTCAAAGGGCATGAACAGGTACTCCTGGACAGGCAGGGAGGCCTGGGGAATGACAGGGAGAGCCTTCATCACTGGGAAGGGAACAGCTCATCCTCCTCACCCCAAGAGAACAGGAGATGAAGCCGGCCCAGCAGCAGTGGTGCAGGGTTAAACATGGAGAGCCCCAGGAAAGGGCTGGCAGCTGCCCCTGCTGGGAAAGTTTCGGATCTGGAAATAACCCAGTTCCTTCTCCTGTTCTTCCCTCCCAAGGCAGTCACAGGGGGCTGGAACTGCGTGGGGCTCTCCAGGGAAAGGCCCATTTAGCAGCTCCTGCAGCTGCAGTTCTGCAGGAATTGCCGCATAAATAAAAAAGGAGACTCAGGATCTGCCCCTCGCCCACCCCGAGTGGGAATGAAACATCTCAGAACCCAAACCAGCCCAGGACTGTGACCTCCCGCAGGGCTCAGGTACCTGCATGATGCTGTTGAGTCGAGGCTGGAGGCTGCTCAGATATTCCTTCTTCACCTCGATCTCCTTCAGGATCTTCTCCTTGCTGGTCAGACACTCCTTGTACTTCTCTGCCAGCCTAGGGGTGGGAATTCTGTCACTGCCACCCACCACAGCCACAGCTCTAAACCTGCTGAGGTTCATCCACCCTGGATTAACCTGTCAGCATTCCTGCCCTGACACAGGGAACCAGGAGAACTCAGACACGAAGCAAACACAGAGCTCCTAAAGCCACGGGCGAGTGGAGGCAGGAAGGAACTGACTGGAGATGGAAAACAAACAAGGAAAAGGGGAAGCTCAGCCTCATGCTGTGCTCCATGGAGGGGCAGCAACTGGATCTTCCCTCAGGAGATCTGCTCCCACACCAGCTCTGCTGCCAGCAGCCATGACCCCTCCAAGCTCCCTAAGAGACTTTGTCACTTCCTATCCCCAGAGTCACTTCATGTCACACAGACAAGGTTCAGTAGAGAAAGCCCAGGAAAATGCAAGCCCACCACGATGCTCTGAGCCCTGGATGCACTCGTGTTTAGGGAGAGCACAGCAAATCTCCTTATTGCTCTTGATTGCAAGCCCTTTCCCAGCAGGAGCAGGGAAGCTGGATGTGGAAGTGACCTGCTCAGGACAAGGGTTCTCCAAGGGGGAACAGACCTGACTGTGCAGAACTTGGATTCTGTTCCCAAGCAAAACTGTATTTGTGAGGGTGAATGCACATCCCAACAGGCTCCAGTGAGCTCCAGTGCTCACACATCTTCCCAAAACAGAGCTACTGGAACCACTCCAGAGGCACCTCACACAAGGTGGAGAGGAATCCAAAGCCAATCCAAGGGGGTTGCACAGCTAAAAACACCAATATAAATTATGGACAGATGTTGACAACCCCAATAACATCAGAAAATGCCCAAAGCACCACTGGCATCTGCTCTTGAGCAGCTGAACAGGCCATATCCCACCTCAGCAGCGACTGGAGATGGACAAGAGCATTCCTTAGACACCACAGTGAGGACTGGGAATTCCAAGGCTTCTCAGCAATTTAATGTGCAGCTGAGGGTCTCCATGAGGTCTGCAATCATCATTTTTAAGCACAACCCTCTTGTGCCGCAGGCAGAGCCAGCTGGAGGATCCTGGCTGTGCCTTCCAGCCAGGTTTTAGGGAAAGGATCTGGGAAAAATGAAGCATGAGGGGTTGGAGACACCCAGCACCTCACTGTCTGCCCTGCTGAGCTGCCCTCAGGCAGCACCAACCAGCATGTTCCAGCTGATCTTTCCAGAAGGTGTTCCTGGACACTGCCTGGCTGTTACCCAAATACAGGAATGCTGTGTCATGCTTGCTTTTCCCAGGGGGCAAGAGTCAGGGAGCAGCTGAGCCCTGGGACAGCGATGACACCAGCAGCAGGACACGGGGCTGTGGCGTGGTTGGCAGCTCCACACCATGGCATGGAATGGCAGCAGCTCCAGCCAGGATGGGCTCCCTTTTCTCCTTGGATCATCAGGCAGTGACAGAGAACTCCCTGACCTATGGAACAAGGATCCCAGCAAGCCCAGCTCTGCACAGAGGGAATCTCCCAGCCGCAAAATAAATGCCTGTTCCACACTGATCCAAGAGGCTGTGAAAAACTTCATCCCCACATTTGCTCTCCCAGCAGCTCTGGGTGTCTGCCCAGATCCCTGGAGCACCCAGAACTCCAGCTGGGAGTGGATGGGAACACCACTGACCCACCTCTTGCGCTGCTCCAGCTCCCAGTCCAGGCGGGCCAGGGTCTGCTGGTGGGGCTCGGTCAGGGTGATGGCAGGGCGGCTGATTTCAGGGGGGGCCTCTTTGTAGAACTCCTCCAGGCTCACCAGCTCGATCTCCTCATGTTTGGATCTGCCAGGACACATGGATCAGACCAGGAAAAAGTGCCCAACGTGTACCACAGGAGAGCGTCCCACTGCTGCTTCCTGCCCCGATTCCCCTCTGCTCCCAAGCCACCACCACCAGTGAGCTGAACTCTTCTCCTCCACTGTCTGTGCCTAAGGGGGCTCCTGGAGAGCTGCAAAGAAACTCTGGACAAAAGCAACTCCAATTGACAGAGGATTCCAATAGACAGAGGGCAGGGATGGATGGGATATTGGGCAGGAATTGTTCCCTGGCAGGGTGGGCAGGCCCTGGCACAGGGTGCCCAGAGCAGCTGGGGCTGCCCCTGGATCCCTGGCAGTGCCCAAGGCCAGGCTGGACACTGGGGCTTGGAGCAGCCTGGGACAGTGGGAGGTGTCCCTGCCATGGCAGGGGGTGGCACTGGATGAGCATTCCTACCCAAACCATTCCATGATTACAGAACACCTGGAGCACCCACTCTGCTCCCACAGGGAACTCGGGGAACGTGGGAAGAGCTCCCAAACACAGGAATCACCCACCCCTCCCAGACACACCAGTGCTCCCTCTGCTCCCTGGCCACACTCACTTGAACTCCAGGCACTTGGTGATCTCTTTCTGCAGGTGCATCACCTCGTAGAGCAGGTTCTGGAGCTGCAGGTGATAGGCATCGACCTTCTGCTTCGCCTGAAACACGGACACAGCCAGAGCAGGGATGGAGAAGGAAAGACACCCAAGGGAGTCACCAACACCCCATCACTACAGCAGCTTGGGACAGCAGGTTTTAGGGTATGCAACAATTATGGGGGGGAAGAATGACATTTTTAAGGGCTGGAGAAGCAAAGGATTGTGACACGAGACTGATCCTGATCCTTCCAGCACATTTCAAAGCCAAGGCACAGGGCAGGGCTCATTTGCTGGGGCACACAGAGTCCCCTCCCTGGGAACTCTGGGTATAGAGCCTCCAGGCCAATCATCCACCCATTTATACACCTGCACAACCCCAGACCCTCGAAACTGAGTTTTCTGACCTCCCACTATACTTGAGACAAAAAGCAGAGAAGCAGCCCTTCATTTTTTATCTAATTACAGCTGCCCTGCACCCAGCAGAAGTCCATCAGGATTGGAGCCTCCCAACAATCCCTCAACTCAAACCCCATGACCTGGCTAAGGTGTAACTCCTCACACCACACACACAGAACAGGCAGGACCTGCCCCATCTCTGACCCCCCTAAATGCCAAGCTGCATTCCTCACTCCCAGCCCCTCCTGGGTACCTCATGGGTCTGGTCCCTGCCCTTCTTCAGCCGGATGTGAGCCAGGCGGTTCAGCTTCTTCAGGGTCATGAAGTGGACGCAGCTCTGGACGCGCCGCTCATCGATCTCGGAGGCCTGAGGGGCAGAAGAGGGGTTGGAAGCAGGAGGGATGGCTGGCACCATCTTTGCAGGGAATTCCTGCCACAAAAGGGGCTCCACGCTTTGCCATGGGGGCACATTTATGGCACTGGGGGTTCTGAGGGAGCCTCCTGCTGCCAGATCACAGGGCACTGCTGGGAATAACTGGGGTCCAGGCCCCTCCAAGAATCACTCCAGTCATTTTCCTCAGCAGTAGGAACAGAGGTGGTTCAGCCTGAAGCACCTGACATGTCTCAGGAGCCTGGGACAATGGAGGCTATTCTATTTCCAGAGTAAAAACCCTGCTCCAGGAGCCCAAGACAAGGGAAATGTTCCATTTCCAGAACTCAATTCCCTGCCCCAGCAGCCTTGGACAAGGGAAGCTGTTCCATTTCCAGGGGCTCAATTCCCTCCCCAGCAGCTTGGGAAAGAGAGGCTGCTCCCTCTCCCTGACTCTGCCCAGGAGACATCACAGCTCCTGCTGCCTTTCCTCTGGGATTAACAGGGAAACACCAAATGACAAACACGTTACACCACACATGGAGGCCTTTCCTCACATTTTCCTTGATGCCCCGGCTCTTCAGCTCCTGGATCTCTGCCATGAGCCTCTGGAGCTCCTGGCAGGTCTCCCTGTAGAGCTCGTAGTCCTTGATGGGGTCGCGCAGATCCACCTCGCTCTCCTCGCTGTAGTACCTGACATCCTGCCAAGGCAGAAACACCTCCCGTGGCTCATCCCTCCCTCTGGAAAGGGCTCTGGGGGACAAGCTGCCATTTCTGGCTCTGCCCATGAATCCCATGGCTTTACACAGGGAGAGGACTCAGTTCCAACAACCCCAAACCCACCAGTCACTAAAACACCTGGCAATTTCAGGCTGGCTTTTATTGTGAATTTGAATTGACGCCGTTGGGGTGTCCTGTGCAGGGCCAGGAGTCGGACAGGAGGATCCTTGTGGATCCCTTCCAACTCAGGATATTCCATGATCCACATGACCACAGAGGATAGACCAGAAAGGTGATTCCTCCTCCCCACTCCCCACTCTGGCTGATCCTACACTATCCTGCTGCTCACGGGAGGCTTTGAAGGCACCATGCAAATCCCTGAGGGATCTTCCAGCTTTGTGCTTACTCTCCAGAGGAGTGTTTGTGTCTCCTGAAAGAGATGGAAGCAGGTTTAGGAATTCACAGCAGGACTTTAAGAGGCATTGGAAGCTGAGGGTCTCACAATTCATGGAATTCCAGAACGGTTTGGGTGGGAAGGGACTTTAAAGCCCATCCAGTCCCATGGGCAGGGACATCTTCCACTATCCCAGCTTTCTCCAAGCCCCGTCCAACCTGGCCTTGGACACTGCCAGGACGGGGCAGCCACAGCTTCTCCGGGCACTGTTTTCCAGCAGGGAAAGCCAGGCCAGCACAGAGGGGTGTGGGAGGGTCCCTGGGCAGGTCTGTACCTGGTCTGTGTCGCCCTTGCCCCGCTTGCCCTCGGCTGGGACCCCGTCTGTGCGGATCACCTTGGGCTTCCTCTTCTTGCTGGACTCGGAGGACATGGTGCTGCCGGCAGGGCTGGGGAGTGGCACAGGGGGAGTCCGTGGGGGCCAAACCTGCTCGGATTGGGGCTCCCCCCGCCAGTCCTGCAGTGTCCCCCGTGCCTCCCTCCATCCTGCACCTCCCACTCCCTCACAGCCCCACCGGCACAGCGGGCCCGGGGTCTCTGCTCCACCACAGCCCCCCCGGACCCCCCACACCCGCTGAGCTCCCTTGGGACCCCGGCCCGAGCGCTCAGTCCCTCCCGGCCTCGGGGGCTGCGCTGCCCCTGAGCCCCCAGACTCCAGCACAGCGGGATTGCGGCTTCTGCCTCACCGCAGCCCCCAGACCCACAGATCCGGGACCCTTCGCTCCTCCAGAGCACCCCAGATCCCCCCACATCTATCCCGGGGCGTCCGCTCCTCCGAGTCCCCCGGACCCGGGACCCTGCACCTCTCCAGATCTCCCAGAGCCCAGCACATCGGGCCCAGAACCCTTCACCCCTTCAGAGACCCCCCAAACCCCCACGCTGGGGACTCCCCGCTCCTCCAGAACCCCCCAAACCCCAGCATACCGGGCCCGAGGCCTCAGAGCTCCCCCAGCCCCCCCAGCACGGGGCCTTCCCCCCTCCAGACCAGGACCCTCCACTCCTACTGAGCCCCCAGCACAGCGGCCCACGGACCCTCCGTCCCTCCCAAGGGGCCCGGGGCCGCCCCCTCCATCCCCTCCCGGGGGTCCCGGCTCACCCCCGGCACTCACCGCGCTCTCGCTTCCGCGCCTCCCGGAAGTGACGTCACGGGACAACAGCGCGGCGCGGGGCGGCTGCGAGGCTGCCACTGCCACAGGCGCCCCCTAGCGGATCTGACACCCCGGAGGACCCGCGGGGGGCGTGGCTTCGGCAGGTGGGCGTGGCCCGCGCGACTGGGGCGTGGCTTAATCACGGGGGGCGGGAGGCGAAGGGCAGCCCTGGGGGTGAGACCACACTGGGGGCACTGGTGGGATGTGGGGGGGCTCCTGGTGCAGAAAGGCACCCACAGGAATAGGGGGAGCTTGGATAGGGGTCCCGGAAGCACTGATGGGTGTCCATGGACTTGGGATGGGGTCCCCAGTGGCACTGGGGGTATCCATTGGTCGGAGGGGGCATGAGATGGGGTCCCTGATGGCACTGGGGGATCCCCAATGAGGTGGGGGGCACACAGGGGCTTGGGAGGGGCACAGGATGGAGTCATTGATGATGGTGGGAGGATCTATGGGCTTGGGGGGGCCCTCGAGATGGGGTCCCCAATGGTACCGGGGAGATCTGTGGGCTCAAAAAGGCACGGGAAGAGGTCCCAAGGAGCCCTGGGAGCATCCATAGGCTTGGAGGGTGTTCACTGTACCACTGGAGGGTTTCAGGGGCTTGGGAGGAGGTCCCTAACAGCATGGGGGGTATCCATGGGCTGGGTTGGGCCCTGGCTTGGGGTGCCCAGTGGTACTGGGGGATCCAGGGACATTGGATGGGGTCCCTGATGGCACTTGGGGGTATCCATGGGTTTGGCAAGGGGGCCCCAATAGCACTGGGGGTACACTGGGGCTTTGGGGGGGGTCCCTCAGTATATTACAGCACCCATGGGTGGAGATCCTTTGGTGCAGGAAGCATCCAGCATGTGGGGCAGGGCAGACCCATGGGTGGCACCAGCCTGGGGGTCACACCAAGCACCCCCAGTACTGCCCTCCCCACCCCGAGAGGGGCCCAGGCTTTAGCATATTAAATATTTAATTGGCAGCAAAGGCACCAGCTGGGCTCATCAGGAGCAATTAAGGCCCCTCTACAGCCTGCCCAGCCCCCCCCAGCATCACCATCCTGGGGACCCACCGCAGGATGGGGGGCTCCCTTCTTCCCCTCTCTGCTCTCAATCCCCCAGGGCACCCCAAAATGGGATGGGGGAGAGAGCTGGGAGCCAGAGGGAGCAGAACCCCCTGGCCCTTCCCCAGCAGGGCCAGGGCACGGGCGGGGAGTCCGGGGCCCCCCAATCACTGCAGGGGGGAGATCTTCAGGGGAATCATTATCCGTGATTCCATGGTCCGGATCAGCGGGACTGCGGAAGGAAAGGAGAGAGAGGTGAGGGCAGGGGGTCCCCAGCACAGGCAGGGGGTCCCCAAAGCGGGTGGGGGTCCCACTCACCAGTGTAATAAACATTCTCATCCCAGCCCCTCTTCCTCCAGGCCGCATTCCTCGTCTCCTCCCGGGACTGCAGATTCCTGTAGGCTGTGGGGAGAGGATGGGGCTGGCACCCTGAGCCCCCCAGCCCAGCCCCCAGGCCGGGGGTCCCCCAGGGGTGACTGCCCTTACCCCAGAGGTGATGCACCACGTAGAGCTCCCCGATCTGGGAGAAGAACCCCCCGACTGCCTCCTGGTTCTCCTGGCGGTACTTAATGGCCCGAGCCCTGCACGAAGCAGGGGACGCATGGGGGGCCTGCCCCCCCAGGGGTCCCCCCTTCTCCAGAGGAAGCTTTTCCCACCTTGGATCCCTCCATGCTGGGAAACCAGTGGCTTACCAGTTGTTGCCCCACTCGATCATGGTCCCTGGCTGGAAACAGGGGGGTAAAACCAGTCAGAACCCCCCTGCTCACCTGGCTTGGAGTCTCCTCATCCAGGAAGGAGGAATTTGGGGGGCTTCCCCCCAAAAACCTGGGGTATATCAGCCTGAAGACCCCCATGAGGCACAGGCTGATCCCCACCTTCAGCTTGTAGGTCCTCAGCTCGTAGATGTTTGGTCCCTGGCGGGGCTGGGGCTCATTCCAGAAGCTGAATTCCAGGAGCAGCTGGTTCCTGCGGGACAGCAGCATCCGGCTCCTCTCCTTGCGGAAGTCCAGGTACTCCTGGGGACAGCCCCAGCCGGGGGTTTCGGGGTGGGGGCGAGGCGGGCCGGGGGTGTCGGGCACAGGGGTCTCGCCCCCACCCCGGTGGTGGTACCTTGTTCTGCCTGAGCTTGTTCATGCAGTCCATGAGCGCCGGGTACCCGCCCGAGAAGCGCCACAGGTGCACTACAAAGAGGGTTTTGGGGTGGGGAAGGGGAGCAGCACCCCAAAATCCCACCAAAATCTCTGCCTTTGGCAGCAGAGGCACAAATGTCCGCCGCATTCCAGGAGCTGCTGCCTGCCCTCACCTGCCTGGTCCTGCTCGCCGTACCACGTGTTCCAGTTGCCCACCAGGTCACAGGGGTAGTCAGGGTCTGAGTGGAGCTTGGGCAGCACCTCCTCTCTGTGGGGGCACAGAAAGGGGCAGTGGGGTGGGTGGCAGCACCCCAAAACCCTCCCGGTGCCCCTCTTTGCTCTCCCAGGGTTTGCCCAAACAGGATCTGGTGCAGCCTGGGGGATGCACCCGTTTCACAGGGAGGGAAACTGAGGCACAGATCAGGGACACTGATTCACTCAGGAGCTCTGCACAAGCTCTCCCACCCCTCTCATTCCAGAACAGCACCCCAACATCCCGCTGGGGTGCTGGGAAGCCCCCTCAGAGTGCTCACGTCAGCTTGTTGTAGGCTTCCAGGCATTCCGGCTTCACATTGTGAACTGCAGGGACAGGAGAGAGGGGCTGGGAAGGGGAGAAGGATCCGGGAATGGGGGTTCCAATGGGTGAGGGGCACACCCCATCCGTGCCTGCCTTCTTCCTGGCAGCAGCACTCACACTGGATCTTGTAGAGGTTGCTGGTCTCCTTCTTGGAGAGGAGGTTGGAATGCGCGTCCTTGCGGGGATCCACCTTGTGCACGAAGAGGGAGCGGAACCAGCTTCTCTCGGCCTCCCTGGAGTACCCCCTGTGGGACAGCGGGGCAGGGAGACACTGGGAATGACCAGGAATGACCAGGCTGGATGGCAAAACAGGATCCAGAGGCCCCACTGCCAGTCCTGGGGACAGCTGCCTCCGTTGTCCGGCTCCCAGGGAGCCCCTCTCCCAGGGACTTCATTGGGTTCCACTCAGTTCATACCGGGAGCCCTGTCCCAGTTCTGGGCTGGCTCTGTCCCCTGGTCCAGTCTGTCCCCCTGAATCCAGAGGGGTTTTGGCCATGCTGCCCAACAGAGCAAGGACACAGGTGTGGGGGTGTGGGACAAGGGGGGCAGCCCCCATGGGAGCCCCCTCAGCCCCAATGGCCACTGCGGTGACGGTGACCCGGGCAAGGGGACATGGGGCAATGGGGGCACCCCCGCACAGGATCCCCAACCCAGGGGCTGCCCCGGTGCCCCTTCCACGGGCAAGGGGACATGGGGCGATGGGAGCAGCCCCCCAGCGTGTCCCCCCCAGCCCCGGGGGTGGGTCCGGTGCCCCGGAGAAGGTCGGGCTCCCCCCCCAGCGCAGTGGCGGGGGGGGAATGGGGCCCCTCGGCTCCGGCTGCGGCCAGACCTTTGTCCCCAGCGAGGCAACGACCGTGGGGCCACTCTGGGGGCCGCCCCCGGGCTCCGGGAGGGCCGCGGGGTCCGGGAGGGCTCAGGGGGCTCGGGGGCGGGAGGTGCGGGGTCCCCACCCGGGGGAATGCGGGGAGCGGGGGGATGCGGGGGCCGGAGGGGATGGAGGGTCCAGGGGGGGATCAGGATAGCGGGGTGTGGATGTCCCAACCCGGGAGAAGCAGGGTCCGGAGTCCGGGGAGGATGCGGGGTCCGGGGGGAAGATCGGGAAGCCCAGGGGAGCGGGGTGCGGCGGTCCCCTCCCGGAGCGATATGGGGAGCGGGGAGGATGCGGGGGACAGAGTGGGGATCGGGGGTCTCCGAAGAGGGGATACGGGGGTCCCGGCCCGGGGGGATGCGCAGTCCGGGAGGAATGTGGGGTCCGGGGGTGAAATGGGAGGGCTCAGAGGAGCGGGGTGCGGGGGTCCCCGCCCGGGGGATGCGACGAGCGGGCGAGATCTGGGCCTCAAGGGCTGAGCGGTGGGGGTCTCCGCCCCGGGGAATGCGGGGAGCAGGGGGGATGCGGGGTCCGGGGGAAGGATGCGGGGTGTCCCCTGCGGGGGAGGTGCGGGGTGTACGCAGGGACCGGGGAGGATGGGGGAGCCGGGGTTGCCGGGGGGGCCCTCGGGGGGGGGGTTCCAGGGGTCCCCGCCCGGGGGTCCCCCACTCACCGCGCGCCCCGCGGGGCCGCGCCCGCGCCCCCGCCCCGCAGCCGCCGCAGCGCCGCGCTCCCGCCGCGCGCTCCCGCCGCCATCTTCCGCACAGGGACGGGGCCGCGCGCGGCGCGGGCCCACCGGGCCCCCCCCCCTCGGCCCGGCCCCGCCCCCTCAGAAGGTGGCCTGCAGCAGCGTGATTCTGATTGGCCGCCCGCCCACACCTTCGAGCGCCCGGCCACGCCCACCCGCCCCCGCCCACCGCCACCGCGACGCCTCATTGGACAGCGGCGCGGGGGCGGTGCCCGCGGGCCCGGCGGCGCTCGAAAGCCAATCAGAAGAGGCGGCTGGAGAGGCCGGTGGCTGATTGGTCCCGCTGGTCCCTCGCTCCGGCGGGTGCTGCGGCGCAGCTCCAGGGGGGCGGGGCTTCTTCGGGCTCCTCCCTGAGGGGCGGGGCCAGAATGGGTGGGGCCGCTCAACCGAGGGGCGCGGCCGGGGCGCGGCCGGGTCTCACCTGCGGGCGCGGGCTCGGGTGGTCCCCGCGGCCCCTCCGGAGTGTCCCCGGCCCTGGGGGGACATCCCCGCGCCGGGAGCTCCTCGTGGGCTGGGGGTACCTGAGGGAGGGCACAGGGAGCGCTGCTCCGCCCGGACCCGCGGCGTCCCCAGAGCCGCCCCTGCCCCATTGTCTCTTCTCTCTGCCCCAGAGACCCCCCATTAGGCCGATAGCCCCCCCCCTCTGCCCCACAGCCCCCCCATTTTGCCGCGTAACCCCCTCCCACATCTCAGTCCCCCCGCTCTGCCCCATAACCCCCCTCAGCACACAGATCTACAACAATCACCCCAGTACTTGCCCCCCTCATGTTTCCCCCTATCCAGCAGCCGTTCTAAATTCTCCCCATCGCGCACTCCCCCCCAGATCTCACCTCGGTGTGGGGCAGTGGGGGAACTGGGGGGCAGCAAGGAGGGGGCACGGGTGGGCCCCCGAGCCCTTCACCTGGGGAGTGCGTGGGCAATGGGGGCGAGGGAGGATCCGCACCCCGGGGTTCCCGGAGTGTCTGCTGGGAGAGGGAGCGGGTGGAGCTGGGAAAGGGGGAGAAAACAGGAGTTAAAGGGTTAACTGACCCCAAGACCCCGCCCAACGCTCTGTGACCCCTCACAAACCCTCTGTGACCCCCTCCCCGGATTCCTCAAACCCTCTCTCTCCCTCCCCAAACTGTCCAACCTCCTCCTGCCGCCTGGGATCCCCCAAACCCCTCGAATCCCCGGCCCTCTTTGTTCCCTCCCCGTGGGCCCAGGTTCCCGGTGCCCCCCGTTCCCCGCTCACCCGGGCAGGGGCGATGCCCCCCGGCGCAGGGCGCAGACCCAGGCGTGCAGCTCCTCGGCGGTCTCAGCCCCCAGGCAGTACGTCCGCATCCCGGGATGTTCAGCCTGGGAACGGGGGATCCTTGGTAGACGAGGCTCAGGTGTCCGGGTCCCGTCCCTCCCCGCCAGGGCACCCCCGGATCCGGGGATCCAGGGAGCCGGGGCTGACCGTGAAGAGGAACTGGGGGGCTCGGGGGGCGCGGGGGGCGGGGGGCAGGACGCGGATCTCGTAGCCCGGCAGGGGGAGGCCGCCCCGCACTTGCTGCTCGCTGCTGTCTGGGGGGCAGAGGAGGGTCACCATGGAGGGCACCAGAGGCCCCATCTGCACCCCGAGATCTCCAGTCCCATCGCGGGGATGCCGGGGACCTCTTCTGAGTCCCATCGGAAGCCCCCAAACCTTCTTGGGCCCCCCAGACCTTAGAACCCCACCAAGGACCTCTTCAAGCCCCCGGGGACCTCCAGTGCCTCAGAGACCCCCGATCCTGCCAGAATCCCTGATCCATCCAGAGACCCTCAATCCCCGGGGGATCCCTGACCGCCCCAGGGACCTCCAACACCCCAGGGACCCCCCCAGTCCCCCAGGATTCCTGGTTCTCCAAGCACTGCCCAACATCCCAGGAACCCTGACCCCCCCGGGGACACCCCGGGATCACTGACCTGACACCCCAGGGACGCTAGGTCACACAAGCCCCCTCACCCTCAGGTCCCCACGCCCTCCGGGTGTCTCCAGACGCCCTTGCCCTCCCTCACCCCGGTAGTAGTAGAGGCAGAGATCCACCAGTACAAACCAGCGGCGCTTCCAGAGCCGCAGCCCCGAGCTGTCCTGAGAAGCGGAGGGGGGGGACGGGGGCTGAGCCCCCGCAGCCCATCCCCCCACGGGACCCTCTGCTGCCCCAGACCCCTCAATCCCTCCCGATCCCCCCCAACCTCCTCACCCCCACAGGACTCCCTGCCATGCCCCCCAAACCCCATAACCCCCCCAGCACCCTCTTCCATCCAGACCCCATAACCGCCCCACACTGTCCGGTCCGACCAAGTGTCTCTGATCTTCCCAAACCCCATAACCCTCCCTCACCACCCACTGAACCCCCCCTCCCCCCATTTCCCTCTGATTTCCCCCCCAATCCCCATATCCACCCCCATGACCCCCTGACACTCCAGACCCTCCCAACCCTCCAGCCCCTCCCCACCGCCCCAGATCCCTCCAAAACCCACAAACCTCCCGGAATCCCACACCTCAAACCCAGCACAGCCCCTGAGCCCCCTCGCCAGCCCTCCCCGCGCCCCCTGCCTCACCTGCTTGTGCAGCCAGCCCTGCATGGCGGGGGGCGTGCGGGGGTCCCTCCGCAGCGCCTGCTCCCCCTTCCCAAAGGCGTGGACCCTCGGCACGGGCCGGCAGGGCTGGGCAGGGGGTGTCACCCACGGCGGGGCGCCAAGGAAAGGCCCCCCAGCACCCCTGCAGCCCCTCCAGGCCTCCCACCCCAATTTATCTTTGTACCCCACAATGCCCCCGCAGCTGCCCAGAGCTCCCCCCTTGTGCCCCATAAGTCCCTATGGGGTCTTGGGCTCCCCCGTACACCCCAGTGCTCCACATGCCCCCCTCGAGCTTCCTCGGGTGCCCAGAGTTCCCCAGCCCTCCGTCCCCAACCCCTACAACCCCCTCCCATAGCCCCCCAGTTTCCCCCTAATGTCCCCCACCCCCTTCGCCCACCTGGGTGCGGGGGCCAGCGGGGGCGGGGTCCCGGCGGGCAGGGTCATCGCTTTCTGCCATGGGGGGTCCTGCGGGGGCAGCGGGGGATCCCCGTCAATGTCCCCATTGTCCCCGCGGGGACAGAGGCGCCGTTCTTCCCTCTGCGGGGGCGGGGGCCTCTCCCGGACGCCTGGGTCCCCCCGGGGGTGTCGGGGAGGTTCTCGGCTCCCTCTGGTCCCTTCCCCCTCCTGCTCCTGCTGGATTCAGGTCCGCCCCGCCCCCCTGTGCTGGTCCCGGTTTCTGTTCCAGTAACCCTGAACTGGTCTCAGTTCTTATCCCAGTAACTCCGAACTAGTCCCAGTCTCCGTCTCGTTATCCCGGTGAAGGTCCCAGTTTCCGTCCCGGCATCCCTCAACCCCTCCGCCCTAATTCTCACCCCGTAGTCCCCGTGCTGGTCCCAGTTCCCGTCCCAGTAACCCTGAACTGATCCCAGTCCCTCCCGTTATTCCCGTGCTGGTCCCAGTTCCCGTCCCAGTAACCCTGAACTGATCCCAGTCCCTCCCGTTATTCCCGTGCTGGTCCCAGTTCCCGTCCCAGTTACCCCGAAGTGATCCCAGTCCTTCCCGTTATTCCCGTGCTGAGCTCCGTTTCCGTCCCAGGAACTCTGAGCGGGTCCCAGTTTCTGTTTCGTTCCCCCGTGCTCGTCCCAGCTCTCAGCCCGCTACCCCACACCGATCCGGGTCGTGGTCCCGTCCCCTTGCTCTGGTGGCGGGTCCCAATCCCGGTCCCATCATCCCAGCGGCGATCCCAGTTCCGATACCGCAGCTGGTTCTGCTCCCAGTCCCGTCCCGTGTCCCGGTATTGGAGCCAGTCCGGTCCCGTTGCCCCGCGCTGGTCCCAGTTCCAGTCCCAATCCCAGTCCCAGTCCCAGTCCCAGTCCCGGTCCTGCCCCGTGTCCCCGCCCGCCCCGGGCTCTGGTCCCAGTTTCTGCCCCCACCCACGAGTCAGGACAGCCGGGTCCCCCCGGGACCGCGCGGGTCCTGGCAGCCACCGAGGGGACAGCACCGCGTGTCCCGTGTCACCCGGGGAACCCCGTCCTGCGGGGACACCCACGGCGCTGCGGACACCCGCGACACGGGGTCACCCCAAGGACCTCACGGACCCACAAACCCCGCACATCTCAGGGATCCCTGACACCCCACGGACTCCTGACCCTTCATGGATCCCAGACATCCCGGGGACCCCCCACAGACCCTGGACACTCCACTGACCCCGGGGGTCCCGGACACCCCACGGACCCCTGACACCTCACGGGCACCGGACACACCAGGATCCCCTGAACCCTCCCGGCCTCCCGTGTCCCCATGTCCTGACGTCCTCTTGTCCCCCGTGTCCCCATGTCCTGATGTCCCCCTGTCCCCCTGTCCCTGTGTCCCCCTGTCCTCCTGTCCCCGTGTCCCCCTGTCCCCGTGTCCCCCTGTCCCCGTGTTCCCATGTCCCCGTGTCTCCGTGTCTCCGTGTCCCCCTGTCCCCGTGTCCCCCTGTCCCCGTGTCCCCGTGGCCCCGTGTCCCCCTGTCCCCCTGTCCCCCGTGTCCCCGTGTCCCCGTGTCCCCCGTGTCCCCGTGCCCCCGTGTCCCCCTGTCCCCGTGTCCCCGTGTCCCCCTGTCCCCCTGTCCCCCTGTCCCCGTGTCCCCCTGTCCCCGTGTCCCAGTGTCCCCCTGTCCCCGTGTCCCCACTCCAGGTCCCGGTGCCCGCCCCTCCCACGCTCTCACCTGCAGTGCGCTCCGCCCGCCACCAGGGGGCGACACCGTCACGCCCTATGGCCTCCTCACACCTCGCCTCATGGCCCCGCCTCACCCCGCTCCTTCTCTTGAGTGACGTCCTCTCTACCCAATCACAGTTGCTTATGCTCCCGCCTCTCCAACACAGCTCTTTCTATTGGCTGCGAGGCGCTGCGGGGGCGGGAGCACCTCGAGGAGCGGCCAATGGCGCGGCGGGGGGGCGGGGCCAGGCCGCCATGGCGCCGCCGCCGCGCTGACCGCGCCGCGCCGCCATGGCCGGGGCCATCGCGTCCCGCATGAGCTTCAGCTCCCTCAAGCGCAAGCAGCCCAAGACCTTCACCGTGCGCATCGCCACCATGGACGCCGAGATGGAGTTCAGCTGCGAGGTGACGGCCCGCGTGGGCGCGGGGCACGGGGGTCCCGCTGAGGGGGGACGGGCCCCCCAAAACACCCCCACACTCCCTGAGGGGCCCGGACCCCCCTCCCGGACCCCCCGAACCTCCGGCGGTGCCCGGGGCCTGCCCTGGGCCAGCAGCGGCACAGTCTTGTTTTGGTTATAAATCAGCGTTATCCTGGTGGGATTCGGTGTGATTTTGGTTATAATTGTACATTATTCTGGTTATAATTCGGCTTTTCTTTGGTTGCAATTCACCTTTGCTTTGGTTATGAATCGGTGTAATTTGGCTTTTGTTTGGTGATAACTTGGCTTTGTGTTGGTTGTAATTCAGTGTTATTGTGTGTATAATTCTGTTGTATCCTGGTTATAGTTTGGCTTTATTTTGGTTATAATTAATCCTTATTATGTATGTAATTCAGCATTGTTTTAGTCATAAATAGGCCTTTTTTTCTGGATATAATTTGGCTTTATCCTGGGTATAATTTGGCATTATTCTGGTTATAATTCAGTTTATACTTTGGTTATAATTCAGCTTTATTCTGGCAGTAATTAATCTTCAGGTGTAATTTAGCTTTATTTGGGTTATAATTTGGCTTCCTTCTGGTTATAATTCAGTTCCATTCTGGGTACAATTTGGCATTATTCTGGTCATAATTCATCCTATACTTTGGCTATAATTCAGCTTCGTTCTGGGTATAATTCTCTTTTAGACTGGTTATAATTCAGCTTTATTCCCATTACACTCCAGCTTCATTTGGGCTCTTATCCAGTGCTACCCTGCCATCCCAGCCCAAGCCACCACTACACTGTGGCTGTCACAGGGCTTGAGGAATCTCAGTGTCAAGGCTTGAATCCACAGGAATCCAACTCCCAAGTGCTCCACCAATACCCAAGGACAGAATTTTGGCATTTTCCTGAGCTCTTAGCTCACCATGAGGTTGAGGGATGCTCCAGGGGGTTGGGTCTGGCTTTTCTGTGATAATTTCCCTTTTTGGGGCCCTTGGAACTTGTAAAACCTTCTCCCAGGGCGTTGCTGCCAAACCCTGGGATCTGCTCGGCTTTTTCAGCTGATCCAGAGGGGTTGGCCACACAAACATTGAAACCCCACTCCAACCTCTTCATTTAATAGTTTATATTTCCTGACCCAAGCCCTGATGGAATCCCAGTGCCCGGCAGCTGAGGGGTGTTTGTTGTCACTGATTTCCTTGCTCTGGAAATCTCCTCTCAGCCCTGAAGAACTTCCTGCTTTTCCTAGGGATTAAGGATTTGCTCTTAGGCAGCTGTGTGAGCTTCCCACTTCCAGCAGAGTGTGAAAGTCCTGGCTCTGTTTTTCCTGGTTTCCCGAGGCTGCAGCAAAAACTGATGATGGAAAGCAAATAATTCTTCATTTCAGTGGTGTGGCCGGGTGTCTTTTCCCACTGGGATCAGGGGGGTTTGTGCAGTGGTGAGGCAGCACTCCCGTGGGATTTGACTGTGGCATTGGTGAATCTCCAGCTGACTTTTCCAGGAGGTTCCTGCCAAAAGAACTTGTTGCTACAGAGAAATTTCTGCAGCTGGAAGGAGCTCAGGAGCTGTGAGTGTGGCCCTGCTGGGGGCTCCTGGGTTGTGTTTGAGCTGGTGCTGGGGGGATGCAGAGGGAATTCAGGCCTCACCCTTCAGCACAGAATATTGGAGCAGGAGAGGGGGATGGATGGGTGCAGGTGGGTGATGGGGCTGTTTCACACCTTGCAGGTGAGGAGTGAGCTTTTCATGGAATCACAGAATGGTTTAGGTGGGAAGGGACCTTAAAGCTCATCCCGTTCCATCCCCTGCCCTGGGCAGGGGATCTTCCACTGTCCCAGGCTGATCCAGGCCTCCTCCAACCTGGCCTTGGGCACTGCCAGGGATCCAGGGGCAGCCCCAGCTGCTCTGGGCACCCTGTGCCAGGGCCTGCCCACCCTGCCAGGGAACAATTCCTGCCCAATATCCCATCCAGCCCTGCCCTCTGGCAGTGGGAGCCATTCCCTGTGTCCTGTCCCTCCATCCCTTGTCCCACATCCCTCTCCAGCTCTCCTGGAGCTCCTTTAGGCCCTGGAAGGGGCTCTGAGGCTCTGAGGTCTCCTCTCCAGGTGAGCACCCCCAGCTCTCCCAGCCTGGCTCCAGAGCAGAGGGGCTCCAGCCCTTGGAGCATCTCTGTGGCCTCCTGGGCTTGCTCCAAGCCCAGGGCAGCCCAGTTTGAGGTGTGAGTTTTATCCAAGCTCTGTCTGAGCAGTCCAGTTCCCTGGCTGGATCTCTCTCCCTGTTTTTGTGTCACACTTGTGAGGCTCTGGGGAAAGCTCCTTGTTTTGCTGACTCTGCAAAAACATCCGTGGACAGAGGGATCAGACACATCTTGAGTCACTGGGGTTGGGAAGGTGGCCCAGGGAAGGGCTTGGCTTGCTCTACACCCACAATGAGTCCTGGAGCCAGGGGTGGAGTCTCTGCCCTCCTGAGAGCCAGTGGGGTGGGAGAGTCGATTTTTGGGAAAGACTGTGCTCCTCCCTGAAGGAATCCAGCAGCTATCCCAAGGTTTGCCAGGAGAACAGCAATCAGCACTGTTTACTCAGCTATCTCTGTGCTTTGAGGTGTCTTTGGCCAGGAAGGAGAGCTGCTGACTCCAGCAGGAGGCTGGGAGAGGGAAATCTGCCTCACAAACACTTGAGAGGATCAGTGGATGGAGGTACAGTGGAAATCCTGCAGTTTGGGGATTCTCAAGATGTGTTTTTGTGGCCTGCGAGTGGCACCTTGTGCTGACAGGGACAGAGCTGCTGATCTGTTGGATGTCTGGAGTTGGTCTTTTGTGATCCCTGGGGGTTCCTCCCAGCTCAGGATATTCCATGATTCCATGACCCAGCTGTAGCTGCTGGAGACTCTCTTTCTCAGTGTTAATTTTTCAGTCTGCTCCCTAGAAATCCCCAGCTGTGCATTTTAAGGGATTAAACCTGCTTTGCATCTGTTTATTCTGCAGTTGATGTCTCTAAATTGAGCCTAAATCTAAAATAATTCCTAGAAATGAAATCTTAATCTTTCTAACACAGTGATGGAGATTAATAATCACTGTTGGGGTTTCACTTTAAAGACTTTAAATTTGTTCGGGGAAATCTTGGAGGCACGAAGCGAGTGTCTTCCTTTTGTTACTTCCATCTTGGAGGTTTGAGCTGTACCTAATTAATTGATAACATCTGGAGGAAGGGTAGACATTTGCATAGCTCTTGAATCCCTGTGCTAAAGCAGCCCCAGCTGCCTCACCTTCCTGAGAACCTTGACAACCATGTGGAAGCCTCTTCCCTGTGAGGGTGGGCAGGCCCTGGCACAGGGTGCCCAGATAAGCTGTGGCTGCTCCTGGATCCCTGGCAGTGCCCAAGGCCAGGCTGGATGGGACTTGGAACTACCTGGAATGGCAAGGTAGACTAAGTTCCCTTCTAACCCAAACCATTCCATGAGTTATTCAATAATGAAAACCCCATGGTATTTTTGAGTCTGCACCCAAAGCACTGTTTATCCCACATCTCTGGTGGGATGGCAGAGCTGTGTGCAGCTGGTGTCAGGTTGGTCTCACCCTCTCCCATGTGTAGATTTTTCCCTCTCAGAACCAAGTTCCCTGGCTGATGGGAGAATCCCTCCATCTTTCCTTTGGCCTCGTGGGTGTCTTTGCCAGTTTCTTTCTCATGCAGTGCTCAGCCCCATTAGTGTCTCTTCATCTCAGAGGCATGGCCGCTTTCTGAAGGGTGTGTTTTTCACTTTCTGTTGTGTTTCTGATCTTGGACTTGAATCCTGCAGGGATGGTCACTCCATCAAGGTGCAGCTCACTGCCCAGCTGCTTCCCAACCTTAATCCTTTGGCATCTTAAAAATGAACAGGAAAAGCTTCACAGCCAGCCTGGAGAAACAGCTTAAGTGTTCAAGCAGCGAGAAGAGGCAGGTTTGTGCTGATGTATTTGCTCGTCTAAACATGCATCCTGTTATTGCTTCAGTGCTTAAGCTGTTCCTCACTGTCCAGAGGATAATCCTGGTTGGAAGAGAGCTTTATTTTAGCCCAGTGCCCCACTCGGTGCAGAGCCAGTTGGATGTAAAGCCCTTGTAAGTAGAAGAGTCCTGATTTCGGCCACATGCAGCTGAGTGCTGTCCCTTTGTCACCAGACACAGGGACTTGTGTAGCTGAGCTGCAAAGTTCATCCCCTGGAACAGGAACAACCGAGGATTTGGTGGTGGAAATCTGGGTGGAAATGAGTTTTTGAGGAAGAGCTGGTGCGGTAAATCTGAGCTGAGTTTTGAGCCGTGTCCAGTCACTGCACCAAAATAAAAAGGCAGGAGGAGGAAATCAGGGAGCAGAATGCCCTTGGCTTCCTTCTGCATTGCAGGGTACTTGGAAGAGGGTTATAAAGATCCATACATTCCCAGTTTCAGGCAGCAGCTGGTGGTGCTGGTAGGGGCAGTGACCTCTTGATGCTGCAAAGTTTCTGTGAGCATGCACAAATTTAACAGGAAAAGACCAGTCTGTGTGCAGGAACAGTGATTTTAAAAAGCTGAGATAAATAATCCCCCTCAGCTACAACATGATCCCAAATAAATTCTTGGGATACCAGCTGTCAAGTCAGTGTTTGGTTCCTCCATGTGCCCTTGTGTCCTGATCTTTTGCCAGCACTCAGGAGCATGTGCTGCTCACTTTCAATCTGAGACACAGCAGGTAATGGCTGTTTCCTCACTCATATCTTGGAGGGGTTTGTGCCCCAAAACCTCAGAATTTCTGATTCACACCAGTGACATTTGGGAGTTAATGTTTTAGAGATGTCTTGCTTGGTGCAGTTCATTTTCCTGGGCATGAGTTGGACTTGATGATCTTAAAGGTCTCTTCCAACCTAGTAATTCTGTGTGATTCTGTGTGTGTGTGCTTGTGACTTATGGACATGGATCCTCTTTGGCATTAGTGCCTCACACTGCACCTGAAAAGTTCCCTGGATCCCCTGTTCCCATCACAGCCTCTTCCAAGCCAGTTGGAAACTTCTGTTACTTCTCTCCAAAGACTGTTCAAAACAGATGTCAATCCCCGGACTCTGTTAATTAATCCAGAGGTGTGTTGATGCAGAGGGGAAGGAGGGAGGGCATTTGGGACAGTAAATCTTTCTCTTTTGGTGTGTGGACTCCAGTTTTGATGCTCTTTAATACCTCTTTTTTTTTTTTTTTTTTTTCCCCTTTGTACAGTGTCTTTCAAGTAGATGGTTTTTGAAATTAAAGGTACTTGAACAGGGAAGCAGCCCTGGGAACAATCTCCTTGAAGCTGGGAGGCAACACTGGTAGGGAATCCCACAGCCCTGGAAATGGGAAGAGAGGCATTTACCTGGCATCACCCCGAGGTGAGCTGCTGGCTTTCCCTCTCCTGCCTGGCTGAGCTGTCTGTGCTCAGAGCTCAGCAGGGTGTAAGGGCCCATCAGAGCAGATCAGGCCAGACTGAAACACCTCGTGTGTATCAGCAATCAGCTCCTGCACGGAGGGAGGGCTTGAGGCTGTTCCTTCCCGGGGCAGGGAGCAGTGTTGTGCTGCAGATGTGTAAATGCAGCACAGAGACAGCTCTGGCCGATGTTACAGCTCTGTGTGTTCTCAGCAGAGCTCCCTGCAGGATCCAAATCCTCCTTTCGTCCGCTTGGAGCTTCTTACTCTGCGCTGAGCTGCTGCTTGATCCTTCATCTGTGTGAGCCCAACTTACAGGGTGAGGTGAGACTTTGGCACATGGAATCATGGCATGGTTTGGGTTGAAAGACACCTTAAAACTCATCCTGTTCCATCTTCTACCATGGGCAGGGACACATTCTGCTATCTCAGACTGCTCCAAGCCCCCTCCAACGTGGCCTTGGACACTTCCAGGGATCCAGGGGCAGCCACAGCTTCAATCTGTGCTTACAGGGAGCAATTCCTTCCCAATATCCCATCTCTCCCTGCCCTCTGGCAGTGGGAAGCCATTCCCTGTGTCCTGTCCCTCCATCCCTTGTCCCCAGTCCCTCTCCAGCTCTCCTGGAGCCCCTTTAGGCCCTGGAAGGGGCTCTGAGGTGTCCCTGGAGCCTTCTCCTCTCCAGGTGAGCACTCCCAGCTCTCCCAGCCTGGCTTCAACCCTCGGACCATCTCTGTGTCCTCCTCTGGACTGGCTCCAGCAGCTCCAGGTCCCTCCTGTGCTGGGCCCCAGGGCTGGGGCAGCTCTGCAGGTGGGGTCTCACCTGAGCAGGGCAAAGGGCACATTGTCACCAGTTGCTGTCCCCTGCCTCTCCCCTGGCTCTGTCTGGTCACAGCCGCCTGTCCTCGGCATTCCTGCTCCGTCTCTGTCTCGGGCAGACACCACGGAACGTGCTTGGCTGCACCATCTGCATCCTCATGCCTGGGCGCGTTTTTGGCCTCCTCGGTGGTTAACAGAAATAGGTTTTAATTAAAAGCTCGTTATCGAGTTGTCGTGTAGCATTAGTAAATAAAAATAACTTTTACAGCCCTGCCTTGTGACTCAGTAAGTGGCAATTGAAAATATTTGACATCACTTTATTTAAAACAAAATTGACGAATATTACATTTTTGATTCCCTGTTTGCTCCAAATAGGTTTTAAATCTAAATAAATGGTTGTCTGTGGTACTGTGGTTATCACTGAGGTCCAGAAGGAGAAATAAGTGTGGTCTGCAGTCTCAAAATCATCTCCATTTCAGTTGTAAACTGTTGCGGGTGGGTGGTTTGTGCATCTCCTGTGGGACAGGGGTTTGGAATAGCTGCAGTCTACATCCACTTCCTCATTCCCAGGTGGTTCATGGAGCAATGCTCTGCTCAGGCCCAGCTCTCTCCTTTCTTCCCTCTCCATCCCTGTTTCAGTGGTGTCATGTTCTCCAGTTAAAATTTGATTCTAAACAGGAATAACTTCACTCTGAGCACTTTTTCCTGGGGCTTGGTCCCCTTTTCACAGCAGTCCTTTGGCTGCCGTGTCACAGCAGGAGCTCTTGCCTCTCTTTCCATCCTTAGCCCAGAGCTAACACGTAATAAAATTATCTGCAAAGCAAAAAGCCATTTTCTGTTTTATTTATGAATAAATTGGTGCAGTAAAATACTCTGTAAATGTGAGTAATTTCTGCAAGGTCGTGCGTTAACCTTGTCCCATGGGTGGGGTGTGCAGGGCCCGCTGCCCTGGGAAGCAGCTGAGCCTTGGTGTCCCCTGCTCACTTGTGCAGTTATTGCCCACCTTGGTCCCAGGAAGAGCTGAAGCTCCAGGGGTTTGTGTTTGTGATGAGGTGACATCTTCTGTATCCCCTGAGCAGAGCCAGGTTCTGTCCCCTGGTGCCTGGGCACTTCCCTGTTGTCCCAGGAGAGCCTCTGGTGTGAGGAACCTAAATATTAAATTAAACCCATCCCTCTTGCCTCCCCTGTGCCCCATTTGACATTGTTGAAAGAAAAGCATCAGCCTGACAATGTTTTGGGAATCTCTTTGCTGTGTAGACCCCTTGCTCAACCCTCCCCATGCAGGATCGTTGCACCCCCTTGTCCCTTGCTGCCTATTTCTTAGAGTCCTGGAATGTCCTGGGTTGGAAGGGACCCACAAAGATCATTGAGTCCCATTCCTGTCCCTGCCCAGACCCCCCAACAACCCCACCCTGGGCATCCCTGGCAGCGCTGTCCAAACGCTCCTGGAGCTCTGGCAGCCTCGGGGCCGTGCCCATTCCCTGGGGAGCCTGGGCAGTGCCAGCACCTCTGGGGGAAGAACCTTGCCCTGATCTGCACCTAAACCTCCCAAAACATCTCCATTCCCTGGATTGCCCTCCCTCCTTGTCACCCGCTGATGAGGGGACTAGACAGCCCTTCTGCTCATTTTTAGAGCTGCTTTATCGTGTCGGAAGCTGAGGAGCAGTTGTGAAACTTGACAGAGAGGTTGTGCTCCGAAATAAATCGCGCAGTTGCCTGTGAGTTGGAAATGACTCCCGGTGCAGGTTAATAAATAATGCAAACCCTGTTAATAGATGCCAAATGCGCCGTCTCCGCCAGAGGAAAAGATGATGCCAATAATCTAGACTGGAAATACGCTGTTCTAGCCACTGGCTGCAGAGTTTTAAGTGTTTAGTGCTGTTAATTTAAAATGCTTTGCTGATAGATTGTAACCACTCTGTACTTAGTAAAGAACACAAACAGCTCTGTGGAGTAACAGCCTGTTTATAAAGCACCTCATTCCCGTGTCTCTTCGGTGACTCCTGAATCCCTGCAGCCGCCCGTGCTGTGATCCTGCTAATGGGAAAGGAGCTGCAAATGTCAGAGGTGATGCCTGCAGCACAGGCAGGATGCTGGAGTGACGCATCCCACTCTGTCCTCACGGTCACATTGAGGTTATCATGATGTAGCTTTTTGCTGGGAGACGGAGCTTTGTTACAGCATCATGCCAGCCATCCCAGCATATGGCTGAGAAGGGTTTTTTCTGCTCTGTGCTCCTTAGTTTTGTTTTCAGGAGCTCAGAAGGGCCTGTAAAATCATCTTTGTGCTTCAGGTGTCACTTGAGTGCCGTGCAGGGAATGGAGTGATGGACACAGGGTGGATGGGAGCGGCCAGCCTGTCCCAGCTGTCCCTGAGGCTCTCTGGACAGCAGCTCTGTCCATCCCCTCATGCCCTGGAGGGGCTTTGTTTTTTAGTAGTTTACAACCACAGACTGTGGCAGTTAATGATACAAAGCCTGTAAAGTATGAGTGAGGAGGGCTGAGATCCTGGATGTCTGTAAAGCGCTTGGAGTTCAGCTGTCAGAAGATGCCACTTGAATGCAGATTGTTATTTTAAGTACCGAGGTGTGGAGGGAAATCATGTCTGTTGGAATAAAGGTGGCTGCTGATCATTGATATATTTAATGAAGGTAATTCAGCGCAGTTGGGGAGGATCTGTTATAGCTCTGTTATAGCTGGAGTCTTGAGCATTGTGCAGGAATGTTAAATGTCTATTCCTGCCACCACAGAAATTCGTGGTGACAAAGTGCTGGTGTAAAATGCAGCAGCAGAAGCCTCACTTAAAATACAGTCCCTTAAAGGGGGGCTTGTAAAAAAAGGAGAGTCTTTAATGCAGGCAGATAATGACAGGGGGAAAGGGGCATGGTTTTAAACTAAAAGGGGAGAGTTTAGGTTAGGTGTCAGGAAGAAATCCAGCTGGGAGACCCTGGCACAGGGTGCCCAGAGAAGCTGTGGCTGCCCCTGGATCCCGGGAAGTTTCCAAGGCCAGTCTGGATAGGGCTTGGAGCAACCTGGGATAGTGGAAGGTGTCCCTGCCCATGGAGGGGCTGGACCTGGATGAGCTTTAAGGTCCCTTCCCACCCAGACTATTCCAAATTCCCATCACCAAGTTAAAAATGCTGGGCTGAAAACTGCACAAAGCTCCTGTTTTGATCCTCAGTGCTGCTCTTCAAAACAAGCTCGTGGTTTGTGTTTTGAGAGCAAACCTTTGGGTCCTGTCAGCTCTTAAGCACAGTTTGGGTACCTGAGGTTTGATGAGGAGTCACAGCCAGTGGAAATTCCAGGTTTAATACACTGATCCCATGGGATGTGGAGTGATGTCCTGGCTCTGCCATCAGCAGCAGGCAGGAGCCCGTCCTGGGAAGGTTTGGTGCAGGCACTGCTGTGCTGAGACTGAAATACGGTCTTAGAGAAGGCAAAAACAGCCCATAATGCTTTATACAAAGCAGTTTAATGAAGAAATAGCCTTTTGCTGGCAGCCTGCTTTTATGTGCCTGCAAAAATGGTACCAAATAGCTCTTTTAACGGGCCTCACTCTGTTTTGTCTGAGCCCACGAATTAACCTCCCACTTAAAATCATAGTCAGAAAAAGATCTTCTGCAGTCTGAGCCATCCTGTGCCAAGCTGGAGCCCATCCCGGGGGCTGGAGGATAGTGAAATGTGTGAAATTAGGGGGGTTATAATTACAGCACTGCCAAACTTGCTGCTCCTGGCGTTTTGACCCTGAGGTGTTGACAGCGCCCGATCCGAATCGCGGCGAGCGGTCCGGGGGTGGTGTTTTTTGGGAGGGTGGCGTCGGCTTTGTCCTATTCCGGGACTGTCAGCGTGTGTGTCTGCGCTCTCTGGGAAGGGGGGAGCAGTGACAGAGTCATCTCTGAAAGGCAGAGCTTGGCTGAGCTGGGCCTGGCTGTGCCCACAAGGCGGCAGTGGGTGACAGCAGGAGCGGCCCCGGCGTTAATATTGATGTGTCCAGGTGGCACCAGGATTGAGTTGTAGTGACAAGAGAGTGCTCAAGATCTGTTTGCCCAAGGGCTTTGGAGTAATGGCCATATGTCTCGGTCCAGCAATTGTTTTCAGTGTGCAGATGGAGGACCAAAGTGGCTTTGGCATATTAGATTCATGTGGTTTATGTCCCTCTTCACCTCTCTGCATCCAAACACCTCCTGATTTTATGAGCAAACTTCAGTAGCATCATGGATGCAGCTTCAGGATTGCTTGAAGGACACGGTCCTTGAGCAACCAATTTTCTCTGCTCCTTGGCTGCTTTTGTCACCACCATTTTCAGCAGAAAATGCAGTTTGACTCTATCAAAATGTGCTCCCAGAGAAACACTGACTTCAGTGGTAATGGTGGGGATTTTGGGGCTCTCTTTCCCTTCTATCCGTGCAGGGTCGGTGGCTCTGGATGCACGTGCTCCGTGCAGGGGTTGTGTCACTGCTGATTTTGTGGCTCCTCTCTCTGAATCCCTGGTGCTTGTGCAGGGCTTCCTGGGCCTGTAGGGAGACACATTAAAGCCACCAAGGGGCAGTTCAAAGGGATTTTTATTCCCTGCTGGCAATGATAAAAACCTAAACACTGTAGGAGCCTAAACCTGAGCTCAGCAAGAGCCTAAATGAGCCCTTAGTTTCCCAGGGCGAGAAACAGGGGGTTTACAGTGTCACTTTTTGGAATAGGGGGGGAAATCACATCTCAGTTTCCTACTGAGGGAGGAGCTGGTGATCTGCAGATGAGATCAGATGGAAGGAGATAATGTCTGCCTTGTTAGGGTGTTTTCACATCAGTACCAAATGCATTTGCAGGGGGTGTTAAAGTTGACCTTGTGAGATGAAAACAGTGCATTTGGTTGAACAGAGAGTAGTTCTGAAATCCATCTTTATAACTCTGCCTCCTGTTTGCTCTCTGGCAGGTGAAGTGGAAAGGGAAGGACCTGTTTGATCTGGTGTGCAGGACACTGGGACTGCGGGAAACATGGTTCTTCGGGCTGCAGTACACCATCAAGGACACGGTGGCCTGGCTCAAAATGGACAAGAAGGTTGGAACCAAAGTTCACAAAATCCCAGAACGGTTTGGGTTGGAAGGGACCCTGAAGCTCATCTCATTCCAAGCCCTTGCCATGGAAAGAGATATTTCCCTTGAGAGGTTGTGTGGGGTGACAAAGGAGAATGTCCTCTCCTTTGTTTTTGAATGCCTGAGGTTGTGTGGTGTGTGAACTGGGATAGATGTACTTAATTCTCCGTGGCTTCTCAGGGTGTCAGACTGGGAAAAGCTGGCAGTGATGCCCCATCCCAGCATCTGTGCACACTGTATCTCCTGGAGACATTTTGGGACAGAGCCGTGCTGGGGTGCTACACTTCAGGATGACTGCAAAGCAAATGGAACCTAAAACTCTCTCTTTTGTGCCCCTGAACAAAAAATCATCATCAGAAAAGTGGAGCTGCCTCTTGTTTTGTTGTTGAGAAATACAGAGAGCTTGGGAGTGGGAAAACCAGAGTGAAAAGGAGATGGGGGATAAGGGAGGAAATGCTTCCCAAATCTTTGAGGGGTGGGTTTTGGAGGTGTCAGATGTTCACATCCAGAGGATGTGACACTACAACCAGATGGTCATGGACACTGAGGGAGGTCTGGGTGTCTCACCTCTCATGCTGAGGTTTTAAACCAACATTTAACTGGGCAGTACCAGAGAAAGGTGGTGAGAAACACCACTGAAATAAACTCAATGCAGGGAAACAAGGAGAAAGTCGAGTGGTGGCGCAGCAGGATCCAAGATCATTCTGCAAGGATCAGGAGAAGCAATGTGAGAGCACGTGGCAGATCAGGATCAACCTTCACTGTCTCATTTCTCATGCTGTTTGTTTCTGCCTTTTTTTGTTCCCTTGCATCATTAGGAGTGTCAGAAATGTTTGTTTTCTTTTTTTAACTACGGTGTCTGAACTACTTAGGTCTGTTCTAGATGTCTAAAAGTGTCTGACAGAAGATGTGCTGATCTGAAAGAAGGGAGCTGGGTCTTGTCTTGAAGAAACCGAATGGCTTTTGTATTCCACAGGTCCTGGATCATGATGTCCCCACAGAGGAGCCCAAAACCTTTCACTTCCTGGCCAAATTTTATCCTGAGAATGCAGAGGAGGAGTTGGTCCAGGAAATCACCCAGCACTTGTTCTTCCTGCAGGTAGGAGTTAATATACTGCTATCCAATCTGAGGAAGAGGGGGCCAGGATGAGCAGAAGGTCCCAGGCTCAGAGAGTTGTTCAGCAGAGTGTGCTCCACATCCTTTTGTTCACACCTGTCCAAAGGGACTTGTCTTCAGCAACAAAAACTTCCTAAAATAGGTGAAGGATGTTTTTTTTGTGGAGAAAGCAGTCTGCCCAGACTGGCAGACCTCTGAACTGGCAGCCAAGAATGATGAGGTGATCCATAATATCCATGGGTGGTGGCTCAGAGACATGGACCTGTCAGCCAAGGGCTCGTGTCCCTCTGCAGGGTGTGGGATGAGCTGTGCTGAGGGGTGGCAGCTGCCTTTGGACGTGATGGCATCGTTGTGTGGAGCAGAGGAGTTTCATCCTGGAGAGAAGAGTGCAGCCAGCCTGTTCCCAGGCTGTACAGCAGAGTTCCCTTCCTCACTTCTCACTGAACAGCCTCCAGGTGACTGGAGCAGAACATCCCAGCAGCTTAGATCTCTGATGGAGAAACAGAGAAGGGGAAACCTCACAGTCTCATCTGCCCCAGGAATTCCTGCCCTTCACTTAAGCATTTGGAAACTGGTGAACACATCTTGGTTGGGTTTTTTTATTTCAATTACTCTACAAAACTTTGTGTCCTGAGAAATTAGTTCAGCCGATGATGTGGCAATGCTGCTTGGCTGGTAACAAGGAGCTGCTATCACAGGAGCTCTCTTTCAGAGGCATGATCAATTTTCTGCCACAAAATCCATTTTCTGACACATTTTTCCTGGGAAGAGTAGTGTCAAGCATACTTACAGGGAATAGAGCCCTCCTAGTCAGACCCTCAGGTATTCACAGGGATATTTCAGCTGCTCTGTGGCCGTTAATTTGAAGATAAATTGCAAAAATTTTTTAAAAGTCACTAATTTTTATGTTTCTTACACCAAAGTCAAGACAACCTGGATCTGGGATTACCTCTGTAGCCTGTAGGGTGTCCTGCCCTTTCCAAGTGAGCTCAGCAGCCTCTTGATGATCCTCACTCTTCCAAAGTCCATCTTTTTTCTCCAGAGCCAAAAGTGTTCTAAATGCAAAGTATTCCTGTTAATTTCTGAGCTCTGTCTCGTGCACTGGTGTCTCTGTAGGGTTATTTCTGAATGCCTCATTTGCCAGGAGCTTTATCCACGGTGAGGAGAAACGCTGTTGGCATCTTTGAGAAGGAAAATCGGGGAGGAAAAGCCATTCAAGCTGCATTTTCTAAATGCAGACCATGACTTTGCTGCTGGGATTTCTGTGTGGAGAGGAGCCTGGGCTCCTGAATGCATTTGGGAAACAGGAGCACATCTAAGCTTGTAAACTCTCCTGTTTTTTATCTTGATGCAGCAGAATATCTGCTGTGATTATGTTGTACCCAACTTTGAGGACTCAAAGCACGATAAAAATTCAAATTGATGTTCCTGCATCTCTGACAATCCATTTAAGCCTCCCAGGAAATCGTAGGCTTTTTGAATTCTTTTTTCCCCTATCTTTAATCAGGAAAATTAAGTGTGCCAACCCAAAAAATATAGAACATGACAGGTTTAATTTTTTAATGCACACAAGGCAGGGAAGTAAAGCTGTGGCTTTGGGGAGCTGCACGTTGGCTCTCCCGGGAGCACACGCGGGGCTCTGCGTGCTGCTAAAAGCTCTGCCATGGAGGTGACCCACAGCTCTCCGTGCTGGGATCCAAGGAATTGGCCTCCAGCACAGGTGAGCACTGACTCACAATGAGGCCTGAATGTCCCAGAGCAAAGCTTGCAGTGCTCAAGAGACTCGGCTGCAAGCTGCTCTTTTATTTAGCAGCGTGGCTGGATGTCCTATCAATCCGTAGCTTGTGCCTTAAGAGGTTTTATCGCTGTGTTTGCATGCAAGGTTTTCCCCCCTCCCTTGCCTTTAGCAACAGGCTAGAGCTGCTGTCATTTTCCACATATAAATTTAGCTCTTCTCACCAACGTGTCTGGGAAAGGTGGTCTGTGAAAGCCTGAGCCCTTCCGAGCCGCCAGAGATTTCCTGGTTATGGACTGTGATTAGTGTTAGGAAAATTGTTAACTCTGTGTGGTTGACAGCTCAAGTTAAAACAAACTGCAGCCATCTGCTGTGACAGTCATGCTCTGCTGTGCTCCACTAAATGTGTGTTATCTGTCCTTTGCTGCTCTGTGTGCAGGTGAAGAAGCAGATTTTGGATGAGAAGATCTTCTGTCCTCCCGAAGCCTCTGTCCTGCTGGCCTCCTACGCTGTCCAAGCCAAGGTAGGCACCGAGGGGTGCTCCAAGGGCCTGCTGGGGTAGTGGTTGATCCAGGTGCTTTGTGGTGGAGCCACTTCCTGGAGAAAGGGAAGACAAGGGAAAGCTGTGAAAGCTTGGGAAGTGAGGGGGCTACACCAGCACTGCTGCCTTCTCCACATGGCTGGTTCCTGGCTGCCTCCAGACATTGGATGGGTTTTTGCTTTCTCTTTCCAGGATTCTTTAGCAAATGCTCAGCTCATGAGCTGCAGAGCCAGCTTGAGTGTGGCTTACTGCTGGAGCAGGTGAATTCCCTGAGCCTGAGGTTTTTTTGGATCTCCTCCCTGCTTTTGCCAGTGTAGCCAGAGGCAAGCCAGCCGTGGGATTCCCAGCTCCACTGCTCCTCCAGAATACTTATCTTGATAATGACTTTATTTCAGTGCTAGAGCTGCCACATCTATATTATTTCACTGTGAAAGGGCTTTTCCTGGCTTCTTCCTTTGACCTTGGGTGTTTGGCCTCACCAGACACAGGGAAAAGTCAGTGTTCATTGAGTTCCCCTTGTTGCTCTGCTGTATTCTGCTCTGGGTCCAGAGTGGGTGTGTATTGCTGAGGATTTATTCCAGAGGACCCTCTTTTCCAGTTTGGGGTGTGCAGCCTTGGACAACTTGCCTAGGGCAGAGACTCCTGGGATGGAGGGAGCAGCCCAGGGTTCAGTGGCAGGGACATTCTTGCAGTCGGGACATAATTTCTCATAATTGTGTGTTCACAACATGAGCTGCTGCTGCTGCTGCTCAATTAACAGCTCCTGGAGCTCAGCTGCAATTTGTGTGTGCAAAGATCCTGTTTTGGGAGGGAGAGGAGCAACTGCAGTCTGAGCACAGCCCAGCCACGTTGTCTCTGCAGCTCCTGTTGGTTCTGGTTCTGGGTGGGTTTTGGGAGGCTTTGGCTCTGCAAGCACGTGCCCGTGCCCTGAGTCTGGCAAGTCCAGCTTGCTCCAGTCCTTGAGGAACGTGGCTATGGGGAGGTTTAGGAGGAGCAGCTCTGTGGGACCAGCTCTGCTGGCAGTGCAGTAGAAGGGGTTTGGCCCTGTTGCCAGAAGAGAGGGCCTGATCCAGGCCCAGTCCTGGTTCAGACTTGATCCGGGTTGTTTTTTCCCTATTGCCATGTAATTTTCCTCATTTCCTTCATTTCCCTTCAGTCCACACTCTGAGTAGAGCCCTGGGTGCCATGTTCTTTGATGGTATTTGAATTTACTAGAAATTGGTGCTTTCTCCTCATAATCAGAGTATTGATGAAACCATGTTTTGTTCAAGAGACTCATCAGCTGGGCAGAGAAAAGTTGCTTTTAGAAGTGTTTCCGTTTGTGTGAAACATTCATCACTCTTATTGTGCATGAGTAAACTCTTCCTTGGCTTTCTTTCTGTTGACCTGAGTTGAGGATACATAGGGAATGACTTTTCTGGCTGCCAGAATGAATAAACATTGGGTAAATATCGAGCTCTGTTACCTCCTGGCTGGGACAGCTCCTGCTGTCTCAGGAACAGGCTGTCACTTGGTGCAGGTGGCTTGTGCCATCCCCCTTTGTCCCCTTGGCACCTTGAATGTCCTGGGGCATTGGGAGAAGGTCACATGGAGTCAGAGCAGTCCTGACCCTGCTGAGATCAGGAGAAGGTGGAGCAGGGATGACTTTTCTGCTCTTCACCAAAGGGCTTTTCTTCAGACATGCCTTTCCTTGCTGCCCTTCCAGCCTGGGATTCCCCTTCTGCTTTCACTCCCAGCAAAGGCAAATGCTCAAAGCACATCTTTGACAGGGAACTGGGAAGAAAGATGTTGCAGGTCATCTCCTTCCAGTTAAATAGGATAATGGTGATAAGAAAGCAGGCAGAGAGTGCAGTAATTTCACTAATAACGTGCTGATTTGCATGATTAGGGGCATAATAGCCAGACACAGCAGTGTGTGTGCATCCAGCAGCCACTTACTGACAGCCAGGTGCTGCTGGTCCATCCACACCAACGTGAGACAGCAAAGGAAACAGGGGGGTCATAAAAATAACAGCTTATTTATTTCTCTCTCGTGTTCATTTGGGGAATTACTATGTGCTTTCCCCTCCAGCCTTGTTCAAACCACCCACATGGCTTTCAGAGGTTGGAGGTGGTTCAGGTTTTAAATAGCTGGGAAAGACGTGGGATCAACTGAAAAAAAAATGGGAACATCCAGGAGGTTCTTCTATTTTTTGCCCCTTAAATGCAGGTCGCTGCCGTGCTGCAACGCTCTCAGCACTTCAGATCTTGTAGCACAGCAAACAGCTCTTTAATTATTATTGTTTTTCCCCCAAACAAGCAATACTTGGTGTTAATTTGTAGCTGAGCATGCCTGTGTTTATCCAACAATCTAAGCCAGGCGTATGAATGTGGTAAAGGCAATTCCATGCCCGGTCATGAATATTAATCATACAGTTCAATTAACAAGAGCTGAAATTCCATGACAGTTTAAAAGTAATGATTTAATTGAAAAGGCCTTTAGAAAGTACGTTTGCAAAATCATTTGAGCCAACAAATTCTGCAATACTTAAGCCATTTGTTGATTTTTGACTTGTGAATAATTAATGTTCTCATCCAGACTCCCCTCTCAGTACAAATATTCCTCTGGGACACGGCAGTATTTTCTAGCACATGAAAAGTCACATAATCTGTACTTCATCTTGGATCTCCACAGAAGATCACAACAGAAAATAATCATGTTAATCCTATTTGCTGTTATTTTCATCACCTAAAAATTATTTACTTGCTGCCTGTCCAAAGTTATTGGAGTTGCTTCCTTCACCAGTGCCACATTTTTAGTGCTGCTTCCTTTTGAGGGGGGCTCAGGGGCCATGTACCTGCAAAGTGCTGCATCCTGAGGAGCTCCAAGACCTTGGAAGACAGAGTTGCTGTCGCTCCGGACGAAATCCGGGCTGGTTTTGTTCTATTAATTGAAGACTGAGTCAGTGTTGGTTGTTCTTACATGCTCCCTTAGCATCTGCATCGGCTCCAAATCAATATTTGTGTCTTTAATCCCCACGTGTTGTCTCCCAAGCGCAGAGGTGGGATGTGTGTAGACTTTTGATGCTGAGCTCTGGTTTCGGTGGACGATGTGACCGTCCTGGCACGAAAAGGAGGCTGAGAGGAAAAGCCTCCTGACTTGTTGCATGACCACTGGGTGCCTCTTGGTCTTGTGTTTAAAGATTGTCACCATTTTTCACTTCCTGAGCTAAGGCTGCTCAGAAAAGCAGGGAGGGAAGGGCTGCCTGACTTGCAAAATGAGTGTCTTGAGCAAACAGTGCTGTGTGTCAGGCAGTCAGGGACTGTCACCTCTATCACTGCAGAAGTCCTGGTTGCCAGGTGAGTGGAAGTCACAGCACTCCTGTGTCATGTGCCTCATATGCTTTGTTCCTCTCCCCCTGAACTTGCTGGGTTGTTGGAGGAGCTGTTTTCCAGTGTTCTCTTGCCCTCTGAGGCCGTGCAGGAGGTAAATTCATTTTCACATTCACTGCAGGGACACGCGGCTCTTCAATCTGTTAATAAGCAGTTTTCTTTCTCACTCACTTTATATGCTGCTCAAAGAGATGTAAATCTAAACAAATACCAGTAATTAGTGGATGCACTTAACAAATCTGAATTGGATTCCATGACCCAGTTGAGCAACAGACCCTCTGACAGAAGAGCCACCACCTGCCTGAGAGGAATCTGTCAAACTCCTCTAATTTTTTTGATATTTATTCATTAGGGTGGTGAGCAGCGACAGAGGAACTGCCATCTGCCTAACCTGGATCACTACTATCCATCAATTTTCAGGGACAGGTCTTTCTCCATGTCTTATTTCCTTGTTCCACTACCTGTGGAACCGCAAGGACCTCTCAGCTATAGAGTCTTGCCCTGCTCTGGGGGAAATGTTAGTTAGGGCATGATAATGAGAATAGAATAGACAACCATCCAGCTGGACTGATGGAGGACCTGGTGATGATCATCAGCTGAAATTGTGGGAAGTGGTGGAGTCACCATCCCTGGAAGTGTTCAAAAACTGAGCACATGTGGCACTTGGGGACCTTAGAGGTGTTCAGTCACAGGCTGGGCTTGATCTTGGAGACCTTTTCCAACCTTAGTGATTCTGTGATGGTGGGAAGCTTTGTTCTGCTCCCAGCTCTGCTGGAAGTAGTAGAAAGAAGCTCTTTGTTTCTATTAGCAATGAAATGACAAAGAAACCCAGGTTATTCACCTTAGAGAGCAGCATGTTCTGTGCTGGTGGGGCGAAGGGGTGAGCAGGCTATGTTTGCTGTCTCTCAGGGCTGGGTGTGAGAGGGTGAAGAGTTTGACTTGCCCTTGTTGCTCACGTGGGGTGGGCACTGTGTCTGTTCTTCTCCCCAGTACGGCGACTACGATCCCAACGTCCACAAGAGAGGCTTCCTGGCACAGGAGGAATTGCTTCCCAAGCGGGTAAGGAGCTCAGCAGAGTCGGGGAGTTGGTGTTCAAGCTATCCTGAGGTTGGACATACTGCTGGAACCTGTCTTGGTATTTCTGGCTTTCTTGCTGAGCCAGGAGCAGCACTGTGACCTGGTCTCTGTCTCCCGCCTATCCCAGGTAATAAACCTGTACCAGATGACTCCAGAGATGTGGGAGGAAAGGATAACAGCCTGGTACGCAGAGCACCGGGGCAGAGCGAGGTGAGCCTGTGCTGCTGGGCTGGGCCAGGGCCAGTTCCCTCCCCTGGAGAGTCACCAGGCTTTGGGGAGCTTGGGCAGGCACTGGAAGAGCTCTGCCAGCAGGTTAATCCCAGCACATCTCTGCAGCAGCCTCGGGAAGAGCTCAAAGCTTTCGTTGATGGCTCTGCTTGTGCCCTGCTGTCCCCTGGTCACTGTCAGGGCCCTCAGGAGGATTTAGGAATGATGCAAAGTAAGGACTCACCTGCATCAGGAATCAGGGGGCTTCTGGGGCTGGGAGAAGAAATAGGGATTCAAACTATATGGCTGCCTCAGGTGGAAAAATACTCCTTTTGGGAGATAAACCTAAAGCCATGGATCTGAAACAGTGGCATCCCAGCCAGGGATTTCCTATTTAAGCTGAAGGGATTGGGAGGTGAACAAAGCCAGGCCTGGAGTGCTACATCTCAGCAGCCACTCAGATGCTGGCAACTGCAGAGTGGGATTTGCTCTTGGACTTTATTGATCCTGCCAGCAAAGACAGGATTGACCTGTGTGATAGAGACAGTCCAAGCTTTAAAGCCTGGTGAGTGCTTAGGATCAGCAGGAGCAGCCATGTCCCTCTCTGATCCTCCCAAACACTGTTCCTGCCTGACAGAGATGAAGCTGAAATGGAGTATCTGAAGATAGCCCAGGACCTGGAGATGTATGGTGTGAACTACTTCGCCATCAGGGTGAGTTGAGTGGGTTGGGGGTTCTGTTTTCCTGCCAGGGGAATCTCTATATCCTGGAGAACCAGGAGAGCTGGGAGGTGGCATTTGGAGACCCCAGCTGTGCTGAGGGGAGGCAGCAGCTCCTGGTACCCAGTGCTGGGTCACTGCTCAGGGCTGGCTGAGAAGAGAGCAGCGGTTCATGTCTGACCCTCCCAGTAATTTCTGTGCTTTCCTTTCCTTCTGCAGAATAAAAAGGGCACAGAGCTGCTCCTTGGAGTTGATGCCTTGGGTCTTCACATTTATGACCCGGACAACAGGTTGACCCCTAAAATCTCCTTCCCTTGGAACGAGATCCGGAATATCTCCTACAGTGATAAAGAGGTATGGATGTGTCTCACCTCCTCCCTGAGAGCAGTAAGAACACAACTGGGATTTAAAATTATTTCTCTTGGCTTCTGTCTCTGCTGTGCTTGCTCTCACCAGCTTAGCTAAGGGCAGCTCAACTCCTCCAGTTGAAACCTTAATCCAAGCCTTCCTGAAACTGTGCGGGAGTGGGCGTGCAAGGGGTCACTGGGGAGCTGGTTCTTCTCTTTGGTTTCAAACCTTCTATGTAATAATCTTTTCAAAAACCCAAAATTGCTGTTGATGTGCTTAGCCCAAATACCAGAGTTCAGAAGTTAAAATCTCTTCTTTACTGCATATATTACAGAATTTATTACTGTGGCTATATTCTGTATTATGGAATACAGGGAGATGTATTCCTGGGGAGAAGAGCTCTTGCCTTCTCATTACATCATCTTGGGTTTCAGGCTGCTGGGCTTGGCATAGCAGCTGGAATCTTTTTAGGAAGTTGAGCAATTTAAGCCTGCTGTTGGATAGTTATTTTTTAAATCCAGAGTCTAAATATGGGTCTTTGGGATTGTTGGCCCCCAAACCTAATTGAGAACAGAAGTGCAATTGGCTGAGGAGATGGGACTGAGCAGCTCCATTGTAAGTCTGAGAGAACTGCTCAAAGAAACCAGCTGCCTTCATGGTAAGGAAGAGAATTAACTTCTTAATTAAAAATGGTTTTCTAATCTAAACATGATATTGATCAGGGGAGCAGCTAAAGGTTTCTCATCAGCTGCGTTTATTGCATGTCTTGTGAAGTTTTATAAGCAGTAAATCCGTGCTGGAATTGTCTCCACTTGCTTTACCCCTTAAAGAGCTTCAAGACTCTGCAAAAAGCACAGCACTGAGTGACTTCCAGAGCTTCCCTGCCTGTGACAGTGCAGTGGGAGCTCCCCAGAATCCAGGGACTGACCCCTCCATGAACAAGCCTTGCCACAGGAAGGTAGCAGAGCTCTCTCCAGGGGAAGGACGGATCCTTTCCATCAGCTCAATCATCTGTGTAATCAGGTGCCCACGAGCAGGCCTGACCTGATACAAACAGGGCCAGTAGCTGGGGACAGCAGCTCTGCTGACACCACACTGGGGGTTATCCCTCCTAACAAAGACTGACTGTTCACACGGAGCTGAAACTCCTCTCCCAGCACATTCCTGCTGCTGCTCTCAGTGACTGCTGGGGGCTCTGCTGGAGCCCAAATCCAGGGATGTTCATGCACGTCTGCTTTTGTGAAAGTCTTAAAAGATTGGCTCTTAAACTGCCAGAGCGAGACAGTGCCAGGGCAGGGCCCTTTGCAGGCAGGGCCGTGCATTGACAGATCTCCCACTCTAATGGACACACTCTGTCTGCTCCAGCTCCTCAGCCCGTTATTTCTGTAGCGTGTGGGGGAGTGATGGAATATGTGCATGTCTCCTAAAAAATGCCATCTTGCAGAGCACTCCATCTCTTCAAGTACCCTTTTGATAGTGCAGAGCCTTCTCTCCATCCAAGGGCTGCATTACCAAAGCCCTTGAGGGACTTGTGCCACCACCGGCCTCTCAAGAGAGCTGCTGTGGGAGAGCTTTGGAGAGGGTGAGGCCAGGCCATGGGTAGAGCTGGTTGGTTGGCACATGGAGTGTAAATACAGGTTAGAGCTAGGGAATAACAGTTTGAATTGTGGGCAAGTCTTAGGACATGGCTGAGTTCTGGAGAAGAAAATGCATGGAAAATTCTTCTGGGGAGCTTTTGTGAGTGGAGGTGTCAGTGGGAGGGGCAGCAGCTCCTCGCTGTGTTCCTGATGCAGCTCTCCTGCCCTTTTAACTCCCTGACAGGAGAGTGCAGCCAGGTGGGAGTCGGGCTCTTCTCCCAGATAACAAGCGACAGGATGAGATAAAACAGCCTCAAGTTGTTCCAGGGAAGGTTTAAGTTGGTTGTTAGGGAAAATGTCTTCATTAAAGTGAAGAGCTGGCAAACCCTGGCCCAGACTGCCAAGGCAAGTTGTGAGTGTGGCCCCTGGGGACATTGTTTGAGGGTGAGCATGGTGCTGTTGGGTTGACACTTAAATTTTATGATCTTGGGGGGCTTTTCCAACCTTAATGATTCTGTGGTTCCAGCTGAGCTGGTTCTTCCTCCCTTTGGAAGAAGTTCCTGATTTCCTGCTGTGGTTTCTGTGTTTCCCACAGCTCCCAGGAGAGCAGCACCTTGCCTGGGGAGGTGCTGAACTGAACCCCCACCTCTGCAGTGTTCTCTGCAGAGGACACCAGCTCCTGTGGCCCCCATGTTTTCCTGACAGGAGGAACAGTTGTCTCCTTGGCTGCTTTTGATGCGAGTCCTCTTGCTTGGCTCAGAGCCATGGGGCCGGCTCTGAGCCGTGTGTCTGACCCCGCTGACCTGCTCTGAGCCAGAGCTTTCAGAAAGAATTTTATAGCTGCGTTTTTATTAAATGCACCACTCTCTGATAACTCTCTCCCTCTTTATTTTTTCCTTTTCAGTTTACGATTAAGCCATTGGACAAAAAGATTGATGTTTTTAAATTCAATTCATCAAAGCTGCGTGTGAATAAGCTGGTAAGTGCGCAGACAGTCTTTTTTTACTGCCTGCAGCAGTGGGTTCTGCAGAGAGTGTGAGACAACGAGCTTTTGGGGCTTTTCCTTTGAGAGGGAGCTGCTGCTGTGTGCTTGTGGTGGGGTGTAGATGTTACTGCTCACTGAAGGAGGGAAGGGGGAGACTCAAGACAAGCTGCTCCACAGAACCTCTTCCCCCCCCTGTTTTTCTGCTCCCTTTTGGAGCTCTTGGCTTTCAGCTGACCTAAATAGTGGAAGCACTTGGTAAATACAACTCCCAGCTTTGCTCAGTTCCTCCTTCTTCCCATGTGGATCTTTCCCATTCTGCCCTGTGTCGTAGCTTTCCCTGTTTTGGGAGGCACCTTTACTAGAGTTCTGACTTTTCCCCCTCTGGGGACACTCTCCTTGGGCAAGGATGGGCTGCATTGAGCTGTCCATGTTGGAGACCAGCTTTAGCTGATCCTCTGGATTTGGATCCGTTGTTAGGTTGCACGGGGACCTTTGGTGTCCTGGTTGTTGGCTGTGCTTCGTGTTCCATAGGAAATGGGGTGTCTTCATTCCCTGCATCATCAGGTTCATAGTGCTGAAATCTTAAGAGAAGTCATTTGTGACCTGGGCTGTGGCTGCCCCATCCCTGGAAGTGTTCCAGGCCAGGTTGGACCGGGCTTGGAGCAGCCTGGGATAGTGGAAGCTGTCCCTGCCCATGCAGAGGGTGGCACTGGATGATCTTGAAGGTCTCTTCCAACACAAACCTCTCCATGACTCTATGATTTCATGAAATGGAAGAAGCACATGTAAATCAGTCCTTTAGAAAAGAATCCAAATTTAGAACCCTGCTTTTATTGCCAAAAAAATCTTTTCACTCCTCTGTGTGCCCACCTTGTGCTAACCCTCCTCTAGCACTGCCACCTCCCTGGTCCTTTCCAGAGAGAGAACCACACTGGGGCTCAAATCCCTTCAGCAAACGTATCTGGAGATGCCCAAACAAGTTTTTGATAAGCCTTCTGTTTGTCTGAGTGGAAAGTGGTTTTCCTTTTTTTTTCTTTTAATTTATTTTTTAATCTCAGTGCCTTAAACATACACTGGGGAGAAGGTGCAAGTTCATCTTGAGCCTACAGAAAGGGGGCAATGGGAACCAGGGAACTGGGCAGAGCTGTAGAAATTTTTATTTCATTATTTGGCCTCTTGCCTTTTTAGGGTGGGTGTAAAACAACACCCGTGCTGTGCTGGAGGCACAGAAAATTGGTCTCTGCAATGAGCTGCTATACCCAGGAGCTGGTGTTTGGTGTGGGACCTGGCTCCCTGCCCCTCCTACAGCTGTGAGAGCTCGCAGGGTTGGAGCTCAGTGGGTGGAAGCACTAACAAGCACCAAATCAAAGCAATTCTAGTGTTTTTGTGTGTCAAGAATACAAACCACCTCACTGCCATCACGCATACAGCTGTTTCTCTCCACTCTTCACCCCTGACTGGAACAGATTCTTCAGCTGTGCATTGGGAACCACGACCTCTTCATGAGGAGGAGGAAGGCAGACTCGTTGGAGGTGCAGCAGATGAAAGCACAGGCCAGGGAGGAGAAGGCCAGGAAGCAGGTGAGCCGCATGTCCCATAAGCAGTGAGCCAAAATCAGAAATGCAGATGGGCTTGGGAAGGACAGGTCTCTGGAAAGACATCAGAGCAGCTTTGAGGGAAGGTCCAGCTGAACGTTTTTTAGTAGCCTGCTCCCAGCTCTCCAGTCATCTAGCTTGGCTCTGCAGGTTGGTGGCAGCCTGAGTGCAGCCCCCAGTTTGGGAACAAAACTGAGAGGACAGGAGTGAAGAGCTGCCCTGGGTGTCTGCAAGTGCGTGGCAAGATGTGTGGTGGGACGGTTGATAAACCAGGGGCTGTGAGGGGGAGCTGTGCTCTGCCGTAGCTCTTTGCCTCATTTCTAATTGCAGGGTGATGGAATGCACGCTGACATTCCTGGCTGTGCAGCCTGGAATGCTAATTCCACGCTGGCCTCTCTCCGTGCCGTGGGTCAGCCCGGGCGGCCGGCACGGCGCGGCGGAGGCAGCGGCGTGGAGCCCACGAGCAGAGATCAGCAAATTGAATTGTATGAATCATTGTTTTCTGCTCGTAGACCTTTTCTACTCACTGAAACCCACACAGCTAATCTGAGCACTGGTGCTTGGAATATAAATGGCCCTTTGGCAGGGAAGCCACTAGAGAGAAGCAGGAGAAGCCGGAACAGTTGCTGCACCCAGCAGGGGCTTGTGCTCATGGGTCTGGGTGTTTCTGGGTTTGAGTGTGGCCAGAGAGGTGTTTGTGTGGGGTGGAGGTGCTCACCTGGCCTGGAAATGGGACATGGTTTGTCCTTCAGGCACCTCTCTCAGTCCTTGTGTGGTGCTGAGGTGCTCAGCTGCGATGTAGGTAGGACATGACTTGTTCTTCAGGCCCCTCTTGGTGTTTGTGTGACGCTGAGGTGCTCAGCTGGCCGGGAAATGGGATGTGACTTGTGCTTCATGCACCTCCCAAGGTGCTTGTGTGGTATTGAGGTGCTCAGCTGGGCTGGAGGTGGGATGTGACTTGTCCTTCAGGCACCCCCTGAAGCAGTTCTCCCTCGTGGAGTGGCAGGAGGGGTCTGGACTTGAGTCACCACAAGCTCCACTGGGGAAGAGGGAGGGACTTTGTGCTTCCCACAGGAATTCCTCTGGTCAGTAAGGAGTTGGCACTATAGAACCAATTAGATTGGAAAAGCACTCTGAGGCCTCCAACCATCAGCCCCCCACCACCATGTTCACTAAGCCATGTCCTTAGTGGAGCAGAAGGTCCTTGGAAGGAGCAGCGCGGTGTCCAAGTGCTGACAGCCTCAGGCATTGGAATGGGCTGCCCAGGGAAATGGTGAAATCACCATCCCTGCAAGAGTCCAAAAGTGATGTGGCACTTCAGGATATGGTTTTGTGGTGTTCACAGTGGTGCTGGGATAATGGTTGGGCTTGGGCTTAGAGGGCTTTTCCAACCTTAGCGATTCCATGAATCTTTAAGTTTTACAATCTGTGAGTTTTTGATGTGTTTGGATAACCCCACATCCAAGATCCTGTGCTTATTTGAGCTGCTGGAAGAGGTGAGGGCTCTGGGAGGGAGCAGTGGCTTACAGCTTCACGTGAGCTCCCAAATCCAGAGCACTTGGGCTCCATGGGAAAGGTCAGGCTCCTGTGTGAGCTGGCTGCCCTGTCCTGAGTGAGCCACTTTGCTGTCTGCTCTGCTCCCTGCTTCCTCCCCAGCATCCACAGTCGTTAACTGATATCAGATGGTCCTTTTAGATCAGGAATTCTTGTTAATGGAAGTCCTGAGCGGGATGCAGATCATAATGATAATTAATGAGGGGAACCTTTAATAGAAGGAAGCAGAACGGTTGGAACAGTGGGCGTCCCGCTTTCAGAGCACAGCTGGTGTCCAAGGAGCGGAGAAATGTGGCTTGTCTCACTTCCTTCCCTTATTAAACCCAGCAGGTCTCCTGTCCTGGCTGCAGCATGGATATTTATAATGCCCCATCCCTGTGGGATTGGAGGGATTAAACTCAGTGTGTTAATTAGCCCAATGGCTCCCTTGGGCTCTTGGCTAGTGAAGAGGCAGTCCCTGGGCACAACAACACTCCCAGCATCTGGGAAGAGCTGGCAGATCCTGGTGGCTTGGATCTTCCCCTCCTGGAGAAGCGTTGCTGTTCTCTGCAAACAGAGAGGGTTTGTTGTATCCAGGAATTGCCAGCGCTGGTTGCACTCTGTGTGACCTCCCTCTGAACTAATGGAAGTGAAGGTTCCAGGATGCTGGGTTGGATATCTGATCAAAAAGAGCAGCTATCCTTGTCCTTCAGCCTCCTGCCACGTGCTGCAGTGTTTGGGGGATGCCCTCAGACTGTCCTTAAGCCCAGTCCTGCTGTAAGAAACTCCGGAGAGTTAAGATGGAGATCTTGAGACCCACTTGTCCTGGTCTGCCCTGTGACTCAGCCTAGGAGGGCACTGTCTGGGGACTTCATCCTGCAGGCAGCTCCTGTGGCCATGCTGTGAGTGACAGCCTGAGCAGAGGATGGCAATTGTCTCAGGACTGGCACTTCTCAAGGGAACATCAGCCTGCCCAGGGCAGTGGTGGAACCACCATCCCTGGAAGGGTTAAAAGAATGTGTGGATGTGGCACTTGGGGACATGGGTTAGGGGTGGCCTTGGCTGTGCTGGGGGAACAGTTGGACCTGATGATCTTGGAGGTCTTTTCCAACCTAAGTGATCCCATGATTCTGTTCTTTGATCGTGTCACCCCAGCCCAGGGATGTTCTGTCACTAAGCAGAGAGGAGGCAGCGGTGCTCTGACCTCACCTGTGACTCTTTCTCATCCGTGGAGAACCTTCCTTATGTGTGTTTTTGTCCTCGCTTTCCCCAATCCCTTTTCCCAGATGGAACGACAGTGCCTGGCACGAGAGAAGCAAATGAGAGAAGAGGCTGAGAGGACCAGGGATGAGCTGGAGAGGAGGCTGATGCAGCTGAAGGAGGAGGCAACGATGGCCAACGAGGCTCTGGTAGGTCCCTGGGAGGCCGTTTCCCGCGCACTGCAGCTGCTCCCCACTCTTTCCACTGCGGAAGCGTTTTTGGAAGCGCTCTATGACTGCCCTAAGACTGCTCCCAAAGTGCTGCCAGTGACCAGTGAGCAGCAGGCTGGATGGAGCTATTTCATCCTGCTGGGCTGCTTGGGAGGAACACAAAGAGGATGATTTGGGACAGAGCCTGGGCACATCCCAGCTTTGGCGGCAGACGGCTGCAGGCTTTCACGGAAGGGAGGGATTCTATGGAGCATGTCGGAGCGAGCAGCTTGGGGCCCTGCTCCGGGGGCTGTGGGCACATTTGGGGAGGCATTGGCTGTGCCTAATGGCTTTGTGTCCCGGAATTGTCAGATGAGGTCGGAGGAGACGGCGGATTTGCTGGCGGAGAAGGCGCAGATCACAGAGGAGGAGGCCAAGCTCCTGGCTCAGAAGGCGGCCGAGGCCGAGCAGGAGATGCAGCGCATCAAGGCCACGGCCATCCGGACCGAGGAGGAGAAGAGGCTGATGGAGCAGAAGGTGCTGGAGGCAGAGATGTTGGCACTGAAAATGGCCGAGGAGTCGGAGAGGAGGTCAGAGGGTACAACCTTGCAGCTGCTTCTGCTCTGCTTCCCACCCCTTTCAAGTTATCCCTCTGAGTTATCCTTCCTCAGCTTCCCACGTGTGTCCAGCAGCAAATGGCCCTTTGGCTCACCTGGTGTCCCTCTCCAAAAGCCAGCTCTGCTTTTGGGTGCCTTGTGCAACCCTCCCCTGCATTCCCTGAAATATTTAACACCGTTAATAACACTTGGGGGTTGTTCTTCCTCTGGATGGTAGATCTGCATTCCCCATTCCCTCCTTACTCCTCTACTTACCTCTCAATTGTTCAGTTCTCCTTTCCAGCCATGAGTTCTGTTCCAGGTTAGCCTTGAACAGAGACTTTGCTCCTTGTTAAAACTGGTGTTTTCACCCTCCTGATACCCGAGCCCTGGTCCCACAGTGAATGTGGCAGCGAGCAAGGAAAAGATCAGCCTTGTTTCCTTCCAGCTGATTACCCCTCCCTGTGTGAGAGCCTGCTGGGTGTCAGCCCTTCTGCTCAGATGAACTCACCCTTCTCCATCTCTTCTTGCCTGTTCCACACTGTGATCCTGCTTCTCCATCCTCTCCTTCCTTCTGGCTCCAGTCTGATATTTGCTGTTTGCTGTTGGTCTTTGCAGGGCAAAGGAGGCTGATCAGCTCAAGCAGGACCTGCAGGAGGCTCGTGAGTCGGAACGCAGGGCGAAGCAGAAGCTCTTGGAGATCACCAGCAAGTCTTCCTACACAGTAAGAGAGATCTGTGTTGTAATTCCCAGTTCCCTGCCCTCCTGTGTAGCCTGGAGCAGCCTCCTTCTCCATCCCAGCCATGGAAGAGGGCTGAGCTGTCTCATTGCTGCTCAGAAATCCTGAGCAGTGCTGAGCAGAGCTTGCCCTTTTCATCCCTGCATCTCATCCAGCAGAACTCCACTATACTCTTTTTTTTTTTCCACCCACCTCTTGCTACGAGAGCAAAGGAGCTGCTGGTGAAATTAAAGCAGCAAATTTTAAACCAATTTAGCAGCCATGTCAGAGCCACTTTGCCAGCACGTGTGGAGTGCACCAGCTTAGCAATAACCTTTAAAATAGGGTTAAAGATGTCATTTTTCTTGTTATGCGGGATAAACACTGTTCAGAACCTGTAAATTCATTCTTTGGGCATAAACTGGGCCTTTATGTGCTGGAAAAAAGCTTACTTGAAGGGAGATTATTCCATAATTGTCCATTAAGAGGATTTCACACCTTCCTCTGAAGCATCTGGTCCTGGTTCCTGCTGGACACTGAAAAGCCAGACTAGATGGCCATTGCTCTGTCTTGCCTGGCAGTTCTTTTCCTGTGCTTCCCTAATTGTGCCTGCAAACCCCATCAGGTGCCCCTATCCCTGCAGCTCACACCTGTTCCTTCCTGGCCTGGGGGAAGGGGAAGAGCATCAGGAATAGGCTTGATGTGGGAGTTATGGACATGCCAGCACCGAGGTTTGAATTTGTACCTGCAGGCTCCTTCCCCCTTTCTCTGGAAACTTTATAGGAGCAGATTGGAGGGGGGTTGAGATGAAGCAACTTTTCATCCCCATTCCCTGGAGTTCGCTGCAAGAATATTTGGAAGCTCTTAAAAATAACAGTGATGGAAAATAATCAGGTGCTCTCAGTTCTGGGACACTCAGTCAAGTGAGTTCTGGATAAAGCCCGGCTTTGGAGTGCTCCTTCTTTTACAAGTCACTAGAATTCTGGGATGCACCAGCTCCTTAATTCTGGCTTTAACTTGTGTGCAGGGAGACATGTGTCCTCACTGGAACTCTACTGCGTGGCTACACCAGCCAGTGTGGAATTTGGGCAGCTCTTCCACATCCATATTCCCTCGTGTTGCCATGTCCATCCTTAGTGAAAGCAGCAGAGCCCCAGCTCAAAGCCCTTGTACTGAAATCCCTGTGCAGGGGAGCAGATGGATGGTTCTGCTCTCTGTTCCCGAGGAATGAGAGCTTCATTAGGGGAATGTTGTGGAATTGTGTGGAGCTCAGCTCCACCCCTCCAGCTGCATCTGCTTGGAGGCAGAGCTGCCACTTCCAGGCATGTGGGGCTGTGTCCTCTGCCTTCCCCAAAGAGCCCTGGCCTTCTGGACACGGTTACCAGTGCCTGGTGGGAAGGGAAGTGCTTTTTTCCTCCCCATTTCGGTGGCAGGATCCCCTCAGGCAGCTGCTGCTCCTCCTGCCCTTCTCCCTGCCCTGGGATGAGGGCTGAGCTGCACAGACATGGTCACACCATGGAGGTTGCTGTTTCCCAAGGTCAGGAGGAGGCTGGTGTGACTGGAATGTTCATATCCAGGTGAAAACACTTTGCTGGGCTCTTCCATCCTCTGTTACACTTCCATGGATTGCCAGCACATGGAGAAAAAAAAAACCTGAAAGCAGGTTTTGGGAGACTTGAGTTCCTCAGCTCTGATGAAAGGTGCAGGATTCCAGCTTTTCTCTTCCTGAATGAGGGTGTAACATTGGGCTTGCTCTTTTCTATGGTCCCAGACCTGTGCTGTGTTGTCCCCTGACACTGGGAGCTCAGCAGGACTTGACAAAGGCAAGAGAGGAAAGAGGGAGTGGATGGATGTAGAATCATTTAGGTTGAAAAAGTCCCTTAAGAGATCAAGTCCAGTCCCTGACCTAACCCTGTGCTGCAGAAAAGGCAAAAGAAACAGTTAAATACATATATTTTTCAACTTTCCAGTCTCCAGTCCTGGTTCTTTAAAGCTTGTTTCAGTGTCTTTTTAGTCCTTGAAGCCCAGGCTGCTTTTATGATGTCACTGCTAGAGAAGTGAGATGTGGATCTGAGTCTCAGGCTGTCAGGGCTTGGAGAACAACTCATTCCTTACGGACCTGTCCGCAGCTCTTTGCCTCCCTCAGTGCCCTTCAGGTGCCAGATAAAGTCAATCACCTCCTCACTGATCCTGTGGGAGCTGTAAGTGGCTGGTTTGGGCTTGCCCAAATTCCTGAGCAGCAAAATAAAAGCAGTGGCAGCACCAGGAGGAGTTTTCTCTGCAGGGGAAACCTCCTCTGCTCTGTGCTCCCTACGGGTCCCTCTGTCTCGCTCTGTATTCCAGAGGGATCCCAGGGATGACTGCTGCCAGCGTGGTGCTTGCCTCTGTTAACGGCAGGAAATTGTTGTGATGCAGGAACAGGGCTGTGCAGTTTGTTCCAGGTGAGGAAACACATATGGAAAAAGCTCCCTGTCCCTTTTATCACCCCGTGGCCCTGGATTAGAAATAACAGCAGCTGTTGCAAGAGCTGACTGGGATTACTGCAAATGGCAGGGAATGTGCAACAGGAATTCTGCCCCTCTGCCCTGCTCAGGTGAGACCCCACCTGCAGAGCTGCCTCCAGATCTGGGATCCCAGCACAGGAAGGACCTGGAGCTGCTGGAGGGAGCCCCTCTGCTCTGGAGCCAGGCTGGGAGAGCTGGGGGTGCTCACCTGGAGAGGAGAAGGCTCCAGGGACACCTCAGAGCCCCTTCCAGGGCCTAAAGGGGCTCCAGGAGAGCTGGAGAGGGACTGGGGACAAGGGATGGAGGGACAGGACACAGGGAATGGCTCCCAGTGCCAGAGGGCAGGGATGGATGGGATATTGGGAAGGAATTGTTCCCTGGCAGGGTGGGCAGGCCCTGGCACAGGGTGCCCAGAGCAGCTGGGGCTGCCCCTGGATCCCTGGCAGTGCCCAAGGCCAGGCTGGACATTGGGGCTTGGATCAGCCTGGGACAGTGGGAGGTGTCCCTGCCATGGCAGGGGTGGCACTGGATGGGCTTTAAGGTCCCTTCCCACCCAAACCATTCCATGATTCTGTTAAATGCTTTGCTCCAGATACCAAGCCCATGCCTTTGAGAGCCCTGTACCTTCTCACTCTTTGCTTTTTCCATACTTTTCCTCACTCCTGGTGCTCTCTGACTTCTCCACCGATTTTTCCCTTGCTCCATGGCAGAGCAGTGCCGAGGCATGAGAAGGAAGTAGTGGCTGTAGCAACCCTGATAAATTGGCTCAGGCCTTAATGGCTGCAGCAACTGAAAATCCTGCTCAAGTGTTACTGCTGCTGTTGGGAGTTTTTAAAAACAAAACCCAACAAAGCTTGTTCTGAAAAAAAACAAGCTAAAGGTTGTTTGAAGGCCAGCAGGCTGGCTTGGAGGGATGGGAGAACCTCACATGGGAAGGGCTTTGGGAATGCCTGTGTTCCTTACAGGGAAGGGACTTGAATGTCAATGGGATGCAAGTATTTAAATCAGTTAAGTGCTTTGGCAGACCTGTCCCCTTTCCTTCGAGACTGGAATTTAGGTACTGAGCTGTCCCTTCCAGCGCCTGCTCCAGAATTAATGCGGCTTTGTTCCGTGCTGGCAGCAAAGGGGGAGGAAGGAGTTGGGTTCCCTTGTCCTGTGGGTCTTAACTCACCTGGAAGGCTCCAGCCAGGCCAGGTGCAGTTTGAGGTACCCCTTGTTTATGCTTGTACAAGGTGTTTGTGTTCCAGCTTCGCCGGTCGATGAAATGTTGTCCCTCTCAGATTTGTCCGAGCTGGGAAGGAGCCCTGGCTGTTTGTGAATTCCAGGCTGGTGGTGAGGGAAGAGGCAGGTTATTGTGCAGAGTAAATCTGTCAACCCTGTGCTTGCAGGTCTTGCTGAAGAGGAGCTAACTGAAAACAGTGCCTGGAGTATCCCAAATAGGAGAAATGAGGGAAAGAAAGAGCCAGTGGAAGCTCAAACTCTTGTTGGTTAGATCAGGTACCCAGCAGTGCATTTCTAGCTTTGGGCACATTGTTTTCCTTACAGGAATCCCTTAAAGCATGAAGGAGCATCCAGGAGGGAGGTGGGGGATTTTTTTGGGATGCTGGGCTGGATTTCTCATATCCCAGAGCAGGGCTGGCAGCAGTTGTGACTCAGCCCCATCTGATGCCGCTGTGCCACCCTTGACGTGTGCCCTGTTTGCCACCTCATCCCGCGTGCTGCAGGAGTAGAGCCATGACTCCAGCAGGCTTTTCCTCTCCTCCTAATGAGCCCATTTGTTAGAGGTGTGACAGAATTTTTGACTGAGAGGAAGAAGGGTCATTTTTTAGGAGAAGATAAAATCTGAGGGCCTGGCGGTGTGTGTCACTGGGGGATAGCAAAGCATTTTGCAGGAGGAAGAAAGTCCCAAATCCTTGCTGAGGTGTTTCAGGAGTCATTTGCTGTGTTATCTCCATTTCCAGCTGAATCTAGAAGTGGTTTCTAAACCTTTGGAGCTGTAAATTACTGAGGAGATAATATACCAGTGCATCTCCATGGGCTTGCTGGAATGGCATCCCTGGGGTCACATTGGTCTTTGCTCAGGCTTTGGGGAGCTGTGGAATGCAGCACTCTGCTGTCACACCGGGGTCTTACATTGTCCCTGCTCACAGCTTGAACTTTATAAACCTGAGTGAATGTTAAATAGCGGAGAGATGGCTCCCAGAAGGCAGCTTCTGTCCAACTTAAAGGGACACAGCAGTGATAAAGCCTTGATTTTACCAAGTTTTGTCAATAGATTTTGAAGGCAGGTGTTGTTTTGTCTCCTCTTTAGGGCTGCAAAGAGTCCTGGAGGAGCAATGGCTTTGAATTGAGGAGCAAATTGTGAATGGAGGAAGGGGGTCTCCAGGCTGATCTGGTGCTCAGGACTCTGGGCTCAAGTGTTGCTCTGATTTTATGTCAGCATTGCAGAACATTCGCTGTAGTGACACTTGTGTGGCCCAGAGTGATTAATTTGTACTCTCTCTTCGGCAGTCCATGAACTCGAGTACCACAGCACTGCCCACTGACCTGCCAAGCTTCAACCTCGTCAGTGAGAGCCTCTCCTTCGACTTCAAGGATACAGACATGAAGAGGCTGTCCATGGAAATCGAGAAGGAGAAGTACGTGGCACGCGTCCAGTCCGGGCTGGGCTGGGATTTGTGCTGGACATGAGCCAGGAGTGGCCAGGAAGGCCAAGGGCAGCGGGGCTGTCCCAGCCCTGGGGGGGCAGCAGGAGCAGGGCAGGGCCCATCCCCTGTGACTCACCTCAAATCTGGGGGTCACTTTTGGGTCCCTCCTGACAAGAGAGCCCTGGAGGGGCTGCAGCGTGTCCAGGGCAGGGAACAGAGCTGGGGAAGGGGCTGGAGCCCCAGGAGCGGCTGAGGGAGCTGGGAAAGGGGCTCAGCCTGGAGAAAAGGAGGCTCAGGGGGCCCTTCTGGCTCTGCACAACTCCCTGCCAGGAGGGGACAGCCGGGGAGGGTCGGGCTCTGCTCCCAGGGAACAGGGACAGGAGCAGAGGGAACGGCCTCAGGCTGGGCCAGGGGAGGCTCAGGGTGGATACTGGGAAATGTTTTTCATGGAAAGAGCTGTCCAGCCCTGGCACAGCTGCCCAGGGCAGGGGTGGATCCCCATCCCTGGAGGGATTGAACAGCCCTGTGGATGTGGCACTTGGGGACATGGGGCAGTGGTGGCCTTGGCAGGGTTGGGGAATGGTCGGACTTGGTAACCTCAGAAGGCTTTTCCAAACTGAATAATTCTGTGCTTGTCCTGGCTGAGCCTTTCCCTGGTGGGGATCTGGTGTCACAGACCTGTCCCTGCCACCTGCTCACAGGTGAGCTCAGGGCCCTGCTCCAGGGAGTTCCTCTCTGTGTGGGATTCCTGGCTCCTGCTCAGGCTGGAATTGCCCACGGTGTTGGAAGGAGTTAACAGCTGGCTGAGTGCTGGAGGCCTGAGCTGGAGGTGTCCAGGGAATGTGCTGATAGCCAGGGTGTGTTAAGGTCCTGCACTAGGTCTTTAACCCCTTTTCCTTGGAATTTGTGTCACGTTCCTGGATAAAAAAGTGTTTGCCAGCAAGTTTGGATGTGATTATGAGCTTTGATCTTGTGTTTTCCTGAGGGTGTAAGTGTAGCCATTGAAATTACCAATTGAGCAGAAATCAAAGCAGATCAGATTTTAATCTCTGTAGTAATGATGTGCTTTGTTCATCGATTGGGTCGTAGATCAAAGCCACAATGGCTCTGTCATCCCACTATGGCCAAAACCTCCCGAGGCTGGAATGACACACCCCTGGATCCCAGAGGGTCCTTTGGTTTGTCTCTGCTCGGTGCCCTCTCCCATCTATGAAATCACAGACCTAGAGACAGGAGATTAAGAACTTTTAAAAACTTTTCCCAAAGCCAGAAGGAAAAAGATAGAAGCTGAAAATAACAGGATAATTCCCGGTTCTGTACCCAGGTTGCTATCTAGGTCATCCTGCTCTCCTGAGCAGGGAGAGCTGCCTCTGCCAAATGCTGAAAGCAATAGGATGCTTTTCCTGTCTTCTCTGGGGCTGTTCTCTTTCCTCGGGTGCTGGGATAAACCTCTACAAATTTTGGCACTGGAAAGGATTCCTATTACCCTGCTGGCCCTCTGACCTGCCTCAGGGGGTTAATCACAGGTACAAAACTCATGGGGTGATTTTTCCAGTTGATTTTTCATTGTGGAAGGCAGTTCAGGATGAGTCCTGGGAATAGCTTTGGGGGTTGGCTTTTTACTTTTCTTTCTTTTTTTTTTTTGGGGGGGAGGCTTTCTCTCTGCCAGGGATGCTCTGTGTCTACAAGATACCTGATATTTTGGGGACAGCACTTGCTCCCACAGTTTACCAGCTAAATCCCTCTAAAACGTGACAAGTCAGTACATCAGGGTCCTTCCTCATGGAAAAAATTGTGTATTTGGGTTGTGGAGCAGGTTTGGGAAGGGGTGCAGGGGTGTAGAGCTCTCCTGAGTAGCTGCTTAAACCACTGTGTGGTGTAAACCTCTTTCAGCTTCACTTGCAAATTGGGAGACTTAAAATACCACCCAGCTTGGGTTTAATTTTGTATAATAATGTAACTTACACTTTTATTGCTGGGTTGGCTGTTTGGGCCCCCTTCAATAAGGAACAAATAATTGCTCCGAGTAGCTCACTGTGTGCTATAAACTGATATTATCAGTTCCACATGCTAAAAATAATGAAGAAGAGCTGTTTCTGTTACAGTTCTGTTATCAGGTGTCACATCAGCACATGCAGCTGGTCAGTGCTAACCCAGGGCTGTTCTGTGTGTGTGTTAGGGTGGAGTACATGGAGAAGAGCAAGCACCTGCAGGAGCAGCTCAACGAGCTGAAGACAGAAATTGAGGCACTGAAGCTCAAGGAGAGAGAGACAGCTCTGGATATTTTGCACAATGAGAACTCCAGCCGGGGAAACAGCAAGCACAACACTATTAAAAAGGTATCAGAGGGTCCCAGTTTGTATCTCCCCTGATGAAACTCTTTAAAAAGAGCCCTAAAGTCGCCCTGCTTTTGGTAATAAAATTGTTGGATCTAGGCTTTCTTCCCCAGCTGCTTAGCTTTGGTCAGAGAATTCCAGCTTTTGGTGGACCTGGTGTCCTTTCCCAGCCTGGTCTCTCCAGTGCTGTGGGAAGGGATGTGAAGGTCTCCAGGGCTGAAGGTCTTGCTGAACCTTAGAAACTGTACAAGGATGTTGTTGGAGGGACTCTGCATCCCTAGTGAACAGGAAAAGCCCTCCCTGCCTATTGCAGCCGTTCCCTGCGAGCACTGAGCTTGGCTGGTGAATAATGAGGGCAGAAATACTCCTGGCTTAGGAGCTCTCTGGAAAAAGCCAAAAGCTCTTGCTCTCTTTTAATCTCTCTAGAAAAACCCATAGTGCAGCTTCAGTCACTAACAGCAAAGCCTTTGCTGGCAGGGGGTGTGAGACCTCTGCTCCCTGGAGCCGCCTGCCTCCTGAAATGGGGCTGACACGAGGAACTTCAGCCAAAAATTGAGGCTGCCTGGGTCTGCTGACCCGGGGCTCACCTGAAATCTCACAACAAAACCACTTCTTTATTTCTACACCCCATCTGTTCCCTTTGCCTCAGTGCTGGGCTCTGTAACGAGGGGCTGGGGGCACATCCTCGATGGATTTGGATGGTGGTGGTCAGCCCCACTCACCTGCAAAGGCTTTTTTCCCTGCAAAGGCTTTTTCCTGGCTGGTTTTCCGCTAGCAGCTGTCCTCGGGAAGGATTCGGAAATGCGTACAGCATGGGATGCAGGCTGTGGTGACAACTGCAGGCTTGAAAAACAAATCCTGCTCTCTTTACTACTCCCAGCTAAGAGTTATGTCTGAAAGGATTTGGAAATACCAGTTCTTGCCGACTTTCATGGCTGGGAGTTTGTGATCACTGAATTGGGGCAGGAAAATGAATCTAGCGGGGCTCACTCACCAGTTTCCCCGTGCTGGCCTGGAGCTATTCAGGTTCCTGTCACACTAGAGCAGAGAAAATAAAAATCTTCACAACCCCTTTTGTCATTGTAGAATCTGGAGGCGTTTCTGCTCCCAGTAGGTTTTGGTAGGATTTGTCTCTGTGTTCCAAATTCTTGGTTTAAACAGAAACTGCTAAATTTTCACTTCTGATAGAGAGAAGTTCATAGAGATCTGATGGTCCCATTTGTCTTCCTTAAAGAGGGTGGCTGGGCCATCATTTCCATGTCTGTCAGGGCTTGTCACAGTGCCATCACTTGCCTCCCTTTGAAGATGGAGTCTTGTGCTGTCCCCTCCCTTCCGAAGGCAGCAGGGGCTGCCCGGCTGCTGCATCTCAACAAGGAGCAAAGGTTCCCAAATAATAAACTATTAGTGGAGACATCAGAGGGAAATTACAGCCTGCTCTGCTCAGGGAGGTCAGCAGGGCTTTTGTCTTTGCCTGGTGAAGGCAAGGAAACACAGGGCACTGGGAATGGGATATCAGTCCAGCAATACTTCAATGGCACCAACCCTCTGCCTCACCCAGGAGCTGCTGATTGCTCCGGGCAAGCCCTAAGATCCCAAAAATCACCTGCCCTTGTATCACACACACGAGGATTATTATTATTATTTGTTGTTCGTTTTATTTTGCTGGTTTAGCCTCAAGCCCAGGGCAGAAGACCTATCTGCATTTGAGAATTCCAAGTAGGTTATTCCAAGGTACTCTGCGTGGGGGTGCTGGGATCTGGCTGTGGCACTAACCCGTGCATGAGCTTGCCTGCGCTCCAGCGGGACCGTGGTCACCTGTCCAGCCCGGCTCTCCCACCCTCAGGAGCACTCCCAGCCTCCCTGCATTTGTTCCTACACCTGATCCTCCCTTCATTCTGGGAAGCTTCGTTCTTGGCAGAAGTTGAGTTGGCAACCTCAGAGGAGGAGTTCAGGTGGAGGTACTTAAATAATTCAGCACGCCTGTTTTTGCACCGGTGGTTGGGAATCTATCGAAGGTGCAGGGCAGCCTTTGAAGATTCCTTTAATGAAGTAAACCAGCACCTTCCCCCCTTGTTTGTTGCAGAAAGCAATTCGGGATGTAGAAAAAAATACCCCAAACAAACAGCCAAACCCCATCAGTGCTGCCAACACTGTCAAAACAGGCTAAAAATGCACAGCTCCGTCTCGGAGCGGAGCAGCACGAGGATGCTCTGCCTGTTTGAGAAGCATCCCAGGAAGGTAAAGCAGAGAATTGAGGACAGCTGGTGTCTGCAGGTGGCTCTTGTGCCAGGGGAAGGTCACCAGCACACCTGGGGACAGGAGTTGTCCTTCTCCCTGCACTGCCTCTGCCTCCTCCCGCCTGTCGGGTCCTGCCCTGTAAATGCCACATCTCTTATTCCTGGAGCCGGCTTTCCTCCAAGGATTTGCCCTCAATCCACAGGCTGTATGTGCTGAGCACTCCCTCCTTTGGGAGGTAAGTTTGGGGAAGCTTTCCTGCTCTGCCCTGGGGCAAGCTTCTTGCACAGCCACAGGCTTTCAGGAGCTTGGAGTTGGTGGCACTCAGGGAAGTACTGGGATACCACAGTCACGGATGACAGAGCTGGTGGGAAATGCTTTTGGAAAAGATTGAGCAATTCCCCAGCACTTCTGGAGCTTGGGAGCAGAGGCAGGAGGTTGTTTTACCCAGGACGACTTAGCACAGGGCTGTGCTGCTCTTCACTGCACCAGCCATTCCAGGGGCTGTAAATCCCTGGAGCTTGGGGTCTGTGCCAGCTCTGGGGAGCTGAAGGTGTTCCCCAGAAACAAAAATCATTGTTAAGCACTTCCATGGGGAAGAGGCTAAAAGGGATGACCCTGCAGATCTGGGCCACCTTGGGGGAGGTGTTGGATGTCTCCAGACAGACTGGTCATGGATGAAACCAATCCCACCTGGCTTGAAGAGCTCTATGGCAGGTAAATTTGGGGTGAAATCCATCTACTTGTGGAAATCTCCAGCACAAGGAGGTGAAATGGAGCCCTGGCAGTTTGTGAGAAGACTCTTGCAGCAGCTGGGAGCACTCCAGTGCCCAGGAGGAGCCCCCATAATTAAAGCAGCTGCACAGCGAGCGCTGCAGTGTGACCTCTGGGGTTTGGTGCCCGCCTTTGAAGGCGCCTGCTAAGTTTTTCATGTTTAATTACGTGGTTAACATGCTAATCCCTTTTTATGAGCTCTGTGGGCACAGCACAGACACCTCATCTGGAAGCTGCTCTCCCTTCTCCGTAGCTCCCTGCCGTGGGCTGGTGTTGTGGCTCCAGCTGGCTCTGATTCAGGAGGGTTTGTCACTTAGGCTGTGGTAGAGGGTGAAAAACTCACTTCTTCCTCATCTCTTCTGCTGCAGGAAAGCTCCTAGGACAGGCTGCTAAAACACAATCAGGTCTTTGATTCCAGTTGCTTTCTTCTTGCACAGTCATGCTTATTTACTGGGATTTAAGCCCTTTGAAGTATCCAGGCAAGGAGCAAATCTCCACGCCTGTTCCCAGACAAGCAGCTTTGTCGTTGAGCCTCTGGTCCTTCCATAGGCAGCCTTGGCCTCTCCTGCCAGGCTCTCACGTGGCTGAGAGCAGCTTCTCCAGGGCTTGAGCTCAGTCCCAGGAGATCACTTGTGAGGCCCATGGGGACCATGCAGATCCTGCTGGCTCTGATCCTGGCTCTGATCCTGGACGTGGTGCAGTGTTTGTCCTTGGCTTGGATAATGATCATTGTGGAGATGCTTTGAGGTCTGAGCTGAGGGTGTTCAGGCTGGAGAAGGCTCCAGGGAGATGTCAGAGCCCCTCCCAGTACCTAAATGAGAGCTGGAGAGGGACTTGGGAAAAGGCATGGAGGGACAGGACACAGGGAATGGCTTCCCGCTGCCAGAGTGAGATATTGGGAAAGATAGAGATATAGATATATAGATATATAGATATAGATGGGATATTGGGAAATAATTCCTCCTTGGGAGAGTGGAGAGGCCCTGGCACAGGGTGCCCAGAGCAACTGTGGCTGCCCTTGGATCCCTGGAAGTGTCCAAGGCCAGGTTGGATAGGGCTTGGAGCACCCTTGGATAGTGGCAGGTGTCCCTGACTGTGGCAGGGGGTGGATTGGGATGAACTTTAAGGTCCCCTTTGGATTTAGGCAATGAACACTTCCAGCTGGAAGCACAGAAGGGTGAGTGGGGCAGAGCCAGGGGAACTTCTGCAGCCTTGTCTTCCCTCCTGCCACCTTTGGGATAGGCTGTGGTCTGTCCTTGTGAGGACACTGGTGGCTGGTGATGGCACTGCTGCCTGAGTGTCTCATCAGGCAGACAGGATGTGCCACCCCCAAATGTCAGGAGGCTCCTTCATCGTCTGGACAGGTGGAAGGATTTTGGGAGGCTGGTGCTGGGGCAGACACCTCCTCTATTTTCCACCTGCACCGGGCAAACAGCGTGCTAGGGATCACTGACACTGACTGCCTCACTGTCCCTTGAGGATTTCACAGTTCCTGTGGGGTCCCTGTCACTTCCTGGGGACTCCCCTCCTCATCTCTCCCCTTCTGGAACTGCAGATTCCCTGGAATAGGTCTGTTTTGCTCTAGTGGTTTGTTGAGAAAGGGAGGATGTGCCCCTTGCAGAGAGAAGGGACCAGCACAAGGAATGCTCTGGGAAGGACAAAAGGAAGGAGCCTGGGTGGGACAGAGCAGGCTGTGCTGCCATCCTCGACCCTGTGGATCCTGGGACAGGGATGAGGTGCTCTTAAGTCTCCTGCAGGGCTGTATAACCCAACTCCAGCTGCACGGGAAGGCAGAACGGGCACACCACCAGCGAGGGACTTCCCAGGAGCAGCAGCACCGGCGTTTCCCATTTCCCTGGGAGCTGTGAGGTTGGAACAGATGAGTGAGGCTGCCAGCTTCTCACTCAGCCTGGCACCTGGGAGCCAGGAGGTACCCAGTGGGCAGAGCAGCTCTGGGAACACCTTTTCAAAGTGCAGGAGGAATGGAGGCTCATCCCACGTGGATGTTGCCCACACACCCCACATGTGACAGACCACATCCCTTCCAGATTCATTTTCTTCCCGGTTCTCCTCAGAGCTGGGAAGTGAAACTCCCAGGCAGTTAAACTGGGACACGGCAGCCTCTTTCCCTTGTTTACAAGGAACAAGAGGAAAGTAGGAAACGTCAGGCCTATCAGCTATTTCTGTGGCAGCCTTTGAAAAGCGTTTCCTTCACATGGAGCGTCATCTTCTCCTTTCAAATGGGCTCATCAAAGCGTCGGGGGCTGGGGGACAGTTGTGCTCAGGAGAGAATAAACGGCAGCGTGGGAGTGAGAGAGGAGCGGGGGGGGAAATGGGAAGAATCACAGGAAAATAGGGTTTGGGTTCAAAAGTAACAGTGGGAATTGAAAGGTCCACCTGGCCAGTGGGCCTGGGGAGTGGGCAGGGATGGAGAAAGGCACCAGGGCAGCGAGTGGGGAATAAAGAGGATTTAGTGTGGAGCACTGGATGATGATTAGCAAGGGCTGTAGATCTTCCCAGCATCAGGAAAACATCTTGGCATAGCACAGGGTGAGGGTCCCCATCTCCTCCAGTCTGGCCATACTGCAGCATAAACAAGGAAACAGCAAGGAAATGAGACATCCTAAACCTCTCCCTGCTGGGGAGCAGCTCGGTGTGAGTTGCAGCCCTTTCCCCTCCCTGGTGCATGGGGATGGCCCCGGCTCCAGGGGCTTGCAGGAACCTTGGGGATTTCCCTGGATTGGGTTTGCCCAGCCCCAGCAGTGCTGTGTCTGCAGTTATTGGGTTACCTGCTCCAAACCGCCTGTGCCTGCCAGCCACTTATTGGGTTGCTTTGGTTTGTTTGTGTTTCCTAAATCAAATCAGTCCGGCAGCCTTGGGTAGCAGCAGGCTCAGAGGAGCCCCGATGCAGGGAGCAGGACTCTTCCCTCTCTCTCTTCCTCAGATCTTGATTCATTTGAGCTCAGGCCGCTTAATTGCACTGCCTCTCTCTCCCTCTAAATTCTCCTTGATGGCTCTGGTAGAGCATCGGGAGCCCACCCTCCCCTCCTGCAGGAAGGAGATTATCATAATACTGCTTGTAAATCAATTTTTTTTTCCTTTTCTCCGCACCGACGAGGATGTAACTCCCTCTTAATCACCCTGCACAGCGTTACGCTACGGGGAGGGATATTTATTTCTCCTCGCCTGGCCAGGAAAAGGGGATGCGGAGACTGCGGAGAGTTCTTGGAGGTGTTTGAGGCTTTCCCCCCCAACAGATGATGGAGAGGCCAGCACAGGGTGGTGCTCTCCTGTTTGATCTCACATCCCAGTGCAGAAAAGAAAGGAAATCCAGTTGAGGGAGTGGGATTTCCCTGCAGAGAGCTCCCCGTGCCCAGCGCTCCCGCAGCCCCCAAGGCTCCCGCTGGGATGGGTCAGGACAGTCCTGGAGCTCCCCTCGGCTCTTCCCATCTTCCCCCAGCGCATCCCTCGGGACTGGTCTGTGTGGTGCTCCCAGTGGGAGCAAGGACAGCCCTGCCTGCACCCCACAGTGAGGAAAACAGCAATCAAAGAAGGAAAAAGGGCGGGGGAGAGTTTTCCCACCTGGCACAGGCAGTGGAGAGTCAGGGTGCACTGAAGAGCAGCCCTGATTTCCTCTGGGGTGATTCCAGTGCCTGGCTGCTGTCAGATGTGAGGGGGCACCTGCCTGGAGCTGCTGGGCAGCCCTAATCCTGGTCCTGGTCCCCATTGGAAGGGACCTTAAAACCCATCCAGTGCCACTCCCATGGCAGGGACACCTCCCACTGTCCCAGGCTGCTCCAAGCCCCAATGTCCAGCCTGGCCTTGGGCACTGCCAGGGATCCAGGGGCAGCCCCAGCTGCTCTGGGCACCCTGTGCCAGGGCCTGCCCACCCTGCCAGGGAACAATTCCTGCCCAATATCCCATCCAGCCCTGCCCTCTGGCAGTGGGAAGCCATTCCCCCTTACCCTGTTGCTCCAGGTCTTGTCCCAGGTGTCTTCTCCAGCTGTTTTGGACCCTTTTAGGCACTGGCACACTCAGGAACGTGTCAGATGGCCCCAGCAGTGGGTGTGGCAGCAGCCTGGGGCTCTCTGCTCCTTTTATTCCCCCTCTCCAGCCTTAGAGGGGAAGAACGCTGCCTGTAGCACACAGAATCCCTGTCCCACCTCACCCACCTTCCAGGCAGCTCGGGAGGGGACACTGGAGCAGCCAGGGAGATGCTGAGGAGGAGGAGAGCCAGCCCTGGCCTGGGAGCTGCTGCCAAGAAAGATTATTAAGCCCTTGCAGAAATTTCCTCTGCAATACAGATTTTTTTCCGACTGCCATTAGAGCTGTGAAGGAATTACTGAGGAAAAGCCATGGGGGAGAAGCAGGGAGGGGGAGAAGTGCCTGACAGCTCTGTTGAGGGGCTTAACTCAGTGTAGGGTGATCCCAGGATTCCTGTTTCAGCAAAACCGGCATTCCCGGCGGAAGGCACCGTGCTTAATCCAGCTGAAACGAAGCCCTGGCAATTAGCCGGCTGCTTTGGCAAACTCCTGGTGATCCAGCAGCTGGCTGGAAGGTGGCACTTCTCCCGCTGCACTCCACTGAGTGCTTGTCTGTAAATCCTGGGATTTCTTCCCTGCCACTGAGGATTTCTTTTATCTTCTTTGGCCCGTTAGCAAATGGGCTGACGGCTGCTCCCTAGGGAATTATTTTTGGGATGGCTGTGGAAAGCTTTCCAAGGGTTTCTGAGTCCTGCAGAGCCTGCAAGGACAGTCCTGGGCGTGAGGGCTCTCCGGCTCTGTCCTCTGGCACAGCGGATGGAGCGGGGTGGGATGAGGTGAGATCCCAGGCTGGCTGCATGGATCACACGTGGTGGGATGGGGTTGGATGTGAGCCTGGAGAGGACATTTGGTGACAGAGGGGACACGTGTCCGGTGGCTGTCGGAGTGCTGAGTTCTCCCTCAGCTCACTGAGGTGTTTCTCCTGCAGCTTCCCAAGACCCCCTCTACGTCCTTGTCAGGGGCCCCAGGACTGGCTCCTTGGATCCAGTTTCCCACATATTCCACATCCTGGAAGCCTCAGCCCTGCCAGTGACCCTGATGGAGTCTCTGCCCCGCTTTTCCTCGGGCTGTGCTTGCTGTGGTGGGGGCTGCACGACCCCGGCTTCCGCAACCCCCGGGCTTCAACACTCCCTGGCATTTTCGGAGGGATTCAGGCAGCAGCTCCCTCCTGGGGGTGCCCTGTGGGAGGTTGGGGTACCCCCTGATCCCACTCTGCTCTCTTCCAGCTCACCCTGCAGAGCACCAAGTCCCGTGTGGCCTTCTTCGAGGAGCTCTAGGAAACAACTGCTCCGCACCGCTGCTGCTTCCCAAGGGCTCGGCCCAGCCGGGGCCTGTCCCGGGGCCGGGGGCTCCCAGAGGGATCACCCCGGACCCCGCCGGCTGCTCCAGCCTCTCTGCACACCCACGGACTCGGGGCTGGCTGCCCACGGACTGTGTGATGTTCTCTAGCTTAGCAGCCGCTCATCCTCCTCCTGACACTTCGTTTTCCTTGGGTTTCCAGCTTTTTTTCCTTATTTTTCTAGCATTGCTTCCAGGCTCGGCCCTCCAGGCTTTTCCCTGGAGCCGGGGTCGGGGCTGTGGCCGTGCCTTCCCACCCTGGCAGCCAACAGAGGAGTGTGCCCGAGGGTCTCCCTCTGCTGGGAGGTGTTGTCACCCCTCTGGATTGCCTTCTCCTGCCGGCTCTGGAGCCCCCTGTGCCGGTCTGGAGCTCCAGGTGCCGGCCCTGGATGCCCTGCTGGGCTCCCGGAGCCCCGTCAGGCGGCGGTGCCGGGAGCTCCATTAGGATCCCGAGCATGTTCCAGTGGAGTGCTGTAAATCAGGAACGTCGTGCTGGCTCTCCCGGCGCCCGCTGGGGTGGGAGAGGAGCAGGGAGCGGGAGGACAGGGACCTGGGGCTGGGGGGAGCCTGGGCTGCTTCCCTGGGGACAGGAGGTGGGAGGAAGGGCTCCTCCTCCTCCTCCTCCCTGCTGGGAACAGAGAGAGGGAGAACAGCTAGTGCCAACCAAATGAAACCTTGTTGTTCCTGCAAACTGTGACCAACCTGGGCAGCTTCAGGCTGGGGGGATCCAGGGGCTCCGGGCTGGGCTTTCCCTGGGTCCCGGGTCATCCCAGCCCCTCGGAGCCCCCCGGGAATGCCGGGCTGGGCCCGGGGCTGCCTGCTCCTGCCCGTCCCATCGCGGGTGCCTTTGCTCTGACCCCCCCGCGGGGGGAACAGGGATGCCCTGACCTTCCCTTCCTGTCTCCATCCCAAATCTTGTGCACCTTTCAGCTGGAATCCTCTTCCAGCAGCGTTTACCCTCCAGCAGAGCCGGTGCTGCCCCGGGGATCCCTCACATCCCCTCAGGACCCCCAGTTCCTCGCCTGCCCCACAGCCACAGCAGAGGCTCAGCCCGGGGCTTGGCGTGGAGTAAATCCCATCCCAACCCTGTTTATTGAAAGCCTGGGATCGATTCCCCGCACGTGGCTGCGGTTCGGATGGCTGTGGCCTGGCACAGCCGCTTTCCCATCCCCTGGACTGTTGTACTCCGAAGGAATAACTGTTTTCTCCTGTTTTAATAAAAATTCACAGCACTAAGAGGGGAGCTGAGGCTTCTTTGCTGATTTTTCTTTGGGAAAACCTGCTCCGAGCCCGGCTGCCGCAGTTGGCGGTGCCGGGATTAATGGGAAGCACAGCTGCAGTGCTGGGATCCCTCCGGCAGCCCCCGTGGGATCGGGAGGGCTCCAGGGTCCCCCTGTCCCGGTTCCCTCGGGGCTCTTCTCATCCCTCCTTGAGGGAAGAGAGGTTTGGGGTGCCCAGAGGGGCTGAGCCCCTTGTTTGCCGTCCCTGATGCTTCCCGATCCCGTCCTGCCTGGAATAAATAAAGAATGTGCTGCATTGACCTCAATTTTATAATTAATCACGGATGAAACCGGCCCAGCCCAGCGAGCCGCGACCCCCGGGGCTGTTCCCGGCCCGCCGGCCCCGCCGGGATCGGCGATGGATTCGCTTCTCATGCGCTCCCCGGCAGCAAAATCCCGGGGGATTCACCGCAGCTTCCACCGGAGCTCGTCCCCGCGGGCGGGCTGGGGGATGTTTTCCGGTTTTTGTTGTTTTAAGCGGGGCTGAGGGGGGTGGGAGGGGGTTTCTTTTGGCAGAGGGATGCCAGCGGGATACCCACGGGAATTTTGGCGAGGCTGAAAGCAGCCGGCGGGGGATGTGGAGGGTGACCTGATTTCCCACGCGGCCTCCAGCGACAGGAATTCAACTGGTGTGTCACCTGCACCACCTGCATCCTGAAATCCATCAGGAGAGCTTTTCCCAGCACAGGGCAGCAGGGCAGGGGGAGAAACTGGGAATGCACAGGGGATGGATGGGCTGGGATGGATGGGCTGGGATGGATGGGCTGGGATGGATGGGCTGGGATGGATGGGCTGGGATGGATGGGCTGGGATGGATGTGCAGGGATGGATGGGCTGGGATGGATGGGCTGGGATGGATGGGCTGGGATGGATGTGCAGGGAGGGATGGGCTGGGATGGATGGGCTGGGATGGATGTGCAGGGATGGATGCACTGAAGATACACCAGGTGAAGCCCGGGATGGATCCAGCATGGATCCACCTCTGGCAGAGGGATCCCTGCTGCTCCAAGGGGCTCTGCACAAAGCACTGCACACTCCCAGCCTCACACACTCCCAGCCTCACACACTCCCAGCCTTGCCTTGCACACTCCCAGCCTTGCACACTCAGAGTTCTGCACACCCCCAGTGTTGCCTCTCTCACTCCCAGCCCGGTGCCATCTCCCTGCCCGCCCTCCCTGGCACATCCCAGACCGTTTCTCTCCTGTCAAAGGAAGTTTCACCCCGATTTTTTCCCTTTTTAGCAAACTGAACTCAACAGGAGCAGTGGGTGTGGGTTGGTGTGAGCTGCCTTTGCTCGAGGAAAAGAAAGCATTAAAAATCCTTTGCCATGCACCTCTCCCAGCCCCTTCCTCAGCCATGGGCTCCTGAGGAAGGAAATTGGGGATTTGGCCAATCCCAGGCAGCACCTGAGTGCTTTGGCAGCAGTTCCTCACTTTGGGGTTCCCAAAGTCTCCTCACATTATTTCACTTCTAAACTTCCAAAATTCTATTTTTAATTATTCTCAGAAATAGAATAAAATGTTGAGAGCTGGGGATGAAAGGGACAGAGGGGACACAGGGTGACCTGTGGGTGGCAAGTCTGGGGCCAGCAGCCCTGGAGGGGTGTCAGGGTGCTGGTTCAGAGCCCGCCCAAAACGTGCACAGCTTTGGCCAGCAGCTCCTTCAGGAAAAGAGCTTGGAATGGGCAGAAGGGGTGAGTGGGGAAACTGAGGCAGGGATGGCCTGTGCAGCTCAGGGGCTGCTGGTGTGGCCTCCCCACCACCATGGGCTGCTGCTCCATCCTTCCCACTGTGCTCCTGCATCCTGGGGTGCTGCCCGGCCTTGGGGACCTTGGGGGACAAGGGATGGGGTCACTGTGGAGACCTGGCAAAGGGCTGGGGGGCTCCTGCACGTGCTGGGGGGTGGGAGCACGAGGGAAGGGTGGGAGCACAAGGACACAGGGCCACCACAAGGATGGGCTGGAGGTGGGGGGACCAGGGCTCTGCAGGGTCACCCTCTGCCCACCCACATCGGGGTGGGAACTGGGGGAGCAGCCCATGGGACACCCCAGCCCTGCCCCCAGGCATCCCGGGCTGCTCAGGGCACCCTCAGGTCTGGGAAGGTTCCCGGAGGTCACATCCAGCTGGATCCTGCTCCCTTCAGACAGTGCCTTGAGGACATGGGAACCTCATTCTCCCTTGGCTGATGGCGGCCAGTGACTGTCTCCATCCATCCATCCATCATCCATCCATCATCCATCCATCCATCATCCATCCATCATCCATCCATCCATCCATCCATCATCCATCATCCATCCATCCATCCATCCATCCATCCATCCATCCATCATCCATCCATCCATCATCCATCCATCCATCCATCATCCATCCATCATCCATCCATCATCCATCCATCATCCATCCATCCATCATCCATCCATCATCCATCCATCCATCCATCCATCCATCCATCCATCATCCATCCATCATCCATCATCCATCCATCATCCATCCATCATCCATCCATCATCCATCCATCATCCATCATCCATCCATCATCTATCATCCATCATCCATCCATCCATCCATCATCCATCCATCCATCCATCCATCATCCATCCATCCATCCATCATCCATCCATCATCCATCCATCATCCATCCATCATCCATCCATCATCCATCCATCCATCATCCATCCATCATCCATCCATCCATCATCCATCCATCATCCATCCATCCATCCATCCATCCATCCATCCATCCATCATCCATCCATCCATCATCCATCCATCATCCATCCATCCATCCATCCATCATCCATCCATCCATCCATCCCTTATCCATCCATCCATCATCCATCCATCATCCATCCATCCATCATCCATCCATCATCCATCATCCATCCATCATCCATCCATCATCCATCATCCATTCATCCATCATCCATCCATCCATCATCCATCCATCATCCATCCATCATCCATCCATCCATCATCCATCCATCATCCATCCATCCATCATCCATCCATCTATCATCCATCCATCCATCATCCATCCATCATCCATCATCCATCCATCATCCATCCATCATCCATCCATCCATCCATCATCCATCCATCCATCCCTTATCCATCCATCCATCCATCATCCATCCATCATCCATCATCCATTCATCCATCATCCATCCATCCATCATCCATCCATCATCCATCCATCATCCATCCATCCATCCATCATCCATCCATCCATCCCTTATCCATCCATCCATCCATCATCCATCCATCATCCATCATCCATCCATCCATCATCCATCCATCCATCATCCATCCATCCCTGGGAGGGCTGGCACAGTGCCACTGGCTGTGCCTCTCCACCTTTGTCTTCCAGGGAGAAAAAAAGGGGAGGGAAATGAATTTAAGAGGGAGAAGGGAGGGGCGAGGCAGCCTCGATGGGGACGGGCACCCAGGGCCACCCCGCTCCCCACGGAGACCTGGCAAGCTCGGCGTGTTTTGCCGGGTTAATCAGGGATTTATTGTGCAGGGAAGCCACAGCTGCAGAGCTGGAACCCCTGGCTGGGACCGGAGCTGCCCACTCAGCCCCGGGAAGGGATAAGACATGGATGCTGTGGAATCAAATGGATGTGGAGCTGCTCCAGCCCCCAGCGAGCAGAGGGTGAATTCCTGGAGCCGGGTGTGGGGTTTTGGGCGAGGTGTGGCGGGTGTGGGATCGTGGTGGGATGCAGGACCAGGCAGGGGGGTGCTGCCATCCCAGCCCTGGGCTCAGATCCGGAGCAGGAATGCTGGAGTGCCACTGCCATCACCTTCTGCTCGGCCACAGGGACACTGGGCATTGTCACAGCCCTGCAGGGATGTGCCTGCTGCCCCTTTCTGGCCACCCTGGCACTGGGTACCACCGGATCCTGGCAGCACAGGACATCCCAGGGCAACAGGTCACGGCATCCTGGAGAGACTCCATGGGCTCTGCACCAGCAGCGGGATGGGAGCAGAGCCAGGCCCGGTGCTCCAGAGGCAAAATTCCCTCCAGGAGCCACCACCTTCCCTTTGGCAAACGCCAGATCCCTCCCCGTGCTCTGGCGCTCCTCCCTGGGCGGGCTGCTCCGTCCAGAACATCGGTTCTGATGCTGTTAATGGGCCTTGGACTGAGATCTCCGGGAGTTGTTTCCTGCTCCATCTCCTGGCAGGAGCAAGCGGAGTCACCTGGGCTCAGCATCCTGGGCTGCATCCCCTTGGAGGGGTGCTAAGAACAGCCTCAATTTTTGCCGTTTTTCCACAAAGAAAATTCCCTCTAAGCAGAATTCTTGCCTCCTTTCCTGGCAGGATTCTTTCCCCCCTTCAGAACCCAAACTCAGCAGAGCTCTCCGAGTTTTTCCCGTTCCCCCTTCCCTCCCCGCCCACAGCAGCTGCCTGGAGCTGTGCCCGGTGTTTCCCCGTTTCGGGTGGGATTTGCTCTCAAGTGTGGAACAGTCCCGGCCAGGCTGGGAGGAGGCTCCTGACCCCTCCCCTGAGGCTCTCCCCGCTGCCCTTCCCGGCTTTCCAGCGGGCACTGGGAGCTGGCAGCCGGCGGCCGGGATAACCTTGTGGCTCGGAACATTGCAGCCATCCCTCTTCTCCCATCAAGCGTTCATTTAGGAAACATTTCGCTAAATACCCACCTGACAGCCCGGCCCCGGGAGATTGATGCCTCCAGAGCCTCTGAGAGCTCGGTGCCAGCGACTTTAAAATGTCACAACGACACCCCCGGGGCGCTCAGGTCCCCTCCCGGTGCCCGGGGGAGTGCCCGGAGGACGCTGTGGTGCCAATGCCCATCCCAGCCCCCTCAGGCTGGCAGGAGGTCCCTGGGGCTGTCCTGAGGGATTTGAGAGCACCCAGCACAGGTTTGTACCTTCCATGAGGTTTCCTCATCCCTGTCAGCTTTCCCACGGCTTTGGGACATCCCCATCCCATCTCCAATCCCATCCCCATCCCATCCTTCCCACTCCTGTGAGGGATCCCTATCCCATCCTCATCCCCAATTCATCCCATCCCATTTCCAGCCCTGTCCCCATCCTCATCCCATCTCTATCCCTGTCCCTGTGTCATCCCCATCCCAATCCTCATCCTCATCCCATTCTCATCCACATCTCCCTCCATTCCATCCCCATCCCATCCCAATGTTCGTCCTCCTGCTATTCCTACTTCATCTTCATCCCATCCCAATCCCATTCCCATCTCTTCCCAATCCCATCCCATTCCCATTCCCATCCCATCCCTCAGGGCAGGAAGGAGCGCAGGAGCCTCGGCTGGGAGGGGGGCAGGGGGGAGCCCCTCAGCGCTGCCACGGGAGGGATAAACAAGGAGCAGATTAATTAAAGCTCACATTAATCAGTCTCATCCCCGTGCCAGAGCCACTTCAGTCCTTTTCCTTTCCATCCCCTCAAATTCCTGAAAGAAATGAGGATGCTGATGTTGGGATGTTAAACCAGAGCAGGGGCCCTTGACAGTGAGATCGCTCTGAAACTGCAAATGAACCACAGAACACCAGGCCTGGATCGAGCTTCTCCTGCCTCATTAGTGGGATCAGCTAATTAGGAAAACACCTGGGAGTGTTGGGAAAATGCTGCTGTCTCCAGAGGGACAAAGGGACAGAGGGGAGGGATGGCAATGACCCGCTGGCAAGGCTGGCCCGAGCCCCGGGTGAGATAAAGGGGGAATTGTGGAGAGGAACATTCCCAACATCCCAGCGGCCGGGGCTGGGATTTTAACTGGAATCTCTGGCCTCCCCCCATCGTCTTAGGACTGAGCTCTGAGGAAACTCCAGAGCTTCTCCCATAAAATCAGGGAGGGAATTCAGCACAGGGACCGTGGGGCAGAGCCAGCACGGCTCATCCCAGCCTTCATCCCGCGAGGAAGAGCAGTGCGGCTGAGCTGAGCTCCGGGAAAGCTCCAGCGGGGATCCCTGATGAACAAAAACCCAGTCAGGGTTTTTAAATGCAATTAAACCGCTTCATTTTCCTCCCGCCCGCCCTGCGCCGCCCGCCCACCCCCATCCCCGGGGAGCGGGAGCCGGGATCACCGGCGGCCCCATCCCTGGGGAAGGAGGCTCCAACACTTCCCTGTGGCTGCACAGGGAGCTCCGCTGGGGATTTGAGGGGAAAAGCCCAGAAATTGGCCCTGTTATTCCTGCTGGGATTCGGGTGGTGACAAGTTAATGAGTTTCCACCCCAGGGCCTCTGGAGAATTAATTGGGAGGGAACTTCGTTAACATCGAGGAGCAAATTGATCTGTTAAAGAAAAAGGGAGGAGATTTTTAATCAGGCTTTGCTTTTTTGGAGGTTGTTTCTCCCAAAAAGCCACTTGTTATTATCAGCGCTTCCCCCTTGGAGTGCTGGGATCTCAACCGCAGTATCAGACCCTGGAGACAGATTCCTGTACTCCAGCCCCATCCCGAGCTCCAGGGGAGGAGGGAATTTTAGCGGAGTTGGAAAAATCCACCCCCAAGCCACGACTCCGCGGGGGGAACGACCCTGCCCTGGGAGCTGAGACCCCACAGCGCCGGGATTTGCTCCTCCCTGAAATCCCCTCTCCGGAGCGTGGCCGTGGCGTTTTTCCTCTGCCAGAGAGGGAAATTTCTGCCAACTAAAAAATAGCTTAAAGGGGACCCCAGCTGGTTAAGCCCAAGGGCGGCTGCAGCGGCAGCGCGGTCGGGAGGCAGCGCTGGGCTCTGGGAGCCGGGTCCTGGCTGATGCTCCGGGGCCGATGGAGGTTCCGCACACGGGGGTTGGAGCAGCCCCAAAATTCCCGGCAGGGGTGAATTGGATGAGGCTGAGCACGTGTTCTGCGACTGCAGGAGGCGAGCGGGGGCTTAGAGAAGCAGTTGTTTGGAGCAGCAGGAATCCTATTCCAAGATTTTTGGGGTTCTTGTGACAGCGCCAAGACGAGAGGCACATCTGGAGCCTGTCCAGCTGTGCCTCAGTTTCCACATCGCTCTGAGGCATCCTTGGTGTCCGGTGAGAAGCTGGGAGGTGCCGACTGTTCCCCTTTTCTCTCTCCCACCCTGTTCTAGCTCTGGGAATCGCGTTCCTCCGGCCCCCAGACCCTTCCCTCCCACCACAGCACCTCCAAATGTGCGGAGCAGGAGCCTTGGCGGCCTCCCCGTGCCACCGTCCCCACCTCCAGAGATGTCGCCCGGGCACAGGGGACACTGATCCCCCATCTCCCAGTGACCCACGGTCTGCTGGGACAGCCCAGCCCAGGGCAGGTGGACAGCGGGATTTGGGAGGGGGGATGTGCCCGGGGCTGGGAGCGTTCCTTGCCTGAGCGCAGGGATGTCACAGGGACACGGATGCCGTGTGGACGTGGCACGATGGGGACCTGCCCTGGCGCAGGAGCTGCGATCAATCAACGTCCGAGTGAGAAACAGAGGTGAAAAATGTGACCAAGGTTGGGGACAAAAAGGAGATGATTGGAAAAGGTGACGGGTGGAAGATTCCGCTCCTGGCCCCGCACCTGCCTCTTCCATGGGTCATTTTCTCCCCGCTGTGAGAGCAGGAGGTCTGGCTCCTGGGGTCCCTGCCACCCCGCAGCACCGCGGGGACATCGCGGTGACGGCTGGCCCAGGGTGACCGTGCAGGGTCTTTGGGGCGGTGGCAGCCAGGGGTGCCAAGTGTGGGGACACAGAGGTGACAACTGCCCGGGCATGGGATGCCACGCGCAGGGACCTGACGGTGACGACCGTCTGCGTTTGGGGTGCCACATGCAGGGGATGGCCTCTCGGGATGGTGACAGTCCCAGAAACCTGTAGGGACCCTGGGAGCGTGACTGCCCCACGAGCAGGGCGCCGTGCGCAGGGACCCGGAGGCGGTGGCAGCCTGGGGTACCTTGCGCAGGGACCTCGGGGTGACAACTCCCTGGGCACGGGGTGCTGCGTGTGGGGACCCCGGGGTGACACCTGCCGGGACAGAGGGTGCCACAGGGACCCCCAGCCCTGCCTGCCGACCCCCGGTGTCCCCCGAGCACCCCCCGCGGCACCAGCCCCTCCCACTCCCCCTCCCTGCGGCCCGGGACGCTCCCCCGTCACTGCCGCACTGCCCCCCCTCGCCGCCCCCCCGGGGGGAGGCCCCACCTCCCCCCCCCCCCCAGCCCCATTTCCCGGGCGGGACCGTTCAAAACCCGCCCGGCGCCGCCGCCCCCCGGTTCCCGCCGCCGCTCCCGGGGGCGGGGGCCGGGGATGCTCGGGCTGCCGGCGGCGGCGGGGGGGCGGCGGGTACGCGGCGGGGGCTGAACCGCGGCGGCAGCGAGCCCCGGCCTGCCCGGGACACTTGGCGGGGAGGAAGAAGAGCAAGAGGAGGAGGGAGGAGGAAGACGAAGAGGCCGCCTTCAGCCTCGGCCCCGCCATGCCGGGCCCCACCGGGGAGCGTGGCCCGGTGGCAGCGGCTCCCCGGGGGCTGTGAGCGGCCCGGGCCCGGCCGAAGGGGAGCCCCGGGCGGAGGTGGGGGGGGGGGGCTCCCGGGGGGGGGGGGGCCCCGGGGGGCATGGCCAGCCCCGCCCCCCCCCCCGCCGCCGCTTCCACCGGGATTTAACCGGGGCTTGGATGCTTTCACCTCCCGCTTCCACTTCGGGAGGGCATGTGCGCGGGGGAAGCGGGCCGCCCCCAGCGGAGCCCCCCCGCGCCCTGACTCCACGCTGAGGGGCTCGGCCGCCAGCCCCGTCCCGCCGCCGGCCCCGGAGGACGGGGAGCGCCCGCCCGCCCCGGCCCCCCCTGGCCGGTGGGTACCGGGCGGGGGGCGGCGGGTACCGGCAACTTGTGTTTAGCGTCCGGCGGTACCGCCTGGGGGGAGCCCCCCCTCTACCCGACGAGATTTGGGTTTAAACTTTGGGTTTTGGGGAGCCCCGAAGATGCCTTTCCACCCGGTGACGGCGGCGTTGATGTACCGGGGGATCTACACCGTCCCCAACATCCTCGCCGAGCAGCGCCCCGTGGAGATCCCCGAGGATGAGCTGGAGGGTGAGCGGGTTTGGGGGGCTGCGGGGGATCAGGGGGATCGGGGGGGATGAGGGGGACATCCCAGGGGGTTGCGGGGTGAGGAGGTTTGGGGGGACTGGGAAGTCCATCCCGTGGGATGCGGCTGTGGGGGAGCCGGGGTGCGCGTTCCCCCGGCGCCGTGGGGAAGCTGAGGGCGAGCGGGATGCGGATGGATGGAGAAGGAGGAGGAGGAGGAGAAGGAGGAGGGGAAGAAGGAAAGCTGAAGCGGGGAGGCGTGCGGGGGTCCCGGCCCCCCGTTTGTGGCAATATGACACAGCAGGGACCAGCGGTAGTGGCGGGGGGCCGGTTTCCCCTCCGCGGCGCGGGGGGGGTCACCCCCTCCCCGCTGTCATAATATGACAATGGCTGGTGGCGCGGGGGACCCGAGGGGTGGCTGTCACCCGTGTCACAGCCCGGGTCACGGCAGCTCCACGCAGTCCCGGTGTCACCGGACTCCGGCCGGGAGGAGCGGCCGGTGGGGCTCTGCCCACCCGTGCGATGAGAGGGGCCGAGCTCAGCTCGCTGCAACCGGAATGGCTTTTTCCACCCCAAAAGTTTGCCGGGGTGGCGGGACGGGCACTGGCGGTGCCCGGGTTTGGGGTGTCCCTGGGGAACCTGGGGGAAAGGGGTGCAGCACCCCCGGCTCCATACCCGGCACCAGGGGGGAAACTGAGGCACGGGCAGTGACCCCACACACGTCAGCCCTCTGCCTGGGGAGAGCACCTTTGGCCCAGCACCAAACCCGGAGCCCTCGGCATCCCCGTGGGGAAACTGAGGCAGGGAACCACAGGGCTGGGGGTGAGGGGAACCCCAAAATCCATTTGTGAGCCCCGAGCAGGCGCTCGCCCCGGTGTGCAAGGGCTGTGTGTGTGCGTGTGCAGCTCTGCAGGGTGTGCGTGTGCATTGACGTGCCTGTCACAGCCTCACTGCAGGGGCCGTGTGTGTGTGCACAGCCCTGGCACACCCCTGCACACCCTGCTGCGGGGTGCTTGCACATCTGGGTGCTCACACATCTGGGTGCTCACACATCTGTATGCACATGCACGGCCTCGCTGCAGGGTGGCTCTGTGTGTGTGCCAGTGTCACCGTGTGTGGCAGTGTCACCGTGTGTGTGTGCCAGTGTTTGTGTCACTGCAGCACGTGTGTGTGCCCATGCACAGCCTCGCTGCAGGAGCTGTTTGTGTGAGTGTGCACACGCACAGCGTCACAGCAGGACGGGCTCGTACACACAGCCCTGCTGCAGAGGGTGTTTGTGTGTCTGTGCACAAGTACAGCATGGCTGCAACCTGGGGTGTGTGTGTGTGTGTGTGTGTGCAAGCACAAGCACAGCTTTGCTGCAATGGGGTTGTGTCTGTTTGCACACACGAGTGCAGCTGTGCACGTTTAGTGTGTCTGTGTGTGCAGCTGTGCACGTTTAGTGTGTCTGTGTGTGCACACACGAGTGCAGCTGTGCACGTTTAGTGTGTCTGTGTGTGCAGCTGTGCACGTTTAGTGTGTCTGTGTGTGCACACACGAGTGCAGCTGTGCACGTTTAGTGTGTCTGTGTGTGCAGCTGTGCACGTTTAGTGTGTCTGTGTGCACACACGAGTGCAGCTGTGCACGTTTTGTGTGTCTGTGTGTGCACACACGAGTGCAGCTGTGCACGTTTTGTGTGTCTGTGTGTGCAGCTGTGCACGTTTAGTGTGTCTGTGTGCACACACGAGTGCAGCTGTGCATGTTTTGTGTGTCTGTGTGTGCACACACGAGTGCAGCTGTGCACGTTTTGTGTGTCTGTGTGCACAAGCGTGGCATCACCAGGACGTGGTTGTGCGTGTCCGTGTAAGTGCAGCACCGCTGCAAGGGGGGGCACAGGGGTGTGACTGCAGGGGGTTGTGTGTGCATCTGTGAGTGTGAGCACACACACAAATGCAGCTGTGCCGGGTGTTGGTGTGTGCACACACAGGTGCAGCACCTCTGCATCGTGGTTGTGCACATGCATGTGTGTGCACAAGCGCAGCACCACCGCAAGGGAAGTGTGTGTGTACATGCACAGGTACCTGGTGCAAGGTGTTCGTGTGTTGGTGCCCACACACAGGTGTATCTGTGCGAGGTGTCCGGGTGTGCACACAGGTGCAGCAGCCCTGCAAGGTGTCGGTGTGCGCTGCATCCGTGCGCATGCACACCACTGCAAGGGGGTTGTGAGTGCACCTCTGTGTGTGTGTTTGTGTGTGTGTGTGTGTGTACATTGCTCCAGGGCGTTGGGGGTGTTTGCACACTCACACACGTCACTGCAACGTTGCTGTGTGCACACAGGTACAACGTCACTGTGATGTGTTCTGGTTGTGTCCCTGTGTGTGCACACGCAGTGTCAGTGCAAGGTGTGTGTGTGTGTGTGTGTGTCCCCGTGTGTGTGTTTGTGTCTGTGTGTCTGTGTGTGTGTCCCTGTGTCCGTGTGTGTGTCTATGTCTGTGTCTGTGTGTCTGTCCCTGTGTCCATGTCTCTGTGTCTCTCTGTCCATGCGTCTGTGTGTCTGTGTCTGTGTCTCTGTGTCTGTGTGTCTGTCCGCGTGTCTGTTTGTGTGTCTGTCCGTGTGTCTGTTTGTGTGTCTGTCCGTGTGTCTGTTTGTGTGTCTGTCCCTGTGTCTGTGTGTCTGTCCATGTGTCTGTTTGTGTGTCTGTCCGTGTGTCTGTTTGTGTGTCTGTCCGTGTGTCTGTTTGTGTGTCTGTTTGTGTGTCTGTGTGTCTGTCCGTGTGTCTGTTTGTGTGTCTGTCCGCGTGTCTGTTTGTGTGTCTGTCCGTGTGTCTGTGTGTCTGTCCGTGTGTCTGTTTGTGTGTCTGTCCGTGTGTCTGTCCGTGTGTCTGTTTGTGTGTCTGTCCGCGTGTCTGTTTGTGTGTCTGTCCGTGTGTCTGTCTGTGTGTCTGTCTGCGTGTCTGTTTGTGTGTCTGTCCGTGTGTCTGTGTGTCTGTCCGTGTGTCTGTTTGTGTGTCTGTCCGTGTGTCTGTTTGTGTGTCTGTCCGTGTGTCTGTGTGTCTGTCCGTGTGTCTGTTTGTGTGTCTGTCCGTGTGTCTGTTTGTGTGTCTGTCCGCGTGTCTGTCTGTGCTCACACCCCTCCGTGGTGTCCCCGTGTCCCTGCTGCTGTCCCAGTTCTCCCAGTGCCGTGTCCCTCAGCACCCAGCGGGGGTCGATGGCAGCGCTGGGAGCCCCAGGGGGACCCCACAAGGTGCTGACACCCAGGGGCTCCTGCCTCCCCCTGCCCCCCTGGTTTGGGGGACACCGGTGACATCATACCCGGCTTCACACTGGGGCTGAGCAGCCTCGGGGTGCAGCTGGGGCAGAGGGTGCTCAGTGGCCAGCCAGGACCCCACTCTGGCCACTGCCAGGACATTTCCCCGCCTGTTCCCCAACACCCCGAACCATCTGGTGAGGAGCCACCTTGGAGCTCACTGGGATGAGCATCCTTGAAAGATGAATTTGGGAGTGTAGTGAGGCCCCCCGGGAGCACAGGGACAGGCTGGAGAATATCCCTGCCCAGGAAGGGACACTGGCCATGGAGAAGTTCAGACTGACAGGCCAAAATCCTACAAAACTCCCTGAAAACACCTTAAGGATGTCACCCGTGTGACACCATCCAGGCAGGGATGTTCCCAAGCACTTGGGGCAGTACCGTGACCCAGTGTGGGCTTCTTCCCCCCAAACCCAAAGTTCCCAGCCCGTTTCTCCTTCTGGGATCCTCCAGCACAAATCTCACTGGCAGCCGCATGGAGAAGGAAGAGGCACCAACATTCTGGTCTGGCTTCCCACTGTCCTGCAGTGCAAATTCCCTGCTCCTTCTTTCCCATCAGCCTGGTTCCAGCTTCGCACATCAGGTGGCATCAGAAAGCCAGAAACTGCCCCAAAAGGAGCAGAGTCCTTCGTGCAGCAGGAGATGGGATGGAGTCAATGGACACAGGCTGTGCCTCAATTTCCCTGTGGCCTTTTCCTGCCACCCTGCCGGGATCATCTCCCACATCCCAGGGTTCATTTTGAGCCAGAAACCCCCAAACCTCCCACTCCCATCCTCCTCTGCACCAGACCGGGCTGAACACTGCAGCAATTTCATCAAGATCTGGGATTTTTTTTGGGATGTGAAATGTGGCCCAGCTCCAGCACCCAGCCCTGGAGCCCAGGATGGGGGCACAGACCCACCCTAACAGCACTGGATGGGGCACAACCCCACCCCGAGGTCCCGGGACGCTGGGATGGGGGCAGCCCCAGCCCCCGTGGATCCTCAGGAATGCAGTTGGATGCTGCAGCACGGCGGGGATGTCCCCAGCCCCAGCGCCCAGCTGGTGGCACCCCAAGCTCGGGCACATGCGAGGGATGTGTTTTAGGGCAGAACGCCGCGGTTTCGGCTGGGGCAGTAGCAAGGGCAGGGTGGGTGCGGCGAGCGGGTGACTGGAATTGGAGCAGATATTCGGGGTCTCTTGGGGAGGTCGGACCCTTTGGGGGAGGCTGGGGGGTCCACGGGGCAGGTGGGATCCCCACAGGCGTTCTGTGGGTGCTGGAGCAGGAAGCTCAGCCGGATTCATTCCTGCTCCCCCCACAGAAATCCGGGAAGCCTTCAAGGTGTTCGACCGCGATGGCAACGGGTTCATCTCCAAGCAGGAGCTGGGCACGGCCATGCGCTCCCTGGGGTACATGCCCAACGAGGTGGAGCTGGAGGTCATCATCCAGCGCCTCGACATGGACGGTAGGACCCCGGCAAGCCGGGCTGGGGACAGGCACGGGACCCCCACCTGGGAGAAAGACACAATTCCTTATTTCCACCCCACATGCCGGACACCACACGGGATGTGGGATGAGCCTGACCCAGGCTCTGCCTCCCGCTGGAGCCTTCCCCTCATTCTTCATCATCGTCATCATCATCATCATCATCATCATCATCATCATCATGGCCACTGCAGCTTTGTTTGGGAAGATTTAAGGATCCTGGATGAGTGTGGGATTGCTGAACCTGCTGGATCTGCTGTGCCGAGGCTGGATCCCGCAGCCAGGGGTGGATCCTGCACCCTGGGTCGTGTCCTCAGCACCCATCACCCTCCAGCACTCGCTGCCACCGTGCCCCTGTCCCCACCCCTCCATCACCCATCAGGACCGGAAAGAGCTCCTTAATTTATTGCTTTTCCTTTTTTTCCCCATTTAAAAGCCTTTCCGGCAGCGCTGCCAAGGCGCCGCTCCCCTCATTACTCATCGTTAGTGCTGCCCTGACAGCCCCAGGCCAGCGTCCCCCACTGCCAGGGGACACAGCCACAACGGCCACCAAGCACCCCCAGGGCCACGGCCACCACCGGGGTCCCTGCTGGAACTGGGGTCCCTGCTGGAACTGGGGTTCCTGGACAGTGTTTGGCTTCCCTGACCTTTCCTGGGGGCTCCAGGTGACACTGGGTGTCCCCAGGTCCCATTGGAAGGGGACCCAAATGGCACTGGGGGTACCTGCATGGCAGTGAGAGTCCCGGCCAGCACTGGGGACCCCAGCCAGTGTTGCCATCCCAGCTGGTGCTGGGGAGACCAAACTTTGTTGGAGGTCCCCACCCAGTGTGGGAGGCCCTGGCTGGTTTTGGGGGTCCTCAGCCAACATTTGTGGTCCCCAGGTAGCCCTGGGAGGCCTCCAGGTGGCACCGAGGTCGCAGCTGGAATGGGGTCCAGCTCACACTCGTGTCCTGGATGATGTTTGATTTCCCCAGCCAGCACTGGGGTCCCACATCACATTGTGGTGGGAATAAGTGGTCTTAGGGTGTCCCAGTTGGCCCTGGGGTCCTGGCTGGCACTGGGGATCCCATCCAGTGTTGGGCATCCTGGCCAAAGCTGGAAGTTCCCTAAATTTGCTGGAGGTTCCCAGCTGATCTTGGGGTTCCCAACTGGTTTTGGGGGTCTGTGACCATCCATGGGACCCCTTCTGAGAGGGGGAGTGTCCCATGTGCCCAGGCAGGGGGTGACAGCCACCCCTGTGTCCCGCAGGTGACGGACAGGTGGACTTTGAGGAGTTTGTGACATTACTGGGGCCCAAGCTCTCCACCTCGGGCATCCCGGAGAAGTTCCACGGCACCGACTTCGACACTGTCTTCTGGAAGGTAGGGACACCCCCAGCCCCGTGGGAGAGCAGGGACACCCCCAGCCCCATGGGAGAGCAGGGACACCCCCACCCCATGGGAATGGAGGGACACCCCCACCCCATGGGAATGGAGGGACACCCCCAGCCCATGGGAATGGAGGGACACCCCCAGCCCCCTCCCAGGAGCAGCTCCCCAGAACCTGCACCGAGAGCACCAGGGAAGGCTCAGGGTCAGGACCAAGGCTGGGGTTGGGATCAGGGACAGCATGAGGGTCAAGGCTGGAATTGGGGCTGGGCTGAGGGTGAAAGTCAGGTCAAGGACGAGGTTATGGCTGCTTTAAGAGTCAGGACTATGTTTAAGATTAGGGTTAGGATCAAGTTTAGGGTCAAGATCAGGCTCAGGCTCCAATTTAGGGTTAGTATAAGCCTTGGGGTCAGGCTCAGGGTCAGCACCGGTTTAAGGGAGTTAGGGCTAGGTTTAGGGTCAGGGTTCAGGTTGGAGTCAGGGTTAGGATGAGGGCTGGAATGAACCTCGCTCTGCTGGGGGTCACCAGGACACCAGGCCTTTCCCAGACAATTCCAGGGTGATCCACCCAAACCACCACATCCAAAGGTTCTGGGGGACCCTGAAGCCCCCTGTGCTGCCGGCCATGGGGTCACCCCGAGCCCCCCGGTCCCCGGCAGTGTGACATGCAGAAGCTGACGGTGGACGAGCTGAAGCGGCTGCTGTACGACACCTTCTGCGAGCACCTGTCCATGAAGGACATCGAGAACATCATCATGACGGAGGAGGAGAGCCACATGGGCACCGCCGAGGAGTGCCCCGTCGACGTGGAGAGTGAGTGCCGGGCACCGGGAATGCCAAACCCCCCACGGGGATCCCAAACCACGGGGGTAGCACTGGTTACCCCCGGTACCAGGAGAGCGTGTTGGGGGTTGGGGTAACGCGGTGTTTGTCCCACCCCCAGCCTGCTCCAGCCAGCAGATCCGCCAGACCTGCGTGCGGAAGAGCCTCATCTGCGCCTTCGCCATCGCCTTCATCATCAGCGTGATGCTCATCGCCGCCAACCAGGTGCTGCGCAGCGGGATGAAGTAACGGGGTGCCCCCGCCGCCGGGGACCCGCAGCGCCAGCGAGGAGGAGACACCTATAAATATCTATAAATATCTCAATGTACATCCATGTGTGGCCCAGAGACGTGACCCCCCCCGGGGAGGGGGGCAGCCGAGGGGACAGAGCCGCGCCGGGGCCCCGCCGTGCCGGGCGCTGCCGTCGCTGCTGTTCGCAGGAGACTTTGGTACCGACACCGACCCCCCCTCGCCAGACAAAAACCGACCCGTGAGTGCATGTGACGTGCATGGAGCCCCGTGAGCCCCTCCCGCGGCGGATCCCGTCGGATTCTCCGATCTAGCGTTAGAGCTCATATTTAGGATAAACCAAATCATCCCCTAAGCAATACACGCGCCTGAGATGGTTCCTAGAGCCGGGAGCGTTTGCATGGACTTGGCTGCCAAGGGCTGGATTCCACCCTCCCCCCCAAAGCCCCTCCCTGTCCCCCGGCCCCGTGCCGTGCCTCGGTTTCCCCACCTGCCCGGTGCGGGGACGTTCCTGACCTCCTGCTTGATGCACTTTGAGCCGACCCCCCTTGGGAAGAGCCGGAGCGACCCCGAGGCCGGGGAGCTCCGCACGCCCCGGAACCCCCCAGCCTGTATGTAGCACCCACCTGGGCACGGACTGGTTCGGATTTGGGGCCGTTTCTCATTCTTTGGAGTTTTTGGGGGTTTTGGGGTGGTGGTTTTGTTTTTGGTTTTGTTTTTTTGGGTTTTTCTTTTGTTCTTCCTGGTTGGTTGTTTCCGATCTAAAATAAAACTGGTATTTCTGAAGCGCTCTGGGCTGTGGGGGCTCCTGGAGATGCTGGGGTGGAGGGTGATGGGGTGGGGCCCTGGGAGCACCCGTGGGTGCTGCTGAGTCCTCCTGGCACAGGAGGTGGGCACTGCTTTGGGGGGCTGTGACCCACAGGAGTCCAGGGGCTAGGGCATCCCTAAACTCGGGGCCAGTGGGATCTGGCTCATTCCCATTCCCAGCAGCTCCCACATCCCCCACCCCACTCTGGCTGTGGATCCTGCTATAGGTCCTGCCTTTTCCCATGGATCCCAGTGGTTTTATCCCCCTCTCCATGCCTCTGGTATTTTATATTGGGTTTGATGAATGTTTCACGTCCCTTTGCCTTGGCAAGGAGGATGCTCAGCCCAAGCCCCTTCCCAGAAGTGCTTTCACCTGGATTAACAGTAATTCCAGCAGGAACCAAGATCTGTCTGGGGCGCTCAGAAAGGCTCCACAGGGCCACGGTTCCCAGACCAAGCTGGGGATCCTGCCCCAAGGCTGGTGGCAGGGAGCACCCTGTTACTCCTGATTTACACCACTTGTGTAACCACTGTTACTCCTGATTTACACCACTTGTGTAACCACTGTTACTCCTGATTTACACCACTTGTGTAACCACTGTTACTCCTGATTTACACCACTTGTGTAACCACTGTTACTCCTGATTTACACCACTTGTGTAACCACTGTTACTCCTGATTTACACCACTTTGGGGCCTGACCCAAGCTGAGGGACGTGGGGAATTTCACGGCTTCACGTCTGTGTGCGCTGTGGGAGCCCATTCCCACCGAACGGATCATCCTCCCCGAGCCCCCAGCGATACATTTTTAATGGCAAAGAGATTAAAGGAATAAATAAAAACGGGAAGTGCTTGGGGCAGGGAGAGAATCAGGCAAAGCTGCTGCTCCCCCATTATGGAGCACTTCCCACTGGGAATGGGGCTGGAGGAGCCCATCCCAGGACACTGGGGCTGGGACATCCCCACCTTCACCTCCCTGGCTGCTCCCATGGGGAAAACACATTGCACCAGCATGGGAATTCCCTGCAGCATCATGGGGGGGACACCCCATTTTTGGGGTGCTAGGAGGAATTGGTGGTGTTTTATCAATTTGGGGTTTGGGTGGGGCCTTTTTTTTGATCTTCTCTAATTTATCAAACAAATTGAAGCGAACGTCCAAATGAGAAATGGAAATGGGAAGTGCTCCACGGCAATGAAATCATTCCGGCTGCCTTGCAAAGTGAGGGAGGCTCCGCATCTGTAATGAAATTTCATCCATCTCCCCGCAGAAAGTTTGGATTTTTTATGGACTGGCATTTCCAAAGGAGCCACGTGGTGCTGGAGACATGTGTGTGTGTATATATATATGTATATATATATTATTTTTAACCAGGTCTATTATAGACACTGTGAATAAACAGAAGAGAAGGAAAAAAAAAAAAAAAGAAAAAAAGACAATTTAATTTGCCAGAAAATACAATAACATAAAAGAAAAAATTAGATAAAAGGAATAACGCCATCCCCTAAGCTCAGCGTTTCAAAGCTGCTCAATTAATTTTAATGGGAATCGGCAGAACGGATTTCTTGGGGCAGCTTTGGAATGGCAGCTCCCGATCCCGGAGCAGGCGGGATGCAGGAGCGGGGTCCCAGCCGCGTCCCTGCTCTGCCGCAGCGGCGACGGATCACTGCGGCTGCTGCAACAGAGATGCTCCGGGATAATTCAATTAAGGGACTGCCAGGAAAGGGAAAAACAAAGGGAATGTGCTGGGAGGTGGGGGCTGCCGCGGTTGAGGGCAGGTGGGAGGGAGCAGGACCCTGCACGGGTTCCCTGGACACGGGGACAACGGAGCAAAAGTGGCAGCAAACCCAGCAGGGGTTGCAGGGCTGCGATTCCACAGCCCTGGGAAGTGTTTGGGACAGAAAGCAAGGAAGTTGGTGATGGTTGTTTCTCTCTCTTGCACTGCAAGGTGTGGGATGGGCTCAGCTCCATCCCTCTCCTTGTCCCAATCTCTGTCTCCATCCACAACCCCATCCTCAGTCCCACTCCCGTCATTATTTCCATTCCTCTCTCTGTCCCTTTCTCCTCTCCCCATCCCTACTGCTGTCCCATCCTCATCCCATCTCCACCTCCATCCCCATCCTCATCCCTGACTGCTCCCCATGCCCATTCCCATGCTTATTTCCATCCCTGCCCCTCTCCCCTCTGCCAGTCCCCATCCTTGACCCTATCCCTACCCCCATTCCGATCCTTTTTCCATCTCTCTCTCTGTCCTGTCCTCACCCCAGTCCACATCCTGTCCCCATTCCCACTCCTGTTCCCGTCCCCCTCTCTCCCAGCAAGAGCTGCCAGAGGACACGGGCAGAGCCCAGCGGGGCTGCGCTTGGCAGGGGCCCAGCAGCCGCTCATTTCCCTAAAAGCTTCCCGATAAATTACTCCAGCTCTTGCTCCAGCAAAGGCACTTTGGCTCGGGCTTCACTATTGGGCAGCAGCTCCTCCACCCCGCCCCGGGGACAGTGAGTCCATGCCTGCAGCATCCCCTGGGATCGGGTACCAGCCATCCCTGTGGGAAGGAGCCAAAGCCCCATCCTGCTTTGGTGTCCTCCTCCTGCAGCCTTTTCCCATGGATGAGCCCAGGGCAGCTGTGTCCCACCCCGGCGATCCATGGCATTGTCACACCTCCTGCTACCGGCTGGAACACAAATCCCTGCAATTCCCAGCCTCCTCCACCCCCCGGGATTTACACAGCTCCGTGAATCCCTGACATCCTGCGGGTGATGCTGGGCTCGGCCCGTTGGCCACACATCCTGCAGTTTTTGTGGGAAAACCCCAATTTTAACAAATGCCCCTGTCAATCCCGCTCACCTCCCCCTAGACAGGCTGGAGCTCAGTAGGGAACGATTCTGCTCTCGCCTTTCAGCCTTCACCAGGAATTTCTGCTTGGAGAGCAGCTCAACTCCTTGGGAGCAAGGAAGAGCACGGAAAGGCTGCAGCTGTTGTGTTTTACACCAGAATTTTCATTTACAGTTGGGTTCCAGAGCTTGCCCAGAGAACTCTATATAATTTAAGCTGGATCTGGGGAGCCCTGAAGTTTGGGAGTGCTGGGTAAAACAACCCCTCCTGGGTCAGCTGGAAAACCCACCAGAACCAGAGCACACCTCCAATCAACATAAGGAACAGGGTAGGATTTTGATGTTGACTGGGTAAAAAAATCCATGGAAGAGACTGGAGTGGGAGTTCCTTGATCTGTTGGTGGCACTGGCCTTGGAAGGTGTCTGGGACCGTGTCCTGCCTGCCACCAGCAGAGCAGCCACTGTCCCCCCAAGTCAGTGGAGTCCCTCAACATTCCCCAGGACTCTTCCCCGTGCCAAGCTTGGAGAGAGCAGGCCCAGCTCCCACTCTGGAGCATCCCACAGCCCCTGGGGGGGCCCCACTTCCCATTTCCTTGGGGGCAGGGTTCCCTTTTTCCAGGGAGTCCCATCCATTCCCAAAGAGGAGCCGCCTGGGTGCTCTTATTAATCCACGTGTCCTGCATGTGGAAGTGAGGGTAGGACACAGGGCTGATCCTGCATCCTCTGAGTCTGAGCCCTGTGGTCCTGCTCTCCAGCAAGCCCAGGGCTCCTGCCTGGAAGGATAAAAACACTCTCTAGTTGAACCTAGAGCTCATCCAGGCTCCAGTCAAGGCTGTTTCCAGGCTGCTGTCACATCCAGTCCCTGCTCCCGTCAGAGCCACGTCCCAGGATGGTGCTGATGCTCCTGTGACAATCTGCCATCACATCCCGAGGTGGAAGCCCTGCCCTGCTGGAGCAATCCAGGCAGGATTTGGCCACAGGCAGCTGGCTCCTGCCTGTGCTCTTCACGAATCTGGACCCACCACCTCCCTGCCCAGCCAAACCTGGAATGCTCTGGCAGCGGGCACAGCCCTCCTGGACAAACCCGCTGCCAGAGCTGCCTCCTGGGATGCTGCTGGACATGATCCCCCCTTGCCCCTGGAGCTGCAGCCCCGCTCCCTTCCTGAGACAGCCAAGGACCTCCCTCACCCCCCACTTTACCAGCAAGGAGAGATGACTCAAACTCTCACTGGGGAGAAACCCTGGGATATTTTCCCTCTTGCCCTTCACCTCCAGCACAGCAGGAGCAGGGCTGAGGGAAGCTCCCCAGGCTCTCCATTGGGAGCTCCAGCACCTGGACCCAGGCGGGGTCACACCCCGAATTTATCAGGAACAAACATGGCACAAACACCTGATGAAATTAAATATCAGTTCTAAAAGCCTGGGTCCTTCTCCAGCCAGGATCACAGCATGGAGCTGGACTGAGAGCAGGCAGAGCAGACAGCAGTGACCTGAGGGGATGGATCCTACCCAGGAAATGGGGAATGTCGGCTCCAGGTGACAACAGACAGCCCCTGTGCAGGGCTGGAGCTCTGCTGAGCACAGATCCCTGCTCCAGAGACAGGGAGAGAGCCAGGGGAGCAGCTCAGCCCACGGGAGGCTGCCGGGCGAGCAGGAACACGACATACAGAGGCTGCAACGGGCGGGAGGAGGGTTTATTGAAATCAAAGTGTGTATAAATAATCCTGTCCTTTTCCTGGAGCAGAGGCAGCCAGGCTCTGGGGGGTGCCACTGCCTCAGCCCCACTGCAGGTTGGGGGGCACTGGCCACCCCCCAGGCGGGGGTGCCTGCAGGGACGGGGGCAGCTCCTGCACTGGTGGCCAGCCCGGAGGGTACTGGAATGGTGCTGGTTTCTCAGGAAGAGCACTGTGAGGGGAGATGGAAAGGGATGAGGTGAGAAGCAGTGTGTCAGTCTGACACCTAGACCAGGGGGTTGGGCTTCCCTGTGGCCCCTCCAGTAGCCCCCAAAGACAAGGGGCCAGCAGAGGAGGGTTTTGGTTATCACCAAATGGATTCATTCACCCCTCCATCCCAAATCCAGCACTGGAACAGTTGTGTGACCATTCCCAGCATATCCAGGCAGCCTAACACAGTGTGTGCCAGTGAAAACTCAGGTGGGAACACTGAGGTGAGGGGGTCTGGGGTGGGGGGAGCAGCACAGACCCCCGAGAGGGGCTCAGCAGGCACAGCTGCCAGGTGCTGGGAGCAGGGCTGGTCCCAGCCCCTCCATCCCCACTCCTCACACAGCTGAGTTGGAAGAAGAACAAACAAAACCAGCAGATGCTTCTTTCCGAGCAGCCCAAATCCCAAGCCAGCTGTGCGCTTCCCAAAGGACAAGAACCCCTCGGAAATGGAGGAGCTGCCAAAGCAGCGGGGTGTGTGCACCAGAGGACCCTTCAGCAGAGGGAAGAGGCTTCTCCCCCGCCCCATGGCCTGGGAATCACTGTCCCTGCCCCTCTCCTCAGCTTTACTGGTCGAGGCTGCTGCAAACACCATACTGGGATGAAGAAGGGCAGGAGCAAGAACCATCTCTCCCTTGCCTCCAGCTTGACCGGGGCACATTTAAATTTATGGGAAATGTACCTTTTCCATTAATTCCCAAGTGCAGGAAGCTCATTTGTTCTCTCACACAAGCCCTGACAGCAAGCAGCCTTGCAGCTTCTCAGGCCTCTACCTCTGATCCTGATGAATCTTTTTAATTGTTATGCCAGAAGAAATCTAATCAAACTCCTTTACATAACCCCGGGGAGAAGCAGCACCCTCCTCTCCCTGCGGGGCCATGGCCGAGAGCCAACTACAGGAGTAGTTTTCCAGGAGCGTTTTCCAGGCAACCAACACAGAGCAAAGTCACTCGGTTCAAGGTTTATCCTCTCAGCTGGGATTCATTCTCCAGAGCCCAGGATGAGGCAGGACCATAAGGACACACACCAGCCCCTCTGGGCAGGGATATCTGGTGTCATTCCCCCAGCACTGTGGCTCAGGCACACAGTGGATATGGAGCAGAGGGAATGCTGCAAGGTGGAGCCATCACCTAATGAGCTGTTTCCTGAGCAGCAGAACTGATCAATAGGCAGGATGCTGCCTGGGTACTCAACTCCCTGGGGTCTCATGAGCTACAAGTGCTCTATCAAAGGTTTACCTACAGCTGGAGCATTCTCAATGGCAGTCCCACAGGGATTCTCCAGTGGCCAGCAAGGTGAAGAATATTTCCTCTCTGAAGGTGTTAATGGGATCCCTCTCCTCTACCCACTTCCACACTCATGGAACTTGTGGCATCTCAGAAGCTTTGAGGCCTTGGACCCTTTTCTGATGGAAAACCACACTCTGTATTTCCTTTGGAAAAATCAATCCCATGAAATGAGGGCCTGGAGGGCACGAGGGGAGCACAGAGATGATCGGGAGAGGCGTTGGCAAGGCTGGAGAGAGGAAGTGAAGTTCTAATGTTGGTGTTTAATTCCTGTAGCAGATGGTTTCTGAGCCTACAGGGAGGCTGGAAAAAGAGCAATAATCCTGGAAATTTGTTCTGTGCATCTATGGAGGCAGCAGGGAACAAATCCTGAAGGTCTGAACATTCCCCTGGGTATGACCAAGTAGTTCTGAAGGTCTGGAAACTCCACTGGGAATAGTGATGGCTATCTTCTGTAAGAACTGATCTACCCCAAGTTCCAGGGATTCACAAGCAGGACAAACAAAATGGGGCAAGTGAAGTGTAGGGGACAGGAATGTGGGCACCTCTGCAAGGCCAAGGGCAGCCGAGCTGAGGGACAGAACAATCGCAGAGCAACGAGCTCAGACAAGCACCAGAAGGAAGATCCTGCCCAGTCCAAACACGGAGAGGACAGGAACAAACAGAGAAAGAACAGAAGAGAGATTTGGCACCTGCCCAAATGTCATCCCATTAAGCCTGCGGCACAGTCAGGTGAGTGAGGAAACAGCCGGCGCCCGAATCCGAACGGATACTGTGAGGAGGAGCCAATTCCACCCTCCCTGGCAGGAGGGGATGGGGGAGCTGTCAACAGATGAAGCAGGCTCCTGACACTGAACCCTGGGCATTAATGATCCAACACAGCACCAGCTCTGTCCTTCCAGGTGTGTCTGCACTCTGCAGAGAGCAAGGGGCACCCCTGTGCTTGTTCCCAAAGTGTGTCCCCTGGCACATGGGAACACCTGTGCACACATCCCTGATGGGGCAGGCAGGGCTGGATCCACACGTGGCCCTCAGGAGCGCTGGCTGGGGGTGTTGAGACCTCTGATGCTCTGCACCCTCCCCTATGCCAGCCCTCCTGTGGGATCCCCCTGTGCATGCACACCTGGATGATCCCCAGTACCTGTTACTTTGAGCTGTGCTCAGCCTCTGGGCTCTCTTGTCCAGCCAGTCCTCGATGGTGCCAGGTGGGATATCTGCTCCCTCCCTCTGCAGCTCCTTCAGCCTCTTCTCCCCTGCTTGACAGAAAAACTGAGATCAGAGAGGGATGGATCAGAGGGAGGGCCATGAGAGAAAGGGTCACCAGACCCTTGTCCTTTCACTCCATTAAACCTGCTGCTCATTACCCTGCACAGTTTTACAAGGTGGAGAGTGTGCACCATGCCTGTGGCAGCCCCTCCTCCTCCTCTGCCCTCCTGCCATCTGAAGCTTGGAGTCATCCCTGGTGACAGCTGCAGCCAGGCAGAGCAGGGGACAAGAGCTAAACCAGCACGGTGGCAGTTTGGGCACTGAGGGGAGTCTGACATCTCCCCCTGGGGCAGATCACCCTCATCCTCGCCTGGCACAGCCTCGGCTGGCACTGAGCCATTTCCAGAGCCATGTCCCTCCAGCTGGCAGCAGTGACTGTGCCACCCCTGCCCTGTTAGGTGGGAATGACAGGGACAGTGTCCGGATCGATGCAGCCTTGGCAGCCCAGGAGAGTCTGAACAGCTCCGGGTGCGTGTTCCAGCCGGCAGACAGATCCCAGAGCTGCTGTCAGGGCAGGTTAAGGAGCTCCCTGCCTGATGTGTCCCCAGTCCCTGCACAGCCCAGGCAGAGCTGTCACCAGCCCAGGGGCAGAACCAGGGCAGAGAGAACCAGTTCTTGAACTTAGAACCATGGAATGGTTTGGTTGGAAGTCACCTCAAAGCCCATCCAGTCCCACATGCTGCCATGGGCAGAGACCCCTTCCACTGTCCCAGGCTGCTCCAAGCTCTATCCAACCCAGCCTTGGACATTTCCAGGGGTCCAGAGGCAGCCATAGCTTCTTTGGGCACCCTGTTCCAGGGCCTCATCCTGTCAGAGGGAAGGATTTCTTCCATAAATCACAGAATTACAGAATCAATCAGGTTTAAGAGAGATCTTTGAGTCCAATCTGTACCTAATCTAAATGTCCCCTCTTTCAGTCTGAACCCATTACTCCTTGTTCTGTTTCTCATGGTGGTTAGGACCGAGGAAGGAAACCAGTAGGAAATCTCTACTGTTTACTGAATCAAGATTTCAACCCTCCAATCACTCTGGAAGGGCTGTTTGGGGCAGAAGCCCACAGGCACACCCTGGGGAGAAGGGCACAGAACCACACAAACCCACAGCTGCCCAGTTAGCAAAACTCCCCAGTCCCCCCCAGCTGCAGGGAGGGAGCTGGTGCTGAACAGGTCTAGCAGGAGTCCTGACACAGCCACACTCCTGCCAGCACAGCAGGGATGAGGACACGCTCCCTGTGATCCCATCTCCAGCCTAGTGGAAACTTTCCACCTAACAGAACAGGGGACTCAGAAAACCAAACACTGGTGGCAATAAAAAGGAAGCAGAGGCAGCTGCGTGTCATTCCCTCAGCCCTGCTCATCCATCCTTCTGGGGGATCCCTGATCCCATTTAGGGACCAAGGCACCTGCAGCCGTGCCCCTCAGGAGCCTGCTCCACACCCACCCACCACATGTCGCACGTTTTAAGGAAAATATTATACCTTTGCAGACAGGGTGTGAAATTAATAGCGCTTGGGCAGAGTGAAGGATCACTTCATCCTACTGGTGGCAACCAATTATTCATCTGCCTGTTGAATACTAAATCAGGATGGCAGGGATGTGCTACACAATGAGCAGCCAGATGGATAATTTGTCATCCAGCCTTTTCAGCTGCTGCTGCTGGGCGGGGTGACGATGTGCCCAGTGCCACCACAGAAAGCCCGCTGTGGTCCTGATGTCCGGCTGCTGCTCTGAACGCACCCAGGAGCTTGGGGACAGGAATGTTCCAGTCTCCCACAGCTGTTCCCAGGGATCAAAGCCCCAGCAGAGCTACCTGGGGTCAACCCAACCAGCTGGCCAGGTAACGGGATGGGGAGGCAAGAAGCTCAGCCTGGGGAGCTGGGCACTGCTCACACTCAGGGTTAGACTCACCTGACACCTTGAGCACCTTTTTTCCCTATGTTCCATGTTTTTCCACCTCCTGAGCACATCCCACCTTGGCAAGGGGACAGACAAGCAGCATCTGTGAGAAGCTCTGATGAGGCAGGGAAGAAAATGGAGAGAATCTCTCCCACCTCTCTGTACCACTGCAATTTCCTCTTCATCCAACTCCCAGCCCCAACAGAGAACAGACCACAAACAGCCCAAGCTTCTCTGTTCAGAGCAGGGAGCCCCACGGTACCACACCAGGGATGGAGCAGCCACAACTCATGACCCCAGCCAGAAAAGTTCACTGGATGCCATGGAACCACTCTGGATTTGCAATGTCCCAATATCCCCCAGGTACCCACATGAGAAAGATATCCAGCTGTTCTCACAGCTCCAGGAGCTGCTGCTCCAGAGCACTCCAAACCTCAGGCTCAGAAATACAGCAGCAGGGACAGGCAACTCTCCAGCTCTGCTCACCTTGATGATGTCCATGTCCCAATGGAGCACACACATCCCATCCAGGGACCACCAAACAGACCCTGAGACTGGAAATACTCCCTGAATGCCAACAGCTATTCCAAGAAACAGCTCTGAAAGGCCATTGCTCCCCACACGTGGCCGTGCAGCCTGACAGGTGTGAAGGTGCTTCTCTCCTCCTCCTCCTCACTGTGGTGTTTACTCCCAAGTCTAATTACAGCCAATTAAAAGAGCATCTGTAGTCATGAAGTATCTCTAATGATGCCAGAGTGGGTCCACATTTATCTTCTCTCCTCATGGGTTTTCTTCTTGAAAAAGGCATTGCTGTGTGAGAGATTGAACCCGCAGTATGGGCGGTTCACCCAGCAAGGAGATGCACAGGAAATCCTTCAGATCCCACCCAGCAAGGAGATGCAATCCCTCAGCTGCCTCCCTGGCACGATGTGGAACCCCATCTCCTGCAGAGCACAAGAGCAGCACCAGAGCGTGGCTGAGATGAGTCTGAGGGGCCCCTGCAATCGGAGCAGCCAAACAAGCGACCGCCCTGCAGCCCAGTGTGAGCACTCCTCCCGCTCCCTGCCCAGTTAAACCAGTGGACTCCAGCCACCCCAGCAGGGTCCCTCACATCCTTTCAACATCATGGACATCCTGCAAACACTCACCAGCTGTGCCCTCCTCTCGCAGCCCTGGCTGGCTGGAGTCACCAGAGCCCAGCCAGGTCGATCCTGCCTGCACCAGGGACACGGATTAGCGGGGAGCCAATAACTCTGAGCAAGGAGATGGCAATTTGACAGTGACTTTTCCTGACACAACTGTACTTAAAATGACAGCCTGGAAGTGTCTGGCTGATGAATGATGCAGCAGATGCAGAAGGCTAATGCTTTGATGGGAGAACAGCTGGGAATATGAGCTCCCTCCCTGCTGAAGGTGTAAACTGTTGCTTCTTGATGAGGATATTCTACAGGGTGCAGAGATGCTGACGCCAAAGTAGGCCAGGCTCCAAGCTGTTCTAGAACATGGAATCATCCAGAAATTTTCCTACTTAACCCACAAAACTTACACAAACTACAGGGTGAACTCCCAGCATTAAAAAGGCCAAATGTTAAGGATAATGTCACGTTTCCTTTGGCTGTGATAAAAATGCTTCGTTATCAAAGTGAGTTCACGGACATAGAGCTACCAACATCAAACACTCACAGGGACTCAGGGACAGGTTCAATATTTACATGATAAAAAAAGTGCCATTACAGTTTAGCTGGGTTAAAAAAAAGTCAGACAAGGCTTTGCCTGCACCAGAGCTGAGGAAAGGAGGGTTAAGCAGCACTGTGGGCCCACCAGGAGAGCATCCCTCAGCAGCCTGGCCATCCCCAGCACGGTCACCCCAGGCTTGGAAAGGCTCTGGAGCTTCCAGCCTTTTGGCTCATCTCAAATCCCTGACGACCCCCGGCTCCAAACCTGCCAAAATCTCCCAGCTGGTTCAGTAAGAGGCAGTCTGGTACAGATTGCTCCAATCCTGATGGCTGTGGCTTGGGATGGCTCATGGCTCAGCGATCCTGAGACTGAGTGGGAATGCATGTGGGACATTACTGATGGAAGATCCTGTGTGAATTACACACCCTGTCACACACAAGCTTGCCCTCAACTCTACCCTCAGCCCCAGCACCTGAGACACGGGTGCTTGGCAGCTGAAGGAGTGCTGGAATGTCTCCATGACTCACCAGACAGTGTCTGATCCTTCCATCCTGTCTGTTACAGGCTGTCCCTCTCCTACAGCAAATCCTGCTGAGCCTTTCCCTGCACCAAATCCCTCCAAACTCTCATCAGAGCTGGAGTTTGTGTGATGATGCACGAAGCCACACCACGAGAGAGGTGAGCAGGAGTGAACTCTCCAACCAAGCACCCCCTGTACCCTGGCCATCGCTCCTTAGGGCTAATTGGTAAATGAAACGTTTGACTCCAGAACACAAATGCAAGGTTTCCCAGTAATCTCCCTGGAATTGGCTCTCACCAGCCAATCCTGCACTTACACCGACCCATTTGCCACAAGTCAATACTCAATAACAAGTGTAATTGGCAAGGAAAGCTGCCCGAGCGCAGAGGAGCTGCCAGCCTTCCCTGCTCCGCTCCAGAGAGATCCCACTTCTCCTGCAGGAGCAGCCAGTGCCTGGAAATGCTGGATGTTCCTGTGTCTGTCCCTTGGGAGCCCAGCAGAGAGGGGTCAGGAGAGGCTCTGGCTGGAAGATGACTCTGGGAGGGGCCAAAGCGCTCCAGCCCCACCACGGCTTTATCGACTGCCAGTGGCGCTCAGAGATGGATTCAGAGTCACCTCGGGGGCTCTCACTGATTCAGCACGGCCTGGAATAGCTCCATGCTGCCTCCCCCTGCCTCTCCTGAGCTCTCCCTCCCCAAATGGGATCCCTCCCAGGGCCACGAGAGGCTCTACCCCACGCACATCCCCCGTCTCACATCCCACACTTCCAACACTTCAGCCTGGCTTTGCCAGACTCTTGGCAAAACAGCAGCTGGCTCCAGCGAGGATGTGGGCACGGGAGCTGATCCAAGCTGGGCTACACTGGGACACCAGGTTGGGAAAGGAATCCTTCTTCTCTGCTCCACACTGTGAGGCCACATTTGGGTGCTGTACCAAGTGCTGGGCTCCCCAGTACAGAGACAACAGGCACAACCCAAAATATGGGAATTCCCATCAGGATTTTCTATTTAAATATTAAAAAAATTACACATTTTTATTATGAACCTAGTCAAACAGAGATTAGGTCACCCACAGAGACTCCAGCCTTGAGATATTCAAAACACAACATGACTCTGAGCACCCTGCTTGAGTTCACCCTGCTTTCAGCATGGCAAGGATTAGATGATCTCCAGTGGAGATTTCAACCATTCCACAAGTTCTCACATCACTCCCATTCCCTGGAAGTGTCCAAGGCCAGCCTGGATGGGGCTTGGAGTAACCTGGTCTAGTGGAAGGTGTCCCTGCTCACAGTGAGTGAGCTGATCCCTTCCCACCCAGCCCAGTCTGTGATTCTGTGACTTGCTTTAACCACTAAAGTAATGACTCCTATGAAGAAAACAGAGCTACCACCTCTTTTCCCTAAAAGAAAAGTAGTTCCAAGAATGGTAGTTCCAGAATGAGAAAGTTCAAAAGTGCTCTGAAGACTCCCAGCAGGGAGCAGCTACCATCCACCCTCTGCCCACATTTCACTTCCATCCAAAGCCACCCAAGCAGAGGCTGTTTCTGGATCCAGGACCCTTTTCACAGCCCGACAGCAGGACAGCTCTTCCCACCAGCTCTTCCCACGGGTGGAAGCAGCAGTTCCCTGGTAATAGCAGCAAGGTGGGGGGAAATCAAATCCATAAACTTAAGGGGACGTGATGTACCAGTGCCCTCTGCTGCTGACAGTTTTTATTCCCTGACTGAAGAAAACCCTGAGGGCTCAAGAAGGCCACTCCAAACTCTTGCTGCCAAGTGGTAACAGCATTGCTCAGCTCCAGGTTTGTGTCTGTGCCAGCAGCTCAAGAGCAGGGAGCATATGACAAACTACAGCACTTCCAGGCTCACACAGCACTGGGAAGCAGGAGGCAGGGATCCATGCTTGGCTGGCTCCATGCAGGCAGCAGGGGATCACAGCCTACACAACCCCTCACACCCCCCTGCAGCAATTCTCCCTCCAAGGAAATCCTCAGACATTGCCTTGTTGGAGGACTCACCCTGAACCTGGGCACTCAGCTTCTCCAGGTCCTGCTCTGTCATGTGAGAAAATCTGCAGTTGGACCCAAAATCACACTGTCCTGGAACGAAATAGTGAGATTTGAAAATTCAGTTTCAAAATTCTCTAGATTAGATATTAGGAAATATTTCTTCACAGAAAGGGTTGTAAAGCATTGGAATGAGCTGCCCAGAGAAGTGGTGCAGTCACCACCCCTGGAAGTGCTCAAAAATGTGTGTGGATACGGCACCTGGGGACATGGTTTAATGATGAACATGGTGGTGCTGTATTGACATTTGGACTTTGTGATCTTAAAGGTTTTTTCCAACTTTAATAATTCTGGGAAAAGCCAGAGTTCCATGAGAACCACCCACAGGAGGTCCTTGTGCAAGCAAACCCAGGCTCCATCACACCTGGATGCCAGCCACAGGCCCAAACCCCTCCCTCCAGCTTTGGGCTGGCTCTGGAAGGAGCTGCTGGAGCCCAGGCACTTCTGTCCACCTCAGAACTCCTCACCTGTTTGCAGAAACTTCCGACAAGGTTTCTTGCTTTGCTCTTCTTGCAGGATAGCAGCAGCATCTGGGGAGACAAGGGATGAACCCAGGTAAAGATCCTGGCCACAGCAAAATCCCATCGTGTCCAGTCCCAAAGTGGTCAGGGGCCAGAAGGAAGCAGAGGGACACCCAAGCTATGGTTTCACAGCCAGTTTAACCCACTCTCCTCAGGCTGGCACTAACACAGCTGGAACTGTGTGCTGAGACAGGTCAGAGCCACACATGAGGGTTTCACCTCTGAGACTGCCTGATTCAGCAGCATCACGTGCTCAATTCACAGGCACACACTGTGTAAACCATCAGTGCTGATTTATTTTCTCTTCCCACTCCCCCCCTCATCCATCACCTCCCCAGTCCCAGGAAGGGAGTGGCAGACATCTGGGAGCACCCACCTCGGAATAAGTCGTACCAGACTCTCTTAGCCCGGAGATGCTGCACTCCATTGAGGTGCTTCTTCCTGTTGTGCAGGTTGTCCTGGAAGGACCTGTCACAGTAGTCACAGAAGTACCTTTTCCCCATCTCTTCCCTGGCAAAACAGAGTCAGCATGTCCTGGAATCGTCAGGCAGCTCCTCGGCGCCCAGCCATGGGAATGGAGGATCCAGGATTTACAGCGCCTGCTTCCAAAGGAGGAGAACTCAAATCACTTAGGGTTGGCAGACAGAGGAAGAGGTGAGACCCAACAGTTTATATCCTTGTCCATCACAGACTGCTGGGGCAGGATCTGCTGCCTGTACATGGGAGGAAAGGCCTGATCTGCATTTATCTCTGTCACTCAAAGGAGCAACAGCTCTGCTAGAAGGATTTCCCTTCCCTGAGTTCAGAACACAGAAAACAGAGAGCCACAGGCTCCAGGGAAGGTGCAGCACAAACCATCCAAGGTGCAAGCAGGAGGAGCTGGAGGTCCTGGGGACCTTTGACCACAACCTCCACCAGCTGATACAAAAGAAGAAGGAAACTCCCTCGTGTCCATCTCTGCAAGATAAGGAAGAAACTCAGCAAAGCTCATTTTATCCTCAAGGATAAAACAGAAGCTGATCTCACCCGTCCTGCAGGTGGGAAGCTGCATTACAAACATTACAGGACACATTTTCTACAATCCCCTGAGCCACCTGTACATCACGGATTGTTCTCTCCATTCTCCCCAGCCTACAGCACCAAGGTGTGTCTGCTCTGAGTACAGCACTAAGATCAGAACAGAATTTGGGAGCTCCCACCTGCGCTGGACCTGGAGCCACTGTCAGTGCAGGTGAGATCTGCTTGTGTTTTATCCTTCAGCACCTCTCCCCACCGGGTGTTCCTGCCGGAGGTGCAACAAACACCCTGAAGGAGCTGTAAGCTCTCTCCTGAGGGATATAAAGGTACCTGATGAATGGCAAAGATGGATGGATTGGGAGATAAACTCCAAAAGCAATTCTCCAGGTTTTGACACTTTGACAGCTGAATGCATTTAAAAAGTGGCACAGAGACCAGCACAAGAAATAAAGATTTTATAAATAAAACGAGCCCAGAATCAATCACAGCCCCCCAGCTGATTCCTCTGGCTCAGCACGAAGAGCAGAGCACCAGGCAGTCCCTCAGAGCCCGGTGTGCCCAGCTCAGGCAGGGCTGCCAAGCCTCCTGCCTGACATCCATTCCAGCAGGAGCACCACCACCACATTCCCTTCCCTCCCTGCTCCCAGGAACTGCTGCTTCCAAATCAAACCCCTGGAAATCTCCAAGGTCTCACACCACAAGTTAAAGCAAAGCTGCATTTGATGGGAAGACCTCCTGAGATTTTTTAAATTGGATTGAAAACCTCCACACTGAAGGTAAAATGTTCAGATATTCCAAGTGAACTGGAAATCTCATGTTGAGGTTCTTTCCTGGGAGGGTGAGGGCTGGCCATGCCCCAGCTGTGTGTGCTGGGACCCCAAATCCCCCATGTCCTGGGCTGAGCCTGACTCACCTCTGTAGGGCTTGAGGTCTGAAATCGTCCTCCTCCAGCCCAAGAACCCAACCCCAAGCAATGTTTAATGAGCATGGAGCCATAAATTCCCTCATCCTTTGCATCCCTGAGTTCTGCAGCCAGGTTTGCAGCACTGTGGTGGGGCTGCTGGAATTCAGAGAGAACGAGTCTGGCCCACTGGCGGGGTCTGCTTTTAAATACTGAAAAAATCCCTGTTCCACATGTTATTCCATAGTCTTCCCAAAGTTCCTGGTGACACAAAAAGCTCCCTGTCTCAGCTGCTGGCTCCTGCACTCAGTGTCTGCAGAAGAGAATGCTGCAAACAGGGAAAACAAATGAGATTCTGCAGTGGTCCCACACAAGTTTCCAGAGATCTCCCAGGGAATTCTGCCTGCGGAAGCCCAGCAGCAGCCAGCCTTTGAAATCGTATTTCAAACTTTCTCTTTCATCACCCCGACAGCAATAATTGCAGAAGCTCCTTCCCCCTCCTCCCTCAACAACCAGGGCAGAAAGCTCCTACAGATTCCAGACAGCCAGATCCCACATCCCACAGCTGCCTGCTCCCAAATTCTCCAAGCAATTCCCATTGCAAGGGACGGAAGGATCGTAAAAAGCAATTACAGGAGTATCAGATTCTCCCTGAGACTTCCCCCTTCAGTGATTATACCCAACACTTATTCCCATCTTTTCAAGGATTCCACTGCATGGATACCTTGCTGGGTTCTGCCAACTGTCTGCAACACCAGCACTTCCCAGCACTCTGTGAGTCCGGAGGAGTAAAAAGCTGCTTCTGAGCAGCACCAACCTATTTCCATCTCCCCTAACGGCTCCAGCAGTAAACAAAGAGCATTTTTCAGCTGAAAATAGAGATGGTTCCTAATTAGATCCATCTTAGTCACTATGAAATAAAGTAAATGTAGCTGTTCTATAAAGAACTGTCTCAGCATCTCCAGCCCCTGATTTGCAACTGAATCAGAGCACTCAGACCTGGACCCACCGCAGCCATAAATGCTTCCAGCCAGGCTTTGTGCTAGCTTAAAAGTCTTCCTGAATAAATGCAAATAAAAAAAAAAACCCAGAACCCAAATAACCCAGGTCTTTGTGTTGTATGAAAGTGTAACAGCAATGCAGTGCTGTGTCTCCTGTTGGGTGAGCAATACCCTACTGTGAGGCACCCTGAAGGTGACAGCAAGGGTCTTGGGACAATTCCAGCCGAGATACCCTGGGCACCATCCCACATTTTCCCTTCTCCAGCTGCTGCCAGAACAGTCCATGCTGCTCTGTATCAGCTGCAGGTTTTATCTCGGACTCCCCAGGGTGTTTCATTGGACAGAGGGAAGAAGGTGACCCTGGAAGGGGCACAGACTCCTTTATGTCTGGGGAGAGCTGCTGCTCTCCACACCGAGCCCCAGGAGGTGCCTGGGCCTTGACCTCAATTTCCTGCTTTCTCACAGCCTGGGCTCGGGGCCATTCCAGCCACTTTGGCTACCCAGGCAGATGTGAATTAATTAAATCCAAGTGTCAGGCTTATGATACTCAGCTGCCAATTTAAATGGGCTCAGATCTGCAGGGATACTTGGAATGGCAGCAGAATCTGCCAGCACCTTCCCAATGACAGGCACAGATCCTGCTTTCCATTACACCCAGAGGAAATCATGGAATGATTTGGATTGGAAGGGACACTAAAATTCATCCAGGTCCACCCCCTCCCATGGGCAGGGACACCTCCCACTGTCCCAGGCTGCTCCAAACCCCATCCAACCTGGCCTTGGACAATTCCAGGGATCCAGGGGCAGCCCCAGCTGCTCTGGGCACCCTGTGCCAGGGCCTGCCCACCCTGCCAGGGAACAATTCCTGCCCAATATCCCATCCATCCCTGCCCTCTGGCAGTGGGAGCCATTCCCTGTGTCCTGTCATAGAATCACGGAATCGTTGGAAGGGACCTTAAAACTCATCTCATTCCAACCCCTGCCAGGTAGGGACACTTCTAGTGGAAATCCAGATCTTGACTCGGGATCAACACCAATCTGACCACACACAAACACCAATTAATTGGCAGTTGGGGCAATTAGTCTTAGACAATCCAGAGCAGTTACATTTGAAAAATAAAAATTGAGTTTTTCTGAGCTCTGCTCTGTGGTAACCAGGGACAGAACCCAAGGGAAGGGCTGGAGCTGGGCCAGGGCAGGCTCAGGCTGCAGATCAGGGAAAGGTTCTTCCTCCAGAGGTGCTGGCACTGCCCAGGCTCCCCAGGGAATGGGCACGGCCCCGAGGCTGCCAGAGCTCCAGGAGCGTTTGGACAGCGCTGCCAGGGATGCCCAGGGTGGGGTTGTTGGAGGGTCTGGGCAGGGCAGGGCTGGGCTGGATGATCCTGGGTCCCTTCCCACTCAGGATATTCCAGGGTTCCAAAGGGATAACACTCTACAGGAATGTGCCAGGCACCTTCCAGGCTTCCAGAACAAGCAAAGGTCTTGTCCTAACCCAGAAAAATCCCACAGATCCCCACAGACACTGCATGAGGGAACAAACATAAATAAATCAGGAGAAATTACTCTGCAGCCAGACCCTGTGCTACTTCTGAGTGGGTGAGACAAACAAAATGACAGAGCAGTGTCACTTGAGGGTCTGCTCTGGAATTTCATGTTTAACAACAGCCCTGTGGGGAAACAGCTTCAGTGTCAGGATTCCTCTGTCCCATCCCTGTCTGTGCTGCCTTCCTAAATCCAAATCTACCTCTCTACCATCCGTGCTAGAGTCACCCCAGGCTGCTTGCCCTTACTGAGATTAAAAAGAGAAACACAAAGATAGGGCAGCAAATGGGAACGTTCCCACTTTTCTTCTGCCACATGAGGCCAGGTCCCACTCCTCCCGAGGCCTCTGGAGCAGCTGCCAGGGTCCTCTGGCACAGGGTGCCCAGAGCAGCTGGGGCTGCCCCTGGATCCCTGGCAGTGCCCAAGGCCAGGCTGGATGGGGCTTGGAGCAGCCTGGGACAGTGGGAGGTGTCCCTGCCCAGGGCAGGGGTGGCACTGGATGAGCTTCAAGGCTCCTTCCAACCCATTCCATGATTCCTGAGCCCCACACCCCTCTCCCACTCCCCCGACACTGACAACAACCACCTTTTCCAATCCCAAACTGCAGAAAACATCCCAAACCCCCTCCCACCCGCCTTCCGGGGGTGAGCTGAGGGCAATGACCGCAGCCTCTTTCCTGTCCCTGTCACCCTTGGCCGCACACCTGGGCAGGGCAGGGCAGGGCTGGCCCGGGGTGTCTCTGTCCCCTCAGCCCTCCCTCCCCGCTGCCCCCGCCCCAGCCACGGCCGAGCTGGTTTCACCGCATAAAGCCGGGCAGAGACCCCGGGGCTGCCCAGCGGGATCCTCTGAGAACAAGGCAGAAGGGACAGGAGGACTGGAGTGTTTAAATTCCCTCACAGGAACCCCTCACAGGGACCCCCGGCACCCCCTGCCACACTCACCCACCTCTGGCCAGGCCCGCGCCGCCGCCGCCGCCTACAACTCCCTCAATGCCTCACGGCAAAGGCGCATGCGCAGGTCACAAAGCCCACAGAGCGCGGCCTACAACTCCCAGCATGCCCCACGGATGCTGGCACTCTGTTCAAATAGCAGAGCACCGCCTACAGCCCCCAGCAGCCCCTGCGGGGCGGCGCAGGCGCGGAGCGCGCGGTCAAGATGGCGCTGCTGCGGCAGGTGTACGGGGCGCTGTTCCGCCGCAGCTCCACGTTCGCGCTGTCGGTCGTGCTGGGCGCGGTGGTCTTCGAGCGCGCCTTCGACCAAGCCGCGGATGCGCTCTTCGAGCAGCTCAATCAAGGGGTAAGGGCTGTGTAAGGCCCCGCCGGGGCCGCCCGGGTGTGGGCCCAGCTCTGAAGGTCAGGCCGGCCCCGCGCGGGCCGCGCCCCGGCAGCCCTGGGCTGCTGCTCGGCCGCGGGGCTCGCTGAGGGTCAGCGCTGCTCGGCCGCGGGGCTCGCTGAGGGTCAGCGCTGCTCGGCCGCGGGGCTCGCTGAGGGTCAGCGCTGCTCGGCCGCGGGGCTCGCTGAGGGTCAGCGCGACTCGTCGAGGGGGCTCTGCTGCTGTCGTGGCACTCGGTGCTTCGGGGAGTCCTTGGACTTCTCTCGCCGCTTGGAAGGGGCGTGCAAGGCAGTGGAGAGCGGGAGGGGTAAAAGGAGCTTCTTCTGTGCTCTGTAGTCCCCCGGCTTGGCCGATCTGCCCTTGGCGGAGGAAGGGGATAAGGGCTGGTGGCCTTGGGTGGCCCAGCGTGAACCTTGGGTGAAAGAGGTCAAGTCGTCCTTAGGTTCCTAAGTACAGTGGTGATGGGATAATGACTGCAGGATACCGAGGCAGGCTTGGAGGAGACCTGAGCTGCATTCAGGGCCTACAGAAGCTCCAGGAGAGCTGGAGAGGAGGACTTTGGACAAGGGCCTGAAGTGACGGGACACAGGGAATGGCTTCCCACTGCCAGAGGACAGGGATGGATGGGATATTGGGAAGGAATTGTTCCCTGGCAGGGTGGGCAGCTGGGGCTGCCCCTGGATCCCTGGAAGTGTCCAAGGCCAGGTTGGACATTGGAGCTTGGAGCCACCTGGGACAGTGGAAGGTGTCCCTGCCCAGGGCAGGGGTGGGACTGGATGAGCTTTAAGGTCCCTTCCAACTCAAACCATTCCATGATTCCATGAATAGGATTGTTCTGTGCATCTCTTGTGTGCAGGAGCAGAACTGCCCTCTCCAGTCTGGGTGGGAATTCAAGGCAGTGTCTCTGGGCCACTAATCCAGAGCTGAACAGGGGAAGGGGAATCTCTGCAGCTGCCTCCCTGTCCAGATTAGGAGCCAGGAGCCCCCACGTGCATCCCTGTGTCCCCCAGATCCAGTCCAGGACTCCATCACCGCCTCCCCAAGCAGGATAATTTGTATTTTGGATTCTGTAATCCCATCAAGAAGATGCCTAAAACATCTTGATTTATTTTTTTTTCCCCCTTGCTTGTTTTGCATGCAGAAACTGTGGAAACACATCAAGCACAAGTATGAGAACTGAGCAGCTCAGCAGCAGGGACCAGCTGAGGGATTCAGCCTCCTGAAACTGGGAATGGATTCCTGCTGGAACAACTCCGAGCCAGATGTTATCAGCCACCTACTGATATGATGTGAAGCCAGATGGACTCAAGGAGCTCTGCTGCTGTACTCGACTTACTGTGTTCAAATAAAACTCCTGGTCCTGTGTTGTGTCTGTGTGTTCACTGCCTCCTCTTTCTCTGGGAGGTGGAGAATCTTTAAAAACAGCCCTGTTCCTGAGTTGCAAGGCACTGTCAGGAATCACAATGTCTTAAAAATTTGAAAGCACTTAAGACAGCTGTAGTTCATTACAGCCCTTGGCTTCTGTCTGGGAAGGATGAGAAGCTGTCTGCATCTTCTGGTCTGCCCACAGAAAAGGGGCTTAAAATCATTCACAGCACCTTTTTGTAGCTGAGTGGTGATGGAAGTTCCCGGCCTGGCCCTACCAGAGGAATGTGCTCTGCACTGCTGGGCTGAGAATGGGGATCCCTTTCCTCATTATTCCTGTCCCTTCTGGCTCCTGCCATGGCTCGAGGAGCAGAAGTGATGTCAGGTTTGTGTGTCACACACCTGCCTCCATCTCAGCTGACTCAAGGGAAGGTGCTGGGAAGGGAGAGGGATCACTCAGTTCACCCCAGCAGCTTTGGAGGAGGAGTCATGAAAAGGTTTGAATGGGAAGGGACCTTAAAGATTGTCCAGTTCCTTCCCCCTGAACCTTCTTGAAGAGCCCAGCCCTGCCTGGCCTTGTCAAACACTTTTTACATGGGAGAGGATATTTGGGCACTTCCTGGGGCAATGATTCAGTTAATTCCTCAGCTCTCAGGTGGCTGTAGGGAGACCTGCCTGAGTGACTCCTTCTCTTCCCCCTTTGCCAGCCCAGCAGCCCCATCTCTCTCTCTCCCCTCAGTTTTCACTGATCAGGAGAAATTTCAGCACAGGCTGAGGCAGAGCCCATTAGAGCCAGTGCTCACAGCAGCTTTGTTGTGTTTGCAAACGAGTGCCAGGGGGGTAAAACATTTACTGTGAGAACACAAAGAGCACTTAAACACTTGTGTTCTTGGAGCTAAACCCAAGTACAGCTGTCCCAGTTCCAGCTGTGCTTTATGGAGATGGTTAAGAGAAAGGTTTAAGCTTTCCTGGACAATCCCATCCAGCTCCCTGTGCTCTGCTGCTGGTTCCACATCAGGCTGAGCAGCTCAGAGAGAGTTGCAGGCTCTGAGCAGCAGGAACCAAAGCTGAATACGGGATGAGGGGACAGCACTGCAGTGGGCAGCAGGGAGGAGCTGAAGCCATCGGTGCAGAGAGTGGGAGCTGCAGGAAAGCAGCGTTATCCCAGCAGGGGATTGCCCTGGATCCAGGATTTAGGGATGCTGGTAAATGTAATTCCTTTTTCCATGCCTGTCCTTGGGAGGTTTGGGCAGCACTGATAGGCAAAGAAAAATCTCAGAGCACTCAGGGCTTCCCCTCACTTTATGGCAGTGGCTGTTCTGCTGCATTTCTGCTTTGCAAACAGCCCCACAGCAGCTCCAGTCACATTCCTGCCCTCTGCACCACACCAGGCACCAAGGTGTGGACCTTACAACCACCCTACTACCACTTGACCACCCCACTGCTCCTGCAGCACTGGGATTGCCCTGGAACACAACCATTGCTGATTTTCTCACAGTGGGAAAATGCCACAGGCACTGTTACAGTGCAAGAAAATACAGCATGGTGGGGAGATGGCAGTCAGGGCACATTAACCAGTAAATTAACCAAACAAAGCCTAATTGGATACCAGGAAGTTCATCAATACTTTCTGTAAGGGCCTTAAAAAAAACAACTAAGACATCTACAACTTTTATTTGTACCATCTGTCTTCACAGGCCTCACTCAAGGGACAGAAATCCCTAAGGTCTTACTCACCTGAACCCCTGTGGCTCTGTTGGCAGTGGGAATAGCCTGAGCCTTTCTCTGCCAGCATGCAGCTGTGCAGATCAGGGAAAGGTTCTTCCCCCAGAGGTGCTGGCACTGCCCAGGCTCCCCAGGGAATGGGCACGGCCCCGAGGCTGCCAGAGCTCCAGGAGCGTTTGGACAGCGCTGCCAGGGGTGCCCAGGGTGGGGTTGTTGGGGGGTCTGGGCAGGACAGGGGTGGGACAGGATGATCCCTGTGGGTCCCTTCCAGCTTGAGACAACCTGTAACTCAAGTTCAGGATAAGGCATTTCCATGGAAGCCGTGCTCTCGGAGCTGCCCACTCCAGGGTGGGCACGAAGGGCGCATGGAGCCAGTATGAAAATAAAACTCTGCGAATTATAAATAGTACAAAAGGGCAGGAATGGCTGCTGCAGCCTGTCCCGTGTATTGGGTGCAGCCATTGGCACACACAGTCAGGGCAGCTCCTTCCTGGGAACAGGCAGCACTCCCACAGGGAATGCAGCTCCGTGTGAGCCCAGGTGCCGGGTATTGCACACAACATCCATCCCCTGAGCAAAGGGAACGCTGAGGAAACGGAGCCTCCTCCTGGGCAGGGCCTGGGGACGGTGCAGCCCCTGCCCCAGGAGCTGCTCAGGAAGGGATCATGCCCTTGCTGCGCTTCCTGTCGGCCATGGCCCGGCGGTTGTGGTTGGCTCTTGTGCTTTTGTTCGCTTCTTTCTTCCTCCGCTCCTGCACCGTCTCCCGGTTCTGCCCGTGGCCCTTGGCATTCCCAACAACGGCAGAGCTGTCGTGCTTGTACCTGGAGGACACAGAGAAAGGACATCACAACAGGCACACTGGGGACAAAATCCCAGACCCCCACCACACTGGGGTGTGAGGGCTTCAGCCTCGGGCCTCGGCTCATCCCAGCAGCAGCCACACCACCACTGTCCTTCCACACACTGAGCCCATCAGCTGAAAACAGCTATGAAACTGTCCCAAAATCCTTGTGGGAGCTGTTGGAGCTCTGGAAGTTGTGCACTCCAAGATTCTGTCTTGCACAGGGTTCTGCTGCTTGGAGTGACAGGACAAAGGGGAATGGCTTTATGGCAAAAAGGGGAGATTTAGATTGGGTACTGGGAAGGAATTGTTCTCAGGGTGCCCAGAGCAACTGTGGCTGCCCCTGGATCCCTGGAAGTGTCCAAGGCCAGGTTGGAAGGGGCTTGGAGCCACCTGGGATAGTGGCAGGTGTCCGTGCCATGGCAAGAGGTGGAACGAGATGGTCCTGAAGGTCCCTTCCCACCCAAACCACTCCGTGATTCCATGCCACGCCTACCCCTATTGAACGGGATAAAACAACCAGCAGGGAAGTAAAGGGTGGCACACAGGAATGTCAAGGAGCAGGAACACCCTGGAATTGCTATTCCAGTCAGCAGTAAAACAGCTGCAGAGCCGGAGGGAGATCCTTGCTTACCCCTTCCTGGCAAGGAATGCTTGGCGCCTGGCTTCAGCCCTCTCCCGCAGGACTGCTGGGTCCTGAACAAAGTGGTCCTACAAGGAGGCAAGGGAACAGGTCAGGAAACTCATCAGCACCATGCAGAAGCCTGGAGAGGAGAGGATTCTGTTGGGAACAGAGTCAATTCCTGGTTCATTACCTCTGGACCAGTGGGATTGGTGTCAGGGACTCTAAACACAACACCTGGTACAAAACCTGCCTGAAAATCTTCCCAAACCATGGCTACTCCCAGCACATCCATGGGAACAGTGTCAGTGACCCTCAGAGTGCTCTGCTGGCACTGTCTATCTCTGGGATAAAGCAGATTAAAGCTCCCCACGGAGGAAGTGTCACTGCTCCAGCACAGTCAGGCCAGGAAGCAGTGGAGAGCTGTCCTTGGGGACACATCAGCAGCCACTGAACAGCAGCTCAGTCCCTGCTGCTGCTCAAAGATTCCCTCTCTGAAACAAGAAATCTGCTCCACATCAACTGCAGGTGAAGCAGGGAAGAAATATGGTAAATCTTAATGCAAATCCAGCTAAATGTCACCTTTGTTCTTTCCTTTTCAGCTTCCTCCTCCTCCTCTTCATCTTCTTCCTCTGTCTCCTGTCCTTCATCCTGTCCTTTAGGTCTCAAGACCTGAGGAATTGTGAATGGCCTGGGAATTAAGACAGAAATAGTTAGAAAAGAAAAGAGCACAGCCACAAACATTTCTCTGAACAGCACATCCTTTTTGGTTTGCATTATGTCTTTAAAAAGATGAGACTCTACAGATTTCATAGACTTAACTTTCCTGAACAAAAAAACCCAGGAGACCCAGGAATTAATGCCACATTCCTATGGGCAATTAAGAAACACACACTCTCCACTGGGGAATGTTCACTATGAAATTGTCGCTGAAAATAATAATAATAATAGTTAAATAAAAACAACCTTGAAACCTCACAAGGAATTTCTCAACAGAAACAACTGCTGCCTTTGGGGAAATGGGCATCCAGTCACAACCACAAGGCAATATTAAGGAGTATCCTTTGCTAGGCTTTAGCTCAGCAGACAGGGAGCATCTGTTGTACAAGACAAATTTGGACAGAACCATTAATGCTCAGCCAGTGCTGTGCTCCAAACCCTCTGACTGGTCAGGCTATCCAGGGAGCCCCAGTTCCACTGCTGTGCCCCAGTTTCCTACAGGGGGAAATCCCTGGAGAAGTTAACCAGGCTTTATGAATCACTCTGGACATGCAGAGCAAAGAGCCTGGGGGTGGAGGAAGAATTTACCACATGCCTATAACTCTTCTTTAACATAAATATGTGTTTGTGTTTAAATTCCATTGGAATTCAGACCCACCATTCCACTGCCAAAGAAATAAATGTAAAACCAGAAAAGCATTTGTTATGGCAAACCAACAGATCCAGTTTTCAGCAGTGACATCCACTAATTGTTTCTAGGGGCAGTGAGACCTGAAAGAGGGGAAAACACCTGTGTGCCACATTCTTACAGGCAAAACACAGAAAGGATTTAAATTGAAGCTTCTCAACACTTTAGGAGGGGGGAAAAAAGGGACAAAAGAGCCTCAAAGCTTCAATTTGGTTTGAGGTTAGGAATGGTGACATCTTCATAATACATCAGAATTCAAAATGCCGCTTTCAGAAATGTTAAAGCAGCCTTTAAACCACATGTTTTCTAAAATAAATATTCTCCAGCCTCCATCTCCACTAACCCTTTGCTTTCCAAAAGCTAATGGTGTGCAGCTGTCAGTCATGGTGCAGAGTGCTGTGCAGCCTGTCAGGGACTCAATTCCAGCTGTCAGCACTCAGAGGGGATTGGCAGGGAAAAGTCTGGCTGTAAAATTTCCCAAATTTTGAAGTTTTCCTTTGCTAACCAGCCATTTTAGGTTGCCCAGTCCCACTGATTTTCCAAGCCCTTTTTCCCTGCTGCAGGATAGTTTTTCTAAGGAGAAGCTCTGCTGAGTACAAGTTTCCACACATGGCAAATTCCCCTCTTGGATTTGCTGATTAATTGAGGCAATGGCCAAGTGGAAGCTGGAGAACATCCTGGGCACACTCTGTTTTCCTAAGTAACACATTCTTGAAGTTTAGGAATTGTTTGGCTAGGAATTGAGTTTGTATTTATGTACAGTCACTTTCCATTGAGGTTCTTTGCCTCAAGGCTGCAATAATTTTGTGTTCAAGGAATAGTCTGATATGGGAACACTCCCTATCCACAGGAGAAGGGAGGCCCAAACCTTCCTCCTTGCACATCACAGTGAAAACAGAGGAAGGGGTGGTTTGAAGCTCTCATAGAGGAACAGAGCCCAGCATTTCCCAGGTTTGTGGGAGACAGAGAATTCTCCCGTGGCTCCCTCCCTCCTGCTCCCCTCAGCATTCACCTCCTGGAGATGAGCTCGTCATCCGAGTCAGCGTCATTAGCGCCCACTTGGTTCCCATCGTAGGTGTCGTCGTACTCATCCTCGTAGTCCTCGTAGTGCTGTGCTGCTCCCGGCTCCAGGGGCAGCTCCTCCAGCACCACGCTGTACTGGCTGTAGCGCTCCCTCTGCTCCGTCACCAGCCGCTTGTCATTCACCAAGCTCCGGGTCGTGTCCTTCTCCCTCCTGCCCGGGAACAGGGGAGCAAAAGGCAGGGGTCAAAACCTTCCCTTGAAGCTGCTTTTCCCCTGTTAGTCAGTGGAATGTGAAGCAGTCTAAGTCACAGGCCCCACCTATTGGCCTGCTGGTTTATACAATCATGGAACGGTTTGGACAGGGAGGGATCTTAAAGCTCACCTTATTCCACCCTCACACCTTCCACTGTCCCAGGCTGCTCCAAGTCCTGGCTAACCTGGCCTTGAGCACTGCCACGGATCCAGGGGCAGCCACAGCTGCTCTGGGCACCCTGTGCCAGGGCCTGCCCACCCTGCCAGGGAACAATTCCTGCCCAATATCCCATCCAGCCCTGCCCTCTGGCAGTGGGAGCCATTCCCTGTGTCCTGTCACTCCAAGCCCTTGCAAACAGTCTCTCTTCCATCTTTCTTGTCAGACTCTTCAGGTCCTGGAAGGTCACAATTAGGTCATCTCAGAGCTTTCTCTTCAGGCTGGACAATCCTAATTCTCCCAGCCTTTCCACACAGCAGAGCTGCCCCATCCCTCTGATCATCCTGGTGTCTCCTCTGGTCTCACTCCAGCAGCTCCAGATCCTTCCTGTGCCGGGCCCCATGGCTGGATGGAGTGATCCAGGGCTGCTTAGCCACTGAAACAGAGCAGGAATTGGAGACCACCACTATCACTTCAGACAGCTTTCAGGAAGATTTCACAGGAGGCCAAATGCAATTCTGTTCCAGATCAAACTTGGCCAAGGTGCACGGAGCACAAATGTGAGGGGAGAAGGACAAACATAGACGGGGAGATCCAAAAAATAACCAGTGAGGATGAGCAGCTGAGGATGAGAATAAACACAACTCCCAAGGCAAAGAACAAAACAGCAGAGAGTGATTGTGATTCGACCTCTTGGAGAGCTGCAAGGGCTTGTTCTTTAAATTTAGAAGGCAAGTAAATTATAGTAATTTTAAAGAAGGAAAGACCGACAGAGGGATTAAAAAGCAGCTACTGAGTGTCTCAAGCTGCACAAGCAAAAGCTCTGAAGTCCCATTTCTCAGACCAGACAAGTACATGTTTACAGCACAGCAACAGGGGATTCTGCTGTCCAGCATTCCCAAGACAACTTGCAGCCCCCAGAGTCCAGGAGGATCCAGCATCAGTGGATTTTATCAGAGAAAGGATCTGTCCAAGGCAGTGGCAGTGACTCAGAAAGGGACAGACTGTGGGGATGTGATCCAGCAGCCCAGATTTTCATTCAGAATCTCAAAACAAAGGAAGTTTACAGCCGGAGGTGGTCCCCTCTGCCATGACTCACCGCCGTGGTGAGCTCACCCAGGCTGGGATCCTTGGGATAACACCTCCTGTGGGAATTCAGCTGAGGGTGAACCTAGCACCTGGTGATTGCTTCCTGTCCAGCTGGTCTGATGACTGCAGAGGAGCTGCATTAAATGGTCTGGGCACCAATCCCAGGAAAAACAGTGGGACAGCTCCTCTAGTCCCATGGAGCTCAGGACATGCTCTGGCTTCAGGAGACAGATTCAGCTGACAGCTAGGGCTGGACAGGCATAGACAAGTGGCATCACTTTTCAGGATCAGCAGAGTCTATGTTAGCACATTCATTTCCTTGTGTTTGATTCTCTCCTCATCCTGGCTGGATTTCTCTTTCTCAAGGACAGTCCCTGCCCCAAGCTCTGGTGCTGAGAGTGGCCAGAACAACCTGCTCTGGCTCTTTAGGCACTACGGTGACACCAGACAACAGCACCCTGAACACAAGAGAATTTGGTGAGCAAAAGGTATTTAGAAGGAGAAAAAAAAATAAAATGAAATATTTGATACAATTCAAATCCAAAGCAGATCTCAGACTGAGCTTGAAGAGCCCTGTTACCCCAACACTGGGGTGAACCATCAGTGCTGAATATTAAATCCTGGAGACAAGGTACTGCAGCTTTTCCTTAGATTCAGTTGGTCATCTCTGGGCATTGTTGATCTCCAGGTTTTAAACTACTCAAACCACAACTAATATGTCTGGAGTCCTGCAAAGTTTTCCCAAATGAATTTCTGAAATGAAGAGAGGCAAACAATACCAGGAAGAGCAGCAACAAGATGATAGTCCCAAGAGGTCACATAGCTACAGCAGGAGAGAGGAGAACTTCTCCAGGAGTGATGGTACCCCTGGAGAGAAGGCACCCCTGGAGGGCAGTGCCATGGGAGCAGATCCCAGAGCCCAGCTCAGGGATGATTTACAGCTTCCAGAGCTCTCCAAGTGATCTGCAGAGGGAGCTCCGAGCAGGATATTCCAGCCACTGGATGCTCTGTGCTGAACTCGGTGCTCTCTGGCCTTGACCAGCTGCTGCAGCAAGGCTTTGGGGAATGGGGATAACCCAGCACACCTGTACAATGCACCTGTCTCACAGAGCAAGGCACCAGCATGAGGAGAAAGGTTCTGTGTGATAATTCTCAGCTATGGACACAACAGAAGTCATGGCCCTGGCCAGAGAGAAAAGAAATTCCTTTCTTGCTCAGTGCACTGTGGCACTGTTCTGAGGAGCTGGGCCACTGGACTTGGGGACAAAAGAGGTTTTCTCCTAGAGTTTGATGCAACTTTGCAATCAAAATCTTAACTGGGAGCTCTCAGGCCACATGGCTCCAACTCCAGCCAGTTTTAGTTATCTGCTGTGTAAATACATCCCAACATTAAGATCACATTTGGCTGGTTAGAGGAGGTGTTAAAAGTCTAGAGGAAGGTGTCCCTGCCCATGGCAGGGGGTAGAACCAGATGAGCTTTAAGGTCCCTTCTAACCCAAACCATTCCATGATTCTGTGATATGTTTTAAAAGAAACTGGAGCAAGGGAACCACACTATCGAGTTGACATCAGTGGGAGCCAGCATCACACACTCAGCAAGGCAGAAAGCAAAGTGAAAACTGGTGGGGTTTTGTAGAAATCTCTGCTCATTTCAGGCAGATTGACTAAATGACCTTTAAAAGTCCCTCCCAACCCAAACTACTCCACCAGTCCAAGTCCCCCTCTGCAGGAAGCTCTACAGCAGCAGAAACAACAGAAGTAATCTAAGGCACTGAATGTTATCAGATGTTGAAGTAGATGGATACTGAATCTTCCCTTGGCTCTAAATCAAATCATTAGCTATTCTCAGCTCTGAGTCACAATCCCAGGCTCAGGGATGGTGCTTTTCAAGGTTTGTTGTTCATTGCAAGTTTAACATTAAGCCCAAGGAGCAAGAACCTGACATTACAAATGAGGTTGGAAAAGCAATCTCCAGCAGCAGACACAGGAAAGCCCATTAGGAAAAACACTAAGTGAAACCAACCCCCTCAAAATATTTCATTTTACTTCCCCAGACAGACAGGTGGGAAACATTTTTGATAACCTTCCCCCCCTGCCAAAACATTCCTGCAGGAGGTTTTTAGGAGAGATAAATGTGCAGGTTCCCAGGTGTTTGTTCCTCCTGACAGGCAGAGTTAATGACTGGGTGGCAACTCACCTCTTGCCTTTCTGGATCCGAGACACATCCACTGCATCCCTACTGAAAACATCAAACTCATCATCCTGGAAAACGTTACAGCGAGAGCTGACCAGAGGGGTAGGATCTGGCTTCAGCTGTCTGTTAAAAAACAAAGAGAGAATAAAAACAAAAGTGAAGTGAGGAAGAGAAATCCTCTCCCTTCTCTTAGCCCTTGGTTTATCCCTTCTCAGTCCCAAAATGATCCTGAGCTGAGGATCAAGAGGTGCTGGCTGAGTCACAGGGCACAGCCTCTTCCCTTCCCAGCCATGCTCCAGCACAAGCACAGCACTTCCCAAAGCTTGGATTTGAGGGGAAACGCAAGTGCTCACAGAAAGCCAAGAGAAAATTTTTCTTTTCATTTCAGAGTCTATCAAACCATGCAGGACAACAGAATATTCAACAGACTGTCTGGTCTCAACACAGTGACTCAGTGAAGACAAACACTAAGTGTGATGAATTGCAGACTGGAAAAAAATCCAATAATTTGTTGCTGCTGATTTCAAGATATTTATCGCCCTTGTTAAATCTTTCTCAGGGTTCCAGGTTTATTTTTGTTCGACCTGTAAGTCAAAAGACTGTACTTTTGACATTCATTTTGGTGGTGCATACAGCTCAGCTGGGCATCTGCAAATGCTGCTGTGCTCCCCCATAAATCGGCAGGGGTCAGAATTCGACATTTCCTATCGAACCAGCAGCTTTGTTTCAAGATGCAAAAGGCAGGAAGAAAAAAATCCAGCTCTATCTTGTGGAACTGCTGGCTGTGCAGAAAACCAATCCTTCCTAAAGCCCGGCCTGCACCAGTTGTGCCAAAGTCAGCAGATCTGACTGTGGGAACACAAAGATTGTTGCAAAACTGAGATTTTTTTACATCATTTTTCCGATAAAGATGCTTTCCTTTAATGCAACAGTCTGCCCATAACTCCATGAAATGTGAACAAACAGCACATTCACATCCTGATGCTCTGTCAGGAACTGCTGGTGCAGCACAAACACACACTCACAGCTGCAGACAAACTCCAACAACTCAATCCTGCCATCAGCTCTAAACCCTCCATCCCTTGTCCAATCCAGGAAAGCAGGACAACCTGGCAAGTTTGTCAGAGGGAACATAAAAATGGATCTGAATTGTAATATCTTCACTCACAAAACAGCAGCCTGTGAAATAACTATATCTGACCCTGTGGATTGAATTCCAGCTGAATTGGCTACTCTGAAGATGCCCTTTCCTGCAGGATAGCTGAGATTTCAACAAACCTGTGACAACAAACACTGCAGCAAAATAACTTTTGAAGGTAACCTATTCTATTCCATTCCATTCCATTCCACTCCAAGTGGTTTTGTCCCCTGTCACAAAACACAACCCAGCACCTGCTCTACTCCAACACTGAGCAGCAAAGGTCCCAGTCCTCTGCAGGGACACAAGGAGGGCAGAAAACTGGTGACAAGTGACAATGAGAAACTCTCACTGCAGTTCTCTACCCCAAATATGCAAATTCTTAGAGCTCTACAAGGGGCTTCAACGAGGACAATTAAGTGAGACAGAAACAACCAGAGGTTGTCCCACACCTTTGCATCCTTCGGTCCAGCTTATCCAGGTACGCCACCAGCTTATCTTCCAGGATGTTGTTGATCACCTGCTCTGTGTCGTATCCATACTCCTCCAGACAGGCCAGGATGAATCCCTCTCCAAGGTCTGGCAGCAGATCCTTCACTTGGGAGATGAGGGATTCCAGCTCCACGCCGGACACACAGGCGACGGGTGCGGCCGCAGCGCCGGCGCACTACGGACACCAAACACAACTGGTGGGCACTGGGCAGGGACAGAGCTGGGGGCAGTGTGCACACAAATACAGGGAAAGCAGCACTCTGGGCTGTCAGGATTTAAACACACAAGTCCAATACTGGAGCCAAAAGAGAAATCAGCAGTTTAAACTACACAAGGTTTCCCACACAGCTACTTTTGCCAGTCCCTGAGTCAGCAAGGACACCCTGGAGAATCCCTTCATCAAATAACAGGCGAGCTCTGCATTTCAAAAATATGCACATGAACTGCAGGGATGAAGCAGAGTATTTGAATAATCCCCAGCAAGGGAAAACCCAAGCCATGGGAGCTGGGAGCAATTTGCTCAGAGATAACTCAGGATTCAGGTGTACCTTCAGTTCTCATTTCCCAAGGCTGCATGGAGATCCAGCAAAGGTCAGAAATGACACCAAATCTCATGTTGTCCCCAAAGCTGAGCAAATCAAGCCTGTCCTCACAGACAGAGGAAGGCCAGGAAGAGCAGAGCCCCCAGGAAGAGCAGAGCCCAGTCCCACCACAGAGCTGTACCCACCTCATCCTCCAGGGCACACGCAGTCCCTGGGTGCTCCCCGTCCTCAGGTGTGCTCTCCACTAGTGCTGAAGCTCCGTTGGATGCTGCTGGATCTTTAACAGCTTGTCCTTTTTTCCTGTCTACCCCTTCCCAGGCACTTTCCACTGCTTGGAGGATATAGGCTGTCCTGGTCTCGTCTCTAAGAGCACAGCATTAAGGACGTTCCTGCATGCACATGTTCAGGGATCACCTTGACAAAACTACGGGATTTTCAGCAATGTTCAAACTTTGATGTTTGATGTTCAAACAGCCTGCATCAACACTCACAAAAACATGGAATGATTTGGGTGGGAAGTGACCTTAAAGCTCATTTTTCCCACCCCCTGCCATGGTCAAGTACACCTTCCATTAGACCAGGGTGCTCCAAGCCCTGTCCAGCCTGGCCTTAGACGCTTCCAGGGACAGGGCAGCCTCAGCTTCTCTGGGCAACAAATCCCCCCTCTCCTTTTTTTTTTTCTTGTTAAGGGAAAGCTTTCCAGTACTCCTTGCCAGTCATGCAGTTTAAGCAGAGGCAGAAATGTCAGTGGTGTGAAGGAATCCAAGAGCAGTCAGGTGTGCAAAGCCCAAGGATACAGTGCAGAAGATGCCTGCTGGAGCAGACTCACATCATCCTCAACAGGGAACAGCTCATCGTAGTCACGGAGAAATCTGAAGACACGGGAGCAAGTTTAATCAGTGGAGCTCAACTAATTACCACTACTGTGCCTCTCTGACTGCCTCAGTGCTCAGGTAGGAACAGAGAACCTCTTACCCAATGCTGGATTCCAGCTATGCCTGATTTTGGTCCCACTACATCACAGCAAGACTCCTCAGGTATAAGGGCTGGAACCCAGTGCTGCATTACAGGGAAAATCTGCTTTACCATGTGAACATGCTCAGAATGCCAGCATGGGCAGGAGGACAAGATGGAATTCCCAGTTCTGTCACTTTTCTGTCCTTTGCATCTCCAGCATTAGTGTTTAATATTTTTCTGGTCTGGTCAGCCCAGCTGGAAAGCACAGATCAGTAATAACAGCCTAACTTGTCAAGGGAGCTAATGGCTAAATTGCTCTTCTCCTCTTTGAGAAGCTAGATTAAAGGGAGTGAAGAATAGCATTTCTCAGTGCCAGGGTCTGTGCTGCATGCTGAAAGCCTCTCACTTCACTTCTGCCAACTACTTACAACGATTTCTGACTCCCAAATGCCTCGTAATGCTGCCTCAGGCAATTCTGCTGTAAAGAATGGCAGAGGAAGGAGCTGAGCCCCCCTCGGGCCTCTTGCCAGCCATACTCACCTCCTTTCCTGAAGCACCGAGGTGAAGATCTGCAGAAATTCCTCAATAAATGGCTGAATATTCTCACAGCTGCAGGAAATACAGCACAGTGAACACTCAGAGGTAAGTCTGCCAACATTTGGCCCCACCAGCCAAACCACTCACATTTACACCAAGGGAAAGCCCCATTTGAAAAGAGATTTGACTTTAGCAGGAGCAAAGAGTCAAATGGAAGAAAGTGGCTTTTAAGGCTTCAGCAAATATTTCAGCACTTAGATCTAAAGCTGAATCACACCTAGAATTACAAGTTTTCAGACAGACTTTACAAATAGTTTGATGCCTCAGACTTGCAGTGAACAGAAAAGGGTGTGTAGAGCTCCTGTAATTGTGCCTTTATGATGTTTTGGGATTACACCAGTGTACTTTCCAGAAAGCTTGTGCTCACCTGTGCAAGAACACCTGCCAAGCAAACTCCCATTGCAGCCTCAGTGCCCAAACCCCTGGATGTTGCTGAGTCTCCAAGTCTTGTTCCAAGGCACCTTTGAGTAGGGAGGGACCTTAAAGCCCATCCAGTTCTATCCCCTGCCATAGGCAGGGACACCTTCCATTATCCCAGGTTGCTCCAAGCCCCATCCAAGTAGCCTTGGACACTTCCAGGGATGGCCAGTTTCTCTGGGCACCCTGTGCCAGGGCCTCCCCACCCTCCCAGGGAACAATTCCTTCCCAATATCCCTGCCTTCTGTCTGTGGGAAGCCATTCCCCCTTGTCCTGTCACTCCAAGCCCCTGTAAACAGTCTCTCTCCATCTGTATTGATGGCCCCTCCAGGTCCTGGAGGGTTCCAATCAGGTCTCAAGGTGTTACACAGGATCAAAGTTTGCACAAGCCACACACTGGGGTCAGAAAGCTCACTGGACCCAGCTCACCAGAAAGACTCAGAAAGACCAACAGCTCCATCTGGAACATTCCTGATACACAGGACAAGAGAATTTGACCTTAGCCAAGTCTTTGGCTACAATCCCAACACAAATAGCAGTTTCTGTTCTTTTTCTCCAGTAAATTTGTAAAAGAGAAACAATTTCTCCCACACAATCAAGTAATCGGCGAGTAGCACAGAGCCAAGTGCCAATACCTGCTCTCTAGGATGGGCTGCAGACAGACTTGGTTTATTAGGATGTGAAAAACTTCTATCATCTTCTTTCTGGAGTGTGAAATCCTCCTCCACAAATCAGCAAAAACACTTCAGAGAGAGCAAAAGACACTGTTGGTGTCAGCACAAGAATCTGTAATGCACCTTTATGCCAGAATTAATCTTCTAGAAGAAGAATTTCATTAGGAGAATAATTTTCTTGCTGCAAAGAGCAGATATTAGACACATTTCATGGTCATTAAGAAAAATCCACGCTCCAAATAAAGCTGGTTTTAATCCCAATTGTCCTGGCAGCTTCCCACATGAGGCCCGCACTGTACCAGCACAGCCTGTGCCTTACAGAGAGACTGAGTACACAGAGATATCATTCATGGTCTCACACTTTGCTACAATTTGAATACACCTCCCATCAAATTCCTTCTTACACAGCACTAAAAATGATTCGTCATCCCACTGCCCAGGAAAATTTGGAATTACAGAAGTCATCTCTTCAGAGCAGCATAAAAAAAAGCCAGACTCCTCAGAGATAGGTAAAGCAGCACAAAGTGAATTTTTAACTAAACCCTGGGAAGTCTCACTGAAGATCCAAAGGAAGCCTTTGCAGAAATTCTCACCTGTTATCTTCATAATGCCTCTTCTTGATTGCAGATTCCAGCTCAGGAATTGCCAGCTCATAAAATGAAGCTAATCTGTACAAAGGGGGAACAAACCTGTACCTGTCAGCTGAAGTTCCAAAAATCATTTGCTAAAAGGCAGAAGAAATGGCTGATTTCATTAAACCCTCCTCACCAGCAGTACCCATGAACATCACCTCATTTTGGTATTTTTGCCCCAAAACACAAGCAAACACACCACAGAAAAAGAGCAGCACTTTAAGAAAATCACAGAGAGGTCTTTGAAGAGGTAGGAAAGAAAAGCATTTGAGAAGCATCCTGGTGCTGATCAGAACCATCTGCTCAACCCAGAAAAACTCCCAACACAGATCTGCAGCCTGCAAAGACCCAACACTCACAGAATCACAGAAACCTTCATGTTGGAAAAGGCCCCTGAAATCATTGAGTCCAACCACTGCCCAGCACTGCCAAGGCCACCACAGACCATGTCCCCAAGTGCCACATCCAGCTGGCTGCTAAATCCCTCCAGGGATGGGGACTCTGCTACCCAGGACAGCTGTGCCAGGGCTGGACAGCCAGTTCCATGAGGAAATGTTCCCCAATACCCAGCCTGAACCTCCCCTGGCACAACCTGAGGCCATTCCCTCTCATGCCTTGTCACCCTCTCCCAGCCACCTAGCTTTTGCCAAACCTCACTGATATTCTCTAGCATAAAACTTGGGCATAATATCAAAGACATTTGTTTGCAGACTGTGAAGAAGTGTTTCTCTGAAATATTTTCTGCTTCCCTTACTTTGGGTCCTACAGCAGGAAGTTCTTTTTGTCCATAACTCATCCCTCTCCACCCTTCTCAGAGCACACCAAGTACTGTTCAGCTGACTTTGGAAATTGTCATGGATGCCTGGCTCTAGGATCACCCCCAGATAATGACACACATAGAACAGAAAATCCACACATCCCTATATCCATGTATTTATTATGCTGCATTCCTGTCAGAGAGAACCCAGCAGCCTCTGTGTTACATCTGTTTCCTCATTTAACAATGGGACAGGACACAGTAGCACATTCAGTATTTTTACATGGCCAGGACAAGCTCTGTCTGCACTCCAAGACTTACCTGTAACAAAACTCGTGTTTTTGGAAGGTCTGGCAAGCCAAGGGAAAGACATCAAGAAAAGCCCAGAGAGTTGTGCAGGTATCACATAAATACAGCACAATGTCCTTCAGCTCCTGAGAGGGAAAAAGCAGCTACTGAGGGAAGAGCCAGGCAAGTTTTCCCAGCAGGGACACAGAACTGCAGAGTCTGTATCAACCACAAAGACAACATTTCTCCTAAAACTCCTATCCTGTAAAGATCTATAACGCAATCCCATCTGTCTGCTTTCAGTAAGGATCCTGTAAGATTACAAGAATCCTCATCAGGTCCTGTTCAGGACAGTGGCTTTGCCCTCAATACACCCTCCACACAAGTGGAATCCTTCCCCATGCAGCACTGCACGGCAGAAAAACAGGAATCAAAGGAATGTTTTCAGCAGTCTGACCCAGTGCAAGCTGCATTTCTGAGGCAGCTGAAACAAACTGAATGACACACTAAATGATAGCTTCAAACTGACATTACTCGATAAATCATAGTCTGAACTGATAGTTTGTTCCCACACACAAACTGAAAAATTAAGCTTTTGTAGAGGACCACATTCACTGTCTTTGTACAGCCCCCAGCAAATAAATCCCTCTTAATTAACTTCAGTTAAATTACACTGTTGTTAAAGCACACATTTCTGAAGAAAAAAAAAATCAGCTCTTATCACTGCCAGGGTTAAGTGGAGACTTCTGTCAGATACTCTGTTACATTATTTATAAGCTTGTTAAGCAAAACAGTTGCCAGGTTTAAAAGTATCCACATTCCAAAGGATATGGTTGAAATGAATCAGCTCATGGTGGAAAGGTTTTATCATCCTGTCCCAGGACAAAGATTGCAACAATGGCACAGAACCACGAGCTGTAGGAGCTTTTGGGAACAGAATGATCCTCTGTGGTCTGTTCAGCGTGCAGGAGTACAGAGAGCTCAGTCCTACCTGGAGGGGCATGTTCCCTGCAGTCACACTGACTTTCTCTTCCAGTTTCTGGGGCTCAGCACAGGCCCCTTCACACTGCAAACCACTCTTGTGCAAAATATTGTTGAACACCTAAATCAGGAGAACAGGGCAGTGTTAACAGACAGGAGCCAGCAGTGGGACACAGCAGAGAAGGCAAGAAGCTGAAGGAAGGTGGGAGGGAAGAGTCATCAAGTAATAATTTTAGATAAAGGTTCTAAACCTCCCTGACACACATTAACAAACTAGGGAAAGGGAGAAACAGCAGTCAGGGGAGGTTTAGGCTGGATATTAGGGAAAGTTCTTCCCCTAGAAGGTGGTCAGAGCTCAAGGAGTGTTTGGACAATGAGTGGAATTGTTGGGGTGTCTGTGCAGGCTTGAAGATCCTTGTGGGTCTGTTCCAACTCAGGATATTCCATGATTTCATAAAATCCATTCTGCCTGCCTACAATGTTCCGTTTTCACTCCCCAAGCTATCCCACATTTCCAGATGAAATCCCAGCAGGAAAGCAGTACCTGGAGGACAGTGGGCAGAGTTTCATCAAGGTCACTGAAGTAACTGGGCTGCTGAGTGAAGATATTTCCTGAAAAGGGAAAGGAGAGCATTTCCATCAGTTCAGACATTGATGTCAAGGAGCAAATTTGCACCAGAAAATACTGGAGTCATTGCTGACACCCCCCAGACACACCTACTGCCCATGTGGGACACAGCCCACCCTCACTCCTCAGCTCACGTACAGGCCCTGCTCCCAGAAAAGCTGATCCATCAGCTCTCCAATGCCACTGGAGATCCAGCAATGGGAATATGCTCATCAGAGCAGAGCAAATGAGATGTCAGATGATTCACGCTCCAGGGGCTGAATCAATGAATAATGCAAATACTATCACTGAACAACCCCAGTTCCTTTATTTGACAACTGGAGTTGACTTTTAATTACTGATAACAGTTCAGCACACACCAGGAGATGTGCTGCCGAATATTTCTTAAAGGTAATGAGGCTTTAGTAAAACCTGCTATTATATTACCAGGACTCCATTATCTTTACAAAATACTCCACTGAGTTATGCCATACCATAAATCCTCACCAAGTAAGCACTAAGGCTCCTATTTTCCTGGGAATTACTGTTCAGATTATGAAAATTAAGAGTTCTCCAGCAAGGACAGAGCTATGAGACAAGTTTCAGATAAATTTATACCCTGAGAAGAACCTCACGTTTATGAAGTTATGAATTACACACCAGAACTGCTCATGCCATTACTGTCACAACATAATGAAATAATCAGGTGAGCAAATTCTTGGTCACTTGCATGCAGCATGATTGTGTGGAACTCCAGAGTGGAATTCAAAGGAGGTTTCATTATTTAGGTATTTTTTGGAATATTTTAAGACCCAGATAATCTAAGCTCTGCATCTGAAAGGGAAGCATCTATCTTGCCATGCCTGCTTTCCATCTCTGAGGCTCCACAGAGGAATTTAGAGTAGAAGCTACTAAAAAAGGATAAAAAGATTAAAAATGCAAAGATTTATCTATGATTTTCTGGCTGGAAATCTGTCTGCACCACATGATCTCTAACACTTCACATGTTAGTGAACTTGAAAATGAGACCAAAATAACTACCAAAGAAATGGAAAACCTTCATCCCACGAGCTGCAGACAAAGTGTGTTAGAATTCAGGAAGGGCTCACTTAATCCAAGGGTAGATATTCTTCCACTCAAGTGCTCAGGTGATGTTAAAGATCACAGGATTGGGAAGGGAGCACAGGATAAATAGAGAAGCTAAATCAATATGCTCCATCTTCACTCCTCAGCATCCATGGCTGGATGTTCCTCCCTGTGTACTCGCCACTAAGATCGTGTGTACAGACACAGAAATCCAGGGATAAGCACAGCTTGAGCAAGGTTCTGAAGTGTTTGTGGTTTGGAAGCTCGGGATACATCAATGTCTGCACTGAAGTTTCAGGTTCTCCCACTTCCCACAGCAGTGATTACCTCACACTGAATGTTTCCCTCAGCTCCCAGCTCTGGGAACATCAGCACTCACAGCTGGACTGTGCCCATCTCCCAACCCTCCTCCCTCTTCAGCCTTTCCCACCTCTACCAGGGTTTTACAGAGCCCCACATTCCTCTTACAAGGGCTGAGGACACATTCAATTGCCACAGGAAACAACTGAGCGTGGGTTTATGTCCAACAATGCCTAGCTCAGGGCAGCAAAGCAGGACATAAAGTCTTCCTTGGAACAAGCAAAGTGCATATGGGAAAAGAAAAGCACAATCTGATTTAGAAATGCTACTGAACTATTAATTTTCAGAGCAGTTCCACTGGTATAAACCTTACTAAGTCACTCGTCATACAAGCAAAAGCTTAAATGTAGCAAGCTGCTCCTTAGCTTTTACTGACCAATCATCTTCTGGAGCAGGAGGCCATTTCCTTTCCCAAAAAGGACACAGAGATCCAGAATCTTGGGGATATCAAACAGGAAGTTATTGTAAATAATTTTTCCAAAGACAGAGGGAGTGATAAAATGATCCTACAAAGACAGAAAAAAAAAAAAAAAAAGGAATTTAAAGGATAATCCATATCTTGCTCTGCAGTAACTCCAGCATTATAATGACACCTGTAAAAACATCTCTCAAAGGTGTATTAAGGAATTTTATTTCATAGAAGGCAGCAACTCTGCTTGAAACAGCTTCTGTGGAGCCATCTATTCCCACATTCCTGTCCCTGCCACACCAGGCACCCCAGTGATCCCTTCACTGGGAGATTAATTAATCTACCTAAAAGTTTTACTAAAAATCTCCCTACAGGCCCCAGCTCCCAGCCAGACACCAGAACAGCTCAGCTCAGGACCAGGAATGAGTAACCAGGCACAGGGACAGCCTGATGTTCTTGTACCCTGGGAGAGCAGAACCCGGCACCAGAGACCACAGAATCAGGGACAGGCAGGGAGAAACCCCAGAACTGCAGCTCTACATGCTGACTGCTGAACACTGTGCCAAAAACTCACCACGCTGAAGGCATTTATTACAAAATTCTAGATGAGAAAAATTCCATTGTCTGACACTGAGAAACAGGCAGCTGAAATGTGATTTTGGATTTTCAGAAGCCCGGTTTGCCTGTGACAGCGAATGTTTTCAATCCCAGTGAAAGGCAGGGCACATTCTCCCTGCTGAAGCAGAGGGATGGGGCTCAGGGCTGGCCAGGTTCCATTCCCAGAACTCCTGCTGATTCCTGCATGACAACAGACTATTCATTCCCTGCAGATCACTCAACTAGAAAATGGTTTCAAATGCTCGCCTGCCTCTTGGAGTGCTGAGGTTTAATCAGATCCTGCAATGAAAGACACCACAGAGGTGTCAGGTACTTCTGCTGAAGTGGTGCCAGCTGCAGGCTCCAGCATTCCTTCACCCTGCTCCTGTCCCAGTCCCCACTCCCAGGCCTTTCCCTCAAAACATCCTGAACGTCACCACTGTGATAAGCAAGAGAATCAACACAGCCCTAACACATCATGAACCAATGAGGAGACACAGGGAGTCATTGCTAAAACACAAGGTGTCTCACTCCTCCTGCCCAAAGGCCTGGTGAAAATCCCACAGCTCCAGATGGGAGTTGCACTCACACAATTAGTGCTGAGGATGTCTTTTAATTATAGAACCTCAGAATGCCTTGGGTGGGAAGGGACCTTAAAGCCCATCCAGTGCCACCTCCTGCCATGGGCAGGGACATCTTCCACTAGCCCAGGATGCTCCAAGCCCCATCCAACCTGGCCTTGGACACTGCCAGGGATGGTCAGCTTCTCTGAGCACCCTGTGCCAGGGCCTCCCCACTCTCCCAGGGAACAATTCCTTCCCAACATCCCATCCATCCCTGCCCTCTGGCAGTGGGAAGCCATTCCCTGTGTCCTGTCCCTCCATCCCTTGTACCACGTTCCTCTCCAGATCTCCTGGAGTCCCTTTGGACACTGGAAGGGGCTCTGAGGTGTCCCTGGAGCCTTCTCTTTTCCAGGCTGAATGCCTGATGATGCCAAGATAACAGCAATTTAGAGCAATTTCACTGTATGTCCAAAACTTGGGGCAAGCTCAAGGAGAGATAAGCATTAGCAGGAATTTTGTGGCACCACGTGGCCCTGGGGGAGTGAATGCTTGGGAACTGGTGGCCTGAAGAGCCTGTTCCATGTGGCAACACAAAGGCCAATGTGCTCTCTCTCCTCTTCCATGACATATCCAACCACTACACATGGATAACACATGGATTACTCAGGAAGGAGATCCAGGCAGTCAACCAAGGAGTCACTGCAATCAAGTTCAAACACTTCAGCTCTGAGTGTTATCTCCACACAGAGAATCCAACTGATAAAATCATCAGGGAGAGGAATGTCGTGCGAGACGGAAAATTATTCATTTCTCTAATTCTCTTTTTTCCTAAGTCACACAGCCTGGAGCACCTGCAAGGCATAGGAATATTTACCTTGGATTCCTTGTGGGTGGACATCCTGAGGAATGTGAGGAAGACACTCCGATGGAGGCATTTCTGCAGCTCATTCACCTCTGGATGGCAATCCCAAAGAGCATCAAACTTGCGAGGGGCGGAGCGCAGGTAGGAATCCAAACACTTCTGCAGGGTCTCATCAAATATCACCTGGTGCAAGGAAAGGCAGTAAAATGGGAAGGAGGGAATGTCACACCTTCATAGGTTATGCTCCTGAGCAGCCCAGTTAAATTTAAAGCAATCTAAAACACTCAGATATATCCATCAAATACAAACCAACTCTTAAAATTCACAATAGAAAATCCTTAGGGAAATATTTTCTTTGCATTCTAAGGTGCAGAAATGGAAATTAAAATGTTTTCTGCGTGATATAATAAGCATAAACAAATCTTTATGAAAATGATGTAAAGCCCATGGCTTTTAGAAGCACCTAGATGTTTACACTGTATCTTCACATAAAAAGCAACGATTACCTGGCACCAGAATTTGTCATGAGGCAAAGCCAGAAGCCAGTTCAGATCATCTGCAATGAATTTTGCTCGCTCCAGGAACTCTTCCACCAGAGCAGGGTCTCTGATGGCAGGAGGGGGTTTGTACAGCACGAACGACCGATCTGCCTTAATTTCTGGGTGCTGCAGAAAGCCACAAAAAACTCCACTGTATTAAAGTGACAGGAATGCCCAGTTACCATCTGCTCACTGAATTCCAGGAAACACAAAAGCTACCTTTTAAAACAACTTGGCATTACAGAATCACAGAATGGTTTGTATGGGAAGGGACCTTAAAGCTCCTCCAGTTCCACCCCTGCCACAGGCAGGGACACCTCCCACTATCCCCAAGCTCCATCCAACCTGGCCTTGGACACTTCCAGGGATCCACAGCTTCTCTGGGCAGCCTGGGCTACAAAGGGAACCTTCAAGGGAACAATTTCTCCTCAATATCTAACCTAAATTTCAGTTTGAACCAATTACTCCTTGTCCTGTCACTATAGTCCTGATGACAGGAACATTCCATTCCCTGGTAACTTCCCATTTTCTACCCTTCCAAGGCACTGGGTTTGTATCTTTCTTTATGAGCAACATTTTCTGACCTTGATAATTTGGCAGACGTTGCTCCTTGCTTTCTCTCAACCAAAGCCTGACAAAGCAATCCTCCCACACCTTCAAAACAAAGATCAGGAGCTTCCTGGCATGCCTTTGAACTCTCTCTTTTTCCTCTGAACTGGTTTCTGCACAATATTCCATGAACTCAAACTGACACAACCATCAAAGACAGAAAGAAACACTTCACTACCTTTCCTGAGAGTTACTGAACAGGCTTTTCCCAAATACACCCACCCTAAAAGGAGAATTCCAATGAGGAGCAGGTTTGGGCTCTGCCTCATCCCACATGTGTGCTCAGGGTAAAGCTTCTCAGGAGCGAGCAGCATTAACAGTCCCACTCCTGCAACAAACCCAAAAGGTTCTCCCCAGGCCTTACTTCTGGGAGAAAAGGGTTTCTGTGGGTTGAATTTTCTGATTTCATCAAGCTGAAGGGGTGGATCCCAGTGCCACAAGCTCGGAGCTAAACTTGAGGCAGAGCTTGCAAAAACTCCCTGAGCATCCCTCCACTGCAGCAGAGGTTACAGACTCAAGAGAGGGAGTTGTGCTGGGAAAACACAGTTTACTCCAGGTGTTGAATACAGTAAGTTCAGTTCTAGTGTTTTGGGGTTTTTTTATGGTGAGTAAATGAAATCTCAACTATCTGAACACATTAAAAACAAATCTTCTTTAACAAGCAGGCTGAACAAATTTTACAGAATCACAGAATGTCCTGAGCTGGAAGGGACCCACAGGGATCACCCAGTCCCAGCCCTGCCCTGCCCAGACCCCCCAACAACCCCACCCTGGGCACCCCTGGCAGCGCTGTCCAAACGCTCCTGGAGCTCTGGCAGCCTCGGGGCCGTGCCCATTCCCTGGGGAGCCTGGGCAGTGCCAGCACCTCTGGGGGAAGAACCTTGCCCTGATCTGCACCTAAACCTCCTGACACAGCTCCAGCCATTCCTTTCACATACCCCAGACCAAGCCTCAGTATAAGACAATTATTTATTGAAGGTCTGTTTGGCTTTCAGGTAAAACAGAGCTCACCAGTGCTGGTAAAGTCCTCAGCTTCCCTGTCTTGGGATCCCTCTCAGTCAGCTGGAGCTCATCCAGAGGCAACGCTGGCATCCTGGTGGCTTGTTCCTGTTCTCAGCAAACAAAAGCAGCACAGGATGCTCTTTACAAGGTCAGTCAGGCAAAAGCAGAACAAAAGAGGCTGCAGCCCTGCTGTAACACACACACACACACTGGCTGGGAATACATTTATGCCAAGCAATTTATACCCAGCAATTTATACCCCACCAAAATGCCAAATCCTGAGGGAACACCCAGGAGCCACCTGGACGTGTCTCAGAGGAAATCTGGAATGTGGTACTAAACTTTCATACCTGTTCATTACTGGAAGGCCACAGGTATCTTCCAGGACAACAAAACACATTTGGGGACATTGTTTAATATGGAAATAAGGTATTTAAATTGGGTTGCTGAAGAGCTGTGCTGAACTCTGGCCTTCGCAGCCTGTTTCAACATTTGCAGTGTCTCTCCTGACATCACAAATCGCAGGGACAACCCAAACACAGCCTTGCCTGTGCTTTAAAAGAGTATTTTTGGTGCCTGTATGTAGAATCTCACGGCACTCAGCCAGACAAGGGACACAGGCTGATCCTACAAAAGCCTGCCCTGCTCCTGCCAATTCCCATGTGCTCAAAAAACCACAGCTCCATCTTCAACAGCTCAGAAATGTTTCAATTAACTTCCTGAAATGAGCTATAAGTCAAATATCAGAGTAACTCAATAGGAAGAATGTTACGGGAGCTGTTAAAAAAGTTCAGACTCACAAAAAATGGAAGTTACAGGTTAACAGAGCTTTTAAATTCTTTAGGGGGTTATGAGTTCTGCAAAATGGTACTAAGAAGTTATGTTCTTATTTAGAAGGTCACACATCTCCTCGGATGCACATTTAATTGCAGTCACATTGCCTGGGCTGAATAACAACTAAAGCAAGAGCAGTGTCTCTAAAGCTGAACAACTCTGACTCAGAAGTGGGGTCATGGTTTAAACAGCAAGTGAAAAACTAACATTTTTCATTCCATAAAGTTGTCACCTATGGATTTAGGCAAAAATTCTGCAATCTAACATTTTAGAGCTCAATTAAAATAATACAGCAGAGCAACAGCAATACCACAGCTAAGAAAACTAAAAATAATTCTGTCTTTCCAGGGGAGTTTAAAAATTAGAATGTTGACAGGAGCAACTATTACTTTATGATAAACAATTTCTTTGGGAAAAAATAAAACAACAAAAAAACCCAACAAAACAAAACAAAACAACAACAAAAAAAAAAAACCTACCAAAACTTTTCAGCAGAATAAGCCAAGCTGGCTTTCAGTTCAGTTTCATCATATATTTAATTTGGCTCTTAAAATTTTTAGAGTCATTCTGAAAGTTACACATAGAAATGGGTGTTCGTAACACAGAAAAACATGTCAAGTGTCCCATTTCAAGCCTGGAAGACACTAAAATCTCCAGTCCAAGTCAAAAACATCCTGAGAAAGACAGAAGCCCTGCCCAAAAGCTTGTTCAGCTAGAGAAGAGAATAAACCTGAGTATGGGATAACCTCAACAGAAAATTACTCCTGATCACTCTCAGCAGCTTTTCCCTCACAAAGAACTTTGGTCTAAACCACAAACCCATGATTAATCTGTTGTGCCCTGTGATTCCAGGTACAGCAGAAAGAGCCAGACAAAGAACACTATGAACTAGGGAAACTTATTTTGCCAGTGCCAGAAATGATCCCTGCCCTGCACTTCCCATTGATGGGGATGCCCAGGGTGAGGATGAGGCAGCCACCACAGCACAGCTGGCACAGGGAATGCTGCAGTATGGATTCATGGAATGGTTTATGTTGGAAGGGAGCTTTAAAGCTCATCCCATTCCAACCCTCGCCATGGGTAAGGACTATCCCAGGATGCTCCAAGCTCTGTCTAACCTGGTCCTGGACACTCCCAGGGATCCAGGGGCAGCCCCAGCTGCTCTGGGCACCCTGTGCCAGGGCCTGCCCACCCTGCCAGGGAACAATTCCTGCCCAATATCCCATCCATCCCTGCCCTCTGGCAGTGGGAGCCATTCCCTGTGTCCTGTCCCTCCATCCCTTGTCCCCAGTCCCTCTCCAGCTCTCCTGGAGCCCCTTTAGGCCCTGGAAGGGGCTCTGAGGTGTTCCTGGAGCCTTCTCTTCTCCAGGTGAGCACCCCCAGCTCTGTCACCTCGGCCCTACCCCATGGCCAGACACCCCCAGTTAACCCAACACCCCCGGTTAACCCGGGCTCTGCCGCTGCCGCCGCCCCCGCGGCCACGTCCCCTGCCCGATCCCTGTCCCTGCCCAGCAAATGCCGCCCACCCCAACTCAGCCACAGCCACCAGAACCCCGGTACCGGCACTCCCGTCCCGCCGGCCCCGCACGGTACCAGAACCCCGGTACCGGCACTCCCGTCCCGCCGGCCCCGCGACGCTCCCGTGTCCAGGCGCTGCTTCCGGCCCCGAGCGGAACTACCGGGCTGGGCGGGGCCCGGAGCGGCTCCGCCCCGGCGGCGGGACCGGCCCGGCTCCCGGTCTGGCTGGGGATGGGAGGGGCGGGACCGGGGGCAGGTCCGGCTCCGGTCCGGGTGTGGGTCTGAGGGCTCGGGCCGTGCTGCAGAGACCAAACGGGCGGGTTTAGCCCCGAACCCCCGCCCGCTCTCCGGGTCGGCTGCAGCCGCGGCGCTGGGGCAGTTACAGTCCGTGGGTTGTCTTGGGAGGGGAAGGAGCCTCAAGCTGGTTCAATAAATCGGCTTTTTGAAGGAGACCTTTTAAACTTAACTGCGCTGCCCCATCCAGTGTCACAGGCGGGGAGAGGCCGGGCAGGGAAAGGGTTCTGCGGGGACAGGGACCTGTCACAGCCGGCGACCCTCACAGCCCTCACTGCTTCCCTCGGCTGGGACTTCTTGCTCCCCGGGGAGTGTGTGCATTACAGTCGGACAGCGCATGAAAAGGGCAATTCCTCCGTCAGCTCATACGAGCACCTATCACATCAGAACAGATCACATCAGTCCCATGTACACCGCACCGAAACTCGGGGAACCGGGCGCTTCCCAGCCTGCAGGGTGACACAGGCACAACCAGCCGTCACCAATCTCTGCTCAGAAAGGTCTCCGTTCTCCTCCTTGAGCACAGGGAGCTTCTCCTAAACTTAGCCCAGAGCTCAGCTTTAGATGGCAAAGTGGCCTAAAATAGAAACCATGCGCCGCGTGGTGCGGCTCGCTAGGGCCGGGCTGGAACGAGTCCTGCCCGCAGTGCCCCCCGTGCCCCGCACACAGCCGGGCTCTCGGTGCCCGCTGCCCGGCTGAGCTGCACCGCCGTGCCCGGGACCCTGCGGGGAGAGGCAGCACCCCAAGGGCTCCTCCCGTGCCCCGCACACAGCCGGGCTCTCGGTGCCCGCTGCCCGGCTGGGCTGCACCGCCGTGCCCGGGACCCTGCGGGGAGAGGCAGCACCCCAAGGGCTCCTCCCGGGCCAGCAGCACAGCCGGGCTCTGTTCTCGTCACACAGAGCTGGGTGGGTGTTAGGGATACACACTGCAAATGTCACGACGGGCTGTCTGGAACCTGCCATCTCCCCCATTCTGTCGGATTAGTAATTTTTAAATGAAATATTCATTGTTTCTATTTCTCAAACATCACTGCACCAGTCAGACCTTGGGACTGGAGCTCCAGCACCAACACGCTGTGCAGAACAGCCTACCAGAACCAAACCCCAGTGATGATGTCGAGCCAAGGTTTGCTCCAATTCTCTTTCCTGGAGGAGAACACTTGGCAACTGAAATATGATTCCCTCGCAAAGGCATCTGTTTATCTCCCCTCCTGTGCCAACCCTCCTCAGAGCAGTGCTGGTGAGATGCCAGGTGGCTCAGTGGGCTTTGAATGTGTCATCGAGCTGTTTTGAGTCACTATTCCTCTTTTTGGGATGTTTTTTGTAACCTGACCAACTGTGTATTCCCTATTTGATTTCCTAAAGCATTGTGAGCTGTTGGAGCCTCTGCCCAATATTTGGGATATTAACTTCCCATGTATAACCCTGTTAGATAATTATATGTAGACATGCTATTTGTACAAATTTATCTGGTAAAAAACCCTGCATCTGTTCACCTGTGACAACGTGCCAGAGACCTTCAAGACTTCACAACAGTAAAACTTAAATCTGGAGCCTTAATGGAAATCACAGCTTTCTGATCTCAGTGTGCAGGGAAACTTGCTGACCTGTCTTGCACAGATAAGGCAAAGCATTAATATCAGCTTGCTGGCTGCTGGTTCTGCTGAAAATCCAGATTTCTAGGTTCAGACAGAGCCATCTGAAGGTACTGGGCAAGCAGGCTTCAGATCAGATGTGAAAGAGGAGAATTTCTCCATGAAAAAAGCTTTGGAAAATGAGCTTTTATTGAAAGGATCCTTCCCCAGTGTGATTCATGGCCAGGAGGAAGTTGTTCAGCACTGAATGTAACGGTGAGGATGATCAGATGTCACAAGTCAAGGCCTGGGACGAGTGCCCTGTTCCGGCAGTGCTGTCCCGGTGCTGCGACAGCTACACAGGGATCACCTCCTGACTCCAGCTGTGTGGGGAGGCCGCTCCCTGCTTGGAAGGTGACAAGACACAGAATTGTGTCCAGCTTTTTCATTTTGAGCCACACAAAAAGCACCAGGAGGAGAACTGAAAGGCTGGAGTGACCCCAGGAATGTCCTGCAGGAGGTCAGTGTGTTTTCCTTGCAGGGCTGTCATGGATGCTGCAGTCCAGCATCCTGCTTCCTGAACAGCACCAAGGCTTCCACAGCTTCTGGCTTTGCTCAAACTCCACCTCAAAGTCCCAGATGACAGCCTGGAGCTGGGTAGAGGATCTGCTTTGCTGTTGTGCAGCCCCAAAGGGAGCTGTTCTCCTACTCACACAGGAGTCTCAGCGATTTCTGGGCCCCACACCCAAACCAGGTGAGGCCCCTGTTGCTCCCCCTCCCCAGCCGTGCTTCTCCAAGGGACACCAAAGAGGGTTTAACGCTGCTCACACACAGGTCAGAGAGCCCAGGGAACCCTGGAGGACCAGCACTCTTAAACATACTTAAAAAATAGAATAAAATGAAGAAGTATTAAAATGGCTGAGGAAAATGTCAGTGTAATCTTAAAAAAAAAAGCTATCTGCAGTATTAAATTGCAAAGTTGTAGAAATTGGCCATTAAATGTTCAAAGCAGCTGAAATGCAATTACAGTAATAGGCATGAATCAGGATAACCCTGGGCTTTGCAATATTTCAATCCAGTTCTACTTTATCCTTTTTTTCCATTTTGTCTTAATGATATACACATTAGCTTATCAAGGACTAATGGAAGTTACAAACCTTGGAATCACAGAATCGTGTCGATTGGAAAAGCCCTACAAGTCTGACCAATTACCACTTTGGTAACTACACCAGCCACTAAGTGCACATCCATGCATTTTTTTAACACATCCAGAGATGGGAACCCCACCACTTCCCTGGGCAGCCTGGTCCATGGCTTTACAACCTTTTGAAGGAATTTTCCCAATGTCCACCCTGAGCCTCCCCTGGCCCAGCCTGAGGCCGTTCCCTCTGCTCCTGTCCCTGTTCCCTGGGAGCAGAGCCCGACCCTCCCCGGCTGTCCCCTCCTGGCAGGGAGTTGTGCAGAGCCAGAAGGGCCCCCTGAGCCTCCTTTTCTCCAGGCTGAGCCCCTTTCCCAGCTCCCTCAGCCGCTCCTGGGGCTCCAGCCCCTTCCCCAGCTCCGTTCCCTGCCCTGGACACGCTGCAGCCCCTCAATGACAATGACACCTTCCACAGCACATCCTTGACAGCCACAGAGCCAAAAGTGTCAGTGTTAAACTGTTGACCTGATAGATCCAACAGTCATTTATTAACTATGTTTTCAATTTTCCATCATTCTCCAATTAACCTCCTCTGAGTTCATTCTTAGCCTAAAGTCTTATTGTAGGATATTTTTTATTTTGGTCACTAATGAAAGGCACCAGAGGTGACCCAAGATGCTTCTTGACTCCCTGCCTGGCACTGCAGTGGTGCAGGGGCAGGAACTCCAGTTCCCATTGCTACAGGAGGCTGCAGGTACAGCATCCACCTGGCCAGAGGGACCAAGAACTGCTCAACTTTGGAGTTTCAGTGGTGCAAATTCCTGTGGGTGGGAATTCCCAGCAGGCACAGCCCTGAGCAGGTTACCAGGCTGTGTCTACAGGAAAAAAATATCACTGAAGATATTCAGCTAAAATAATATCATCTTCTAATGATACTTCAAGCAGCTCCTCTGATCCAACAGCTTCTTGCCCTCTCTTCACCTGCTGTTTCTCTAATTATCCAACCTCAGGAGGAAGGTGATTAAGTGCTTATTAAGGAAAACAGATATGGTTTATTATGAAAAGCATTTTTTTCAGGCAGCTTTGTTGTAGCAACACAGCACATGACACAGGTTAGAGTTGTGCCAATTTGCTTTTCCAGAGAAATGACAAGTTCAGCAGAAAATGTTCAACCTTTTACTTTTTAACTCACGAGGCAAACAATGTCATGGGATGATTTGAGTGGGAAGGGATCTTAAAGTTCACCCCAGTTCCACCCCCTGCCATGAGCAGGGACACCTTCCACTGTCCCAGGCTGCTCCAAGCCCCAATGTCCAGCCTGGCCTTGGGCACTGCCAGGGATCCAGGGGCAGCCCCAGCTGCTCTGGGCACCCTGTGCCAGGGCCTGCCCACCCTGCCAGGGAACAATTCCTGCCCAATATCCCATCCATCCCTGCCCTCTGGCAGTGGGAAGCCATTCCCTGTATCCTCTCACTTCTTGCCCTTGTCCCACATCCCTCTCCAGCTCTCCTGGAGTCCCTTTAGGCACTGGAAGGGGCTCTGAGGTCTCCCCTGAGGCTTCTTCTCTACCAGCTGAACAAACCCAACTCTCCCAGCCTGGATCCATAGGAGAAAATGATGAGTCTAACATGAAGCCATATTAATCTAACAATAATATAATATGGATTATTAGTCTATTAAAGAAAATAAGCATTCATAAACAAAGATTTCTGGATATTCTGCCCACACTGAGCTCCTGGCACACCCTCAATACTGATGGCTTCTGCTTTGACTTCCAGGTGGCATCCTTGTAGAGCCAGGCTCAGCCAGCTGTGCTCCTACCTGGAAACATGGTCCCCAAAGCCATTTCCAGTGTTTACTCAAAAATGTTGTCTCTGTTCCACTGAATTTCAAGTTCTGAGACCCCCAAGGCTTCCTATTTCAATAGTCCTGTGATCTTGATGGGCAGCCAGGGCAGCGTCCTTGTGCTGCTTTCCTGCAGCAAAGCATCACTAATGGCACATCTAGTTGTAAAATGGGGTTATTACAGGACAAAGAAAATCCTAAAATGAGGCTCTTGCAAAATGTTCTGACCAAAATGATACATATGTAATAAAAATCTCATTATTTTCAAATTATTCACCTACTTTGCAAGGGAATGTGTCAGAGCATCTGTTTTGGGGACCCCATCAGGTTGACTGGCTGTGCCTCTCTCCTGGCTCATTTGAATCAGGGTTGGCCCTCACGCTGTGCTGACCCCAATGTCACCTGCTGCCACCTGGATTGAATGAACAATGAAATAGCACTTGTTGGATGGGAGCAGGAAGAATGGAAACACCTACATGAGGAGGAACACAGTGTAAAGGGTCAGGGTCAGCATGCTTTTCAGGCATTCATGAAAAACCCAGGAGAGTAAAATGAGTGAAACATTTAAATAGGATAAAAGATGAAAATCCAAACAAAACAGGAGAGATGGGATGAGGAGAGCTGGTTTTGGGTAAAAAAACTGGCTAAAGAAGCCAGTTTGGAGCCCTGAGAAAGCGAACTGCCCTGTGTTCTGTGGTCTGACTGCTCTTACTGAACCGGAACTTCGTGTGCTAACTGTTTTTTTAAGACATATCTAACCCTGCCATCAGTTTTTCATCATAACAGAAACAGCCAGAAAACACCGAGGTGGCTGTTGGGGCCACAGGAGGGAAGTACATTAAAGGACACTGGGTGGTACCAGGGGCAGGAAAGGACCTGGCACACCTTTGGTTTTGCTGTTTCTCCCTGTTCCAGGTGGGAATGGCTGCAGGACTGCAGCTCTTGTAGAGGATGGGCATGAGAACAGCCTCTGGAAAGGTGACCTGAGGGACCAGGGTGGGGTGATCCAGGACAGGATGCTGTCACCACACCATCACCACGTGCAGATTTTAACACAGCCAATAACTCCAGTGACATCTGGCTTGCAAGTGCAGCCCAAGGAGTATCTTTCCACACCAGGCACCTCTTTTCTTTCCCTAAGAAGCCAATTGGTAACTCAGTGGCTGTGCCTCAAATGGTAAGAGTGGTTTGGAAAGGACTCGTTGGGCTTTTAGGGTCAGCTGTTGGTGGCAATGGCATCAGGGGACAGCAGCTCTGGGAAGGATGACCCAGAGCCTCGGGACTTGAGCTGTTGGAAGCTCTGGTATTCTCATGTTTCAGCCCAGACTTCTCATGGCCATCGGATACTTGTTTTCTCATACAGGAACATCACCCTTGCTCTTAAGGGAGATGTGTTTACTGCTGTGTTTACTCTCTAAGTTTCACAAAGAACAACTGTATCTTTTCTCAGCATTCAGGTTTTCTGGCTAAACAAATTATCTCAAGATCCTTGTAAAAGAAAAAAATTAGGATTAGCCTATAATTACTTTCCAGTCACATTTTAAGTTTGTGTCCCCTGATTAAAAGTGACCAGAGCTGCATGCATAATTCCAGACAAGGTTGCAGCAGAGGCTTCTATAATGGCATTAACATTATCCTTCTCCTGGAAATACCTCCATGGATATGTGCTTTTTGTCAGATCTGCTTCAGATTGGGAGTTTGTCGTCATCTCGAGATCAACAAATACACCCAGATTTTTCCCCGCTTCTGTCATTTCCAACTGATGAGCTCCCAGCTTGCAGCAGAGATTCTTGTTAGCAATTCCCAAGGGCATGACCTTGTACTTTCCACTATTAAATTTCATCCCATTTCCAGTGTGCCAGCACTCCATGTTATCCAGCTCTTCCAGCAATACAGCTATTCCTGCTGCACGGCCAGTGCCTCCCAGCTTTGAGCCATCAGCAAATGCCATCAGCTCCCTCCTACCTTTTGTTCCAAGGCTTGTCTGAAAAATACTGTGCAAGAGCAAAAGCAGACACAGGCCAGGCTGTGGTTCTGGGATTCAGGGAGGTGAGGCTACCTGGGAGGGACATGGGAATCCAAGCACTTTCTGCTCACTCTTCCCTTTGTAATCCCACAGATTCCATTGGTGCATCCACAGCTGATGTATGTTTGAGGTGACTTTCCTACCTTTTACCACCTAGCTATCTTTTTTTTGTGGATCTGCTTTCCATTAATTTACTCAATAAGTTACTACATCTATTATATAAAAATTAATACACCTATTATATATCCATGTCCAGGAAACAATTATCAAGGGTATAATCTAAATTAATCTTAGTTAAAAGCAATCAATCTTTATGTATGTGTATGTGTAAAGACACATCACATTTTTATTTTACATTTTTTTAACTTACTTGTCTGTCCCCAAATTTTTCCTTCTTTATTTTATATTTTAAGCTTTTAATGCTCTTGAGGTCACACTATCAGTGTCTAAAAGGCTGGATTGCTTTACTTCCTCCTGCTTAAAACCAGCCAGTGCTTCAGGAGTCCCTCCACAATTCATTATCACCCTCCACCCCCCAAATTAAAACCCCTGTACTGGATGAGTGAGGATACACTCCAGGTCCTTCAGGACTCTGGGTTTGGGAACACCTCGCTCCCTGAGCTGTGTGTCAGGTTCTCAAAGGCCTTGCTCTCCCTTTGGGTCCAGTAATTTCCATTTCCATAAAATAAGTCTCATCCTTTGCCCTGATCATCATGGAAAATAGAAGCAAAAGTAATTTTACATGGGCCATGTATTAAAAAATAGGCTGGAACACAAGATACAGAGAGGTTTGGGACACAAGACATGGAATGTCTCCATGCACTGTGTGTGACCAGATTGGTAAAGATAAAATGTATAAATATAACAAGCAGCTGGAAGTGCCAGCTTTTCCTGTCACAGGGATGGCACTGCAGGATTTCTCCCTCTTTAATGACCAGAAGGAGCACCCAGCAGGTTCTGCTGTACAGGAGCCCCAGGTCTCCAGGATCCAGCTTCCCAAAGTAGGTCACATTTGATCTCCCTCCAGGCACAGTGCAAAAGCCAGCATTTAACAGGGACTTCTCAAAATTCATATTTTGCTTGCTGATGCTGTCAACACACATCTTTTACAGCTACAGCTCTTCTGGCTCTACATATTTTCATTCCTTTTGGGTGTAAACAGGCCAGGAATCCTGTTTTTCCCTTCAGTTACCTGTATTTCTTCCAAAGTTCTTCTGAAAGTACATATTGACATTCAGATCACATTTGCATTCAGATGATGGCTTGTTGTTGGAAAAATCCTTTCAGAGGGGCTGATTAACTTCCTTTCAAAAGTTAGCTGTCCCTGACCAAGGGAGCCAAACCAGAGCACAATTCACTGCATGGCTCATATCTGAGAGTGAAGACACAGGCTTCTGTATTTTGCATTGTTGCCTCTGAACACTTATGCTCCTTCCAGCTTAGACATGACCTAATGACAGACTGAAGTCCATCTGTTACAATGACTAGTCTTGGACTCAGAGGGAGAGTCCTGTGGATAATTTAGGAGTGCATTTTATAGCTACTTGCAAGCATTTCATTTCAGATCAAGGCGAACATGAGGAGCAGGTGGAAATCTCCTGCAAAAGTACAACCTGACCTACATACAGTATTGTAAATTAAAGATATGTATAAAAATAAAACATTAATGATCCATTACAGTTGCAACAAAACCCAGATATAAATCTTGCTGCTAGAAAGGAGCTCCATAGCACAAGGCTTAGCTAGAGCTTCATTTTGGAACCAGCAACATTCCTGCCACCTCCAACACTGCTGCCACTCTCCAGCTTCCCCGTGTTTTCTGTAGTTTAACGCTCACAGGCCTTTTGCTTTATCACTTGTCTCTCAGTTTCCATGTGGTTTTTGGCAGTCCTGCCTCATGCTGGCTCCCAGCTCCCCATTACCTCATGCTTTAGGAGCCGCGGGCAGAGCAGGGTGCCTTGGACAGCGCATGGCCTGGTGGCATGGGGCCACACATGTTCCTACAGCTGAGCTGAATGTCACCAAAGCAACGCAGGAAACATCGGCCAGAAGACCTTGTGCGCCAGAACGGCTTCTGTAGACCACAGAATATTCTGAGTTCAAAGGGACCCACAAGGATCATCAAGTCCAAACCTTAAATGAATGGCCCTTACCAAGATTGAACTCATTGTGTTTTCAGCACCGCCCTGACCAACTGAGCTGATCCCAGGTTACAGCTGAACAGGGTGTTCCCGCAGGGGTTTTTGAGGATCCTGAGGGGGATGGATGGATGGATGGATGGATGGATGGATGGATGGATGGATGGATGGATGGCAGTGGACGCTGTGAGGTGTGGGAACACTCACCTCAGCCTCCCTTAGCACACACTTTCACTGTTACCTGATTCACAGATTGGCCAAGGTGTGTGCCAAACCTGTGCTGAAACCCTGCCTGTTCCACAGCCTCGCTCAGCCAGTGCCAGGCTTATAGAGCTCACAGGGGGATAATGGGGAAAGGGTGAGTTGGCTTCACAGAATCATAGAACCAGAGAAAAGCTGGGAGTGGGAGGGACCTCTGGAGATCACCCAGTCCAACCCCCTGGAGATGGTTACCTGGAGCAGGTGTCACAGGAATACGTCCGGGGTTTGGAATATTCCAGAGAGGGAGACTCCATGCCCTCCCTGGGCAGCTGGTCCAGCACTCTGCTCAATGGATTGCTTTTCCTCATGTTGAGGTAGAACTTCTTGCGTTTTAGTTTATGGACATTGCTCCTCATTCTCTCTCTGAGCACCACTGAAAATAGTTTGGTACTGTCCTCTGACACCCCTTGGAAATATTTGCACGGATTGATGAGATACCCTCCGAGTTTTCCCTTCTCCAGACTAGCCAGGCCCGGCTCCCGCAGTGTCTCCTCCTCAGGGAGATGCTCAGTCCCTTACTCATCCCTGTTAGCCCTGCCTTTCATCCTCTGAGGGGCCGAGGGATGGCAGCCGCCTCCTGAGGGCACGGCGAGCGCTGAGGGGAGCGACCTTATAGATTAGAAAGAACTTTTCACCGTCCAGGCGGTCAGACCTTGGAAGGGGCTGCTCAGGGAGGTGATGGAGTCACCCTCCCTCGGGGCGTTCAAGAGGCGTCTGCATCTGTCGCTAGGTGATGTGGTGCGGCGGTTTAGGGGTTACGCCGGTGGTGCTGGGCTGACGGTTGGAACAGACGATTTTAAACCCGTAGATGATCTTCCAGCCTCGATAACGCCGTGATTTCACGATTCTGTGATTCCCTAACACCGTGATCCCACTGCCCCCTTAAGCCCGGGCCGGGGGCCACCCCCCCGTTCCTCCCCTCCCCTCCCCTGAGGGCGGAGGGCGGGAGCGGCGCGCGCCCGGCCCCGCCCCACAGGGGGAGGAGGGAGGAGGCCGTGCGGCCGCCATGTTGTTGTGTCCGTGAGGCGGCGACGGCGGCCCCGAGCCCGCAGCGACCCCGGCCCCGGCAGGACGCCGCGCCCCGGCACGGGCGGGGGCTCCGCGCCATGCCCTGCCCAGCGGTAAGGACCTGCCGGGGTGCCCCTTGTCCCGCGGCGGGGAGGGCCGGCCCGCCGCGCCGGGGCCTGGCGGAGCGCGGCCGCGCTGTCACTGAGGGCCGCACACGCCCCCTCGGCTGCGGGTGGGGGGCGGGGGGGGGGGCGGCACGGGGCGCTCAGCCCCGCCCCGGTCGACACGGCCGGCAGGAGGAGGAGAAGGGCCCGGCCCCGCGGCCGCGGTGCGGCGGCCTGTTGTCCCCGGGCGGGCGGCGATGCCGGGCGGCCCCGGGCCGGACCCTGCACCGCGAGGTTCGGGCCTGCCGGGGCAGGATGGGCTCCCCGGGACAGGGTGGCTTCTGCCCGTGGCCTGTGGGCCTCGCCCGGCGCTGCCGTCCCCCTGCCCGGGCCGCGGCGGGGGCCGGTCCTCGCCGAGCCCGGCCGGGGGTCGCCCCATGCCGCTGGCAGCCGCTGGCCTCTGCTCAGCTGCTCCGGCCGCTGGGGCTGTGTTGTCAGCAATGTTCAGCTGCCCTTGTGCGTGCGGCCCAAATTCCCGTTCCTTTTATGAGTGGGACTTGTTAAGGCTTTTTATGTATATGGTTTTGGGGCTTTAATTGCGCCTCTTCCCCGTGTTCCTTTTAACAGTCCTGTTCTTTCGCTGGGATATGAGCAGATGTTGCCCTTCCCTGGTAAGTGCTTTGCCCCCCAACATGGAGTTTAAGCTTATGCATTGAAGTTGTTCCTGCTCTTGCTCTTTTAGTGAATGTTTTTTGATCATTACATGAGACCTGGTGTTTCTTCACAACTCTGTACAGGAAACTGATTTCTTTCCTTTCTGTGCACGCTTCCCTTACTGTGGGAAGGTTGGGTGTGAGCTTGTAACTCTTGCAGACTTCAGGTCTTATAGGCACTTTTTTGTGTGCTTCACCCGTTTGTTTTCTTGTGTGATGTAGCCATGTGCAATAAGGCTTTCTTTTAGAAGAAAAGAACTTGGCTAGTGAATCATGTCAGGTAGTGCTGAGTTGAAACACAGCTTGGCTTTCTGGTGAATATAAAGGTATATTTATATTATTTATATTATAAAGGTGAGCCTACTGAGAAGGGGTGGCAGCGTGACAGAAGGAGCTATTACAGGTTTGTTGTAGTACCTGTCATGCTCTGAGCTTCAGATAAAGAACTGAGATGCCTTTTGTCTGCTACTAAAGCGTGTGGTATTTGGAAATGAACTTTTTTGGTGGAGATGAAGGAGGTTTTATGAAGGAGGGCTTGTAAACTAGAGGGGAGGAGGCTGACATCTGATACCTGCTTTGCTTCAACTGTTACTGATTACAGTGGGTTTGGGAGATAGAAATGGTGCTTTCTTTCCTAGCACAGGAAATACTGGGCTGTAAGTGTTGAAACTTCGTGCAGATAAGTAAAGGCGCGGCACGAGGTTCTAAAATGCTTCAGTGACAAGTAGTTCTGTGCCTGCTTTGAAGCTTGGGGAAGAGCAGAGGTGTACCAACAGTGATGTTTTTCTGAGTGCTTGCACTGAAAGGTGCTCTTGTCCCACTTCAGGTTATAAGAATAGTAAATTGAGAGCCAAGCTGAGTTCTCTTCACTGGCAGTGCTATAGGTGCCTGTCCAGGGTTTCTGTTCATAGCTATTGCATGAACTGTCTGCACTAGCAATTACTAAAATATCAATGTTAACCTTCTCAAGGAACAAGCCACGCAACCTACAAATGGTACCACAGAAGTGGAATAGGTCTGCTTGATAAGCTCTCATTTTATTTTATTTACTTATTTTCCATAAAAGTGGCCATCTGCAGCTGGAGGAGACAGAAATGGAGCCTGCCCAGGCTTCTGAAATAGAGGATACAATATTTTATCTCAGATCTCATTCCACCTACGTGCAAGCCAGGATGATGGAGCGAAGTATGTTGTCAGCTTGCAGGAGTAGGAGGACCGTGGCTGTGCAGTGCTTTGCTGGCAAGTAACCTGGAAAAAAGGAGTAACTTAGGGAGAAGGGGATCTTTGGGCTGCTGGAGTAACGGGCAGGAGCCTGGCAAGTCTGATGGGACAGAGAAGAGGAATTGTGTCTGTGGAGGGAACTGGGTTGGCATCCAGCATGGAGTTTGAGATCATTTCACCTGCGCAGCTTGAAGGGCTCTGAAGGCTGTTCCTGCTCTGGTGGCTTCCTGCTGGGAATTGTAACTGGATACAACAGGTTAGGACTCTTCCAGTTGGTATCGGTGGTGTCTTCAAGAGCACGTGACTCCCAAATTAGTGCTTATCAGATCCTGTGAACCAGAATAAAACTTCCAGATACTTATACATGCATGTGTTTCTTAGTAGCTTTCACTGGCTGAATCAAAGTAATGTCATGTTTCTCTCAAAATAACCTGTTAGGTACTGAATTGTCCCAGAAATAATGTGCAACTCTTCTGCATATGTCTCCACCCTGAGTAGCTGGTGGTGTAAAGATCTGCCTGTGAGATCCAATGTGGGTTTTAAACTCTGAGAAGCGAGCTTCATGTCTTGTAACTTTAGCCTTCCTCTAGATATTGGTGCCATAACTTCCCAGTCCTGCTGGGAAAACTTGAGGGATATAGTTACGACTCAGTCTGTGCTGTAATTCTTGTGAATAACTGGATTGTTAAAAGGCAAGTATTTATTTCTTCATGGTGCTTCAGAATTTCAGGATGACTGAGTGGTTTGCATGAAAGACCTCAAAGTGAAGTTAATGACAAAGTGAAGACCCCAAAGTGAAGTCGGCGGCAATTCAGGAATTTGAAATACTGACATTTTACTGAGACTTCTTGTTATGCCCAGCAAAGAGCTGGAGCCCTCAGCTCCTGCTGCTTTCCAGCTTCTACCTTGGATGTGTTAGCCCTGAACGGTGCAGGATTGCTGTGTGCATTGGCTCGCAAATGTGTCAGCTGCCTGTGGGATGGGCAGAGGTCACAAACCACAGCCTCCTTTGGTGTCAGCTGGCCTTATTTGGAGGGCAGCTTTAGCAAAACAGCCCAAACTTTGTCCCTTTGCTTTGAGCAGTTGAGAAGCACTGACAGAATGGACTTGATACCATAGAAATCTAAGGGTAAACTGGAGTGTGAGTAGCCCCAACCTGTTCTTTCCCTCACCTACCTAATAGTTTCTGGTAGTGGTGTCAAGGAGGTGACCCCCCAGCTGACTGTAGATTTTCCAGGGATAATGTGTCATCCCACAAGGAAGGCCTTGAATCCATCCCTGCTGCTCAGAGCTCCAGGGAGGAACCAGCCTGTAGTAGCAGGGCAGAAGTGCAGCATGATCTTGTTGCAAGCAGTGGTAACTCTGACATTCCGTCTGTTAGAAGGTGTCAGGTTGTGCTGCTCTGAGCCACAGATGCTCTGTTCTCCAGGAAGTAGCAGTGTGCACCTGGAAGCGAGGCTTGGACCTGCACAGCCATGCAAAGTGGGCTGGGGAGGAAGGGAGGGAGGGCAAACAGGCGGCTTTCTGGAATGTTGGTTGCAATGGTAAAGCTGTTTCTGGAGTCAAGGATGTCCAGCAGGAAGCACTGTAAAGGCTTCTCTTAAGACACAGTTGCTGATTCCTGGCTTTGGTTTGTCTTCTGAAACTCCTCAGGCTTGGAATCTTCATGTGAAGTCTGGAAAGCAGCAGTTGTTTTGACACATGAGTGTGGCTGCAGGTTAAGCTGGTAACTGGATCTGTGCTCTGTAGGGCTTTGGGTTAATGCTGAAAATGGTTGCAACCATGGTAAAATCAGTCTGGAAGTTTTTTTTGAATTTGTGTGTGTATATGCATGAGTGAGGCAGCTAATGACATTGTAGTAGCTATCATGGTGGTGGTGGAACTCTTCCAAACTCTGATAAGAAGCAGGGGAAAACTCAGGCTCTGCAAAAGACTTCCTAAATAGGGTGTTTTTTGCCTTCCTTGGCGAGCTGGATTTCAGAAGACTTGAAGCTGGATGTTCCTTGTTCAATGATACTGTAACTAAACTTACCCAAGATGCTGTATGGAATTATTGCCATTTCTGAAAAATGAATACCTTGAGCAAGACTCCAGTGGAAGTTGATTCTGGAGTAGTAAATCCATTATTTTTCCTCTTAGTTAGGAATGCAGTGGGGAGCTGTAAAGTAGCATTGGTGGGCTGGCTTGGGGGCAGGCAGTTGTACATAACCACTCATGCCAGTAATGAAATGTGTCCTCAGTAACACAAGCAGATAGATTCTAAGTAGTATTAACCCCCTTTTTAAAGAGAAATTGAACCAAAATACTGAATTGTAAATACTTCAAAATGCAGTTTTGCAGTTGGGTGTTAGTTGAAGGAGGGCAGAACATCAAAGAAACTGAGGCTTGGAGGAGCCCTGGGAGGTGACAAGCAAAGCAAGTTATCCTTTGCCTTGCTCAGCACATCTCACTGTTGTTTGCAGCGTTCATTGTGATGGGCTGACAAACCACGATGGAAATGAGGCTGGGGTTGCTGTACAGAGCTTCATCTGAGGTGCTGATGGAACTGATGCTGTCCCTGACTTCTGTGGCATTGGTTGTTCACCAGATGATTCAACAGCGTGGTGGGGGTCAGCTTCAGAGTTGATTCTGTATCTGGTGAAGCATTAGAACCAGTGCTAGATGAGTTTAGCTTGGATGATTATCCTGTCACCTGTGGAATTAGCTTGAAGCTGGAATGAAATCAGAAATTTGGTGTTAGTCCCTGTCTACTTGGGAAAAGCTTTCTGAAGGGCAGCCAGAACAGGCCACCCCCCTGACTGGGGTGTGTTCTTCAGAGGGAAAGCCCTAACAGGGAATGTTCAGCTGTTTGGACTTCTGGGACTGGACAGCAGGGAAGGCTGCCATGGGGCTCAGAGCTTCCACAGTGTGGCTTAGAAGGCAGTGAATATCCATGTGGGAAAGACTTGTATTCTGTTACTTTGATATTTAACTGTCTTCTTCCATCCTGTGTGTGTTGATCTTGAGCTGTGTGTTCTGTGCTCCCCTCCATTTGATTTTACTCCAAAAACTCCTGCATCATCTGCAAAGTGACCTTGTCTTGGGTTCATTTCAGAACTGAAGTTATTCTTTACTGGACCTATCTCTAGCAGATATACCAGATTTAACTTCTCAGGTCCTGCTTGGTTTAGCCCTTACTGAGATAAGAATTGAAAAAGACTTTTTCCACTCTAATCTCTGCTTTCTGCTTTTCAAGGGAAAATCATTGTCCAAGTAACTTTACTTTTGGGATGTGTTTCTCCCTTGCTCTGAGCACACCAGGCCCATGGCTAAGACTTCTATCAAAGGCTCTTGTACCCTATTTTAAGAAAGATTTTCATCAGGGAAAACCAGTGAAAATGGTATAAATCTTTCTTTAACTGAGATTTATGAAAACAAGGTAGCATGAAATAAATCTCTAGGGTGCCTGCCTGTATGATGAAGTCTTTTGTATATACAAGTCTAATAGTCTTTAAGTATTTTGGATTGTTCCGGTACTCTGAGGCTTAGTTTCTGGAACATGTAATCAGTATGGGGGAAAGTAATACACTTCAGGTTGAATTTGTGGAGGAAGGCTGCTATATTGCCATAATTAAGTCTTTTTAGCTTTTCTTTCGAATACCAGAGATTTGTGCACTGGTATAGACATTATTTATAGAAACACTGGTAGAACAGTTTTGTGTTGCCCTTTTGTGGGCCTCATCTGCTTCTCCAAGTTCGGGACTTCAAACTAGGACTGTAATCAAAGCATTAATTCTGTGGTGTTACCTGAAAGGACAGAGAAATAAAAATAATTTCTTTTTCCCTGTACCTTTAAAGGAGGGTTTTGACTTCTCTATCAACCAGGAAAGGGCAGACTTCTGACAAAATGAGACTTGTTTTCTCCAATGCGGCTTTTTCTGCTTGTGGAAGTGCCTGGGGGAAGCTGGTGCCAGGCACCTGAGGGAGGACAGGACAGAAATGCTGTCTGTGTAGGTTGACATGCAGTCTGTAAAGACAAGATGCACTTGGCTGGGTTCCTGAGTGCCCTTGGAGAGCAGAGCAAAGGCAGGACTCGCTGCAGGGCATCTCCCCAGCTCACCCTGAGAGCAGCCTTTCATATAGGGCTCATGTGCATCATAAGACTCCCAGGCCCTGTGAGTCTGACTCCTCAGTTCCTCTGAGGTTTGACTGTTCTGGGCAAGTAGGATTCTTATTTTTTTGGGGTTTCTGTGCAGCTGGTGGCAGGATTTCAGAAAACAGATGGAAAATCAGATCTTCCCTTGAGTATCTTCCCTGTCATGTGTAGTTTAGCACTGTCTAGGTCAAGGGTAGACTACCAGAATACTGATTTTGGTTTTTCAGTTGCTAGGAGTAGTAGTTGGAAGTATTGAAGAGTTCAGTGAAACTTTAATCTTTTGATTAAAGAAACTGTAACAAGCAGACTGAGGGTATAGAGATTAAGAACAATTTATTTGAACTGTACTGGTGGAACTATGGCTGTGGAGTCTTAATACCTTCCACATCCTACACAAGATGCTACCTGAGTAAAGTAACCAGGTACTTTTGAAATGAGGCCTTAATTTTGTACAGGAGTTGTCAGAAGGATCCAGTCTAGCAGCCAATCAATGATTAAGCTCTGTCCTGTCACTGTTATGTTATCACTATGTCCATTCAAAATGAGTTTATGTCTAAAGCTGCTCATAGAAGTGGCTGCCTTTAGCTCTGGAATTGCTGGAAAGTTTCCTTGGTATTTCTCAGATTGGAGTTGGTGGAAAGCATTTCCCTGGAATATCCTATCCAGTAGTTAGAAGGGACCCAGCAGTCTGACTGTCCTTGTTCTCCTTGCAAGTCGATGAGGACAGGGATGAAGCCAGTGGCTGTGGCTGTCTGATCTCATCTCTTGGAGCCATAATTGACCTAAATGTGTACCTGGAAAAGCTTTGCTTGTTCTACTGCTATCAGCAAGCGTGTAATTTCTATCATGAAAACTTAAACCAGAGAGAGAGAGAGGAGCTGCTGGGAAGTTGTGCTGGTTGCTGTGTCCTTGTTGGGCTGGAGACCTTTGCTTGAGACCTTTTCAGACCTAGTGCTGGATGTGCTGCAGCTGCAATCTGTCTTCAGTTTTACCTGCATTCAGCCTTCGGTGTCTTCTCCAACTAAAGTTACTCTTGTCAAAGCTGACTTCTGCTGTTCTGTGGGTCTGTAAGTTCAGGTTTTTCAAACACTTGTCTGTCTCCTGACAAAGAACAGATGAACCAGAATTAGAGGCAGTGAGAAGAAAACTCACCTGCCATATCACAGAGCAGCTTGACTTGAAATTTAATGTGAGGGCATTTCTCTGAACTCCATGCAGCCAGGTTGCTGTGGTTTGACCAGAGTAGAAACACCTTTCTTTCATGTGTTTTGACTGGATAGCTTTGATTTTTTTTTTATTGTTGTATTTGAATTTTCTTTATTTCCTTTTTATTTGCTTCTGAGAACAAATAGTGTAGTGTAGGCATGGTTGAAATTTTGATCCAAGCAACCTGGCTAAAATGTCTAAGCAGATTGCATTTCTAGATTATTTTGATTATTTTCCTTTAATAAATGGAAACTTGCAAGCAAATGAAGTGTACTTAATGTAAACTTGCAAATTTACTGCTATTGCCTGCAGAACTTTGCTTTCCATCTAAACACTGTGCATGGTTTTTTGAGAGTGGAGTAGCTTTTCATCAAATTAATGACTAATCTTTATCAAACAAGTGTTCATCTTTGCAATTTGAGAACAGGAATGCTTAATTGTGTGCTGATTGGTGAATATACTAGTCATGAGTACATTTGAGAATTCAGATTCTTAATTTTCTCTCACTGCTGGTAGCAGGAATTTGCTGTGAACAGGGCATTATATTCTGGTTGGATACCCATTATAATTAAATTATCATCTTTGTCTATGTTCAGTGAACCTTTCTTTGAGTAACTTCCAAAAGAATGCACCTTTTTGCTCTTTGGGAAAATCTGAACTCTCTGAGGAAAAAGGAGGAAGATGGAACAAGGTAAATATTTTGAGGTCTGCTCAGCTTTCCTTGTAGGTTTGGCTGGCGGATTATGGTCAAGGCACAGTTGTGTTCTAATGCAGAATACAATAGCTTGCTTGTTTTCTTTTACTTTGGGCTGGAATCTCTTAATCCCTTCAGACTCAAGCATGAGTATCACATGATTTGGAGGTGTTTGGTTAGTGTACTTCACTGCTGCAGAGCATCCCTGGATGTAACAGATGAGTAAATTGGGGCTGCACAGAGAAGCCACATGGAAATTTTCAGTTTTGGAGATCCATGGCCAAGTGTTTAATGTTTTGTGCTGGATTGTGTTCTGGCAAAGCCATCTGGTCAGTTAGACTTGCCAGTAAGAAAGGAGATCAGATACCTGCTCTAAAATGCCAAATTCATTATAAAATGGATTCCAGCTTCAATGTACTGACACTGTACCTGTGTGTTCAGTATCCTACAGTGTTCAAATCAATACAAGGGGATTTGGAGGGAAACCTCCTTGCAGGAAAACTGGTGGTACAGCTAATTGTAGGTCCTTCTTTTAGAGTCTGTGACCACATGGGACATCAGTGGATATTGAGCTGTATAAGTAATACACATAAACCCTTGTTAAGGTAAATGGATAATAAATGTTCATTGACAGTGAATTTCAAAAAGCAGTAGCTCCCTGTATAGCTATCTAATGATACCAGTGTGCCTTCTCACTGTCATGTTGCTTTTCCCCTCTTCAGTTCTGCAGGCTTTAGAAGCTGCAACCAAAATGCCTTGCACTTGTCAAACTGGAATTTTGGCTTTTAAATGACAGGCTGAATGCTGACACTTGATGAGAGTGACTGCTAAACACTGACCTGAGGAGAGGACTGGGCAAGGGGTTTTCTAAAATAGAATAGGATTCCCTAAAGTGCTGAAATATGGTAATGAACTGAGGATGGCAAAAAAGACTCCAGTGAGTTAGAAAATGTTAGTCTTGACTCTTGGTGCTGGTTTTGCAGAATTTGGTCTGTTAAGCACAAGATCAGGGCGGTAGCTGCAGTCCCTGGTTCTACCTGTAGCTGGAGCTGGCTGTTTCCCAAGGTGTTCCACTCGCATCAGAAGAATTGCAGGGGTAATTGGGCCACTGGAATCGTGGTGGCTCTATACTTAGCTCATTACTCTAGGCAAATTATCATTTCCTTCTCCAGAGTTGACTGGCGGGCTGGAGAGCTGTCTAGCTTTCCATTGCTGGGGCATTCCAACTCCTCTGCAGTGTTTTCATTGCACAGGCACTTCTTCCTGTGAACTCTTGAAGGGTTGGCAATAACTGAGCAGGGTCTAACACAAAGGTCTAAGGGTGGGAGTTCTAAGAGTCATTCACAGCAGTGCCAAACCTGCTGTTGTAATCAGCTCAGAGTAGGAAGCAATCTTGAAACCTGCTTGATGCTCTGCTCACCTGTGGAGGGTGGTTGGATTCATCACTGCCACTGCTGATGCCTGAGCTGGGTGGGTCTGGTGGAGGAGTCAGCCAGTCAGGGGAGTTGTGGACAAAAGGTTTTGCTTCATTTGACAGGTGTAAGACTAGTATAGCAAAGACAATAAGATCTATTTCTTGCTTTCTTTGTGAAGCCTGGTTTTTTGCTAAGCTGTTTGTGCACGGTCCCGGTTGTGCTCCCCTCCTGGCAGGGTCACACCCAGAGAGCAGCCCCATTAAAACTAATGGTGCTGTTGCATCATGTCCGAGCCCGCCTTCAGCACTCAGGTATGAAGACTTTTCCTCTTGCATAAGGCACCTTGGTTTGCTCTGGTTGGGGAGGAAGCACTTGGCAGCTCCCTAAAGAATAAGTTACAAGCTGCTGTGCCCTGTAGCTTATTTTCCTAAACATCGTATTTCAAGTTACTGTCCAGCTTTCTAAACTGTACCAGTGCCTGAGGCTGGACCACTGCTCACAGAGGCAGGGATTACCTGAGCAGCTCTTGCTGGATGCAGATCCATTCCTGCTTCTAGAATGCTTCTCTCTCCTAGACCCAAGTTACTTTGTATTCAAAGCAGAGACCTAGTAGGGCTAAGCCTCATGTATTTGAAGATATTTCAAGATCCCCAGGACTGCAATATGGCTTAATCTACTTTGTCTCCTTTCAAATTCGAAGTATTTTTAACTAGAGTTAGGGCTTTTTTCCCTGGTTCTTCCAATGAAATTCAGCTTTTAGTCTAATTGTCATCCCTTACTGCCATGTGTCAATCCCAGCAGACCAAGTTGTGTAGTAGTTAAGAAATAATTTTTCTATAAATACGCTGCAGGTCTAGTAATGTATATTGAGATGAAGTGACTTCACTTTATCTCAAGGAAGGCAAGGAGTGGTCAGTTAAAATATGCCTTGTCCAAAGAAATTGGTCTGAAGTGACTCAAATTCTGAAAAGGATAAGAAAGAACTGAAGGTTTCTGTGCAAGAAGTGAGCAGGTGGGCTAGGGAGAATCTAGTTCAGCTTCCAGCTTAAAGAAAGGCCTAATGCCAAAACACCCTCAAAACCTAATTTATGCACTTCAATTCCACAATTTTTATGCTGCCTCTTGCCAAGACAATTAAAGGATTCCTAGAGCTAATCTGAATTTCCAGGCTGGGTTTGGAAGGTGATAGCCACTTCTGCAGATGCAGAGAACACTCCAGCCTCTTCAGGTAGGTTGATGAGTCTTGGTGGTTTCATTGCTGATATATTTGATTTTTAGGAGTCAGAAAAATGGCTGTGGAGCATATTTGTGGTGCACTTGCAGGTGTAACCAGTTGGGGTTTTGCTGCTTGTGAAAGGTTGACTTTTAAGCTTCCATGGGTTGATTAACAGTAAACTTTAAACTGGTATTACAGCACCTGTTTTCTAGAGCTTCAAACCTCCTGTTTGACTCTGGAATACTTAGGAGGAAGAATTTAGGTCCCTGTGTGGGGTTGCTGTTCTTAACTATTTGTAAATAATTCAAATGTGGAAGGTGAAGCCATACCCTGGGGTCAGTTCAGAGAGGGCTTGTGCAGCTGTGTGAAGGTAATTTTGGCAGGACAACCGTGTGCATCCATCATGCCTGCAAAAGGAAACACAGCCAGCACCTTGACTGAATAGTAATCAGTCAGATTGTGCCATCCTATTCTCCCCTGGGTCACCCTTTGGTGAGTGTTGTTGAAAGACTTGAATTAGCAGAGTTTGTACATGTTGAAACAAATTTGATGCCTTGAAACTTGTCTGAAGAACCCGGTGCTTATTAGGTGACTCCTGATGGGCTGTGGCCCCTAAAAATCATGACTTGGTTACTTTGATTATTTTTTTTAAAATAACATTTTAACCAGAACTCAGAGATTAACAAAAAACTGAGAGTTTATTGCATATAGAAGTGTGAAAAGAGAGAGTGTGAACCTTCCTGTAGAGCTGGGAATCCACAGATCATGCTGGGTGAGTGACAGCTCAGCCTCTACACGGAATTCAGAGCATCTTTGCCACGTTGTAAAAAAGCTTGTTGCCTGGTGCTGATCTGTGCCTCCAACACTGAGGTTTTTGTAACCTTTAAACTCTAAGTATAGAGTAAGAATTTATCCTGTTAAAACCTGCATTTGTTTGAAGAGTTAACTCCTGCTTGTTCACCTCTGTCCTACATCTCTAGATCTCAGTTATTTAAATACCAAGGTGTGTGTCACTCAAACCCTACCTACCCAGTGAGTTCTTCTTTAGCAGAAAAGTAAATGTGACCTGGAGTGAACAAGCAGCTGAGCCCATCTTTCTACACCTTTCTCATTCTTCAGTTTTGCTTATGGAACTGCTAAATCAGGATTTAAGAGTTGGTCTGCTGGTGAGTTTTTGTGATATCCTGGAAATTTCTTGAAATATTTGAGATGAGTGTCTATCACTTATCTTGAAGTGATACATTTTACATTGTACCTGATGGCAATTTTACAGGTGTGCTTTTTGGGGAGGAATGGGGAAAAGTCCTTGCTGATGTCTCATCTACACAAAACAGGCTGGGTGAATGCTCTGCCATATGCTGGATATATGGAATATGTTAAAAATGAAGTAGGTTGGATGAAAGGGTCTCAAGGCTTCAACACTGAAGTAAGGAATCAGTCTTCTAGTTTGTCTAGTTAGGTGTGTCCTGCTTTGAAGCCTCACTGAATTTTCAAGTGGAGAAGTAGCAGATTTGTTTGGTGTTACATAGTAGGCTTGAATTATATCCATTTTAGTACTTTGAGATAGCTGGGTGCAAATCTTTCACTTACTGTGTGCTCTTACTGAGCTGCTGGAGGAGAGTTAAGTTCATCACAATTCCAGTGTTGTTCTTTCTCTTCCTTCCAGTGCTTTAACTCCTTGTCACAAGTGACAGAGTGACAGTGCTCCTTGCAGACCCATTTGAGGTAGAAATCTGCAGCTCCACCTGTGTTGTGTCAGCCCATTGCCTGTTCAGAGTTTAACAAGCAGTCTCTGATACTCTGAGGGGGATTTTAACCCTTCTAGACCAGGCTTGCTGCAAGTGAAGCAAGTATTTTTGCAGTGCTTTGCTGTCTTTCTGTCGTAAAAGAGTACCTGTGCTGATGGTGGTGCCTTAGAGCAGCCTTCACTGGGCACAGAGCTGTACCCTGGGACAGGAGCAGGGTAACAGGGCTGCTCCATGGATCCTGTGACCCTGGGGGCTTGGGCTGACCCGGCACAGGAAAGCCTCAGTACTGAAAGGATATTCACTACTGGTGATTCCAAACTATCCTTTAAAAATGCAGCTCCTGAAACTGTTTTGTATCTGAAGTATTGCTTCAGATGTACTTGAGATTTATGTTGGAAGTGGAAACAGATGCATTCCTTTTCCTCAGAGCTTTTATTAATTGTTAACTGAAGCAGTTGAATTGCTGGGTTTTGTTTAGTGTTTGTGGTAAGATTTGATATGTTGCTTGATAAGCGTTCATGTGTTTTGCACAGATAAAATGTGCTTAGTCCGTGTGGGTTCCGGAGTAGTGGGCTGTTGGATTTGTGGATGTTAAGATGCTTATGTATTTATTTAATTCAGCAGTGAGAGCTAATGCACTGAAACTTCATCCTGGAGAGTTACTTAGTAACGCTGTTTGTCCCTGAGCTGCAAAAAATAATGCTGAGGAAATTAGCAAGGTTAAATGGAAATTGTAGAAAACATAAATGTATCTATCTTAGAGCCTCTGCTTGAGATAATAAAGCCTTCAGTGGTTACTGTGCTCATGCACAGACTCCTCTTTACCTATAGAATCAAGACTTGCAGTTCTTATTTCTGAGTTACATTTGACCTTGGCTGTAAGCAGAGTGATTCCTCTGAGCTTCCCATCAAGCTCCAAGGTGTGATTCCCTTCAAAGCTCTCCCAGGGAGGGCAGAGCATGGCTGGGTGTGCTGGGAGTAGTTACTGCACAGCACTGGCAGCCCTCTGCCACGGGATCGCGTATCCGGCTGGGAGGTGAGGCCACTCTGCCAGCACACTTAATCTATTTTTGATTTGTCAGGATCTCAAAGACAGAAACAAAAAGCACTTTGTCCTGGCCGCTCTGGAAGACTGACACTTGAATGGCTCTTTGCATTGTCTATTCAGTGGTGTTGGAGCAGTGCTCTGCAGTGAGTACATTGTTGTGTGGCAGTCACTCCTCTGGGCAGTTCACAGCTTTCCTGAGCATCTCAGAGCAGCAGCTTCACATGAGCCACTTGTTTCACCAGCTCCAAGGTCAGCCTCGGCAGCGGAACTCGGGGAGACTTCCATGGCAACTGGTGGCCCTTGAGCACAATCAGTCTGTGCCAGGGCTGACTCTGCTGCCTTCATCACCCCCTGGCTGCTGGAGCTCCTGCCCCTCAGGCGAATGAGAGCACAGTTCCACTGGAGATACTTTTTTCATCAGTGCTGAAGAAGTTCCAGAGGATCTCTGGAGGTGTGGTGGTCTCTCCAGAGAATCATTTGGTCTTATTTATGCTTTATTGCTGGGATAATCTGACAGAACGTTCTGGAAATATTGCATCTATTGTCTAGTTTTTTGGGGTTTTTTTTAATATTATAATAAACTTTTCTTCAGAGCTTATTCCATGTGTCAAGATACAGGAAAAAAGCCTGAGTCTTTACCTCACTGTATAGCTTTCCTGTAGTAGCCATTTTCTGAAGCTGTGGTTGTCAGGGCTTTTCATTTCTCATACATATGAGAGCTGTGTGAAAATTTCCCTAATACTTGCAGGTGATCATGAAGTATTTGGTTTATCTTTACATAGTTGAGCTTGGTTTCCTACTATTTATTCCATGCTGTTTAGGTTTCTGTTTGCATTTACCTCAGTTAAACAGTAATAATTAACTCAAAGCATTGAACTGATGCAGTTATCATATTGGGAGAACAAACCAATAACCATAATGCAGTAAGCATTACTGCAGCTTCCTGGTAATGAAAATTCCAGTAGCAGAGTAGTTGATATAATTTTTAAGCTTTGAGAAAATAGTGGTCATGATAAAATGACTATAACTGACTTTCACTTAGGTAGCTGCTTAATGCTAGGAAAAAGCTTAGGGTGTGAGGAAGAGCTGTAGTGGCTTTATTGTTAATAGAGGGAATGTCTGAGCTCTTGTTCACATTTGAACCCCAAGCTGCAGTGTGCAGCTATATTTTTAAATGACTGATGCTTCCCCAGACAGTCTGCATGACATCGTTTACTCCCTTCTAGTGAGTCTTAAGTGTTTTTAAGCTGGAAACTGTGGAGTTAAAGACACTTGGATATTGCTGCCCTGTTCACAGGGCCACACAGCTGAATCAAGTACGTGTCTGTCTCCTGAAGTGTGTGGCCAAAATAGGCAAGAGCTGCTCATTGAGGGATAGAATGTGGGACTGCTGAAAAGAGACAATATCTGACACAAAATCTGGTGAGAAGAATATGCCTTAAGGTCCCAGGGCCAGTTTTTGTGTGCAGTTGCTGTGGATGTGGCACTGAGGATGCTTCCAAGAGAGACCAGTCTCTCTTGGCTGTCTCCTTGGCAGGAGAGCCTGGTTCACCAGCACAGCTGTAGAAGGAGCACAGTTGCAGCCTCTGAAGAGCCTGCTGAGAAGCCCTGAGGAACTTGGACATGTTGTGTAAGGACAGCTCTGACTCAGTGGGGAATGTAAGCACGTGGTTCAACTTTGGCAGTATCAGTGTACGAGCCAGAATGAGAGCTCCCAGCTTCAGCACTGAGGGAATCAGTTCAATCCCATTGCACTCTTAGGTGGCATCACACCTCGGAAACGTGGTTCCTACCTCACTCCGTGGTGTTGTGCATTGATTGTTGGATATTGGGGCACCACTGTGTGTTCTGCTGATCAGCTGAGGGGTGAGTGGGCACTGACTGAGGTGAGCACCTCAGGGTGACTCAAAGGCTCGGGGAATCCTGCACACAGATGCTCCTCACAGGGCAATGCTGCTCCATACCAGTTCAGAAGCTGCTCACATGACAGAAAGTTGCTCCAAGTCAGCTCGTCATAGTTTCTTGCGGAATTTTCTATCAGTTTTACAGATACTGCCATGAGATTTGTATCCTAAGTATTGGTATTTTGAGCAGTTATTAAAGAAGTGAAGTTGAATTCTTGTAGAACAGTAGTGGGTTTGCAGGCTGGGATATGTTAACAGTATCATGGAATTGAACTATAGTATGAACAGAGCCATTCTAAATATACTGCAGCATTGCAATCCTGACAGTGATTGTGGTGCCAGGCCTGGACTATGAATACATCCTCCACGTGAGAATGACAGGACAGCACGTGCTAGGCTTGAAGATAGTGTTTCTTTCCGTTTGATAAGGAGTGTGGCACGATTGTCCTTTGCTTCTGACATGTTACACAGACTTGGTGCTCTGGGACTGTCCAGCCTGAGTGCAAGCAGCAGGGTATGGGGAAATCTTTCCTTTGAATGAGAATTTCTGTAGTCCATGCAGAGAAATCTGCTTCTGTTGGGCCTTTTGTTGGCTATGACATGTCAGGGAGATAATTCTGGTTTTCCATCTGCATGAGAAGTCCATCTTCTAGCTTTAGTCTCCCAGGCTTTCCAGTTTTTCTTCTTGCCTAAGTTTTTAGCTTGCTTTTATAGTAGTTCAGTAGTTGCCCTCATTGGGCAGGTTGTTAGAGGGGAACACCTGGTAAATAATACTTGAAGGCTCTGTAATGGATTAGTGTGAGCTGTTCAAATGTCTGCTGCTTTCTTACTCCTGACTGCTCCTCCTAATGTGAAGGGAGTATGGGGGTGTTATGGACAGGAAGGAAAATGTATCCTGAGAGCCAAACTGTTGGAAGGGCACTGCCAGGCACAGCTGTCCTGATAGCAGTGAGTATGGACTTCACAGTGAGGAAATCAATAAAATACCAGCTCTGAACACCTTCTGAAGCTGCCTGGTCTTTTAAACATACAAACTCTTCAGGCACTCTAGAGCTGGTTTGTTATTGCAGTCAAAAAAAGTCTTGGGTCTTCCTTGGAGTTGTCCTCCTCACTACCTGCACTAGCAGGAGATGTGTTTTGCACAGAGGGGTGAGCATTTACTTGTAGCCACAATGCATCAAGTGCTATAGTGAAAAGCGTTAGTTGAACCAAAAGTGGAAGTGAGGCAGCCTGGAATGCCAAAAGATGGGATTGCCAATGGAGGTGAAGGATCTGTACCTTGCTTCAGACTTCCCTTTCAGTAGGTATCCTGGGCTTCTGATGGAGTTTAATGGACAGGTTGACTTAATAGCAGAGACAACTGGTGACTTGCAGTGGGGTTGACACTGTAAAAGAGGAAAATGTGAAGAGCTGACATGCTCTTACTGCCTTGATTCCCATACCTGTGCAGGGCCTGTACATTAAATGTGAGCTGCTAGAAACCTCTCCCTTCTGTGGGAGCAGAGTGACAGGCTCCAGTTCCTCACTCCTGCTACTTGAATTCCTGATTTCTCCTGGAGCAGCTTTGCTCCCGAGCTCTCAGAGCAGCCTGCAGCCTTGCTCTGGGAACAGCACTGCTGTAGCAGTTGAGTGAGCACTGGAAGCCTGAGTAAGTACCACTGGCTGTTTCTCAAGTCTGACATCATATCCAAGAATTAGATGGCTCTCTCTCACCGTGGGGATAATGAAATAATTCCTACTGTGTTATTCATTAACTCACATTTCATTTCACAGTGGCTCCTAAGAGGATAACGAGTACGTTAGAGGTGAACTTGCATAGGACTTCTGACATCCTTTTGATAAGTTAAGTAAGAGTTAAAGATGTGGCACTGGGGCCTCACTGAGGCAGGTGGCCTGTGGTGTGTTACACAAAATGTCTTGTGAGCTAATTTAGTGGCTTTTTTTGTCAATGGTTTCAAGAAAACAGCCTTCTCTAAAGTTGCTGCAGAAATAACTGGTGCCCAGAGCCAGATGAACTGGGCTTCCTGGTACCAATGGCCGTGGTTATTGATGAAGCTCCCATGCCAACTGGGAGTGCTGATCTGTTCTGAAGGCTTGCCAGGGGTTTGCCTCCCTCCCAAAGAGGTTTGTCTGTGCTCTGCAATTGAGCCAGTAAACTAATATAAATAAAGATTAGGCTGTTTGTGGGAGGAATGATGATTGGATATTCAGGTGTCTTAACAATCTGTCTGATCTTTTGAGTATTGCTGTGAGTGTGCTGACATCAGTAGTTCATCCCCACAGGTAATAACTGAGGTAATACTAAACAGAGGGTGCAGTAGGATGGGACACCTGAAGAAATCCAGAATTTCCAGGTGGCCCAATAAGATTTTAAATTACCTGGTATTTGTAGAAGCACTGGGTGAGGTGGCTTTATCTGGGAAGAAGTTGTAGGTGGTGGTCTGGTGAGTCAGGCTGGTGCCATTCTGGAGAGGCAGGTGTGTCCCTGCCTGGCTGTGGGTTGTGGTCCTGGCTAGGAAGTTGCTGGGAACCTTTCCACATGTGTGTAGAGTTATGGTTTGGGTGCTGAGTACACAACTCCAGGCCTGAGTGCTCTACTCTGCTGCTCTGACCCCTGGTAGTGGAGTTGTATTTTCCAAGCACAGAGCAGGAACACTATAAGAATTGTGAGTATTCAAAAACCTGAACTCTGGACACCTGTTCTGGGCTCAGGAGATCCTTCTGATGGTTTGAACTCTTACAATCTTTAGTTTTCCAGCCTTTTAAAAGTCCTTTAATGTACAGAACAGTGTGGGAGCTCTGGTGAGTGCTGTGGATCCATAGCAGAAGAGGTGCCATGAAAGGAGCAGTGCAGGAAGGACTGACCTGCTTCAGGACTCCAGACTGACTGCAGGGTTTAAGGAAAAGGACTGTATGAAAAGTTCTGCGTTCAAGGAGTTTTGTTCCCCCCAGCTCGCTTGGTGAGGGTTTATGGTAAGAAGAGGATGAAGAAGGGAATTAAAGATCGTACATATTCCAAGAGAGGCTGAGCAGAAGCTTCACAGGTGATCACAGTGCTTGCATTTCCTAATGTGTAACCCTTCACTCCATGGTTTTTATGTAGGGCTGCTTTAGGCTGCAATTAGAAGTTGATTTCCATGGTGTGTATGAGCAGTGAAAATACCTGCTGGGTCTTTAATGCAGGGCTTGGGCCGTCAGCTTTGCCTCCCTTGTTTACTGATTGTGCAATTCCATGTAACACCTTAGGCCAAAAATCCAGCACTGAGCCATGCCAGCCTGTCAAGGATCCCTTCCCTTACAGCAGCACTTTGACACCAGTGCTCTGACTTCCTGAAATATGTGAAATAGTAAAATACCAGAATCCTGTTCTTGCAGGATCTGTTTTTCAGCACCCAGTACAGTGGCAACTGGAAAAGAGAAATCTTTAGTTCAAGCTTCAAGTTGTTCAGGCTGCACATGGAAGCTGGCTGTAAATGCTGGTTCATAGTGGCATTTTTATTTTGGAGGCCTCTCCCATCAGGAAATTCTTGTGGAACAGTTCTGTCAGCTGGACTTTAGCTGATGCAGAGATGTCACATCTCCAAGCTAATGACAAAGAAATGGTACTTCTAATAAACATCCATACCTTGGATCCTTGTCCTTCCTTGACACTCATCTAAGCTTCCAGCTAAGCTTTCCTGCATAAAGATGTAATCTTCCATCCAGGAGAGGAGTTGGGCTATTTTTTGGCATTTGAATCTAAATGAGCAAAACTGTGCAGGCTCTGAAATACAAGACCTGAATGCTGAGGTTGTTCCTGCAGAGAGCTGTTATTTATCTAAATTATAGATGCTTTTTCATCTCAGCTCTGAGCATTTGCTTCTAGATTTGTCTTCACATGTAGATTTGTGTTATATCAGCTGCATAACCTTCTGAAATAAAGGCTTACAGTAAAAGGAAGGCACACTTAAGTATTCTGAGCATTGTTCTTACCCTTGTTCTGTTTTTGCTCAGAGCATGAAGGTTTGCTTTGCCTTCGAGTATTTCTCTGAAGTTGGTTTCAGATTCCCGCTTTAATACTGGAATTGATTGTCAAGAAAGGATATGCCTGGTGATCCTCAAACCTCAGCTGGATGAGTCCAAAGAGCAACTTGATGTAATGGAACTGTGCCAGTGGGGGCTTGCACTCCCTGGTGTGCTTTTCTCCATTCATTCCAAATTGTTCTGGATTTTTTTTGCATATTTATTGATCTTGGTTCTTTGTACGTCCCCACTTGCACTCAAAGGGGCAGAAGTAATTTCTGTTTGTTTTGTAATTGGATATTCAACCTTGTTTCTGTGACAGAACTCTGGTGGGGAATTGGAGTCTCTGAAGGAAAGCTTTCTGGGAAGTTCAGTCCCCCTGGATCTGATGGCAAGTGTTACTGCAGGCAGCCTGGAGAGTTACGGGAAGGGGAGAAATTCCTGCCCTCTCTTGGTTTGGATTTTGACCAGAGGTTGCACCTCATAAGATGTTTAAGGAGGTCCTTGAGTACCTGAGCAAACAGAGGCTCAGAATCGTGTTTGTTCATTTTCAGCAGCTCCATCCTGTGTGTGCAGCACGACCCAGGGTGTCAGCTGAGGTCAGGGGGTTTTGCCATTTAATTTCATCAGAGGAAGGGCAGTAAGGCAGGACCCAAACCCCAACGTTTATTGCTCCTTATCTATATTATAGCTACTTTTTAAACCAAACTTTTCCAGATTTACTTTTTCACTCCAAGCAAATGCACCTTGAATGTTTTACCCTCATGGGTTTAATGCAGACTTCTCAGAGTTCATGTTCAGTAAGTACAGGCTTGGTTTTGCTACTCAGGTGGTTATCAGAGGGTGCTTCAAATGGAATGATAGAGACCAAAAATAGATTGATTTAGTTGATCTTAATTTTTACTGTGGAGTGCCACTTCTCTGTATTTGATTGAAGCTTGAGATCTGCGAGTCACAGGTAAGAACTGCAGTGTTACAAATGTGACTTGTGTTATTTTCACATCTTTAGGAAAGCTCATGGATTAATACACACATGCTCTTGTATGTTTTTCTAATGTTCAGTTTAAAGGGGACATGGTAAATTTACTGTAAGGATGGTTATAAATCTTTATATTCTTTAGGAAGGCTAAGTCTTGTTGGCTGATAATGATTTAAATGCAAAAATTGAAGTGGATAACTGCAGTCTCCTGACATACATATATTTTAAAATGTGGAATTAAATGAAAACTCCTTTCCCTGATGCATCAATAACAGAGTGAGCTGTGTAGTGCTCTGACTTCTGCAGTGCCTGTGGGGAAGATGTGGATGTGTTGTGCTTGGGTAATGTGCTGAAGAGTCCAAACCTCTGTTTCTTTAAAATGATGATTTATCTTTTAATTGCAACCAGGTCTTTCTTAGTAAATTAGGTTTGTTTTGAGTCACACAGGGAAGGAGTGAATGTTCTCTAAAGGATAAAACGCTTAAATGACTGCTTACATTTTTTGTACTATTATTCCTCCTTCTCAGGGTTTGTTGTAACTACCAAAATAAATGAGTTTCTTTAGGGAAAATAAGTGAGAGAGGTTTAAAATAAGTGTCTGTATATACTAATTTGTTGTGCTTTTGAAAAGGTCATTTAGTATAAAATAGGATACTGGAGGAATATCTCTCTTAGGTAAAAACTGATCTGCTGTAGAGAACTTGGTGTGGTCTGATTTAAGTGAGCAGGTAGGAAGGGAAATCTTCCTGTTCCCCAGAGAAACTCATTCCTGTTGGAATCGCTGTTTGGACAGCAGGATTGACCAAAGGAGGTACAGGTACCCTATGGAATTAATTCCCTTTTCCACATCAGCTAAGTAAGTATCCACTGGTATTCTTCTATGGAAGCTTGTACTTCAATGGATTTTTACTTTAAATAAGAGAAGGGCAGGACTGTGGCTGTTAACAAGAGCGCTGTCAAACTTTGCTTCACTAGCAGAGCTGCAGTCTGTTGCAGAACTCAATTTCAGTTCTAGCTGAAACTGTGTTTTGATACACATCCGTGCCTCAAGCAACCACAAACCCTTCTTTGGTGTCTCTGAAATGCCTAAATATATTTAACTTTGGCTTCGTGCTGTTTAGTTTTTTAGAATAAGCACATTCTGTTAATCCTTCCTGGCACTGAAGGGCTGTGCAGCTTCAGTGCAAGGGAACAAGCCTGTGTACCTTCAATATTATGGAAGTTGTTGTGGAGAAAGTATTTTGGGGACTTGTCCTGACTGAACTCAGCCTCCCTGGGCAGTATGGAGACACGACTTTAGAAATTGTAGTCATTTTTACTTTTGACACATTCAAGATTTGAACATTGCAGAGCATCTACCTTGATTTAATTGATGGAGGACTATTGGCTTAAAGATACATAAAAGTAGAAAAATATACCTTAGAGTCAATGGGTTCTGAAGCAGCACTGTTGTGTCTCTAGAGGAATGCATAGTGCAGTGTGACAAAATTAACTGCTCTATTAAAGACCTCTGTACTTCACACCAGATACTGCTAATGTGTGTAATTGATCTTCCAAACCAGCTACGGGAATTGAAGCCCATTAAAACATTTCTTGAGGCGATGATAAGAGCTGCAAGACTCCTCCATGGGCCTCCTGCCTCCCACATCAAAGGGCTGTGCTGCTTCAGCCCCTGGTGGCTGCTCTGCTGAGGCTCTTGGTGAGATGCTCTTTCACTGCTCCTCACTAAAGCTGGGTACTCAGACAGCTCCACGTCCCTTTCCCATGTGACTTCATGGGCAGGACCCTCTTTAGGTTTCTTTTTCTTTGCCTGCTGTTTGTTTGAGTTGAGGTCCCTCTCCAGCTCTTATTTAAGTGCAGCTTGCGAATGGAAAGTAGTATTTTGCTGTTACGTTTCCTGCTTCTGAAATTAACTGTGACTTTCCACGAGTGGAAAAAGATAGGAATAAACAACTGTCTTAATACTTGGAAGATACTGAGGTGATTTAACTACAGGAGGGAAAGTACTTGCTTTTTCTGCTTTTTCTTTTAGCTTTAGTGAGCTGAGGAGTTCTAAGGCCAGGTTGGATGAGGCTTGGAACCACCCTGGGATAGTGGAAGGTGACCCTGCCCATGGCGGGGGGTAGAACCAGATGAGCTTTAAGGGCACTTCCAACCCAAACCATTCCATGGTTCTGTGAAATCAGCTGAGCAGGGAAGGGCCAGGAAGCAGCAGGTTTGCTGGAGGCAGGGTGCTGGTACATTATCCAAACCAGTTTGTCCATTGTGATTTAAATGCAGGAATTAACAGGAGAAGTGTTTGGGTCCTGAGTGTGTCTTAGTTCCTGTAGGGAGCCAGAGCTCTTCCCTGCTGTGCCTGGCTCAGGGCAGTGCCCCTGGGAATCTTCTCCCTCTGTAGGTAACTTGTCTGGAAACTGCTGGAAGTTTGGAGAGGGTGGAATTGGCAGTGGGCTGGTGGAAATGCCTGGTTGTTCTCCCTGGAAGGAGTTGCTGCTCAAGTGCAGGGAGGGCAGGACCCTGTTCTGGTAAATCCTGGGTGTGCCTGGAACTTGCTGGGTAGATAGGACCCAGCAGAAAGCTCTGTGCTGTCCCTTGAGCTGCTGGGGTTTCCTGACCCAGCTCTTGCTGATCCCTTTATCATGGACAAACACACTTGGCTTTATCTCCTCCAAATTTAACTTTTGGAGTATTTGCACACATGGGGCCTCTGGTGAACGGTGAGTGCTCTTGGTGTCTTGGCAGCCTCGTTGGTGATGCCCAAACAAGTGTGTGGACTGCTCTCTAGCAAACAGCTTTTTGTGAGCCTAGAAAAGCTATTCTGATCCTTGATTAGTTCCTAAAATGTGCAATTTAGGGGGTCACTTCATCAAGAGGGGTCTCTTGTAGCTAAGTAAAGCTGTCTCTCAATTTAGGTCAGCTCTTTTAATATGGTTATTTTATTCCATTCAGGATTGTTTTGCATGGACTAATAAGGGAATACCTGAACTCAAGGCTTTTCTTGGATTGAGTTAATTACTGTTTTATACTGTAAATAATGCTGTGATCAAACATACTTGTCCCCTGTCATGGTAATTGAAGAGACTTTGAAGGGAAGGGCTCTTCATCCTCAGGTTCACAGATTTTGGCAGAAATACATGAATTACTCCTAAAAGCCCCTTCAATTCCATTTAGTACAGAATGCAGTCATGTGCTTGACAGCTCTAAAGTGGATCAGGGCTTTGGGAGGGTTCTTGGTGTCTGAACTGTAAACTCTGCCATTCAAACTGAAACTACTTGAATATTTCACAAAGAAGTGAGCAGGCTAATAGATGAGCAAGCTAATTGATTAGTTTTGTAAAGAAATGTTTTTTCTGCAGGAGCTGAAGTGATTCTTAAGCTGCCTTCAATTCTATAAATCTAAATGTCTTGTAGTTTTTCAGGCTGTGCTGCTCTGAAAGCAAACAACATCTATGGCACTGGTTCATGGTTCCATGATCTGCTCTCTGGGTTAGTTTTGTCTTTTATTGAGGAGTTAGAATATGCTATGCTGGGTCTGAAATGCCAAAGTTGTGTGAATTAAGGAAGGAGGGTGTTTTGTTTGGGAGGAGTATGGGAGCTGTTCCCTTTCTGCTGGCTCACCATGCTTCAGGGAATAGCAGCACAGTCTGTTTTAAAGCAAAACTACCTTAATACCACATCAAAAAAGGCATTTTTGGAGTGTGCCACAATTTTACCGGGTGCTGGGTTAGTTTGAAATATTAACTTTCCCAGTCGTGTAAGGTGATCCAGTGCAAGTCCTGGAGCACAGAGCCTTCCAATGGCTTCCGTTCCTCGATGAAGGCAGTGAGGGTGGATGTGTGGAACTTCTGTGGCCTCCTTGACAGGACAGGTCTTTTCAATGCAGTTGAAGAATTAATGGATTAAAGCTTTACCCATAATTACATTGTGCAAGGTGTGTAAGCAGAGAAAGGGATGTCTCGTTCTAGGTTTTGATAACAGCAAACAGACTTGTGTCCTGCCTGTCCCAGGCTGTGTGGGCAGTGCTGAAGAGGGGCTTTTGTCAGAGTATGGAGTGTCAGGACACAGGGAATGGCTTCCCCACTGCCAGAGGGCAGGGATGGATGGGATATTGGGCAGGAATTGTTCCCTGGCAGGGTGGGCAGGCCCTGGCACAGGGTGCCCAGAGCAGCTGGGGCTGCCCCTGGATCCCTGGCAGTGCCCAAGGCCAGGCTGGGCAGGGCTTGGAGCAGCCTGGGACAGTGGAAGGTGTCCTTGCCCATGGCAGGGGTGGAATGGGATAAGCTTTAAGGTCCCTTCCCACCCAAACCATTCCATGATTGCCAGGCCTCTGTGGGGACCAAGGTCCCCATTATGAACACCTTGTAATAACTGAGGCATTTATTTCTCAGAGCATTAGTAGATTATTAATAACAGGCATTTGCTATTTCAAAAAAGTTGTCTTATGACAAAAGCATCCAGTGGTGTTTCGTTAAAGAGATTTTCAAAGTTTTGTGCCAGAAAAAGTGTGGTGAAAATGAGATCAACTGAGGAGCTGAGAGCTGTGGCTGTGTTGTCCTGAGGAAGTTCAGGGTGAGAGAAAAGTCTCACAGGATTGTATCTTGAAACTCCAGAGGAACCTTCAAATCACATTTACTTCTTGATTCTTCCTATTTTCAAACCTTTCTTTCTCTTCTTTTATTTCTTGTCGGTGTCTGTAGTGTTGCTGTCAGGAAATCCCAGCAGGTGAGGAGCTGTCCTGGGCAGTGTGGGATGCTCCTCTGGGAACGGCTGCTGCCCCTTCCCGCTGCTAAGGCACTTACAGGAGGGTCTGAGCTGCAGCAAGATGTGACTGGAGGAGGGAAGGGGGATGAAGAAGTGTTTTGGGAGGATGAGTAAAACCTTGGAGACTTTGATTAACAGCCACTTCTTGTTTGCTGCCTTCTTCTAGAAAGGCAGAAAGAGTGGAGGGAGTGTGACTCATGGCAAATGGGCTGTGAGGTCCTTAATGGAAAAATGGGAACTGTGAGGAGCAAATTATTCCTTTTTTTCTCCATTATGCCTTTTCAAATGGAAACTTCTGCTGCCTAACCTTGCTGTTTGTTTCCTGACTCCAGTCTGATATTGCCCTGCATTTCACAGCTCTTTGATTACCTGTTGGATTTATGAAATCCCCTTCCCAGCACACCTGGTCACCTTTCCAGCTTAGAACCTCCACAAATCCACTGGGTCTGTGTCCTGTCAGCTTAAATACTAAAATCCAGATTCAGTTCCCTTCCTTCCTGGTGTCTCCACAGTTCAGACTGATCTGTGTAGCTGTTGGTTCTTGGTAGCTGTTCCTCCTCTGTCATGCACATAAAACAGAGGAATATGGAGTAATTGAAATAAAAGGAAAATTACAGACATGGTACGGAAGATCTCTCATGGGTCACTTGTATCCTGGCTTATATATGAATAATTGCAGCCTTTGGATCTCAGGGTTTTATCCAAATGAAAAAGGAATTAGAAGAAAAGAAAGCCTGAAATTTTGTAAGAAGTGTCATTTTGTTGTGGATTTTGATTTCAAGCTTGCTGTCGTCTTTTGACCTGCATTGCTTTGAGATCAGTGAAGGAAAATACTGATGTACAGTCTTTTGTTTGGGAGCACTTTCCAAAAAAGCCTCTTTTTTTGGGGGGGGGATAGTTAATACTGTTATCCCAGCTAAATATTGATTTTTATTCTTGACATAAAGTATGGAAAAACCAGACCTTTCTTAATGCAAAATCAAATTATTGTGTACTATTTGTTGCTATCAGACCCCCAGAAATGCTCCTGCTGCCTTCCTATGCCATTCGAAGCTTTCCTTTCATGATTTTTTTTTTTTGCTTTCACTTTGAACTGTTGCTTTTGCATTTAATTTTGGAAGAGTGCAAGAAGTGATCTTTAACAAATATGCAAAGATAATCAGCTTAATCAAACTGCTTTAAAAGCAGATTAATGCCATTTCTGAGTGGGAAGATGAAGGAAGCCCAAATGCCGACCTGCCGTTAGTGGATGAGTCAGTGCAGTGACAGATGTTGACAAAACTTTTTTGATGCTTTGGACTCTTACAATTAATTTTATTCTTCACTCATAAAAGCAGAGAGAACAGAAAGTGAAATGAGATCTTTTCAAAATGCTCTGATGCAGGACAGTTCCATCCGTGCTGTGGGAACGTGGGATGTTCCATGTGGCTGTTCTGCTCTCCCTGTCAGGTATTTGAGTGTTGCTGTGTGCACACCTTCATCTCCAGCTGCAATGATGTCATTTCATCCAGGAAAGTGGATGAAAGATGGAGAGAACTGGGGTTGTTCAGCCTGGAGGAAAGGAGGCTCTGCTGGCTCTGCACAACTCCCTGACAGGAGGGGGCTGGGCTCTGCTGCCGGGGAACAGGGACAGGAGGAGAGGGAACGGCCCCAGGCTGTGCCAGGTGAGAGTCAGGTTGGATTTTGGGAAGATTTCCTCATGGGAAGGGTTGTCCAACCCTGGCACAGCTGCCCAGGGCAGGGGTGGATCCCCATCCCTGGAGGGATTTAACAGCTCTGTGAATGTGGCACTGGGGACATGGCTCAGTGATGAACACAGTGGTGCCAGATCAGTGGCCTTAAAGGTCTTTTTCAACCTTAAAGGATCTGTGACACGTGGCACTAAAAACCAGAAAACGCCTCCCTTTGGATCTGCATTCCTTCTTCTCCATGTGCACATTTTAGAACTTTCTACTAAGGAGCAGCCTTGTCCTGGATGGTTCCCAGTGCTCCCATCCCTCTCTGGTTTCCAGCTTAGCCACGAGCTGACCACATCCCCCAGCTGGTGGGCAGCTGATAGCAGCACTGTGTTCCTGCTCCTGAGCACGCTAACAATTGTGTAAAAATAGCAGGGAAAGGAAGCTCAAATCCACCAGGAAGAAAAGAAAAAGGAGAGAGGAGGAGAAGAACCTGTAAGCTAAAATGAGCAGGGAGCAGCCAGTCCCAGAGGTGATGAAATAAATGGGGGGGGGGAAATGTGGTAATCCCATGCAAGAGAAGGTTCCTGTCATGGCAGAGCTTGGGTATATGAGAACAGTGATATTGGGAAGTTCAAAATGTAAACAGGAATGCAGAACTTCTCATCAAAAACCACACTTGCATAATGTTAGGTTGGGACATGGTGTGGCACAACCAGCGTGGAAATGCCGTATTTTGGCAAAGGGAGAGGAAAATACGTCTTCAAAATAGTCAATTAGCAGGAAAAAACCTTTATTTGGTTGTTTGTTTACATCTTTATGAGGATAACTGGCAGGTAGAGAAAATCTGGTTTTGTTTTTCTCCCATTATTTTTCCCTTGTGCCATTTCCATGCTTATCAAATCATGGCATGGCTCTCCTGCTTTGGCTGATAGAGCCTTTCAGCAAAGAAACTGTAGAGACAACTTTCCAATCACCTAATTAAACAAACATGTTGATTGAAACTTCTCCAGAGTGCTTTTCCTAGCTATTTGCCAATGTTTTATTAAAATAAATGTCAAGAGAAGCACTGTCACAGGCTCAAATAATTTAGATTTTGGAGTTCCTGTAGTCTGTTGCTGCTTAGAGTAGGGCTGACTTTGATGTTGGATTGAGTAGCCCTTAGAATTCCAGGGGTTGGGCTATGGCCAGGGATGAAAGTTTTACAATTTGGAAACCTTTATTTGGAATTTCCCCCTCCTTGTGTTTCACTGTATGAATGATATACACTGCAACTACTCTACTTCTCCATAACATCTTCCAAGAAAAAAACTGGAGGCGAGACCTTTGTGCTGAGTGTTCACCCAGCGCCAAGGTTCCCAAAAGAGGCACCAGAGCAGGATCTTAGAGCATGATTCAAAGGAAGAGTGAAGTGTTGTTGTTCCCATCCCCTTCATTCCTGGAGCAGAGTCACTTCTGACATATTTGAATTGGGCAGTGACAGGATGTCCTTGGGCACCTGTGCTGGAATCAGGGGAGGGGACTGTGCCCTGCCCAGGTGAGACCCCACCTGCAGAGCTACCCCAGCCCAGGAAGGACCTGGAGCTGCTGGAGCCAGTCCAGAGGAGGCCACGGAGATGCTCCAAGGGCTGGAGCCAGGCTGGGAGAGCTGGGGGTGCTCACCTGGAGAGGAGAAGCTCCAGGGACACCTCAGAGCCCCTTCCAGGGCCTAAAGGGGCTCCAGGAGAGCTGGAGAGGGACTGGGGACAAGGGATGGAGGGACAGGACACAGGGAATGGCTTCCCACTGCCAGAGGGCAGGGCTGGATGGGATATTGGGCAGGAATTGTTCCCTGGCAGGGTGGGCAGGCCCTGGCACAGGGTGCCCAGAGCAGCTGGGGCTGCCCCTGGATCCCTGGCAGTGCCCAAGGCCAGGCTGGAGGAGGTTTGGAGCAGCCTGGGACAGTGGAAGGTGTCCCCGCTCATGGTAGGATGGACACTGGATGGGCTTTAATATCTCTTCCCACCCAAACCATTCCGTGTTAATCCAAACCAGCTCTGAGAGTGTGACATTCCAATAAAGGTGCTGCATCCCAGCCCATCCTTCAAAGACTCACTTGACTCAGGATTTAGTGAAAGGATCCTGTCCCTTTTCCATCTCCTCTCTGTCTTTCCTGATGGTGCTGATTCCCTTCTGTGGCTCACACAGCTGAGGTGCTGCAGAGGAAATGTTGGGAGCACCTGGAGGGGGTGGCTACATCCCTATCCTGAGGGGCAGCTCCTGGGATGTGCTGGGATGTGTTAATTAAACAGCTACTCCTGACCCGGGACTGTTCCATCAGGAATTGGTGTTTTGGAGAGGGCCAGCAGAACTCATAGCAACGTTTCTTCTTACAGGCAGCTTTTCTTACTTATACTGGCAGAAGTTGTTGACTTAGGAAGTGATAACATTGCAGGCTCTTATCAGAGCCCAGCAGCCTTGCAGCAGGAATGCTGATGAGCGTGTCAGGGGGGGTTTGCTGAGCTCTGGCAGCAACAAAGCGGAATTATTAATGCTTATATTGGAACATTTTTCTCCTGTTTTTAAACTTCTTGACAAAACTCTTGAGCTTTGGTGGCTTCTTCCAAGCCTCATTAAAATCAATAAAAAGCTTGTTGCAGATTTTGTGAAGGGTTTTTTTGGGGGGATTTTTTTATTTTCTCATTTGGACTGAAACCACACAAAATCAGTCCAGCTTCTGCACCCGAAGTGTGTATCTTGCTTTTTGAAAAGCAAATACGTGTCCTGAACAGCCCCTGAGGAGTCATTCTGGGGTTGTATAGTCTGCCTTTTGATCTGTTTTGTGTGTGTTTAATAAACTTGCTCCATATTCCTCTCAAAGGTGACTTTGTATCAACAAGCAGCTGTGAAGTTGAACTTGTTGCATGTTCAAGCTGGTACCTCACAGTCAAACTGTCTCCTTTCCCATCTGGCTGCTGGGGTTGATTATCAACCCATAAAGTTACTGGGATTGGTGTTTGCCTTGTTGGCCAAGAGAGATTTTTTTAAAAATAAAAACAAAGTTGACCTCTGTTGCAGGTAATGAAATGTTGCTTTTAGAAACTGTTTTATGAAATGGTAAATTGAAGTTTAGCTGAGGTTTTGGACAGCTGGCATTGACACAGGGGCTTTCTGTTCGAGCACATCCTCAGCTCCCTGTTTGTGTAAATACTGAGATTCCATGAGATTCCCGAAAGTGTCCATCATGTCAGATGGCAGAATTCCTTATGGTGCATCTCAGTTTGTATTAGAATTTTGGAATCATGAAAACCCTGCATGGGAAGGGACCCTCAGGGATCATTGATCCAGGGCCTGCCCAGACCCACCCTGGGCACCCCTGGCAGCACTGTCCAAACACTCCTGGAGCTCTGGCAGCCTCGGGGCCGTGCCCATTCCCTGGGGAGCCTGGGCAGTGCCAGCACCTCTGGGGGAAGAACCTTGCCCTGACATTCTGGTGGCTGAAACTGTCCCCAGCACTCGAGGAGAGGCCACCCCAGAGCAGAGCTGGACAATCCCCTCCCTCACACAGCTGGCGATGCTGGGCCTTGGGCACAACTCTTTGAAGTGCACAAGTTTTGATGCACAACTTCTTCAACTATTTCTTTCTACTCCATCAGTCCTAAAATAATATCTCCTTTTTCTGTGTATTACATATTTTCCCTGTCATAAGCCATAAAGTAAAGGATACAATGAACGCAAAATACAAAAATATTTTATTTCATTTACCAGAATGTAAAAATTATCAGTAGTTGTGGCACATCAAAGTACAGGCAAACTATTTCCAGCAGCAGGATTATATGGTGGAGAAATTGGACTTTCCAGGCACATCCAGATGGAGTGTGCTACTGGGAGAGTTTCCAAGTTTCTGTGAAGACCAAACCTCTAGATACAAGGGAGTGGTGTCCCATCAGTTTGGCTGCTTGTGTGCTTCAGGAACAATTGAGGTTAGGCTGGAACTTTTAATTTTAGGGTTTGGGTATTTTAGTGTCGAACTTATGTCCTTCTGATGCCACAGGAGACATCTGTTGGTCCTGTTGGAGTGACAGTTGGAATGAAGCAGATCAGATGTTTTCTCCATATAATTTTTTATAAATGTGTATTTCTGGCACAATGCCTCGTTTTTGATGCAAAAAGTGTTTGTATAGCACTTGAAAATTCAAAGGAAAGGGCTTGCCAGGAGTGGCCTCATGAGCATTGCTGATCCTTGGGAGTTTTGCACCATTGGACTAAAGCACATGGGCAGCAACCACTTTTGGGGGTCTTCATTGACTTTCTTGGGGCCAGGAATGCCAACAGCAGTGTAAAATTAAACCCACTTTGAAGATCAGTATAAATCCAGTTGGATCTTCTATAAAACTCTCCTGTAGCTCATATTGTGAAGTAACCTAGGCTTTGTTCACTCATCTATGAAAATCTCAATCACTTTGTGGTCATGATTTCAGAACTGCTCCTTGCTAGAAAAGAGGCCTTTTCCAGGTGTATCCATCGGAATCCAGTCCTGGAATTCCCTCTCTGGGCATGTTAAGCTCTTGTTACAGGCACTGAGACTTTCTCTTTTTCCTCTTGAATGAATCCAGATTCCTCTCACAGTGGAGTGTCCTGTCTAGGCTGCTGGTTCAGAAGTGGTTTTTTCATGGGAAGTTTATGTTTTAAAGTGTTGTCTTTGTATTTGCAGCTGCCAATGTGAAGTGTCAGAAGAGAACAGTTGGACCTTTCTGGGACAAGAGAGGACTGTTTATTCTCTCGTTCTTTGGTAAGAAGTGCATTATTTTGGGATGATCAGCTGCTTGTTTGTGGATTCTGTGCTCATCATTTATTATTCTTTTAATTAAATGAAGTGTTTTCCAAGATCTTAGACAAAAGTTAGTATTTCACTGAGTTGGAATTTGCAACCTTTAATTATTGAAAAAGGTTCCTGCCTCTTAGTTGTGCCCAAGCTTCAAATACGATTCCTTGCCCTGTTCTATTCCTGAATAATGTGCAAATATTTGTGTTGTCAGCTGCTCTCCCAGGAAATCCTGGTGAAAGTTACTTATTCCTGCAACCTGTTGTGTCAGGAAAGAGGAGATACCTCCTTGTCAGGGACAAAATGAGGGAAACTGAGTGTTTATCCTTATCTCAGAAATTTCCTTCCACCTGCCAAAGGGGGAGAAGTGTTTTCAGTTTGCACCAGAAGCATCTTTTGTTCGAGGTACAGCACATTCCTGAATGTTCAATTCTCAAATTTTCTAATGTTCCTTTGCTAAAAAATTTGAATTCCAAACTCAGAGGGCAACTGTGCCACAGTATGTAAACAGCTCAGGGGTCAGCTCAGTCTGATTTCATTAAAATAAATGGAATTCAGTTTGGATGGGGAAAGTAAGGGGACAAAGTGAAATGCTTGGAGTCTTCATTTTTCATTTTTTTCCCTCCAGTTTTTCCTTTTCCTTGCTGAAAGTCCAATTGCATTTAAGTATATGTGAATTTAAACGTTCCTTTATTTAACTAATCTTTTTTGTTTAGAATCACTGGCAAACAGATGGTTATTGCTACTCTTAATTATGTACATAATTTAAACCAGAAGACACATCTGAAACAAAAAGTAATTAAGATATTCCCATAGAGAACAAAGTCTGAGGTTACAACCTTTGCTCATCATTTATCCTTTCAAGCAGAACATAAGGATGGAGAATTAACAAGACCATTCTCTTTTCTGATGTAATTTAACACACATGGAATTGCAGGTAAAAGGGCAGACTGTGAATTGGTAACATCACCTTTTTTTGGCTTCACTCCTGACCAAACCCAATATTTGTACCAATAAAACCAAGTTTGACTGCTCTGTGTATAAGCTGGCTGATGTTTTTATGTGATCCTGTTGATAAGGAGGAGCCTGAATTCAAGGCTGCTTTCCTGACCAGTTTTTTTTTTATCTGAGCTGTGTTTTTACCTTTCTATTTCACTTCTGGGAAATGGGTTTTACTCTCAGGGCAGAGCTGCAGTTGAACAAAATGAGAATTCTCCTTCCATTCTGCAGTCCTAAAAGTGGTGTGGATCATCCTGAGAATGGATTTATGCAGCTGCTTGGTGCTGGGCTGCCTTTGTCCCCAGCTGTCCCTCGGAGCTGCACGGTGGGGAATGATGGTGGGAAAGGTTCAGAGTGCTTGGTAGAGTTGATGGTACAGAAACCATTCTTAATTCCAAGGCTTCTAAAGCCAGAAATGCCCTTATGAGGTGTCAACAGTCACTGGGATCCTCCTTCTGTTCCCATGGGAAGAGTTGGTGAACTGGAAATGGTTTAGAAAGCTTTGGGATGGAAAGAAATGTGGATTCAGGTGTGGTTCTGGCTGTCCTGAGCAGTGTGTGGTGGATCCCTGCTCCCAGAGCTGTTCCCTTTTCCTTTTGCTCAGCCCAGTGACCTTCAGCTGCAGGAGGGAGCGGGATCAGCTCATGGACGTGATGGGAAAGGAATGATTTCTCTCCAAGTATTCACTGTCCATCATCTCAGAAAGCCTCGTTGTAACAATTCAGCCTTTTTGCTATTTCTGTCACCAATTTTCAGCACTTCTTTGGTGGCAGGGAAGTTGCTGAAGCGTTTCACTAATGCCCAGCAGCAGCCAGAGCGAAGTGTTTGCTTTAGAACCAGTCCTATAACTTCATGTACCATTTATCTTGGCAGCATCACCCTTTGGATCTGATAATCCTGATCCAAACTGAAACAGGCAGCCTTTTTTTCCACATAGCTTTCCCAAAATTCACCTTAAAAAGGAAGATCCTCACATGGAAAAAGCCACACTGTCACAGTAGAAACTGTTCTGCACTGAATGCAGGAGTTAGACTGAAACATGGTTCTTTGGGTAGTCTCTGCTGGAGGTTTATGCTGGATTTCAGGAGCACAGCTGTAAGATATTTAAAAAGACCAAATTTTCCAGGCTAATACTGGTTTTATTAATATGTAGGTGATTATATAATAAACTTAAAAACTACATATATCTAATCAAAATACAAAATTTTTCCAGCATAGTGCCTATTAAATTAAAACTTTTCCTCAGAGATACTAAGCAAGCTTCAAATTTTTAATAAAGCAATTTTTTAAAAATTAAGTTGGTGTTTCTTTGCTAATTGTGTGTGAAGCTGAAGGAGTTCTTTGAAATAACAGGGTATTTTTTATATCATACAATCCTGGAATGGGTTTGGTCTGAACAGACCTTAAAGCCCATCCAGTGCCACCCCTGCCATGGCAGGGACACCTCCCACTGTCCCAGGCTGCTCCAAGCCCCAATGTCCAGCCTGGCCTTGGGCACTGCCAGGGATCCAGGGGCAGCCCCAGCTGCTCTGGGCACCCTGTGCCAGGGCCTGCCCACCCTGCCAGGGAACAATTCCTGCCCAATATCCCATCCATCCCTGCCCTCTGGCACTGGGAGCCATTCCCTGTGTCCTGTTGCTTCAGGCCTTTGTCCCAAGTCCCTCTCCAGCATTCCCAGGATTTTATATCTACTTTTTGCATTAATTTTTAGTGAATCCATGGCAGTTTGAGCTCAATTCTGCTCATCATTTCCCCCTTTTATGTAAATATATTTACACATATGTGAAGATACTTGATGTGCAGCTGCTGCTCCTTTGCCCTCTGCCAATATTCCATATCAAGCACACGGTGTGTTTAGGGCTCCCTGCAGTGCTGGGAGCTGATGGATTGAAGTGGTTTTCTCTGTCAGCCTCAATACTGATAATTTGAAATACATTTATAAGTAAAGTGAAATACAAACTTTGGATGTGAACTGAGAGCTGACTGCACTCATGTGATGGATTTTCATTTGTAAGTTTTGTATGCCACAGTCTGCAAACCCCATAAATACCTGAGTGAATCCTGATGGAGTAGAAAAGGGAACAACCTACCTGGATTTAAAAAGTGTAAAATCAATCTCAAACCTAAATTTTAACTCCTCTATTCACTTCAGTCATTAAGTTCCTAATTGTGTGATTTGCATAATCTCAGGACTGTGTTAATATTCCCAGAAAACCTGGAGATGATCAAAGCTTGGGGGGTTGTTGGGTACTGGATAGAACAAGTCCCCAGGGTAGTGATCTGGAACTCCTGGAAAGGTCAGTGCAGGAAAAGGGATATTTCAGTACATCCATGGATATCAAAAATGAGCCATAAGTGTAAAATTAGAATTTTCATCCCAGTAAGAATTCCAGTTCATATGCTGTAGTTGAAACAAGCTTGTTCCAGGAGAATCCAAACCTTGTGTTTCACACCAGATCAGCCTAAAGGATCCAAACAATCCCTTTGGATTTGTAACCCACGGATTTCTGATTCACCATCTGCAAACAACTTGGGAGAAAATTCCGGGGGATCCAGAAAGATGAACGTGTTTTAATTTAAATTATATAAACACTAGTCTAATTGCTGCCTTCAGACAGGTGTTCTCCCAGCAGCACATCCAAAGGTAATTTTTCAGGATGAACAGAAGGAACCAGACACATTTTGAAACAATTTTGGCTCTCAGAAGAGGGAGCTTCTATGGATTTCATCTTTTCATAATTACTGTTTGCTCTCAGTTTTCTAACAGCTACATTCACAGTATTTAAAAGCTAATTTGTATTTATTTGCCAAAAGAAAATGGATCTTATTTCATCGTAATACTTTCCTGTTTTCTAGATTTTAATAAGTGAAGAGCTCAAAGTATTGCAAGTAAAGACGAGGATTCCTCCTCCTGCCCAGGGCCTGTCATGGTAAGCAAAGGGGCTTTGCAGGGTCTGTGGCAGAGCAGAAGAGTTTAAAATGGGAAAAACATTAGGGATTTAATGTTTACATGTGGGGTTGTTGAGTTGTAGGCATAGTGCTAATGCTTTTTTCCTAATGCTGCGATAAATCTTACAGCTTTTAATGGCTTTATTAATCAGGCTGTAGGAAGGAAACCTGTTGCTAATACCAAATATGTTGTCAGAAAGCCTGTGTTAGAAACTTGAGTGGAATTCTCTGGAGACTTGATCCTGTGGGAGCTTTTCCTTGGCTGTGGGTGGTTGGGGAAGGTGGCAGCAGGTGCCAGTGCTGCAGGTGACTGTCACACTTTGTTCCTCAGGATGAGGAGACTCAGCACAGCCTTGAATGCATCCAGGCTAATCAGATTTTTCCCAGGAAGCAGCTGATCCGAGAGGATGAGAACCTTCAGGTAATCACCACACTGCTGTTCAAATCACACTGTCTCCAGTTGGTTATGGATTCTCTGGCCTCTCCTCTAGAATTTTAATTCACAATTAGCACAGAAACTCATTTTCCTATTAAATACTCCTTTATTCTTGGGAGGACAGAGAACTTAGGCATTTTATTACAAGAAATTCCTTCAAGTGTCTGAAAAATGTCACTGCCACCTGTGCACTAATTCCAAGGGTCAGGTTTTATTCCATAGTCTAGAACTCTGTTGTTTTGAAAAAGCAGCACTAAGCTGATTAAACACTGCCTTTGCATCTTGTTATTGTGAAACCAAAAGCCTTCTGTTGCACAAAAAGAGATATTATTAAATTTCTTTATTTTCCAAAGCTCTTTATGAAATCAGTTTAGTTCAAATGATTTATTATAGAATCATGAATAGTTTGGGTTTGAAGAGGTTTTAAAGCCCATCCAGTGCCACCCCTGCCATGGCAGGGACACCTCCCACTGTCCCAGGCTGCTCCAAGCCCCAATGTCCAGCCTGGCCTTGGGCACTGCCAGGGATCCAGGGGCAGCCCCAGCTGCTCTGGGCACCCTGTGCCAGGGCCTGCCCACCCTGCCAGGGAACAATTCCTGCCCAATATCCCATCCAGCCCTGCCCTCTGGCAGTGGGAAGCCATTCCCTGTGTCCTGTCCCTCCATCCCTTGTCCCCAGTCCCTCTCCAGCTCTCCTGGAGCCCCTTTAGGCCCTGGAAGGGGCTCTGAGGTGTCCCTGGAGCTTCTCCTCTCCAGGTGAGCACCCCCAGCTCTCCCAGCCTGGCTCCATGTAGACACTCTTATATCAACTGAAGAGTTTCATTTTAATATAAAGAATTTTTATTTGATTCAAGCTACTTTGGTGTAAAATCAGATCACTTTCAAGTTGAGCATTTACACTTTCTACCCAGCTCAGCTAAACTGGGCTTAAGTCCCATTTTTAATTAACCAGTGACAATTTCCATGTGTGGTGTAATGAACTGCAGGTTTCTGACTTTATAAGGCAGCAGCTTGTGCATTTTCATATTTACTGTGAGAAATAAGGAGCAAAAAGCTTGATTTGTCCAAGTTCAGCTTTGTAGCATTTAGAGAGTCAGCCTAGGCTGGTTACCTGAGCTTGTTGGGTGAATAGTGGGGAAATAGCAGGGAACATTATTCATCCTGGATGTTTTGCCTACTTTAGGATGAATTTAATAACATTATGGAAATGTCACTCTCCATTAAGTAAGGAGTGAGAGCATAAATTAAGGGCTTTGTCAGCCTGCTTGCCAAGATGTGATGATATTTTTCATAAAAATTCATTGCTTTCCCTGACCAGGCACTTACCACTCAGGAAAAGTAACATAAAATAAGGGATCATTTAAGAAAAAGGCTGCAATTAACCTCAGAGCCAACCCTACCTGATGTTCCTCCTTAGCAGCAATAACAGGGCTGAATTCTCAGCAGGCTTTGTTTGATTTCTTGTGCTGCAAGAGGGGCAGATTTTTGGGAAATGGTTTCTGAAATCAGATTTTTGCTGCCTTTCTGCAGGTGCCGTTCATTGAGCTCCACGGTGAGAGCACGGAGTACGTGGGACGAGCAGAGGATGCCATCATTGCCCTTTCCAACTACAGGCTCCACATCAAATTCAAGGAATCTGTTGTGAATGTAAGTGCTTCCAGTTGTTCTGATCTCAGTGGAAATAACAGAATTTGGGATAAGAGTACAGTGATTCCCTCCCTTTTAAGAATGAAAAATCTTTTTCTGATATTCAAATCGATTTCTTAGGGACAATAGATATGTATTTAGGCACCAAAGGATGACTCAACAGCTCTGAAAATCAGATATCGTAAGGAAATCTCACATCCCTCAACCTTCACAGCTGTCTGTGTCAGCCACCTGTTGTCCCCAAGCTCAGTGGGGAGAAATAGTCAGTATTCCAAGGTGCTTTTGGAGCACCTAAACCTGATTTGTGCCTTGCTTGGAGCTTCAGGAGGTGGGAGTGGGTCCAGCTGCTGATATTCTGTGCCAGATTTTGGGTGGTTTGAGTGCAATCTTTGATGTAACAGGTCAGGAGTGGGACCTCACCTGCAATACATTTCTTTAGGGAGTTTTATTCCAAGTGTCCATTCCTTAAAGTGGTTCCATCTCCACTTCCTCTGGTACCAGACACAGTTAAATGGGTATTGGACAGTCCTGGGATGCTCACACAGACCAGTTCCACCAGCTGGGGACACTTCAGTGTGGAAATCAAAAGTGCTCTGAGGAATGCCAGGGAATGATGGAGTTGTTTTATTAGAGAAGCCATTAGAGCATGAACTGCACTTCCTGTCCTTAGGATAATTAGGGATATTACTTTATAGGGATTTTCAGTTCAGTCTTTTTGAGCATAGCAAGAATTGATGTTTTCTCAAATCACATTCCTTGATTGTGTTCAGGGAAGAGTCCACAGAAGCTTGTCAATAGTCCCATGTTTATTTTTCTTCCCTGACTTTCACATGCAGTGTTCTGCCCTCTCATTCCATGTGATATCTCATTATCATTAGTGTCATTAACCAGAAATAATCAGAGTATGAGGTAGAGCAAAATATAAATCAATCTTTGTAACCGTATATGACTATCACTACTAACTTCCTATGAACTCCACTGAAATCCAGGGCAGGGGGGGTTTGGGATGTCTTTAAGGATAAAACATTCTTCAGTAATTAAGAACTATATTTAAATTTTTAATTTTGGCTGTAATGATCCCTTTGGTTATTGTTGACCAAAATTCTTGATCAGATGGTGATTTTCTATCTCAGATCTTCACTGAGTGATTTTTAATTGGGCTCATCTTGATTCTTTCCCACTGTTTTTATGTCACCACAGCTGTTCAGCAAATACCTGTAAGAAATTCTTCATTGCTGGGCTGTGGCTTTTCCCTCTTATTTGGTTACAGTTCCCTGGCTGTGAAAATGGTGCTGTGACACCTCAGTGAGAAGCACAGAGCTCCAGATCACCTGGGCTGGGAAAGAAATGCATTCAAAGTTGTTAATGTTCTCATTGCAACAGTGCAGAAAAGGGCTGTGTGTGGAGATCTTTCCCATGGATAATTTCCTAGATCTCAGTGCTAATACGAACATGGTGTTTCAAATGCAAAAACAAAAGCTCCCACAGACCATGCATAAATTGGGGGGATTATGACATTCAGGGGTGTTGACTTACATTTATCCACAGGATAAAAGTGTAGACTCAACAGGGATCTCTCTGTGCACAAGGGAGGTTTGGTTCCCAGGCCCAACTCTATTGATTCCTTAAGAAAATGTCAGACTTTGCAGCTGCTGAGTGTTTCTGTCTAATCACTTTCCTCCCTGTAAGCTAATTGCATTGATGGGAGAATTAACATTTTAGTGGAGTTTGTGGAAGCATGGATTGTATGTAATCTCTTTCCAATGGTGGATTTTGGACACAGTACCAAAGAAAAGTCATGATGAGGGGGGACTTTGATGAGGAGGTGAGTTTTAGCATGAGCTCTCCCTTGCTTGGAAAATGGTTGGATTCCTCATGTCCATGGCTGTTGTGGTTCATCCCTGCTGGAGAGTGGCATAATCTTTGTCTTGTCCTCAAGCCCTGCTGCCCAAATCCTTCACACTCAGAGCACAACAGTTGTGAGAGAAGAGGGGGCTCAGAGGTGGCACTCAAGACAAATCCAAAGTATCATCAGCTGGAATTAAAAGCAAAATTTGCTTCAGACTCTCCTTCTGGGTTCCATGAACCTGGGGGAGATTCAGCTCCCTCCACCCTGGAGTCCTTCAGAGCTGTCCTTGCACCCTCAGTGCCTCCATGTGCTGCCTCATCCCACGCTCCAGGACACCCAGCCTTGGCCTTGTGTTTGTTAAAGCCACCAGCCTGCACCACAACCACGACACATTATTCCAGCTCTGAGCTGGGAAAACAAGGAGGAAACCCCAGTTCCAGCTCCCAGGCTGGGTGCCACAGGAAGTCCTGGAGAGGTTTGGGCCAAATGGGGCACAGGAAGGGTCTTTAGCAGGGCCACTAGTGCTTGCAGCAGCCTGGCCATCATCCACTGCATCCCACTGGGAATTGTGGGCATGGATTGGGCCATGGGGGGTTGTTTCAGCATTGAAAATGTAACTTGTGCTTTTTCTAACTACAGAGCTGTATTTCTCTAAATACATTTTGTACTGCTCTTAGATAACAGACAGCTCCAGTCATCAAAATAATTTTTAAAACCCCCCAAAAATAAAAAGTTGGAGTTGTAGAATGTTGCTGTTACTTAAAATGAGATAATTTTAAATAAGAGACAGTAGGGAGATACTGCAAGAGCAGGATGCTCCTGTACTCCCTATAATGGGATGTAATTTGCCTCAGATAACAATGCATGTTTATTCTTATAAAAGCCAAAATGATTGCTTCTCCCTGCCTGGTTTCCATGCCATTATTAGAGGGAAGTGCCTGCAGATAGAATTGATGGCTCTTCCAGGAACGGGCTCTGGGTGTCGGGCTGGCAGCAGCCTGAAGGATGTGCGGTGGGAAGGGAAGGTTATCAGGGAGGGAGGGAATGACGGGAGATAATTCCACTGAGCTTTGCTGGGAGAAGAATAATGGGCAAGAAGGGGATTGAAAACACAAGAGGACCAGAGGACAAATTTTTATGACTGGGAAGGAAAATTAAAAAGATTAATGGGAAGGTTGTCCTGAAGAAAAAGCTGCAGATTGTGAGGGAATCACTAGTGGGCTGTTGGAGGGGAATGGATGGCTGGGGAGCAGAGGGCACAGGGAAAGGGCAGGGAACAAGGAGTGACTTTGGAAGAAGGAAATTAAAAGTAATGCAGGAGAAGAATTAGTTTGTCATTAGAGTGCAGACAGAAAGAAGAGGAGCTGCAAGCAGAATGCCAGGACGAGGGAAAAGGTTGAGAACTGTTTAAAGGAAGATGGACATGGGAAAAAACAGAATAAAGCAGGGCTTGGGGAATAAAAAGAAAACAGACAAAGCAGCACTGGACTTAAAAAGCAGTTCTGGAATTAGACTCAGCTGAGAAAGATGCCTTACTTTCCATGTTGGTGCCATTAAACTCAGTGGTAGTTTAAATAAGTTATTTCAGAATATTTAAGTTGGAAAAGCCCTTCCAGGTTATCGAGCCCATCCTGTGCCCAATCCCCACCTTGTCCCCAGCCCAGAGCAGTGAGTACCACATCCAGTCCTTCCTTGGACACTTCTGGGGATGTGGAGTACAAACCTCCCTGGGCATCCCTTCCAATGCCTGACCACCCTTTCATGGAGAAATTCCTTCTGGGAATTATTGGAGGTCTGTGTGAGGTTGGCCAGTCATGAAGACAGACTGGAAGATTCTCCAGTCTGAGCTCCATTCCTGTCCATTGATCAGACAAAACTCTGGCAATTTACCTGCCTGGCAGACTGGGATCAAGCAGGAGAAGGCTTGGAAGGGAATGAGCATGTGAAGTACAGGGATCAGCTGTGGAACAGAGCACTTGGAGTGGTCAGTGCTGCACTTCAGTCCTCTGCTGCTTTGGTGGAGTCATCCACAGTCAGGCTGAGCTTAGGGAGGGCACAGAGCAGGTGTCACAGGAGGGATTCCTCATTTTCTGCCCCCTTCTTGTCACTGATTCTGTCACAGATCTCAACCAGTGACAGTGCTGAAAACATGAACAGAAATTCAAGTTCCAGCTTTATTTGAAATCCAGATTTGAAACCCAAACTACTGGGCTGTGGAGTCAGACACCGTCTTGCCAAGTCTTCTCCATGGGTTTTCTGTCATTTGATGTCCAGTTACAGCAGAAGGAACAGAGTAACACCCCTGTCCCAGCCTTGCTGGGCACAGCAGGGGAGGGTTGGTGGCTCCAGAGCTGCCTCTGGTTGTGATCTGACATGGACAAGGGAAAGGTTGAGCATTAAAAAATCCCCGTCTGTTGTATCTGGGGGCTGTGAGCTCTGGGCAGTGGTTTGAGAACGCTCTGGGCTCTGTTTGAGGTGCTGCCCTGAGCTGTGCCTGCCTTCCCCAGAGCCAGCAGAGTTCTCATCCCTCTCCTGGGATGATGCATTTGCCCTGAGCTTGTTCCAGGCATCTCCCTGCTCAGAGGAGGTTTTCCCTTTGTTTGTATTTTTGAGACATCTCTTTTCCTTTCCTGCTGGTTTTAGTTAAATTCCCTTTTTTCATTCCGCCAAAATGAGGGACTTTTTAAGCTTTGTGGTGCCTGAGAAGATGCTGTCCTGATTCCTTATCCTGGAGCTTTGATTGGAGGTGACCTTCAAGGACTTGCCCAAGCATATGGAGAAGCCCTGGCTCTTCCAGCCACATCTTGCAGGCCCCAAGCCAGGCCTTAAACTGCTGGATCTTAGTCCTGTGATGACAAAAATCAGAGTATTGGAATGTTACTAAAGGATAGCAGAGCTTTTATTGCCTTGTGTAATGTCCATATAATCTACTAAACAATTCAAATAGATTTGTGCTTCACGTTTACTGCAGGTATTAGCTAAATTTAGACAGTTATTTATGACTTCTGTTTGTTCTAAGGCAACAATATACATTTGCCCATCTCAGGTAAAGTTCCAAAAATAATACTGAAAATTAATATTTTCGTCTTGTGGATTTTTTCACCTTTAAAGGTACTTGCATGTGCTCTCCTATGTTGCCTGACCAACCTGCTGCTGGTTAAACATGCCAGGAAACAGAAGTGTCTATAACTGCACTTCAGCTGGGAAAGATTCAGCATTATCACCCTAAATTCCGCTGCTTCCATTACAAGTGTTGATCTAAACAGGCCAAAGGGATTTTCCCTGAGGAGAAAACATTGGATACTGCCACAGAAAAGCATCCAGACTGCAGCAATCTGTTAAAGGGGATCTTGCTTAGCAGCTCTCTTTGAACACCGTCAGCTAAAAATATATTAAGATTCCTAAATTTGGTGTAGAAGAGAGAAAGCTGCTTCCATGAGAGAGGAGCTGGGGTGTCTGCTGCCATTCCTGCAGCCTTCTCAGCTTCTCCTATGGGATCCCTTAAGGTTTCTGGACTACACAGGACTGGAGCTGGGATATGAATACCTTGTACCAAACTTCAGAGCTGCTGAAGTAATTCCATGTGGATTCCTTTGTTTTACTCTCTTCAGATTCCATGTAGCCTGTAACCCTTGTGAGATATGCAAAGGAAATTGCTGTTACTGCTGCTGGAATGAAATAATCTGATGTGTTTAATTGAAATAATCTGATGTGTTTAATTGCAGGTTCCATTGCAGCTCATCGAGAGTGTGGAGTGCCGGGATATATTCCAGCTTCATTTGACTTGCAAGGACTGCAAGGTTATAAGGTAGGAGAGGCTCAATGCTAAAGGGAGGGGGAATTTACTTTCCACATGCCATGGGCAGCTGGGATGGTTCGAGGAAATGGGGTTTCTTATTGATTTCCTTCAAAAGCTTTTTACTTTGTCTGATTTTTATACAAGGTGGGCTGTGTGGGTGTCCATTGTTGTGATTCAGGACAGCTGCAAACCTTGCTCTGAGCCCTCATGGCTGATCTTGGTTTTATTCTGAAAATAATTTTAGTCTCACTGTGTTGTCCCTGCTTTGCAATCAGTTGTAATACATTCCTTCAGTATATTACAGATATAGCAATATCTCCAGATCAATAGGTAGAGAAGTAGATAAAGCCACTGATACACACATTGCAAATGTGTTTAATTAAGATTTGGGGTTTGGAGTCTTCATCTGCCCTGCATTTTCAACACCCTTGAGGGTGCAGTCACTATCCTTGAGGCATGGTAACCTCCTGGAAAAGAAAATGAGGGAGTAAGGGAAGAGGAAGTGAAGGAAGGTGGTGAATCCAGGTGTGCAGGCAGCAGTCACTCCTGGCAGTCCTTCCCCAGACTCCAGACCTGGGCCAGGGCTCTCTGAGCTGCCCAGCCTGAGCTGTCCCTCACTGGGGTTTTTTTTTTAAAACTTTTCTGCTGCAGAAATTAATTTTGATCTATGAACTTTAATTAAGAAGAAAGGAACATTTCTTTTGATTAAATGTTTGCTGGCTGTACCTTTTGTGTAATGAAAGGAGCCCCAGCCATCTCTGAGTGCTCAGAATGTTTAACAGGTCAGCTGCTTCCTGAAAGGCTGTTTTTTCACCAGGACGGATTTTACTTTAGAAGTAATATTTAGTTTAATTTGAATGCAATGTTTAACTTCCTCTTCACTTATAACTCTTGACATTTAAAAAAGTCACCCTTCCTCCCTACATTAATTTGTTATTTCCCTTCAATTGTAGAATGAATGCAAATTATTTATATTTTTGCCATCCTTATCAATTTCCCCTCAAAATTGCATCTCCAAGACTGAGGTGATGGGAGTTGGTGAAGTTTGGGACTGAGACAGAAGAGTTAGAATATATTCTTGATTTTTTTAATGAGCAAACTTGGTATTTCGAGAAATAGAATTCAAGTGAGGATAATACTTGTTATTTACACCACTAACTTCAAAAGAATTTAGAAAGAATTTAGGGTGAGATGTATCTTGTCAGAGTGTGGATGTTTAATAGAGAATTATCCTGTCTCAGCGAGTAGTCTGAGCTTGCTTTACAGTCAGTGATGGGAAATAAACACACACCTCAGGCTGCAGTTCCTGACAGCTTTTGGGAGATGTTGGACATGGCTTTTCCCTTCCACGTTGTGGCTCTGAGCTATTTGCAGGTAGGGGAGATAAATCTGCCCCAAGGGAATGCAGATGCCATCATTAACCAGGACTGAGCCGAAGGGAAATACTTGGGCAATATTTAATAACTATAAAATCTTAAAGAAAAATGTCAGAGCAAAATAAATCACTGGTTTATTTCCACCCTTTTACTCTAAAGAGTCCAGGAATCCTTCTTGAAAAGAAAAGCTAATGTAATTTTAATGCACTGCTTTGAAGATTGGTTTCTCCTGTGTGGGGAGTACTCTCTCTGCTTGTTGTTAGTCTGCAACACTGGGCAAAGCTCAGTCTGTGCTTCCCAACAAAGCCAGAAGGAGAAGGGTTTGAAAAGGACCTTAAAACACATCTCATTCCACTCCCTGCCATGGACAGGTGTTACCGCTGAAGATCAATAGATCACGCGAACACAGGTTGAGGTGTGGTGCAAGAAAGAGCAGAGTTTATTTTTCCTCCCAGGATTTATAGGCTTCCTACCACGGCCAGGGATTGGATGGTCAGGATAACACTTTCTCACTGCACTGGCCATGAGAGGTGCCCATGACAAGACGTGTAACAGAAAGAATGTACACATATCTATGTTTATAGTTACTGTCCTGGGAAAGTCCTTAGAAAACTATGTTAGCAAGCTCAGAAGCTGAGTTTTCAGGGCGACAGACAGGGACTCCTTCCATTATCCCAGGGTGCTGCAAGCCCCATCCAGCCTGGCCTTGAGCACTGCCAGGGATCCAGGGGCAGCTCCAGCTGCTCTGGGCACCCTGTGCCAGGGCCTGCCCACCCTGCCAGGGAACAATTCCTGCCCAATATCCCATCCAGCCCTGTCCTCTGGCAGTGGAAGCCATTCCCTGTGTCCTGTCCCTCCATCCCTTGTCCCCAGTCCCTCTCCAGTTCTCCTGGAGCCCCTTTAGGCTCTGGAAGGGGCTCTGAGGTGTCCCTGGAGCCTTCTCCTCTCCAGGTGAGCATCCCCCAGCTCTCCCAGCCTGTTCTTGTTTACAGGACTGTGGTTACATTATGTAGATTACAACGTGTGGGATAGTTTCTGAGTTTCCCCCTGATTCCAGCAGTCAGAAGGGGCTGTAACACGTTCCTGTCTTTGACCTGAATGATCTTTCCTTGGTCTCATAGGTAACACATGGAGAAATGTCCCCCTCATTCCTGGCAGGGCACACCCTGGTTATTCCCAGTCACAGAACGTTGCTGCTCAGTCAGTCCTGACTCCCTCAGTGTTTCCTTACTCATTCCACAGCTTTCATTATAATTCCCATTAGAGTGCACATGGAAGCAGAACTAAGTTGTCAGTAAGGTGTTTATCCTCACTTTGTGCTCTCACAGAGCTTTTCACGCTCAGCCTGTCACCTTCAGGAATGATTTCTGCTACTGAAAGTCACCCATGGAATGTTTGTCTCTGTGCCAGGTGTCAGTTTTCCACCTTTGAGCAGTGTCAGGACTGGCTGAAGAGGCTGAACAATGCCATCCGCCCCCCGTCCAAGATAGAGGACCTGTTCTCCTTCGCCTACCACGCCTGGTGCATGGAGGTTTACGCCAGTGAAAAGGAGCAGCACGGGGACTTGTGTCGGCCAGGTACGTGGGAACAGCCTGGCCATCACCAAAGCAGCACCTGCACATCCCCAGGGAGTTACTGGGGTGGGTTTGGTTCAGTCAGATGTAGAACCAACAGCATTTTGTTCACCACGGCAGCAGCTTTCAGTCTGATTTTTGGGTTGATTGCCACTAGAACAGTGGTCTCCAAGGTGGATGCTGGGGAAGAGGAGGGGGCCCCTGAGCTACTCCTGAGGTTTATTTGCAGCCACAGGCAGTGATCTTTTTTAGTGGAATACCATCCTTGCTGGAGAGCTTTAGAAGCCAACAAGTAAATAAAAGCTCAAACTTGGCATGATGGTGGTTGTAGCACTTGTTTAAGAAATCTGATTTCCAGGTGCTTTGCAATCTCCTGTCAGTCACAATTCACTGCCTCAGGGAAGTGTCCCAGTTACCAGGCTGGGAGATGTTCCTGGGATTCTGTCCTTGCTGCTGGAGCTGGGCACAGGCTCTCGTGCCTGTGGTGCCTGGGGAGGAGCAGAGATCACACAGTGGGAGGAGGAGCTTCCTGGCCCTGTTCTGTTCATGCAGTTCATTAGCAGCTTCTGGAAAATGCCAAGAAACTCCTCAGAGCAGAGTTTCACACCCAGGGCTTTTCCCTCCTAAGTAAATTTGGGAAATGGGAGCTGGCAGACCTGTGGAAGACTTGCTGAGTCTCCTCTCCCGTGTTGAAACAGAGGGACTTCAGCTTGATGCTAGGTTAGGATAATGGTGGAATCATGGAATGGTTTGGATTGGAAGGGACCTTAAAGCCCATCTCATTCCACCCTTTGCCATGGGTAGGGACACCTTCCACCAGACCAGGTTGTTCCAAGTCCAGCCTAGCCTTGGGCACTGCCAGCAATAAGAAGCAACATTTACCTTTTTTATTAACTTTCATCAATCAAATTTTTTTCTTGCAGCTTTGTCTATCAAAAAATTTTCTTTAATGGAACTTTATTCCCCTGTAACTGCCTGTGGCTGGGGGTAGATGTTTTCCTTCAAAGAGCTGAATTATAGCTGAAATAAATCAGTGTGAATGTGGTTGAAGAAGTCAGTCCCAAGACATTGCCATTTCTCTTCTATGTCCAAGGAGCCCATTATTGGATAGATAGAGACAAAAGTAGTAAAGTGCTTCAAAATCCATCCAAGTGTCAACAGAACACATTTTCTGGGAAAAATATGTTAGCAGTGTCTGTAGTAGAGATCCAGGCTGTGGCTCACAGGGTCGACTCTAATAGGAAGCACAAAGCCACAAAATACCTAGCTTGCTTTCCCTGGGATTTTGAGAGTGGATTGGGATCCTTCTAAACATTATCAATGTTGGCTCAAAGTGCCTCTTAAAATACCAGCAGCTTAAGAGAAATGGACAAAATGTTAAAATTGGGGTTTTGTTTCCAACAGGAAAACCTGTGGCTTCACAGTAGCTAAAAATTAATAGGGAAAAATCAAACAGAATATTTAATTTTCATGTAGCTTGATGTATTTCTCTTAAAACCCACCAGGCTGAGGAGTGTTGATTTGGGATATTTCCAGTATTCTCATTTGCTATCCAAAAATCTCCTTAAGGATGTAGCACAAGTTTTAAGGAGCAGCTGATGGGGCAGCCCATCCTTGCGGTGCTCCAGTAAAAGAATTTGTGGGATTTTTAGATTTAAAAATCTCTGCTAAGGACAAACCTGGCAGAGGTTGTTGCCTGGCTGGAATTTGTTGTCCAATTCCACCTCTGCTCTTGACAAAGGATCTTTATAACACTGTCCTGTAATTAGGCTGCTGTCAATATTCTTAATTTACCTATTTATATTTATTTCTAATTGTTCTGTAACATGGCATTAAAAATAATTTCAGACATGTGCATTTACATCTTGGAATTAAACATGTATCTACAGATATCTGGGGGATTAAAAGACTTTAAGGGTTTTCTAAAATATTTAATGGAAATATGTAATACTTAAAGCATTAATTTTTCAGCAGATTTTTTTCCCCCCCTTGGGTGCTGCTCTGCCTCAGGATTTAATGATACAGTAATTTAGAGAGACAAGCAATGGATGGACTTTCAGAATCACTTATCTAGTGCTGCTCACATGCTCATTAAATTTAGCACTTTCCTTAGCCCTGGAAACCTGGAAATTTTGTCTCATTTTCAAGACTTCGTCTTCTTATTCTTTATTGCCATTGTATATTTTTCAATCATATTTTGAGACTTTAAAACAAAAGTGTCTAGGAAATAAATGGGGCTCATTCCACTTCCTTTAATGTATTAATCCAGGAGTTTGTGAGGCTCTTGTGACTGATATTTATGTCAAACAATCATTTATGCATTTTACCTCTCTATCTCCACATGACTCACGGAAGAATAATGTCCAATTTACGATGGAAAACTGAGATGCAGGATAAATGACAGAACTTGCCTGCAGCCATACAGGAAACCTGGGGCTGGAAATGCATATTCAATGGATTGCCCACGTTCCAGGGCACATTCCAGGTCTTACCCTTTCCACCAGAGCTTCACATTCTTCTCACTGATAGAAAATTGTTCTGAGCTGCCAACCGTCCCACTTGGATTGCTGATGGGTCTCAGTTCCTTTGCTGGTGTCCTTGGTTCTGGTCTGCAGCGTTGTTTTTTAATATGAATTTCCAGAAGTTGGTAATTTCAGGGAAAAGCTCCTTGTTGGACTCTGGCATTTCTGGAGAGCTAGCTAGGGAGAGACATGAGTGCAAATGTCAGAATGAAGCTGTGAAATGGTGGGTTTAGACTGAGGGATGTGCTGGTTTTCTCTGTTTTGTAAAGTAGAATTTTATTTCCTTATTTCCCATTCATTTTCCCCCTCTGCTCTTGATCCCCAGGAGAACATGTAACTTCCAGGTTTAAGAACGAAGTGGAGCGGATGGGGTTTGATATGAACAATGCCTGGAGGATTTCCAACATCAATGAGAAGTACAAGTGAGTGCTGGGGCTGCTCCTCCACAGCCAGACTGCATCTCAAAACACTCAATTACTGAAACTTTTTTCAACTTCTACAGTTCCCAAGAACGGACCATCAGAATTACGATTTTCATTGGTTTATAGAAAAAACGTGCTTTAGATTATGTAATGTTTTATTAGCTGCTACAGTGATTTAGGCTTGGAAATACCAGGTTTTGATGTGGTATATTAGAGAATAAGCGTTCTAAAGGAGATCTTAAGTGAGCAGAGTGGAGTTTGAACTTTTTCTGACTTTTTTTTATTGTTTCTTATTCTCTAACTTACTACAAAGACACATATTTTAAAAAAAAAAAACAAACCCAAACAGGTTTGGAGGAGTTAAATTTTAGATGAATAAGAGAAAACACTTTTTAAGGTACTCCAAGTACAGACAAAAGCTCTTTTCAGGCTTCCGAGCAGAGGAAGGTGCTCTGTGATCCCCAGCTGGGGGACAGGGTGTTCTGGCTGATCCCTGCTCCAGCTCAGAGCAAACCCAGCTGGAACACTTTGTGATGGAGCAGTTTGAGTGCTCTGCCTGTGCAGGATAATGACTCCCAGCTGGGGGTTGGTGTCCCTGCAGGAGGAATCTCTGCTTTGGCCTCTGCGAGTCGAGGGAAGGAGAAAGAGCCATCCCTCCATATTTCATGCTGGAAAAGGGGAGTTTATTAACATCCAGGGAAGGAGGAATTAGCAAAAGGACTGTCAGGTTCCTCCAGTGCTGCTTTGTGCTCTCTGGGAAGTCTGGAGCTGCTCCATAGCCCTGACTTTGCTCCCTTTCCCCCCAGGCTGTGTGGCAGTTACCCCCAGGAGATCATCGTTCCCGCCTGGATCACGGACAAGGAGCTGGAGAGCGTGGCCAGCTTCCGCTCCTGGAAGCGCATCCCTGCCGTGGTGTACAGGTGAGGGGCAGCTGCAACAGCCTTCACCAGGCTGGGAATGGGCAGTCCTGGCAAAGAAAAGCTGGAGTAAGTCATATCTGGGAATTCTGGGAGGTGCTCAGGCTGCTCTGGGTAAGGCAGACGCTCCATGTGCACTCCGAGTGGGAGTAATGGGTTGTATTTAGAATTCCAAACACACACTGGAGGAGCACTCAGCATTTGCATCTCTTGCAAATCATTCTTGGGGCAGTCACCCCAGTTAAGATTGATTTTTAACTTTTCTTAATATGAAAATGAAAAAATGGAAGATGAAGACATCAGAGGAGAACTGATAAATGGCCTCCCTGGCTGGGTACTCCTTTGGCTTTTCCCTGACTCATCTGGCTGATTCTCAGACTGCAGTATAGACAAGGACAAATACCAAAATTACTTGAAGGAGATCTAAAACTCAGATTAAAAATTAATGTACAGTTTAGCTCTATCTCTGTATTTAAGATCATTTTAATTACACAGACCCTTCCCTAGACTGAGTCCAGCAATTCTTCATAATGAAACTGCTTGTTTGAGAGACTGGATTTTGGCAGCTTCTTTAGTAAGAAATACATTTCAGCATCTGCTTTTTCAAGTATTTTGAATTCTATGGATATTTGATGGCTGCCCCATCCCTGGAAGTGTCCAAGGCCAGGTTGGACGGGGTTTGGAGCAGCCTCATGTAGTGAAAGATGCAGGGGATGGGACGGAATGAGATGAGCTTTAAGGTCTCTTCCACCCAAACCATTCCATGATCCTATAAACCTGTCATTTAATACCATGGCCCCTTCCCTGGGATGATTATCCTCCCATAAATCTTTAAAATCTCTTTAAAACATCAGATGACAAAGGGATTAAAAAAATAATGAATACTGATATTCCCTAAGCCTTGGCACCCGTTCCTTGTGCACATGGGGAGCAGGAAAGCTGGCAGATCCTTGGAGCTTGTGTTGGAGGGGCCAAGGGCAGGAGAGCTGTAGGCCACAAAACTCTATTTACTGAGCTTAAGAGTTCCTGTTCAGTGAAGGCAGAACAAATTGGCTTGTGGCAGCAAACCATTATCTTTAAATCCTTCTGTCTTTTTCTCCCAAACAACAAAGGGGTCTCTTTTGGAATGGTGAAGTTGTTCCCTCCTCTGCTCAGCTCTGGGAAGGGGAGAACGCTTTCCAGCATATACTGGACCTTTAAAAACCTGGGTATTATATTATTATAGTGCTAAATGTGTGTGTATATGTATTAGATATATGTATAAAGGGTAATAACATGATTTATGTGTGGGTTTGGGTTCAGCTTTTGTGCCTTTTCTGCAGTTGGCACACAATTAGGGGACACCTCACCTGCAAACACACTTCACCAGGGCAGCATTCCCCCTCCTGGCATCACTGCACAGAAGGAAAGCACTTTGTTCTCATTCCTGTGAACACCTTGCATTCCAGGGATTTATAGAAGAGCAATTGAAAAGTCAAACGACCACAGAGACTGAAATTGTTCTGTCCCCATCTTCAATTTTCTGCAGTTCTGCTGAGGCTGAGTGATAAACCACACGTGGGGTTTCATTGCTGAGCTTCAAATCAGTGAGAGAAAAGTGTTTCTCTTTTTTGATTTCTTTTTTTTTCCTTATCTTGACATTTAGTAATAGATTTTTCAAGACATCCAGTTCATCACTCTGGACTCTAATAGAGCTCACAGCAGTGAGAGGAGGAGGATTTCTAGGTTGGACTGGGCTTGGAGCATCCTGATCTAGGGGAAAGTGTCCCTTCCCGTGGCAGGGGGTGGAACAGGATGAGTTTTAAAGTCCTTCCCCACCCAAATTGTTCCATGATTCTATGATTGGAATTAAATATATAGTTTTATATATATATATATATATACACACACAAAACAAGCTTTTTTTCTTATTTTGATAGAGTAAAGGGCAAGAGCTTATTCAACACTTTTTATCCACTGGAATTACTTTGGGACTTAACTATTTCAGTTTCAGTATTGATCACATTATTAAACCTCTTTTTGCTTTACTTGAGGGGAAAAAGAAGTAATCAGGATTTTTTAAAATTAAGTCAAATCACTTGTCTCGGATACAGAACACTGGGACAGAGACCAGAGACAGACACTGGCAACAGGAAATTCATTGTTCCTGTGAAGCAGTCAAGACTGAAAAGCCCAGCAGGCTGATTTGGAGACAAGCTCCAGGAATTCTCCGCGGGGATTGGACTGTCAGGAGCGTTGCTTCCATTCTGTGATCAGATTTCTAAAGAAATCTCACACCAGACCCTGCAGTTTTTCTTTCTGTTTCCAATTTTTTTAAACCTATTCACATATTTCATAGAGTCACAGAAACACAGATTGGGTTGGAAGGGAGCTTAAAGTTCATCTCATTCCACCCCCTGCCATGGGCAGGGACACCTTCCACTCTCCCAGGCTGCTCCAAGCCCTGACCAGCCTGGCCTTGGACCCTTCCAGGGATCCAGGGGCAGCCACAGCCACAACCTCTCTGGAAACAATAATTTATGTAGATAAATCTGGCCCCAGAAAATCAATGTGATGGAGAAGGCCCTTAGGATTTCTTGGGAAGACAGTGGAGAGGGCTTCCCACCTTGTAGAAACAGGACCATGAGAGCATCCCTGGAGGTTCTCTGCGTGGAAATGTCCTTCAGCCTTGCACTGCTGAGGGTGAGCCCCCAAACAGCCCCAGGGATCCTGTGGCACTCGGAAATTCACTTCCTGCCTTGAGTTACATCCCTAAACTGCAGCAAAGGGATTCCATTATGGTGCTGATGGTTCAGAAATGCAGCACAGGGAGCAGTTCACCCTTCCTTGCTTCTCCCTGCTCTGTGGTTACAAGGTCTTGGGGGATTTATTGTTGTACTCCAAGGTGGTTTGAACATGGGGAGGATGAAGCCTGTGCAGAGGTGTACGTGCATCCTGCAGCTGTACTACAGCTTGTAAAGGGCTTTAGAGTTACCTGATGCTGATTTACTCTTGGTTTCTGCAGGGGGCTGCAGGTGTTTTTGTCTCTAGGGAATTTTCCATGGAGGTTTTGCATTAAATTTTTTGATTCATTTTGTTTTGTTCCTGAGCTCTGTGTGATGCCCTCTTATCCCAGCTCTATCCCTGGGGATCTCAGCATCACACTGGCTGTTCTTTATCCCTGTGGCCAGTCCAGCTGGAATGAGTGGGATTCCTCAGCTCTCCAGCGTGCCCCTAGCTAGAATTGTGTGCTGATTTCTGGTACCTCTGAACGTGGCAGATTTGTGCAGGGCACTGGAGGGGCTGCACAGCCACCAAGAAGCTCATCTTCTGGCCTAATGATTCTTCATTATTTGTATAATGTGAGGCAAGGACCTGGAGATGAAAATACAACTCTTTATGAACCTATGAAAATTATTCTGCAGCAGGTAGTAATGAAATCTGGGAGAACATAAGGAAAAAGAAATGAGCTGCTCTGTTCAAAATAGATTTCTTACACGTATAATGATGTTTTATTTTCTTTTATTTGTGCAAATGTAGTGGGGAACTAGGTGGCCTTTCAGTGATTGGCACGTATTTTTTCCTGAACTAATTTGCTATGGGTAGAGCTGTTTGTGGAAGGCTATTAATTCCAGCAGAAATCCATTTCCCTGTGCCTGCAGTCGGCTGGCACCTGGTGTAAGAGCCGAGGCTTCGCATCGCTTAACACAGCATGTCAGTGCTTCCTCTCACTGAAGGGATTTTATATGAAACAATTAGAAAAGAGCTATGAAAAAGACTTCAAACGTATCCCAGCCTGTTGGATCACTTGGAGGCTCTGCACCACAGAGCTGGTCCCCGTGTTGCTGTTGGATGAGGAGCAGGAGGCGGCGGCGCCCACGCGGTGCCCGCGGGGACACTGTGGAGGAGGTGCTGCGCAGCACCCGGGGTGACAGCTCTGACAGCACAGCACAAACCAGCGTGTCACACCTCCAGAAACATCCATCACAGTGCTCAGAGCCAAAAAGTCAACACTGGCTGCTTTGGGTGGGATGGCTTCCTGTTCAGGGCTGAGACTGTTAAGATTTGCTTAAAGGTTAAGCTGACCCTCAGCACTCTGGGTTCCCTGGTTAGAGGGAAGTGAACAACTCCTGCTTGCCCTGACTCTGAGGTGGGCAGTTTGTTTGCAGGAAGGCTCTAAAATCTTTTCCTGCATCATCACATACAGGAATTGTAATTGGCAGGTGCAGGCTTTGGAAATGCAGGGTTCAGGGGGGACTCCTGGGTGAGGAGGGCATCGCCCAGAGGCACCTCTGCTTGAAAAGCTGTTATTGCCAGAAACGTACCTGTGCCCAGGGGAGGGGGGAATTCTGCTCCTCTGCCCTGCTCAGGTGAGACCCCAGAGCAGGTGGGGCCTTGCATAGGAAGGACCTGGAGCTGTTGGAGCCAGTCCAGAGGAGGCCATGGAGCTGCTCCAAGGGCTGGAGCCAGGCTGGGAGAGCTGGGGATGCTCACCTGGAGAGGAGAAGGCTCCAGGGACACCTCAGAGCCCCTTCCAGGGCCTAAAGGGGCTCCAGGAGAGCTGGAGAGGGACTGGGGACAAGGGATGGAGGGACAGGACACAGGGAATGGCTTCCCACTGCCAGAGGGCAGGGATGGATGGGATATTGGGCAGGAATTGTTCCCTGGCAGGGTGGGCAGGCCCTGGCACAGGGTGCCCAGAGCAGCTGGGGCTGCCCCTGGATCCCTGGCAGTGCCCAAGGCCAGGCTGGAGGAGGTTTGGATCAGCCTGGGACAGTGGAAGGTGTCCCTGCCATGGCAGGAGTGGCGCTGGGTGAGTGTTAGGACTCCTCACAACCCAAACAGTTCTATTGACCCTTTGACTTAAACAGAGAAGACCCATGTGGATGAGTGCTGGGATATTTCAGCTGTGACATGAGGCAGGGATTAAACATTTTGGGGTGCCCAGAAGCTGTGGCTGTGGTGCTCTGGCCTCTGCACCCACAGCTGGGCCTCCTTTCCCCAGGGCTGAGCTCCCTCAATTCAGGGTGCTGCTGGGCAAGGTCAAGGAGAAGGTTGTTCCTGCCAGCTGCAAACACTTTGGTGACTGGGGAGTCACAGAGCTGGTGGCAGCAGGGGGATGTCAGTGGAATTACTGTGATAATACATTTCAGTCCTAGATTATAGGGGAGAGTCTTCAAATCTTTTTCAGAGCATGTTTGCAATGGTTCAGTAAGTTTTAATTATTCCAGATCTGTTCTTTATGTGTAGTACAAGAAGCCAGGTCAGATTTAAGGAAATAACTACTAACTCTTCAGAATGTGAAACAAAAAAAAAATTTTTAAATGTCACCTCCCAGGAGACAAGAGCCATTTCTAGGTTAGGGTGTCCTTGGTTATCCCCCAGCCATGTTGAATTTCTCTCTCATGTCTCACCTGCTGTTCCAAAACACTCCCCAGCTTTCACTGGCCAACAGGCCGTAATATTGAGCAAGAAAATGCTTTGTTTTCTCTTCCTGACCTTGCTTTGACTTTCACCTGTCAGTGTCTGTGGTAACAGCCATCATTCTGTAGGGAAGCTGAATCTCAGGTTGGGGATAACTGCTGAATGATGCTCCCTGGTAGGAATGAAGCTACTGGAGCAGTCCACTGATTTTTTTTTGTGCCCTCTGTGCTCTTCATCCTGATTGTTGACTCTGTATTCCCTTTGTTTTCAGGCACCAGAGCAATGGGGCAGTGATCTCCCGCTGCGGCCAGCCCGAGGTGAGCTGGTGGGGCTGGAGGAACGCCGACGATGAGCACCTGGTCCAGTCCGTAGCCAAAGCCTGTGCCTCAGACTCCAGGTCCAACAGTAACAAGTTAATGAATGGGAATTGTTCCAGAGATTTGTCCAATGGAGGGGACCTCTCTGATGTGGAATTTGGTAAGGCTGTCACTGTTGTTTTTCTGTTGAGGGCGGAGCTTTATGCAAAAGTTTAATCTGCGGTGCTGTAACAGAGTGAATCTGTTGTATTTAGTCCCCAGAATGTGCATGGTGGGACTGAGGGAATCATGCTGTAACCAGTGTCAAAAGGATCCTCTGAGCTCCTCACCTGTTTCCTCTTCCCCAGACTCCTCCATCTCCAATGCCTCAGGAGCAGAGAGTTTGGCAATCCAGCCTCAGAAGCTTTTGATCCTGGATGCGCGATCTTACGCAGCAGCCGTGGCCAACAGAGCCAAGGGGGGTGGCTGTGAGTGCCCAGGTGAGCAGCATTCCTCCTCCTCAGCTTTCCAGGCAATCAGTCAAAGGGATTTGCTCCAGTGTGATTGCCCTGACACCCTTCAGCACTGCCTGTACTCTGCTCATCTGTCTGAACGTTCTGGATCATGGCAGCCCCCAGCCAGCCCTGCAAAGGGCAGGTTGAGCTGTTAATTAGTCTGTTCTCAGGCCATTAACCCAGCTGGCAACAGTGCTCAGTAAATGCTGACCTGTGGAATCTGCTGAAGAGCTTTCCCTTGCTGAGTCAGATGTAGAGAGAGACAAAGGTGTCCAGTGTGCTCATGTCTAAAACCCCTGAACTTGTAAAACCCACTGGCTGCAGAGGAGAAAAATATTCTAGAATGGTTGTGCAAAATACAAGTTCTCAGCAATTTCCCTAAAACTGGAGCATTTTTCAGTATTTGTATCATAGCAACTGAAATCCTGCCTCACCTTGCATGTGTAATACAGTTGCAACACCACTTTCTGTGTTCTTTGGCACTCGTGAATTGGTGGCTTTATAAACAAGATATTATTTATGGTCACTGTTGGGTATGAATGCAGCCTGTTAAAATTCCATGGGTGGAGAGGCTGGAAAAAAATCCCAGACAGAAAAACTGGAGATAAGATAACGAAAGCTCTTTTGACCATTTATTTTTGTTTTGGTCTTTGCTGCAATAGCTGCATTTTGATTTGTAGCCACCAATTAAAAAAAATGAAGTTTCCATTTAACACCTCAAAACCCCTAAATGATTCTCCACCAGAAAGTAAAATTTCAAAACAGAAAAACAGAGTATACAGGAAGTTTCTATATTGTTTTTTTAATTCTGTGGAGAAGGTTTTCAAGCAGCTTCTCACCTTCAACAAAACCTGTATTGCTTTTTGCTGCTAAATTTTCTGCAGGTATTACCAGGTCTGCTTCATTCTCTGTATAAAAATAGTTCATTTATGCTGTGCTTTATTTTAGATAGAATTCAGTAAAAATACAAAAAACGCCCCTGAAGTTGTCTGATACTGTCTGAGGCTGCTCCTGGAGTTGCAGTCCCTCATTGTGTTTGGCCCAGCATTTGTTGGGCTGATAAAGAGCTGGGAAATCAAATGATACAAAACATCACAGACTCCTGAATTTTCCTATGCAAGCACTCAGTATCCCAGATTCTGAATCCTGATTATTCTTCTCCTGTAGAAATGGTCATTTTAGCTACTGTGTGATCATTTCTTGTGCAGACTGAAGCATCACAGCAGAGGGAAGACTAAATCTAGGGAAAACTACTGAACTGGTATTTTCCTCTTCAGGGGAGCACTGGCCCTGTCTGTCCAGGCCTCCAGTGTTGCTTGAGCACTTCCAAAATAATTCCATGTATTTTCTGTTTTCCTGAGCTCCCAGTTTCTCATTTGTGTGATGCTTCCTCATACAGTTCCCCCTCAGAAGAAAGCAGTGGATGAAATAACCTTTCAGCCTTTTTGAGGGCTTAGGAAAAGGAATCCAAAATCTCTCTAACTTAAATCCATAAATTACCAATTAAATATTATTTATCTTTCACATCTTTTGATATTTCTCAGTCTTCTAACAAACATTCTGGAACCTGGAGCACAGGAGTATCCCTATTCCCAGAGGTTTGCACTCTACTGTTTGTAACCTGAAATGAAACATTTGAAATAAATACAACAGGTCTTTGCTAAATGCTTCCTGTTTTGCTGGGCTGTCATGTCTGGAGCTCCAAGGACTGAGAGAATCATAAACAGATTATTTCATCTGTCCACAGCAACGGGGGTTTGTTTTTATGAAAAAAAATCTTGTAGAAAGGTAGTTGTTACTTTCTTCCCTGTGTGTTGCTCTTTTCCTGCAGAGTATTACCCCAACTGTGAAGTGGTGTTCATGGGGATGGCAAACATCCATTCCATCCGCAAGAGCTTCCAGTCGCTGCGCCTGCTCTGCACACAAATGCCAGATCCGGGAAAGTAAGTGGAAGTTTGGGGGTTTGGGCCTTTGGTTCCGTGTTTCTGCAGCCTCATTTTTCTGCTGATGATTTTTAAACTGAAATTCAGTGGATTTTCCCTTGGTAATAGCACTATGTTCTTCCATTTTCATGGAAGTCACTGGTTTATTCTGATTGAAGTGAACATAGAAAATGAGTTCTGAAATTAAAGTGTAACCTTGAATATTGATACCAGAATGTTGTTCCTTCTGGTGGGCTTCTGAGCACTCACACTTTGGCTGATCTGCTATTCCCAGCTCTTTAATTCTCACCATTGACTCTCCTTTGGAAAATTGTGGTGATGTTCCATGTACTTCACTCATTTAAAATGTCATTTCAGGAGAATATTCTATAACCCTCCAATGCTGTGGGGTAACTACCCTGTAATGGCCCCTCACCTTGGGAACTTCTGAGCTTGGGTCCCCACTGTAGTTACCCCAGTCCTGTTTTCCCTCCCATTTCCCTACTTGGAATTTGCTGCTAAAGCCTTCTATGGTTTCAAAGTAGATCCAAACCTTCAGCTCATCCCAGAGTCAGGCAGTTCCTTGGGTTGGCTGTGTGTTTTTGCTGCTTCCACCTCTGAGAAAGCCTTAACAAGACACAAGTGAAAAATGCTCCAGAGTGACGCTCACAGCTTATTGAAACGGGAGCTTTGCCGTGATAAACTCAGACATCCAAACCTGAAAGCATTTTAAAAGAGCAAAAACTGTCTTGCCTGGTTTCCCTCTAGTTGGCTGTCAGCTCTGGAGAGCACCAAGTGGCTGCAGCACCTGTCAGTGCTCCTGAAATCCGCGCTGCTCGTGGTGCACGCCGTGGACCGGGACCAGCGGCCAGTGCTGGTTCACTGCTCCGACGGCTGGGACCGCACGCCCCAGATCGTGGCCCTGGCCAAACTCCTGCTGGACCCCTACTACAGGACCACAGAGGTAGGTAAAGCAGCTGGGAGTCATTGGGGTCTGGCTGTGAATTATTTCAGGTTTCTCGCCTGGTAAAGGCGCTGAAGCTGGCAGGAGTTTGTCACCCGTAGTCTGCAGTTACTCCCAGGTGTAGGTACATGTGTAACTCAGGAGCAGCACACATTCCCTCTGCTGTAACTGCACAGTCATGGTCTGTGTTTCCCCATATTTAGTTTTGGAATACGGAGCAAAGTGCTGTAGTTGCAGCTTCTGCTGCACCCCTGCAGGTTCTCAGCCAAGCCCTGATAGAGCCTTCCTCTTTGCTGCATTTCCCGACTGCATGGTTTCCAGTCTCACATTTTCAGAGCCCTCTGTGAGTTACATTTCTCCTGATTTTTCCCCCATTCCATCACTTTTCAGCACAGTGGGATGTGTGCTGGCTGGCTGCCATCTGCCAGCCCACAGGCAAGATGCCTTTGTTGTCCAGAACAGAACTCTGTCTGAACACTGCTGTGAGCTTCTGCTAAAGCCTCACACACACTAGGACCAGGAGCTGGAACTGCCTTTTGGGTGGAAGTGTGAAAACTTCCTGGATCCTTTTCCAGATGGATTCCAGAAGCTGGCATCCATCAGGCAAAACTTACTGCTCTGGCCTGGGTACAGGATCTGCTTCTGGTCCTCCAAAGGGTGCTGTCCTTCCTGCTTGGGGAGCAGAGTTGTGCTGTGCACACTCTGGGCCTTCCCTGTCACCCAGAGCAATCCATAAACCGTAGCTGTCTGTACCAGGATCAGAAACACTGAGGAAAATGAGTTTTCAGCGCTGTCAGATTTAAAGCTTTTCAGCTGTCAGCCATTATTTTGGCTCTAATCACAGCCTTTGACTCAATAAACATTCTCTACAATTTTTCTTTCCGCTAAGAACCAAAACCTTCCTGCCTTGTGATGGATTTCAGGTCCTGTGAGACAAGGTGTGACATTCAGCTGCTCACCCAGGCACTGTTTGGGAATGTTCTTTGCCCTTTCCATGAAAAATCACTCAAGTGAACCTTTAATCAACCTTGTGACTGCTGTGTGCACAGACAAGCACCTGCTCTTGGATGTCCTGTTGTGGATGGATGGTTTTCTTTTCTGACAAGTGGATCTGACCATCATTTTCAAGAAAAGTTTTTATATAACTTGTCCGAGTACTGGATACCATGATCCAGAAGCTTTGGCAAAATGAAGTTCCTGCTTGTCACTGCCTGGATGAGATAGGGCTCATATCAGGATACCCCCTGCCAGTCACTGAGGACTTAACCTGCTTTATTCCCTTTCCTGTTTGTGTCATTTGGGAACCCTTATCTGTCCTAATTCCATTTCAGAGCACAGAGGCATTAGGGGAAGCAGTAAAGAGAAGTAATGAGCCCAGTGCTGAGGGGAAATAGGAGAGAGGACACAGCGATTTCCACAAGTCTCAGACCATCTCAGAAAACTGAACCAAAGGAAAAATAGGAATTCTTCATCTCTCCTCTCCTCCCTGCAGGGTTTCCAGGTGCTAGTGGAGACGGAGTGGCTGGATTTTGGCCACAAGTTTGCAGATCGCTGTGGCCACGGGGAGAATTCAGACGACCTCAATGAGCGCTGCCCGGTGTTTCTGCAGTGGCTGGACTGTGTCCATCAGCTCCAGAGGCAGTTCCCCTGCTCCTTCGAGTTTAACGAAGCATTCCTTGTGAGTTGGGAGACTCCTGGTTTATTACACTGCTGCTAAACAGCGCTGGAGAGCCCAGGGGGCGGATCTTGCCACCTCTCTGTGACATTCTGTGTCCAAGGCCAGGTTGGATGGGGATAGTGGAAGGTGTCCCTGCCCATGGCAGGGGGTGGAACTGGATGGGCTTTAAGGTCCCTTCCCACCCAATCCATTCCATTATTTTATATATATATATATATATATATGAATATGAATATATTCTGTATATGCTCTCACCTGATAAAGGGAACAGGAAATCTGCCCAGATACAGGGGACAAAAGAACTTGTGTAACCCACAGGGTCTGCTCACTCTTAAAAGCAGGAGCCTCAATGACTTCTTTTAGACTTTAAAGAAATAAATTATATTAATTGAATAGTCTCACCTAAGAGGTGTGAAACATCCACACAGCCTGAAAAAAAATTCTTCTTACTGCCAATGCAATCTCCCCCCTGCTTGAATCTTGTTTTGACTTGAATACTCCTCCTCTAAAAACAACCTGCTCCATTCATTTTTTTCAGTTTCTTCATTGAAAATGTGTAGGATATAGGAGCTGTGCTTACCTTGTTTGGAAGCTGACAGCATTCCTATTAGGAATTCACCCAGGATGGTCCAAGTCAGTTCTCAGATCACTGGGGAAGTGGCAGTCATTGGCTGCAGGATCACTAGTCTGAAGAGTAGAAGTTTTTACAAAGTGTCTGATCCACTAAGAAATTTAAGGCACATTCCTGTGATTGTGGCTGACTGGAATTACCACTTGCCAGCTCAGCCGTGTAACTGAGCCCATGCACAGTCCCCGAGTAGCTCAGCTGTGAAATGAAATACAAGAGGTAGTAACTGGCTTCACAGCACACTGCTAATCTCCACGGGCTGGGAGAGAACATACCCATGGTGTGCTGGCCTTTGTAGAGTGAACCCCTAATTTATTATGGTATTGAACCACTTGTCTTCATTTAAACATCTGGGTAATCCCAAGGAAGTCATTGATATGCCTGAAGTTAAGCTGGCATCTGTTAGGCTGGGCCCAACATGGAGTGATTAATGATCAGCATTTCTGTGCTGAGTGAATGTTGTGTAGCAGAGGAATCGTGACTCTGCTTTCCTGGTCTGCAGGGCAATGAGTTTATATCAACATAACTTGATTAGGAACAAATATTTTGTCTTTCTGCGTTACATTTTTTCCTGAATTTGTTCAGTTTTGATTTTAAAAGGTTCCTCTCCCCTTGCATTCCTTTGCAATTGGTTTGTAAGGAAGTATGTGAGAAATGCCGTGGGTTGGTGTGGGCCCTGGGGAGGGGTTTGGTCAGGGAAGGGGGGTGAGGCTGATCCCTTGTGCCAGCTGACAGTGTGTGTGTGGCTCTGTGCAGGTGAAGTTGGTGCAGCACACCTACTCCTGCCTCTTTGGAACATTCCTGTGCAACAATGCGAAAGAGAGAGGAGAGAAACACACTCAGGAACGGACCTGCTCCGTCTGGTCATTGCTGCGGGCAGCAAACAAAGCCTTCAAAAACCTGCTCTACTCCTCCCAGTCGGAATCTGTATGTACCCCAACCCCTCCTGAGGGGGAGCCCTGGGCTGCTCTCCCAAGCAGCATCCCACAGATGGGGGTCCCCTGAGAACCCCAGCACTGGGACACGGGGTGCAGCTGAGGCTGTGCCAAGGTCGGGTTGGATGGGGCTGGGAACAACCCGGGATAGTGGAAGGTGTCCCTGCCATGGCAAGGGTGGCACTGGATGGGCTCTGAGGCTCCTTCCATCCCAAACCCTTGTGTGGTTTTTTGAACTGTCACCATGGACAGAGAGATCATTCCAGATCAGCCCAGCTCTCCCTGACATTCACCCTGGAACACCCAGCTCAGACTGGTGTTTGAAGTCTTGGGTTAATTTTGCTGATATTTGGGGAATGTCAAATGCCACCTCAGAAATTTCTCTGTGCGGGAAATGTGCTTTCTGTGACTAAATATTCTATATTTTGTAACAGAAAACATTTCAGTGTTTGATAAATAGACCTCTCTGGAGAACTGAGCTGTGTCAGAGGAGTGACAGAAAATTGCCTGCAAACCTAGACACTGTGTCTAAATTCATTTTAAATCTAAACAGAAAAAGTGGCTCCAATTATTTAGTGTATCTTTGTTTCTCCTGATACCTTTAGGTTTTCAGTTTGGCTCCTCCATGGTAGGAGCTCACTGAAGATGCTGGGAAGAGGCTCAATTGTGTGTTTGGTACAAGGTCACATGAGGGATTCAGGGGTGCAGAGCATGGGCAAGAGAGCAAACACCAAATGACATCATGGTTAGGACTGCAAGGACTTGTATAAATATTTAAACCCTTTTTATTTATCGAAGTATCAGATGTCATAAACTGAACTGTAAGGACTGTGCAGTGGGTTTGTGTATGACGGATGTGGCTTTCAGTTGTTAGAGCAAAACTGAGCCCTGACTAAGCAGGAAGGGGTGTTATGGCCACAGTGGTTGTAAAAAAGATGAATCTTCTACTCCCCTGAACCCCTATTTGGCTGAGTGTGCCCTGGCTCTGGGCTGTCACTGCAACCAGCCCTTGGAGCCTTCCCACCTGACACTCCTGGGGAGAGTTCATGAGGCAGAACAGACACAGCCTGGAGGGATCTTAAAGCTGTGGATGCCTCTAGATTTCCATGAAAATGCCAGGAGGAGCAGAGAGGGGGCTCTCACAGTGACTGTGTGGACAGGTCTGTCCTTGGGCTGCCCTTCTGTGCTCTATCCCACTTGGCCCCTCTTCTCAGGAAGTACAAGGACACTCCTTCTGCACGTGGGAGTTCAGGTAATTTCCTGTTTTGGGTTCATTTTCTTGTGGTTTTACTTGAGGCTTTAAAAGATGCCTATGGTGCAGCTCCATCTCTTTTAGAGCCAGAGCTGTTTAAGAGCAGCAGCCACCCCTTAGCCCTTCCCCTGCTCAGTGCCAGGGAAGCAGCGTTCAGAGAATCACAGAATATCCTCATTTAGGAAGGCACTCAGCAGGATCATCCAGTCCAACCCCTGGCCTTGCACAGGGCATCCCAAAATCCCACCCTGTCCCTGAGAGCATTGTCCAAATGCTCCTGGAGCTCTGGTAGCCTTGGGGCTGTGTCCATTTCCTGGGGAGCCTGGGTAGTGCCTATGTGGTGGAGCCAGCTCTTCCCCTGCCATTGCCTGCTTTCCCATGGGAAAGTTACTTGGAAAAGAGTGGAATTGCTAAAATGAGCCCAGGTGTTTTCAAAGTGAAGCAGAAAATGTATTTCCCAATCAAGGAATCCCTTTTAAAAGCAAGCTGTCTTTTGAAAGAACTTGTGCTTGTACTGAACACGTAGCCACGAGTCCCTGCTCTGGAGCCAGGCTGGGCTGTGGTGGATTGGGGTCCATGGGATGAGTTCAGCTCCCTCTGGCACGGTCTAACACAACACACAAGGGAACCTCAGCACTCACAACAAGCCACTGAATCCCATGAGTTGTGAAGGTGTGGATTCACAGAGAGCTCATTGCAGAGTTCATTCAGGAGGAGCTGAAGGCCAGCATTGTTCTGCCTCTGACACAAGAGGTCATTTTAGCCCCAGGTGTGCCTGATGAAAAGCTGTCACCAGTCCTTGGCATGGGCTGAACGTATCCCAGCTGAGACCTGCCCAGTGAACTGCCCCCCTCAGAGCTGAACTTCTCCTTCTGGAAGGCAGGAGCTGACCCTTCCCGTGTGCTCCCCCTGCCAGGTGCTGTATCCCGTGTGCCATGTGCGGAACTTGATGCTCTGGAGCGCTGTTTACCTGCCCTGCTCCTCCCCCTCCACGCCCGCCGACGACACCTGTGCCCCGTACCCTGTGCCAGGCTCTAGCCCCGAAGAGCAGCCTCTGGGCAGGTGAGCCTAGAGCCCAGAAATGCCATCCTGTAAAGTAAGATAACAGAGAATACTGGGGGATATGTAAGGAGAATGCTGGGGTGGGAGGGCAGGATTTCTCCCGGGTGTATTGGCAGAACCATGGGACTGAGTTGCCCAAGCACAGCCTGTCCCTGGGGTGGGTTTGGAAGCTGTCACATTTCAGGGCTGACAGTGTGGCAGAGAGAGGCTGGGAAAATAGGGTTAAACTCTGGGTGTCACACAGCCACAGGGAATTCCTTCTGTCCTTGTGGGATATAAGCTTTCATTGATTATCTTGAATTTGAGTTCTACTTCAGTGTTGCATAACCATTTCTTTGCTTGTTGTACGGTGACTCTGAGCACATGTTAGTTAGGAGGTGTGACCAGGCTGTAAGCATTGGGGCTTGCTGGTAAAGGGATTAATCTGGGAATGTTTGAAGTCTGGTTGAACATATTTTCCTGATGGCAGACAAAGGAGGTACTGAAGCAGCTCTGCACTACAGATGGTCGGAATGTGCTCCTGGATAATACTTCCCACAAGTCCATTAGCTGGCAGATTGTTACTGTCCTAATTGGGGGGCTGGTTTTAAACCACAGTAGCTCAATGTTATAGAAACATCCTCTGACTTGGGAGTGGGATTGTTTGTCCCTTTGCAGGCTACCAAAGACAAGATCCTTCGACAATCTGACGACAGCCTGTGACAGCAGCGTGCCTACAACCAACCGCCGGAGCAGCGACCCCAGCCTCAACGAGAAGTGGCAGGAGCACCGCCGCTCCCTGGAGCTCAGCAGCCTGGGCCCTCCTGGGGACGACCCCTTCGAGGGGGACGGGCTGGGCAGGCAGGGCAGGGCCCCCGTGGGGGCAGAGCTCTCTGTGGCAGCCGGGGTGGCAGAGGGACAAATGGAGAACATTCTGCAGGAGGCCACTAAAGATGATGTTGGGCTGGAGGAGCACTTGAGGGGTGGCCTGGAGGCAGCAGGGAAAGGGGATGAGGTTGGCCTGGATAAGGAGAAGAGAGCTGACAGTCTGTGTGGGGAAAAGGCCAAGGCGGATACAGGTACCGTAACGAACAATCCCACAGCCAACCCCCACCCGGCCTCGCACGGTGCTGCAGAGCTGAAAGGACAGCAGGACGAGCACAGCGACCCCAGCAGTGCTCTCCAGAAGGCGCCTCAGGGGAGAGGCCTGCAGGCCCTTCCTTCCGAGGGCTCCGGAAACAGAGACGCTCCAAACATGGAGGAGGAAGGTGTTGGGAAAGGTGAAGGAGAAGCAGAGAGCCCGTACGGCACGGCCCAGGCCAGCCTTGCCTTCCCTCTGACAGCCCTGCTGGAGGAAAGGACATCCAACATTGAAAGCTCCACGGAAACCTTAACGGAGACTGAAGCAAAGCCCGAACTCGCGCCCAGGGCTCTGTGCCACAGACCTCACCCCTTCGACAACAGCGCAGACGAGCTGTCCCGAACTCTGGAGAACAGGCCGGAGGGGGAGTGCATGATAGAGCTCCAAAAACTGGGATCAAGAGCGCACAGGACTTCTGGTAGCAGCACCACACACCTCCCGATGCCTTCCCCTTGTGCCTTGCCTCTAGCAGACCGCAAAGATGAGCTGGTGTATAACGGGGAGCTGGAGCTGGAGAACAAACTGGTGGAGAAACCCGCGGGATTCACGGCCCCGAAATTCCCCGCCACCAACGGACACTGCGTCAACGGCGAGGACGGGCGGATCAAGGCCTCGCTGAGCCGGCAGGTGTCCGCGGCCAGCTGCAGCTCTGCTCAGCTCCACCTGAGGAACTTGCAGCAGAAATGGATGTGCAGCCAGCTCGGGAAGCAGCCGGCCGGCAGCCCGGACCAGCCGGCCCGCAGCCACCTGGACGACGACGGGATGCCCGTCTACAGCGACGTCATCCAGCAGCGCCTGCGCCAGATCGAGACGGGCCATCAGCAGGAGGTGGAGACCCTCAAGAAGCAGGTGCAGGAGCTGAAGAGCCGCCTGGAGAGCCAGCTCCCCAACAGCTCCCTGCGCCTCAACGGCGACTACGGGGACGAAGTGGTGAGTGAGCGTCACCGGGCCGGGCACGGAGCTCACCGAGGCCTCAGCTCCTGGCTCACGGCTCAGGGCCTGACTTTGGGCTCCTGCAGACCTCTGCAGGTCATCCTGAGGAGGGCAAACACTGCCTGAGTGCCTGATAGTGGCAGATATGACTGATACTGTCACCAAACTTCAGATTGAGCAGAAAGGTTTATTTCGAGATGGGTGTTGCACAGCAGCTCACACACCCCTGGCCATACCTAAACTCCTTCCCTGGCCTTGGTAAAATCCTGGGTTTACCAAATCTCAATAAAACCAACCAAACCCTGGGTTTACCAAACCTCAGTAAAACCAACCAAACCCCTGGGTTTACCAAATCTCAATAAAATCAACCAAGCCCTGGGTTTACCAAACCTCAGTAAAACCAACCAAACCCTGGGTTTACCAAACCTGAATAAAACCAACCAAGCCCTGGGTTTACCAAACCTCAGTAAAACCAACCAAACCCCTGGTTTAATGCTGTCTTCACATAGGGCAAAGATATTTTCCTGTGCCGTTTTTGGCACAGCAGCATAGGATGCTCCCTTGGTTCTCTCTAGGTTCCAGCTACACTGGCAGCTCTGTGAGCTCAAACCCATCAGGGTCACACCATCCCTTTCAGGTGCTCCAGGCTCAATGACTGGGATTAATTTCTAGAATTCTAAATTAACCAGAGTAAATTACCTGAGCTTTTGTGGCAGCTGTATTTCAACAAGGGTTTCTCTGTCAACAAATTAAGAATTTTAAGGAAGCTTTTAAAACATTTGTGCTTTTATTTGGAAGGGTTTAAAGTTGTAAAAGTAAAGACTTCTGTGGAGAATTGTGCTTTCCTGTGGGTTTGAGCACTTGCCTGTAGTTCATGAGAATGTTGCAACACCCATCAGAAATTTCCTTTTCCTACATGGTTTATATGCCTGCAAAATTGAAAAAGAAAAATATTTATAGGAGGTTCCCAGCTTCTGTTTATTGAATTCACTGTTTAGAAGTGGCAGAGGTGCTGGATAGTCCCAGGTACGTTTGTTGTGAAAAATCCTTGGAGCCTTCTTGGCTCTTCCCATTGGAGATGCAGCATAAGGTGCTCATGTGGCTCAGTGTCACTGCTAAAAGCTTGAATTCCTTGGAGAAATTGGGTGCTTTGGCTTAATGGATTCTGCTCCCGTTTTTTAGGGGCCTTGAGGAGCTGCAGTGTAGGGCTGGCAGTGCCTCCAGAAAATTCCCCATTTTTAAGGATCTGATCTCTACCTTCTGCTTGTGCCTCAGCTTGGGAGTTGCAGGTTTTCCTCTGGAACTCCAGGATTATCCATTCCTCAGGCATAAAAATGCATTAACTCAAGATTTCTTGCTATTTTGATATATTTTAAGGGCTGGCTGAGTTTTAAGTGAGTTAAAATCCACCTCTACCTGGATAGACTGTATTAAGGAAACATTATTCCTGAAACATATACATAGAATATACATGGCTCAAATTCTGAGTTTCCATATGCAATTTGGCTTGTATTTTCCAGAATCTGTGCCAACAAAAGGATATCTGTATTACTAATTATAGTTTTGAAAGTGAAACAGCCTTGGAAAGGAATCAGGACCCTGCAGTTGGACCCACAGGGAGCAGGTTTTGGTTAATCACCCAATGCCTTTCCAGAACTTGGCAGCAGAAACTGGATTCTGAGTCCACTCTGCCTCGCATCATCCCATCACCAGAGGGTCCAGAGCTGCCCTGTTGGGGTTTCTGGGTTTTATTTGTGTGGAACAGGGATCTGGGGGGTTCCGTTCAGCTGTGTTTGTTTGCCAACAGACGTCTATTCCCGACTCGGAAAGCAATCTGGATCAGAACTGCTTGTCTCGCTGCAGCACAGAGATTTTCTCTGAAGCCAGCTGGGAACAGGTGGATAAACAGGATACAGAGGTACAGACTAAATCCCTGTAAATTGCTCACTCTGGGATAATCCTAATTCAAATTATCCTCCAGCCTTTGGTCGTATGCCACTTCTTGGGAACTCTTTTCCTTGTGTTCCGCCGGTCTCGCACCTGACATACCAGTACCTGTGCCTATGAGCCCTCTGCTGCACAACCTCTGGGAGCTGGGGAGGGGGCTCAGCTCAGGAGTGTTGCTCTGCCCTGTCCCTGATGCCGGTGGCCGTCCCCACAGGTGACGCGGTGGCTCCCGGATCACCTGGCCGCGCACTGCTACGGCTGCGACAGCGCCTTCTGGCTCGCCAGTCGGAAACACCACTGCAGGTAACGGAGAGAGACCCGGCCACTGCTGCTGCTCCTGCACAGCACGGCCACTGCTCTGCCCCAGGGGTGCCTGATGGAGCAGGGGTGTGCTGCCCAGGGAACAGAACAGCTCCTGCTGCTCGGTTCAGTCCGTGCACGGAGATAATGAAAAGCACGTTTGGTGTCTGCTCCACTCCAGACAAAACAGATCCCACCTTTCTTTCCTCAGATTGGATTTGGAGGCAGTTTAGATTTGTACAAAATAGAGCTTTGTCCTCTTAGCATTCAGAAATTCAATATATGAGTTACATGAAATACAGGAATAGCATCTTCTTCCCATTGCTGGTTGGAAATCTGCTCCTTTCCTTCTCTAACCTTTCTCCCCTTTTCATTAACTTGCTCCTACAGAATCTGAACACAACACCTGTGTGAGATCAAAGTTTTCTGGATTATTCTTTGCCAGACCTTTTGCCACAGAGGCTACAGCAGCTCAGGCAGCAGCAGGGGTTTGATGAAGAGCAGGAGGCAGAGACCACATGACTCAATATGCTGGAGCTAAAGCCAGAGAATCTCCAGTTTCCAGTTCTATTTCAAATAAATTCCTACTCCTGGTTTCCAAACATGCAAAAACTATTACAGGAAACATCATTTAAATAAATCTTAGTTACCACATTTTGATGCTCTGCTGCTTTTTGAAGTTGCAGAGAGTTAGGAACATAATTTTGGGTTTGTGTCTGGTTTCTATTTCGCTCCATTTGGTCTTGTAAAGTTAACCAAACCCAGGGAAGAAGGAGAAGAATCTGAATTTCTATTTTTTTTACCATGCCCACTGTGTTTGTGCAAATTTGTATCTCCAGGGCTCAGTTCCCTAAAGCTGAGCTTGGGAGACAGCTCCCAGAGCCTGGATACACACAGGTCACTCGCAGCCCAGCCAGGAGTTAAAATGGACTCAGGGTTTCAAATCTCATGGAGGGTCTTTGCTCCTTCAGCTTCCACATGTGCAGTGCCCCAGCTGTTGGTGAGACCAGCACCACGAGTATCTCTGTAGTAAACATCTACAGCCCTCCCCAGGAGTGGAAATAAGCTGAACCCCACAGTGTAAGGCCTTGAGCAGGGAGGGTAAAACCTCCCAGCTTCCTTGGTTGCCAGTGTTTGCTCCCTCTGCCTGTTGCCCTGAGCTCTCTCTCCTCCCTGCAGGGACACTGACCGAGTTGATCAGCTCTGGTGAGCATTTCCAGCAGCCTCTGTCCGTTGTCCGTCTGCCTTTCCTGGGTGACTTCTCCCAACTAACTCAGCTCTTCTCCCTCTTTGTTTCTCACTTGCCTGGAAATCACCAGAACTAAGCTGGGGGTGGCCAGCACGAGCTGCTGGGAGTTGGATCCGTGTGATCTCTGTCCTCACAGAAAGGCTTTTAGGACTTGGCTTTGGGGAGCTTAACTGGGATGTGGTTCAGACTAACACTCACTGTCAGTCCATGTGTGTACTGCTCACTGACAGGAGACTGCCCTGCAAGTTTTATGCATTTATTTTTGATCATCTCCCTTTTTTCCCCATATTTTTGGGAAAGGACCACATGTTACCAAACAGTTCCAGTATTGCTGTGCAGGGTGTTGGCAAAAACCTGCTGCTTGTTTTAGAAGGAGTGAAAATCCCATGGCTGGAACAGGTGCCACAGAGCTGGCGGAGGGTCAGAATAACCAAAACTAGATGAAAATCTGAGATTTGGGATGAGGAGGAGGTGTGGGAAGGTGACTTTCAGCCTCCTTTCCTCAAACAAGCAACATCCCTTTTCCAGCCTGTTTTTTAATGTCTCTCTTTAATCTCTGAAGCAAATTAGGGACCACCAGGATAGAAGGATGAGCTGGCCAGAGCTTTCCAAAGCAGTATCAGAGCACCATTGTCTAGGATAAAACAACAAAAACCCAGCATATGTTAGGAATGGTGAGCTCCAACAAAGAGATCCTTGTTTTAATCCCTCTGGTTGGTTTTCCTCTCATCCATCAGCGAGCTGCTCTGGGATAATCATTCCTCCAGCAGCGAGATGGGGCTGTGGGAGTTGTGTGGCACCTCCCAGGGCTGTTCCCACTTCTGCAGGTGCTTCTGACAGGGATTTCCAACCCTCCAGTCCAGAACCTCTGCAGAGAGGCTGGTCCCTGTCAGCCTGCCCAGAGCTGCTGTGTGGAACTGAGGAAATGGGCCCACTGAAGTGGGAAATGGGATTTCTCTGCTGCCTCTCTCCCCATCAGTGACCAGCAGCTGGAAATCTCCTTTCTTAGCAAGGAAGGATTAATCAGAGCTGCTGGGTGTCAGCAGAATTCCCCAGCAGTCTCTTGGCAGCAGCAAATCTCCAGTGCAGAACAAGGACGGCACCAAATCCTGATGCCAAAGAGTTACTGGAAAGGGCAAAACCCAGGTCCCTGGAGTGCTGCTCCCAGCTCCCTGTAGGAATTGAGGAGGACAGGGCACACAGGGCTCCCAGGTTTTGAGGGGGGCTGCAGAAGGTAATTAATGACTCTGAGCTGTAACGAGGTGCATGCGCCGGTGCGGCTCTGCCAGTGCCGGGAATGCTGCGTGTGCCCACCTGTGCATGGAACACCTGCCTGCCCACCCTGGGCTTTGCATGTTCCTCCTTGGCTCAGTTTCCTGGATGCAGGAGTGTGGGACTGCTGGAGTGGCTGTGGAGGCAGTGGGGGGATGGCAGCGACCGAGGGCTTTGATATTTCCATGTTTAAACCCTTCCAGCTCTGAGCTCCGGCCTGCTCCCAGCATTGCCACATCCCTCCTATGAGCCGGGGCTGGATCAGCCTCGTGAGCAGGGCCAGAGCCCCCCATTCCCAATGTTCCCCACATTCCCCACAGCCTGGCTCAGAAGGGTCTGTGCCCCAGTGTGGCATCAGCACCGTGCTGGAGCTCCTCTGCCCCACATCCAGCCTGGAATGTCCAAGGCCAGGTTGGACGGGGCTTGGAGCAGCCTGGGACTGTGGGAGCTGTCCCTGCTCAAGGCAGGGGTGGCACTGGGTGAGCTTTAAGGTCCCTTCCCACCACAGCCATTCCATGGTGAATGGCAGAGAGCTCTCTGTGTGACAAGAGCCTGTCCAGCCTGGCTCAGAGCAGTGTTGAACAGAGGCATTGAATGACCTGCAGTTCCACCCTGGCCCTGGCTCTGTGCTCCTTCCTGTGCCCATTCCCTGGATCTGCTCCCTCCGTAGGAGGGAGGAGCACAGATGTTGGAGCTATCCCTGCCCACAGCCTGGCCTGTAGGGAGTTATCTCCCCCATCCCAGCCCTGGCAATATCTCATTTTACAGCTCAGGTAACTTTATCTAACTCCTTCTGATCTTTTTTTTCCCGTTTCTCCTCTGTTCCTGGTACAAGGAATTGTGGCAACGTGTTCTGCTCCAGTTGCTGTAACCAGAAGGTGCCCGTTCCCAGCCAGCAGCTCTTCGAGCCCAGCAGAGTCTGCAAATCCTGCTACAGCAGCCTCCACCCCGGCAGCTCCAGCCTGGACCTCGAACTGGACAAGCCCATCACTGCCACATCCAACTGAATTCCTGGCCCGGGAGCGGCGGGGGAGCAGCCGAGCCGACCCTTCCCCACGGACACGCGGATCCCGGGGGGCCGAGGCTGGGAGGCTGCGCCTGGAGCTCGGGGCGTGGGGCGCTGCTCGGCGGGACAGACCTCGAGGATGTGCCGCTGGATCGTGGGGTTCTCCTTGTCCAGCTCTTCCCCCTTTCCTGCCTGTCCTGTCTGTGTGTCCGTGTCCCCGCGCGTGCGTGTGTGTATATATAATAATATATCTGTTTGTTTGCGGGAGGGTCCTGGACGTGGGGAGGGAGCTGGTGCAGAGCCAGGGTCCCTGTGGGTATTTATCTGTCCCGCTGCAGAACTGCTGCAGGCCGAGGATTTTGGGGAGCAGAGGGAGCCGGGCTGGCCAGAGTGGAGAGCCTGAATAGCTGCAGCCTCCAGTGCTTTCAATCACTCCTGTTATTCCAAACCCGAAACTGCTGTTTGGGAACCTGTTGCTGCTAGAAGAGGTGGGAATCTCCTTCCCGAGACCTTTTCCCTCTCTGTTCTCACGGTGGGCTTGGCTGCCCGAGGGGGTCTCGGTCAGGTTCCTGCGCTGGCGGCTCTGTACCTGCACACAATCCGTGAGCTCTGAGCCCTCGGAGCGGGAACACCTGGAACGCTGAGCCAGGCATCACACCGGGCCTCACCAGGGCTCTGACCATGCAATTCCTGACTGAATCCACGAGGACAGGAGCAGATCTCTGCCTTGTCCTTGCCACATCCGGGTGAGATTCCCTGTGGGAGCAGAGCATTGCCGTGGTCGGGTCCTGGCTGGTCACTCGCACTTTACTGGACGATCCAAACCGACGGAAGGCGGCCGGGGCCCGCCGGGCTCGGCCTGTGCGGATTGCGCTGGTGCTGGGCACCCTCTTGGGATGCTCCTCCTTTCCCAGGCTGTCTTCAGTGTACTCCAGATAGGAAAAAGCTGCCTGAGGAGCTTAAAACAATCCAAAATACATTATGGATTTCCCTTCCTCCTTCTGTCCCAATCACTCACCTCACTGAAGGGTGAAACTCCCAAATATCCATTTGTAACAGACCGGTAGGTGCTCATCCCATTCCCTTCCCATAGATCCTGCTTAGTGCAATCAGGCAAGGAGGAAGAGTAGATCCTGCTCACAGTGCATTCCCTAGGGAAAATCCCAAATTCTCTGGTATTCCTAAGAATCCTGCTGGAGTATTTGAGAGGCTAAATACAACAGTTCAAAATCCAAGAACCTTGGGAAAGGATCATTTTGCATTTCCCTTCCCTGGAATGTCACAATCACATCTTCCAAAGGGAGGGTCATGTGGAGAAACCATCTGGCAGAGCTGAGTGGGTCTGAGGTGGTTGGACCGTGCCCTTCCCACCCTGCCGGATCCACGCGCTGGCGTCCATGTCCAGGAAGGAGGAGGCTGCGTCCTTGCGGGAGAGGGGTCTGGGAACGGACGGAGCATCTTGGGATCTCCCTGGCACAGGTCTAGAGAAAGAGACACTGAGGGAAAAGCAAAGTGAAGGATGGCGTTTCCAGCCAAGGAATGTTTAGGATCGGGGGCTGGGAGAGAGGCACAGGCGTCGCTGTTCCGAGCGGGGCGAGGGAACGTCCGGCTCCTCCCGGGGTGGCGAGGGGGAGGTGGCGGCGCTGGGCTGGGGGGGGGCACCCCAACCTTGTGTGGCTTTGTGGTGCAGAATCAGCCGGAGCCTCTGCACGTGCCAAGAGGGTCCGGGCCGGGGCTGGGATGTACAGTGTGAATAAAAGCTTGCAGCTCTTTAGGCTTTTTTGGATCGATGAAGCACTTTTTTTATTAATATTATTTTTCTTTGTATGTAAAGGAGGAAGCCGTCTCTCCGTAGCTGTGTACAGAAATAACCCTTCTCTCCACAAGAGAGTAAAGTGCTCCTATATTTTTCATTTTTGTCAAAAGCGAGAAGTAAATACTTTAGAATTGTTAAATATATAAATAAAAGTGAATAAAGTTTAGACTTTTGCATGGGAGCATTTGCTAACACAATTTCTTAGTTTTCTTCCCTGTCCCTTGGAGGGGACGTATTGGAGGCTCAGCAGAAACACCAAGGCCTTGGGAAAGGAGGCTGCAGCTGCTGCCCTTGGCCTCCTGTTCCACACCGTGTCTTTCCAGGGAACAACAAACTGTCACTCCTAAACTTAAGAGAAAAAATTAAATCTTGGTTTTCCTGGTGCAGGAGTCCCAGGAAGGGGGAGGCCCACAATGCACACACCCTGCTGTTGGCACAATCAGCACGGTTTTCCCAGGATGGAGAAAGGTGCCAGTCTCAACTCCCTCCACACCCTGTTTTTCTTTTTCCCCTTGACCAACCATCCTATTTCAGTCTGTGATGTTACCCAAATGTAGGAGCAGCCTGGATTTCCAGGGAGTTCCCCCTGCTTTCAGTGGAAGCTCCATTCCCACTTGCACCTGCCTTACCCCGATGCTGGGTGGTGGAGCTGTGGCTCTTTGGGATCAAACCAGACTCATTCAGGTTTAAGATCTTTGTTTTCCAGAAGGTGGAAGACTCAACTGATGTTTGTCCTGCACAAGGATTATTCCCATTTTCCAATGGCTCAAATTTCCTGGCTCATTCCAGCTGGGCACTGTCCTGTCCCCTCAAACCCCTCACCATCATTTATTTGTTCTCTTACATATTTGAGGATTTGCCCTGAATTCTCGGGGGTCTGAGCAGCTGTGAGGGATTTGGGGCCAGACGTTATCACAAGACCTTGAACACAAGCCCTCTGTGATTTGGTGTTCCTTAAATCAAACCAGGCTGGGATAGAGCCGCTGATGTGATCTGGAGCGGAGAAGAAGCAGGAATCACGTTTGGTGGTGTAGGGACCACGCCAAGCATTTCACACCTCACAATGGGATTTCCTGGAGCTCCTCTCCTACTTGAGTTTCTCCTGAGTGCTTTCAGGAGCTCATTGTCCTGCAGATGTTACAGGCCCCGGGCAGTTTCTGAGTTCGGGTCTCTGCCCCAGAGGGATCAGAGAAGTTCTGAGCTTCCCCAGAGTGCAGAAGGGCTCCTGCCAGGGGCAGCAGCTGTGCCAGAGGAGGACACGGCTGAAGGTGTCAGAGCTCATTTTCCTGAGATTATTTCTTCCTAAGGATTCTCCTTCCCTGTTTCCTTTGTCCCAGCTCTCAGACAGCCCATGAACCTGTCAGGACACCGGCGCTGCTGTCACCATCAGTGGCTTCAGAGCTGCCCCTGGGCTGTGGAACAACCTCCTGAGTTGGGATCTCAAACAGCGCCAGGAACCGCTGGGAACTGAGGGGAGCTGGCACCGGATCTCACCCTGGGAGGGCTCGGTTCTCGGAGCTGGGCACACGTCAGGGTGGTGGTGGCAGGTGCAGGGTGGGAACCAAAGGCTCTGCTGGGGAAGGAAGGGGAAGGAGGTGTTCGGGAACTGCTCCACTCCCTGGGAAAGGCTGCAGGGGTGGGATGGAGCCTGCCCTGGGAGAGGTTTCGAGGTGGAGGGCAGTAACCATGTGCAGGAAGCTGAGCAGGCTCAGAGGGTTCTGGAACTGTCCAGACGAGGTTTGCTCAGCACTGAGCAAAGGGCAGCTCTGCAGGAGCAGGACTGGCCTGAGCGCTCCCCAGTCCTTGGAGCTGCCCGTCTCTTCCCACAGCGCAGCTGCCAGAGCTCCCATTGTTGCATTTTGGGATTTCAGCTCTTCAGTTCTTTGGATTTTGACATTTTCTAAATGCTGCTAAAGTTTGACTTTATTATTTAACAAATCTGGGTTTTAAAGGGATTTCCCTCAGCTCTGTCACAAAATGATTTTTAGACCTTGCAGTGGCAGCAGGTGATGGATTTGATTGTCCTCTTTTTGGGTGGGATTTATATTAAAATTACATCTGAAGTCTCAATGACTTACTTGAACCACATGAAATATTTGAAATCATGCCAAGCTCTGAGGGCAGAGCTGTTCAGCAGCACTGGAAGTGTCAGACCCTCGTGTGTAACAGCCTTTATTCCACTGTAGCCTCAGAGTGAATATTTAGATCTTAATAAATTTGTCATTTTCCTACACTGCAATGAATTCATAGTCCCTTGTTCTCTGTGGTGGTGCATCGGCAGAGCTCCCAGTTTGAAGGGCTTATTTTTAGGCAAATTATAGCTCATACATGTGAAAAAAATGAATCCTGGTGTTCAGAAATGTAAAATGGGCTGGGAAGAGGGAAAGCCTGGATTGGCAGCACTTGGATTTGAGCCCTTAGGGAGAGCAGGGGATCCCAGGTGTTGATCAGCTCTACAAACACTTCCAGCACCTGGACCTTCCCTCCTGGGTCACATCCATCTCCTGCTGCTGGACCCACGGGCACAGCTGGGGGTGGATGTTCTGCCATCATCACTCAGAGCTCGGCGTTGCTCCCTCACCTCCCCATTCTCCTGAGCCTTACAGGGCACAGCAGCTCCAGCATTGACCCCTGAGATCTCTGACACCAAACTGCAGGGACAGAGTCCTGCTGCCAGGACACAGGGAATGGCTCCCACTGCCAGAGGGCAGGGCTGGATGGGATATTGGGCAGGAATTGTTCCCTGGCAGGGTGGGCAGGCCCTGGCACAGGGTGCCCAGAGCAGCTGGGGCTGCCCCTGGATCCCTGGCAGTGCCCAAGGCCAGGCTGGACATTGGGGCTTGGAGCAGCCTGGGACAGTGGGAGGTGTCCCTGCCATGGCAGGGAGGGCACTGGATGGGCTTTAAGGTCCCTTCAAACCCAAGCCATTCCATGATCCCATGATTCTGTGATGTAGGAGATTTTCCAAACCCAAACACTCTTTATTCCCTGCAGTGCACAGACAACAGAAGCCCTTTGCTGCTGGGGTTGGTTCATGGCATTTTGGTGATTTCAGGGAAGCTCTGCTTGGCTCAGCCTGTGATCCCTGTGCCAGGACACAGGGGGCCCGTGGAGCCTCCCTTGCTGTGTCCTGCTGGGATTGTTCCACTCTGCTCCTCCCCAGAGCCACCCTTTGTGTCCTGGCTCTGCTATCTTTGAAACTCCAGACAACTCTCATCTCAGCAAACAGCTCCTTCCCTCTCTTCCCACTCAGTGTCTGGCTGCTGTACCATTTCCCAGCTATAAATTCCAGCTGTCTTCGATCTATTAGTGCTTTTCTTCTTCTATTAGCAACTTCTTAATTAAAAACTTGTAGCCAGCAGGGCAATACCAAGGAGGTTGACTGATGGGCTGAGGGGAAGGAGAAGCCCACAGCCAGTGCTTAGGTGAAGAATTACTGGGTTCCAGTCCAAAACTTCTGTAGAATTTATGTCAGGGTGGTTTGCAGCATCATTAGGACACATGCATAGGGAATTCATCAACTTTCTGGAGGCCAGAGAGAATAAAAATCCCTTTTTTCTTCAGAAAGCAGCAGTTCCTGACGAGGTCAGTGTTCACAGTGGGTGGAAAGGGCTGCCCCTGGAACAAACCCCATCCAGGGGTGGAAGTTTGTGGTCAGCACGGGAAAGCAGGAAGGTGATATGGGGAAAATGGTGGGTTTCTGTATTTAATCAGCTCCAGAAAACTTTCAGATTGATTTTGGCTGGTTTTCTTCAAAAAGAAGAGTGTTGGCACTTGAAGAGCTGCTGCTTCTAGCTCTTATCTGGATTTTATCACTGGGGCTTTTCCTAAAGCACTGTGAGAACATTCCAGCACCTTGGAGTGACTCTCAGGGCTGTGTCTGCATTAGGAAACCTCAAAGGCATGGATTTCAGCACGGGGCAGGTGGGGGTCACTCCTAAAGGACTTGGTCTGGCTCCTCGTGGAACGGGACATTCCACCACACCTGGAGTCTGCAGGAGTCTGAGGATTTGGGGGATTTTTTGGATTGCAACCCACCTGGTGTCCGTGCCGGGGCTGCAGGCGCTCAGAGCCGGCTGTTCCCGAACACCAGGGCGCTGTCCTGGAGCGCTGCCCCGCCCCCGTAGCTGCCCCTGCCTGACTCCACGGCCACCGGACACAGCTCCTGGCTGCACCACCTGGATGGAGAAAGGGATGGGCTGTGCCAGTCCTGCCTCACACACGGGGCTGGTGCCAACCCGAGCCGTGCCCAGGTGGGATCCCCCCATCAGCGCGGGAATCTCCCGAGCAGGGAGAAGCCCCGGGGCTGAGAGCAGCCGCTGCTTGTTCCCAGCTGTGCTCGTGGGTCCGGCCGTGGTCAGGGGCTGCATCATTCCGGAGGCAGAGCAAAGCCTCTGGCACTGCCCATGGAATCATCCAGAACACTCAGGGTGGACAGGGCTGTGCCTACCTCAGGGCAGCGCAGGCGTCTGCGGAGGAAGCATCGGCCCGAGCCGCGTGTTCCATCAAAAGAGCTCCTGTAGGGAAGTAGGAGGTGTCAACATTCCCAGGCTCCTGCCAGAACAGCCCAGGGCTCAGGAAAAAAGGACGGTGGATACTTCTCAGCAGTGCTTGAGGCTCATCTGCTTCAGCGTCAAAGGTGGGGACTGAGCTTTAGAGCTCCACCCTTGACCCAGGTGTGAATTACATGTCTATGGCTGATTCCCAACCCTTCCCTGGTCTGAAATCCATCAGCACAGGAAGGACCTGGAGCTGCTGGAGCCAGTCCAGAGGAGGCCACAGAGATGCTCCAAGGGCTGGAGCCCCTCTGGAGTCAGGCTGGGAGAGCTGGGGGTGCTCACCTGGAGAGGAGAAGCTCCAGGGACACCTCAGAGCCCCTTCCAGGGCCTAAAGGGGCTCCAGGAGAGCTGGAGAGGGACTGGGGACAAGGGATGGAGGGACAGGACACAGGGAATGGCTCCCACTGCCAGAGGGCAGGGATGGATGGGATATTGGGCAGGAATTGTTCCCTGGGAGGGTAGGGAGGGGCTGGGATGGAATTCCCAGAGAAGCTGTGGCTATGCCCCTGGATCCCTGGCAGTGTCCAAGGCCAGGTTGGAGGAGGTTTGGAGCACCCTGGGATAGTGGAACGTGTCCCTGCCCATGGCAGGGGGTGGGACTGGATGAGCTTTGAGGTCCCTTTCAACCCAAACCATTCCATGTTTCTGGCATTCCTGTCATTGCCCTGCCTGTGTAGATCCGTGCCAGGCTGTAGGAGAAGTCCCTGGCTGCCAGCTCCATGGTCAGTGTCTGCTCTGAGCCCGCAGCTGCCATGAACTGTCGGAGGCTCCCGATGGCTTCCCGTGTCCGCTGTACGGCCGGGGCCAGTTCCTTGGTGCTTGAAACCAGCTCCAGCTTCTCCTGCAGAGAGAACAAGCACAGGAAAAATTCCAGTGTATTTGCCTTGTGCCAGGGAAGGGGCTGCTGGGACCCTGAGCACACCCAGCTGCTGACAGCAAGCTCAGATCCAGGTGGCTGCCACTGGCACAGGTGGAGCAGCCAGGGAAGGGGATGTGCAGAAAAGGAAGCTCCCAGCCTTGCCTTGGGGATGGAGAATTCCCTGTGACCAGAGCCAGCATGCTGCTGTTTCCATTCTGGCTTCCCAGCTGCTCTCATCCCCAGTTCTCTCTATACCTGTATCAGGGTCTAATTCTCCCACAGTTATATTATTACTTGCACAAATATGCTCAAGCTGTGTCTAAGCAGGAAAATTCACATTTAAATGAGCTTTCCTCTGCAAATTGTGTCAGAGGAAAAGGCCCCAAGACAGGAGGAAATGGCTTCAAGCTCCACTGGGAGAGGTTCAAGTTGAATATTAGAGAAAATTCCTTCACCAAAAGGGTGGCCAGACACTGGCACAGCTGCCCAGGGCAGGGGTAGATCCCCATCCCTGGAGGGATTTAACAGCCCTGTGGATGTGGCACTGGGGACATGGGGCAGTGGTGGCCTTGGCAGGGCTGGGCAATGGCTGGACTTGATCCCAGAGGGCTTTTCCAACCTAAAGCATTCCATGATTCTGATGAAGACTGGGAATTTAACTGTGCCAATAGCACTGCCTGAAAACTCCCCTGTCTGAGCCAAGCTTCTGTTCTGTCACATCCCAAATCCCTTGTGAAAGCAGCAGTGATACTCTGCTGAGAGAATCTGGAATTGTTCTTTGGGCACTGCCTTCCCACGCTGTTCATCAGTGTCTCCTCTGCTATTCCCAGCAAGGATGGGACACTGCCTGTGTTTGGGGCTGGCCCTGCCTCATGAGCTGTGATCCCATCTTTCCTCACTCAAACCCCTTTCTCTGCAGCAGGACTGAGGGATCAGCTTGGAGAGCATCCCCAAAGGCTGGATGTGAGCAGCACAGTGTGGTGGGAGGTGCTGCTCATTAATTAGCTCCATCAATAACCTGCAGACGAGACTGAAGCCTGTGAGCAGCAGCTACACAGAAGGAATTTTTTATGTTTCTGAGGCTTTCAGTGCTGAGGTGATCCCGCAGCTCCTCTTGCTGGACCAGAAAATCCATCTGGGCTGGGCTGAGCCCAGGTTTGCTCTGTGTTCTCTGACTGCTCAGACCCCACACTTCCACACTTGCCAGTGCTGCTGTTCCAGGCTCCAGGGGCAGAAACAGCCCCAGCACATGCTGGTCAAATACAAGAACAATTCTAGTGCCCGCATAAAGCCCATAAACCTCCAAGCCCATGGAATACTAATGAGGTGTTGTAAAGCAGCTCAGAGGTTGTTGCTAATGAGGATCACAGATCCCAAAGGCATCAATTCCCTCAGTTTGGGTGGGAGCCAGCACAGCACTGGCCGAGCACGGAGACAACACAGGCTGCTTGTGGCTGGGACACGGACATGCTGCCACAGCTGGAAGGTTTGAACACCTGGAAATATGGATCAGGAATGTAAAAGTATCATTTATCCTTAAGGGGTAAAAAAGACCTTGTATTTTCTTTGTTCACCAATAATTTACTTTCTTTGTTGTTCCAATTGCACTTGTTCCTTTCCTAACCAAAAGTCCTGGATCTTCTGGAAGGTTTTTCCATGCTCTCTCTGCACTTGGGATGGAGAGGCTGGGAGCTGCTCCAGAGCAATGCTTGAGGCAGGAGCAGCTCCTCTCCTGGTTGCTCTGCTCCAGCTCTGGGAGGAGGCACACACAGCATCACTGCCCCACCACCCCTTACAGCCTGAAATGATCAGCAAAGGAGCTTCACAGCTCCAATAGTTCTGATTCCCTCTGTTTTCACTGAGGAATTTTAAGATGCTGCTTGTTTGTTTGCTTGCACTGGCTCCCAAGCAATGTGGTCAGAGTGGTTTTTACTTACAAGATTAATCATGAGTATCTAAAAATACAGTGACAGGAGGAACATCCCAAACAGGGCTAAAAGCACAATTCTGTGTCAATGCTTGGAGCGAACACACAGCCCCACATCAATAACCTCGATTTGTTTCCTGCTGCCAGAAAATTAGGGTTGTGGTTTGAAAAGGACCTGAAAACACTTCATGTGTCTGAGATTGCAGGGCTGATTTACAGCCTGAGTTACAGCCTGAATTATAGCCCTACATAGAAATTCTTGAGGCAAGAGTTGATTCTGAGCCTTGCACGACACGTGTGGGGCTGGTGCCGAGACCCTGTCCTGGGATGCGCCCAAATTTCACCTGAAGTGACTCAAATGCAATAATCAACGAACTGCCCAAGGCTATTTTAGAGGCACTTTTCAGATTGTAATTGAATTTGAAAGTACACCCAGGGCTCTGGCTCAAAAATCCAGCTAATAAAATTTTAGTACAACACGAACTGACTGGCCCTGTGCAGTATCCACCTGAAATCTCACCACAGCAGAGCTGGAAGTCAGGATGTGTCCTGGACTGATCCCAAACCATGGGCAGCAGGGGAGGGAGGATTCTGATTCTCTGCCCCACTCAGGTGAGACCCCACCTGCAGAGCTGCCCCAGCCCTGGGGCCCAGCACAGGAGGGACCTGGAGCTGCTGGAGCCAGTCCAGAGGAGGCCATGGAGCTGCTCCAAGGGCTGGAGCCAGGCTGGGAGAGCTGGGGGTGCTCACCTGGAGAGGAGAAGGCTCCAGGGATACCTCAGAGCCCCTTCCAGGGCCTAAAGGAGAGCTGGAGAGGGACTGGGGACAAGGGATGGAGGGACAGGACACAGGGAATGGTTCCCACTGCCAGAGGGCAGGGATGGATGGGATATTGGGCAGGAATTGTTCCCTGGCAGGGTGGGCAGGCCCTGGCACAGGGTGCCCAGAGCAGCAGCTGGGGCTGCCCTTGGATCCCAGGCAGTGCCCAAGGCCAGGCTGGACAGGGCTTGGAGCACCCTGGGATAGTGGAAGGTGGCAGGGGGTGGGATGAGAGATGTTTTTAGGTCCCTTCCAACCCAAACCATTTCATGATTCCATCCCTGTCTCTCAAACTCACTCTTCTCCCCAGGATTTCCATACTTATATCCTCTAGACAAGATGGTTTATCACAAACTCAGCTGTGTATTAAAACCCCTAAAAATTCAGCTTCTCATACTCACATTGTGCAAGGATGGCTAAGTTCTCTATATTTCCCTTTTCCTGAGGATAATTACAACCCTTGGTTCCTGCTCCTGATCAGAACTGGGTATCTCACCATCAATAGACACAGCTGATAAAGGATAAAGGCAAAACCTGGAGTTACCCTTCAAATGACCTTCAGACAAACAAGTGCTCTACAGTCACTAATGCTGCTTTCTGCAAAGCCTCTGACAATGGGCACAAGTCTTGCACACTGAGAACCTTGATGGACAAACATAAAATAAACTGTACTCGGTTTGTGTGCATCAATAAAAAGGAAATGGATTGGAACAGTAAAAAACCCTTTATGGTGGGTTAAATTATTTCCTCACTAGACAGGATTGGGAGGGATGTTTCAAAATGAGCCAGACTCACAGACTGAAAGAATTTGGACACCTGGAGCTCAGAAAGGTGTTGTTTATCACCTGTGAGTGAAAACCTGATTCTGGTATAAAAACTCAGGCACGTTCTTGCAGAAATCTGCAGACAGAAATCCCTCCCAGGTTGCCTTTCCAGCACCTGGCTGCCCGAGGCATAAAGGAAAAGCTTAAACTGGCCAGGTCTGATGTGTTCTACCCAGAACTGGAGCATCCACACTGCTGAGCCCGACCCAGTCCCTCTCCCTGGACACGCAGCAGCCTCAGTGTGACATGGACAGTAAAGGCAGTGGCATTACTGGAATTTGGAGACCTTGAAGCCAGCACTCACCTCCCTCCAGCCTCACCCACAGCGTGATTGATGGGAGCACTGAGGAGCTCGTTAATTAATGAATCTCAGGACTCGTGTTGCTGCTCTGCAGGTCCCTGCTCTGCACCAGGGCGCTGTGCTCCCTAATGCTTCCCTGATTATCCAGCTGTTGAGCAGCTGGAGGGGCCCTCCCAGCTGCACCAAGGAGGTGCAGCACAGCACCTTTGTGGGGTGTTTGTTTAACTCAGTGCTCAGTGTAAGACTGTGGAAGCTGCTTCTTTCCAAATTATTTTAGAGCCTGCCCACAGCTCCTCTACTTCCCCATCCATTACCTGCAGTGTCAGCCTAAGCAGCTGTTTGCCAGCAGCTGGATTTGCCCCCAGCTGATGTGCTCAGTCCTGCTCCTGAGCAGATCTGGCTTCTTGTTTAGTGGCCAAATCGTTTGAGGTATTTTTTCCTTCTCAAAAGTTGTCTGAGAGGATGGCAAGGGGACCCTCCCTGCTGGAGGTCAGAGAGCTGCTGTGTACAGAGCACAGCTGAGCTGGGGGGGTGAGATGGGACACAAGCTGCCAACTGCAGCCACTGTGAGAACTACTCAGGCTCTGGAAAGCTCTGTCCAGTCCCCAGTGCTGCAGGAGAACAGTGCCCCAGACCCTTCCCTTCTCACGGGGTCTGGGTGGGAATGTGAAGGCTGCACACAACTAAATCCAGCACTCCAGATGCCCACAATTCCAGCAGTGGGCTAATGAGATCTGGATTGCTGTGTCTGGATTAATAATGTCACCTCTGAGACAACACCCTCTGATCCTGCCTCCTGTCTCCCTTTCTGGGATGCACCAAGCCAGGTGATGCTCCTTCACCTTCATGAAACTCTGAGCTACTTTGAACTCCTGTCACCTGAGCAGCTTTAAAAGTAGAGCCAAAGAACAGCAAATCCAAAGAGACAGAAATGGAATTCCTTTGGCTCTTTCCCTCTTTTCAGGGAATAAAAATAGAAAGTCATAATGCAGTAGATAGCCCTAGTGAGGTTCAATATTCAGCAGTCCTGTGGTGATTTTCCAGTTAAGAAACAAAACCACAAAATTATTTTGGATTCAGGAAGGTGAGTCACGTTAAAAATACACTTATTTTGGTACCTGTCTTGAGGAACTCTGACAGTGCCAAGCTCCCCACTGCTGAGCTGAAAGTGTCTGCACACAAGGATCCCAGGATGAGCACTGCCTGCATCCTGCTTTTGGAAGAGCTATTTAAGGAGCAGAATTGTAAGACACAATTCCAATTGTTTGAGTACTTGTCTAAAGCTTTCAGTTTGGGCCTATTCCCTGCCAGTCTCAGGCAGGAGCACAAACCCCAAAGAAGGCTTTGCCAAGGTGGGTGGATCAGGCTGAACAGGGCTGCAGCTGCGGGCTCACCTGCACTGTGGACAGGAACACAGCCATCACCTGCCCTTGGCTCTTGGCGAGGGATCGCAGCACATCCAGGGACAGGATATTTGTTGTTCCCTCCCATATGGACAGCACCTGTGGGGAAGAGGAGACTGTGGAAGAGCCTGAGGGAGCCCTTGCAGTGACTGCAGCAAAGAAGGGGAGTGTGAGGGAACAAAGACACAGGGCAGAAGTAAGGGATACCAAGGATATCTCCAGAGATGCCTTGTCTCACAGTAAGTGGAAGGGAGCAGTGGAGCCCAGCTCCATTGCTGTGCTAGGGAACAGCATCAGGAACACATCCTGTCCTTCCTTGGGGGTGGCTGGGCCCAGCAGGAAGGCAGTGAGGGAAGAGCTGCCACACCTGAAGTGAGCCCAGGAGAGCTGTGTTCTCTCTAATGTGTGTCTTTAGCAGGGAGCCAGAGTGCTGTGCAGGAGATGTGGTGACACATGGGACCTTCTCCTGCCACCCTCTTACCAGAGTATCCCGGAGTATGACTGGCAAGCCTGTGTCCTCCATGTAACCTTGGCCCCCAAAACTCTCCATTGCCTCAACAGCCACAGCAGAAGCCTGCAAAATGCAGAGAGCTGCCATGACCCACAGTGCCCGAGGGGGAAATCCAACCTCCCACACCACACAGCAGCTCCTGCTGGGGTGGGCTGACTGGATCCTGTTCATCTCCTGAGGCAGGCTGGTCATTACCTGCAGGAGGAGCAGATGGGAATGAAGCCTGAGTGACACAGAGAGGACCTGCAGGAGCAGCAGCCTCCAGAGCAGGAACTGCTGCAGGTATCCCCTGCTCTCACTGCTGTGTCACTCCTCTTCCCAGCTCTGTGGTCACCAATATTCCACACTCTGGGCTAATCAATCTGTTCCATACCTGCTTCCCTGTGTAGAGTTTGGCCACTGGGATGAGCAGCCTCAGCAGCAGCTGCTCCTGCTCACTTGCCAGGTTGGTTTCAGCCAGACCCAGCAGGCGAACGATCTCCATAAGCAGCAGGAATGCCCCTCTCACCTGCACCTGTGAGCAGAGGACAGGGGGACTCACTGGCAGGGATCTGGGACTCTGCTGACTCCAGACTCCATGCATGAGATGCCTCCAGGGTAAAATGACTCCCCCTGCCTGCTCAGACACACAGCTTCAGAGATCTCTGAGCAGCCAAGGCACAAAGTACGGAGTATTAAAGGTTCTCTGCCACTCTTGGACACTGTGAGGCAGTAAAGGGGCAGTGCTTTTCATCAGGCCTATCTGAGCCTTAACAAAGCTCCTAAAAAGCATCCTGGCCCCAAATCCACATCCTTTCCAAAGGTAAGGGATGTGAGATGATGGCCAACCTCTAAGCACCAGGAGCTGCAAGATCTGTGACAGATTTCTTCCTGAGCAGCTTACTTCCCTGGCAAGTTTGGATTTGAGAAGCATCAGGGTAAGGAGCTCTGTATTGTAGGACTATGTAGGATCTGCCCTTCCTTTCAAAGGGGGAGTTCTGGCCACAGGCAGTGCGATGCTGGAGCCTGAAGTCATGTCTGACAGATCTTGACCACCTTTTCCCATCTTGCAAGGTAGGGAATACTGTTAAATACTGTTTACAGCCCATCTCCTGATGCAGGAGCTCACAGGGAAGTTGGATGAGTCCATACAAGTCTTGGACAAGAGTCAAGTGACTGTGGTGTCAAGCCTGGATTCTGAGGCAAACACCCAACATCAGAGGTCATGGCTTATCATAGTAAGGGCATTCCTTTCTCTCAGGGAAACTCCCAGGTAATTGTTTAGGATAACCTGAAGTCCAGCAGAGGAGCTAGGTCTGTAATCAGATCAAATCCCACTAGAGTACAATAGTTCCCTTGCTGCATCCACTTTGCTGTAGCAGGAATAGCCTCCTAAATCTGAGTGCAAATTCTAAATCTAAATCTAAATCTGGCTGTGCTCACTAACAGCACAGGGTCTCTGCCCTCTTTCCTTCCCAGCAGGTCCAGCTTGGTTCCCAAAAGCCTCACCTCCATCCGAGCTATCGTCTGCATGTGCAGGGGATGGTCCTTGAGGAGCTTCCCGAAGGCCACGCGCTTGCGGGCGTAGTCCCTGCTCAGACTGATCATCCTGGAGGGAACACGCACAGTGAACAGTTACACCAGCAACTTTCCACTTCTGAGCATTTCCTTCCAGTTCCCTGCACTGTAAGAACCCTATTCAGCTGTACCACACCTGTACAGGTCACTCACTCACAGGCCACCCTCCTCCAGCACTGCTGGCTCCAGGCCTGTCCCACAAAGGGGACACTCGGCTGCAGTGCCAAGCAGTGCAAAGTCCCCTTGTCCTGAGCAGCTGCTCCTTCAGCCCTGGAGGGATCCATGCTGCTGTCACCTTCTCATGGAAGCCACTGCAGCAATGACATTGTGGATCCGAGTGATGTTCAGCATGTTGGAGATGGTGGCCACTCCATGACCCTCTGCAGAGATCTGCAAGAACAAGGGCTGACATGAGCCCTGCACTCACCTTGCATAGGGATGGACATGAACATGTGTGAACAGACACATGGACACAGGCTGTCCACTCTGTCCCTGTCTGCCCTCAGGCACTCAGAGACCTGCTTGCTTTGAAATACATTCGTCTCATTTTAGCCAAGTCTGTGCTGTGATGTGGCTGCCCCATCCCTGGAAGTGTCCCAGGCCAGGTTGGATGGGACTTGGAGCAACCTGGTCTGGTGGAAGGTGTCCCTGCCCATGGCAAGGGGTGGAATGAGATGAGCTTTAAGGCCCCTTCCAACCCAACCTATCCTGGGACTGTGTTTCTATGATCACAGAAGTTGCTTTTGGAGACTGTGTCATGATCAGTTCTGGTCCCTGCTGCTTGTTCCTACTGCACACTTCACAGCCTGTCCCTCAGCTGGCTCAGGAGCCAGGATTAGAGAAATGACCAGCCTAAAACAACTTTGTTGTTGTTGTTGTCTTCTCTCACATCCTTTCCTGAGCTCTTCTCAGCTCTGCCCCACACAGAGCCCCACCAGTGAATTGTTCTGTGATGTGGACAGCCAAGCTACAGAGGTGGAAGAGAGGAACTTTTTCAGTTGGGATCTCTGCTGAAAGCCTCAGGAGTGAGTACCACGCTTGAGAAGCCCATTCCCCAGGGCAGGGGAACTCTTACACACCAGCTCTGCTCTGGCTCCTTGCAGCCACAGCTCTGCTGTTGCCATCTGCCTCGTGCCCAGCTTGTCCTTCAGCCTTTGCACCTGGATGCTGTTCAGCTTCCCCTCCTCATCCCGAACCCTCAGGAAGAACAGGGACAGGCCTCTGGAGCCCTGGGCACACTGCAAGGCACACAGAGGATTTCATTACAATGCAACAAGGAAGAAAAAGAATGCCCCTGCTCCTTCCCCTGGTTTCCCACCCAACAGAAATGGTTTACCTGTCCTTCAGCATCTGTTATCCTGGCCAGGGTTAATGCCATATCAGAATCAGCTGCTGATGTGAACCACTTAAATCCATACAGACGATAGGTGCCATCCGGCTGCTTCCTGGCCACGGTCTCGGTGCCATTTGCTGAAAAAGAGGAAACAATTTCCTGGTTTTATGGCAACTTCTGTGTCAATCAATGCTGATTTTACAGCATAAGCAGCAGCTCCTCTAAGGCACTTCTTGCTGTGAAGATGGAGCATGAGTTAGCTGTTAATCTCTTTCATTGACCCTTGATAAGAAATGCAGTGTGTATAATCCAGTGCCTCCAGTTCTTTAGGGGTTACCACAGCCAAGAACACAAAGGGCTCTGTGTGCACAGGAACACTGAGATTCGGTCTTTTGTTGTTTAAAAAGCAGAGCTGTGCAGAGGATTTGGATGATTTCTGCTCAAGTCCTAACCCAGCTCCTTGGCTTTTTAGGTTCCCCACATCCTTTGTGTTCAGTTCTCACTGCCATATCTGTTCCCTCCCCAGAGCACTTACCAACATCTGAGCCACCCCTTCGCTCAGTCATCCACTGGCCAGAGGTCCAAAACTTCTCGGGGTCACGGGATGTCAGATGGTCAAAAGCGTTTTTCAGAGATCCAGGAATACCCAGTGACTGTTTGAGGGGAGGGAAAATAAACTGAGATGATCAAAACCCAATAGTTGACATTAGACAGTTGCCTTAACTGGTGTGTTCAGGGCTCAGACATGCCAGTCTGGAAGCCAGGTGGGTGTCCTGCACCACAGAGCATCTGCAGGTGCTGCTGAGAGCCTGTGAGCCAGCCCAGCTCCCACCAGCTGCTGCAGCACTGTGCAGACACAAGGTGCAGACCTGTACTACACGGAGTGCTGAGCATCCCTATCCCCTTGGATTTCTGGAGAGAGAGGTCTCAAACAGCTCATGTGCCAGGTTCATGTACACTGGATGTCACCAGCACCCAGAGAGCTGCAAGGAAGAGCGAACTGCCTTGTGCTGCTTTAAGTTTTGGTGAATTAAAATGCCCAGGGTTGGCTACCTAAGGAATATTTTCCTCTGAATCCTATGTAGGCAGAGGCAATGCAGAGGGGGTCACTAAGATGCAGAACCAAATGTTTCAATTGTTAAGTCGTGGTGGTTTGGTGAATTTACATCAGGTATGGATCTGCTCTATAATATCTAAGTGCCACTCCACACAAAAATGGGAAAACAAATTACCTTGTAGTAAAAACATAACATAGGAATATAGAAATACAGAACTGTTTGGGTTGCAAGAGGTCTTAAAGCTCATCCAGCCCCACCCCCTGCCCCTGCCATGGGTAGAGACACCTTCTACTATACCAGGTTGCTCCAAGCCTTGGACATTTATATTTGGGACACCTTTCCAGCTACCTGCAGTGCCACAGGTGCTATGTGCAGCAAAGGCCTTATTGAACACGATGCTGTCAGTGAATATAAAAGCTGGCATGGGCACAAAGGCTTTGTCCCTAACAGAGAAAGGCATTGGGAGACAGAGCTGAGTCACAGAGCGAGGAAGGGCCGTGCCCAGAACCAGATGGATCAGTGCTCCTCCATCCTTGGCTGGTGCTCCTGCCTCTAACCCACAGTGCCAGGACGTGGGCTGCTCCCTCAGGGACCAGCCAAGCTCATACCTCAATGACTTTGGCTGCCCCATCAGTCATGGCCAGTGGACAGCTGAAACCTCCAGAGGAGCTTGAGAACAAGTACAGTTTGACAGCCTGGTACAGGCGGCTGGGAGAGGGAGAGACAGAGGGAAAACAGGCGGGTTACACAGCAGTGCAACAGCAGGAGGATGAAATATCTTGACTGGGAAGAGAGGAAAAATTACACCCAGAATGGGTGAGGATCAGACCACTCATTTCTGAGACCACGCTCAGAAATTTTCTCTGAGAGGAGAAAAACTCTTCCAGCCAGGGAGAGGAAAGACGAGCAGCAGAGTTTCTCAGTCCCAGTGGGACAGCCAGCACTAGGCCAGCCTGTGCAGTTTTTAATATGAAATGTGGGTCTGTCTCCATGGTGTGGAATACAAAAAACCTGCAAGTGAAATTCCACATCTTTAGCTGCATTACAACTAACACACACAAAGCTGGAATGGTGCAGGGAACTGCCAGGCCCCACAATCTGGAAGGTGACATCAAAGAATATTATGATCAAGTGTGGGCCATTAGTTATGGCTTATCATTGGTGAGGTGGAACATTGCAGTGGACAGACAGAGCTGCTGGGGACAGTGGGAGGTGTGCTGGTGTCCGTACAGCATCTGCTACCAGTTACACAACCAGCTCAGTCCTGCAAAATGCTGAATAAACCTTGCTAAGAACAATCAGGAAGGCACTGAGTCATTCCCAATTTCCCCATTACCTCCAGTTGGAGTATCTTTTCTCATAGGCCTCAGCAATCAGCCCTTCTTCTGCTGAAATCTCCTTCATCCTCCTCCACGCTGAGCAGGTGTGGATGCGATCCACGCGCCGCCCCCAGGCATCGTACTGCCGGAACACAGGGGGGTTCAGCTCACATTCCCAGCTCAGAGGTTGGATCTTGGTCAGCAGGCGGTTTCCAAACCTCTCCAGATCCTGATGCACCTCCTCTAGGACCTGTGCAACAAGGAGAGCCCTTCAGCACATCCCAGCCTCAGTCCCAGCTGGAAGGGCAGAGGAATGACCATGTCATCCTGCAGTGCCAGTGGTCTCTTGCCACTTGGCCCTTCCATGCATTCCATTACACAGCACGACAGCTCCCTCAGCCTCTGCTGGCACAGCTGTGCTCTGCTGTCACTTTTTCTCTTTTTTCTCTCAAAATCATTTTTTCAAGTTACTTCTGGCAGCGTGTCTGGATTTCACAAAAGACAGAAGCACTTTAGTGTCAAGGCTGAGAATGACACAGATGCACAAGAGCAGGGGGGTTGGACGAGACGGTCTCCAGAGGTCCCTCAGCCGCTCTGTGATTTACTGCTGGAGAAGAATGCCAGGGGAAGGGCTGCCAAAAGCTGAATGCCTTCATCTGTACAGGAAAACTTCCACTGGGATCAGCAGCTACCTGCCTGTCAGATTAGAAAAGGAGGGATGGAGCAGTCTTTTCAGCTTCAGCCTGGCACACAACATGTCCAGATTCAAATTCCCACCCTGCACCCAGCTTCCTGAAGGATTCATGTGCCCTTGCTGACCTGGATGGAGTAATATGTCCATAGTTAATGGAGGGAAACCAGCACTCAGAGGAGTGATTCATTCCAACTCCCTCAGATCCCTATTTCAGGGTGACAGGAATTGCCTTTTTGCAAGTTCTCTTCCATGTCTATGAGCAAAGCCAAGTGAAGTTACCTAGATTTAAATAACCTGAATATTAGATGAGAAAAATCAGGCAAGGAAGACCCAACCTCCTGCCCTGTTTAACTTCATTGGCCTAAACACATCCAAGACTGTGCTGGAGTCAAAGAAGCACCCGATTTGTTTCCATGAGAGGAATATTTTTTGCTGTTCTCTGCCTCTCACGAGATGCTCATTCCCTCCTCAATAAAATAATGAAGGAGGTGAACGCCATAATTGCTGCACCCATAATTGTGCAGTTATAAACCCCATTAATTTCCTGCTGATGAAATACAAAGATGACATTTTCCTTTCCCTGCCTGTCCCTGTATTGACCTTCCATTAATCTACATCCTGTGTGATTGATTCCTTCTTCCCTCTGCCACTCCACATGTGTGATGAGGATCAAACAGTCCAGGTGCCACTCTGAAAGTCTCCACCCTCAGACCAGCCAGTTTTCCTTCAGCTGAACAGTGAAAGCACGTTAAAAATCACAAAACAAGCCAAGACCGTGCACGAGAGCCTGTCAGCTGCTCCAGCTCGTGCCACACCCGTATTTGCCATGGGTGTGCACCTCCAATCTTTATCACAACAATTTGAAAGCTGTTTTCAAGGCATAACCCAGGAATTCTAAGTTCATGGACTTTGCTGAAGCACAAGAATCTTTGAACCGTTGACCTAGTGGGTTTTTGTGGGCAGTACATGAGTCTACCACGATCTCTTGGCCCGAATTCATTCAACAATCCTTTCACCATCATCCATATTTCCTAAAATCCCCCAACAGCCTCACTGGGAGCTCATGCCCTGACCACACACAGCCTGACAAACCACTGAATTACCCAAAAAAATGTATTTATTTCCTGGGTGAAAGAACAAAATAAAAACTCCTGCACTTGTGACCGCTGAATGTCACACCTAGCAGCCTCAGTGCTCCAAAGAATGGATGCTGGGATGTGGAGAAGACAAAATTATTTGGGTCAGGGCTGAGGCTGCTGGGTGGTTCCATTCACCCTAATCTGTCCTTTGATGTCCCAAGCATTAAGATATGGGAAATGTGCAAATTAATGCACATTAGGAGTTCAAATAGATATCCTTTATATTAAAGGATGTATTTTCAGGGCAGCAAATCCTGGTAGATTCCTCTTCACAACACCCAGAAAAAGCAGGTGCTTAATTCTGTCTTCTCCTTAAATCACCTTCAAACAGAGAAAGAAAATTTTTGTGCCATTTCAAGAAAATTTCTGTGTTTGACATGGAAGAGCATAACAGGAATCAGCCTCCAGCTTCGGTGGGACACACACAGCTTCAGGGGTTGCTGCTGCTCTGAAGAGGAAGGGTTCTCCCATGGAGAGCAGGTTCTCAGCGCTGCAGGCAGAGCCTGGGCTCTCCTTTCCAGCAGTGAGGCAACACTGCCCCACTGGGACTGAGTGCAGAAATGAAAGGGAGATACTGCTCCCGGTTCTCTGGGAGATTTTGGAGCCACTCTTCTCAGTTTGGGGAAGGAGTGGGAGCAGCCTTATTGTACTAATCCTTTTATTCTCTGGGAGACCTGAATCATGCTTCTTCCAAAAGTGCAGATTAGGAGCAGGATCTTAACAGTTACCCAAAGGCATCCTCCTTTCCTGCCTTCTCTTCTGGCAAGAAGGCCACGGTGGTGCTTAGGGAGGCCTCGTTCCTCTCTTTAGGGATGGCTGTGACAAGCTCCCAGCACTGCCACCACACTCTTCCCACCCTGTGTGCCAGGCCTCACAGACCTGGAGAGCAAACAGGGGAAGGGGACCTCACTGAAAGCCAGGCCCCCTTCCCTCTGGTCACCTGGTGGCTTTAGAAGTCATGGCATTGCTTCTGCTGGAATAAATCATGGAAAGAGGTCACACTGTGCCTCCATGAAAACTGCTCCCTGAAAAGTGGGAAGCACTTGTGGCTCTCAGGGTGATGGCAGAGGCCAGCCAGAGGTGAGCCACCTCCTCCCAGGGGTTCCTGTAGAACTGGAGCTCACAGCACAGACATCAAGAGCTTGGGGCCTCACCCCACATCCCCATATGCACCCCTGAAATCCATACGGAGCCTTTCCTGGCTGAAAAATGAACCCAGAAGTGCCACCGACCTGTGCAGAGAACAAGCAAGCCCCAAGGGGCCTTTCCACCCTCTTGAGTACTCAGCTGAGAGCAGCCCCAGTCCTCAGGAATTTTCATTAAAACACCTCTTTCCCTAGGAAGAGAGGTGGAAGAACAAAGCAAAGTTTGGAAGCATCTTAATTTGATTCCTCTCTCAGAAATTCCTTTCTCTACATGACCAGACAAAAAATGCCCACACTGACAATCCCCAAACAGCATTACAACACCCAGCCCAGTCCCAGGAGACCACTGAGCCAGTTGCTGTGTGTGTCCTGGAAGTGTTTGTCACCCCTGCCCTCAAACACAACAAATTTTAAGGAATGCTGATAAATTCCCTCCAGTTAAACACTCAAAGGCACAAAAAGGCTCAGACAAACATTCAATTCAGAGTCTGAAACAGCAACTTGGCAGAGCCATGGTGGGTACACACAGAAACACAAACAGACCTTGGGAGGAAGGTGTGTTTTCAAGTAACTCTGAAGCAAAGTGTCTTCCAAGTACGGGTTCCCAGTCCCAGGCTGCTCTTGGAAGAGGGCCTCCGTGTCTCTCCTTGCAAGGTGTATTTCCAGATCTTCTAACACTTCTTTTTCCTTCATGCTGGCCTGTTGCTCCTGCCCCACGGTCGTGTTGTTTCCTTTAATGCTCAGCATTTGGCACCTGTCCCAAGGCAAAAAGTGACCTGATTTCCATGATTGGCAGGTGGCACTGGATCTCCACTAGGGCTACAGGCAAACATGATCCAGCAATGCCCTGGGGATCACACCTACAGCTCTCACCTGCAGACCCTTCCTCACACAACAGCAGCACCAGCCCTGCTTTCAGTGCTGTGAAGTTATTCTTGAAAAACCAATGAGATCTTCTCTCCTCCCTCAGGGAGGAGCTTTTCAGCAGCTGTTGTTAAGTGAACTAGGGAAAAGGTCTTTGGAAAGAGATCAGAAAACGGCCCGGAAAAATACAAGTAATCAAGAAACACTGTGTTCTCCCCTATCAGCTGGGCAAATCATCATAACTGGACAGACTGGCATTTCCAGAGCTGGGGGAACTGGTAAACTGAGAGGTGTGCTCTCACCAGCACCCCCTGAATTGCTTGGAGTAGAAATGAAAAGGAAAAAATATGTTTCCGTATCTGAAGGGTAACAAACTGCCTGGAGATGGGGAGAATTGGTTTAGGCAGATTATTCTGTAAATAAGATACTAGTGAAATAGTAAAGCCATCCTCCTTGCCTAGGTTATGACACTGGCTCCAAAATACTCTGCTCCTTGTGAAGTTCCTGATGCCTTTGAGTTGGGACCATAGTAAGTCTCCCTTTCCCTAGAAAAGCACCAAAGTATTCTAAAAATGTGGATTTGAGTAACTTAAAACTGCACTTCCTTTGGGGTTATATGCTGCTAATAAACCCAGTACTTTACTATAAAGTGATTTTAGACAGGAATGATTCCACACTACAGCCCCTTCCATGGCCGTGCTTTTGCAGGACCTTGTCCTGCCCGAGTTCCTGGGACAGGGCAGCAGGGAACAGACACAGAAGCAAGGGCAGAGTAAGGGCAGGCATAGCCGTGGGAACAGGGACAGGTGACAAGCCAGGGGCAGGGTCAGGCTCAGGGCGGGTTCAAGTCTCCGCCTCTGGGGTTGGGCCGCCCCCGCCTCCGCCCGCCCTCAGCACCGCCCACGCCCGAGGGTCCGGCGGCACCGTGGCCGAAGGAGCCCGCGGAGCCGTGGTGGGTGGTGTAGGTAGGGAAACCGCCTGGCCGGACTGGGGCAGGCCAAGTCCGCCCTCAGGGAAGCCCTCAGCGCCCTCAGGGGAACCCTCAAGAGAGCCCTCAGGGCAGCCCTCAGCGCCCCCAGGGGAGCCCTCAGGGGAGCCCTCAGCGCCCCCAGGGGAGCCCTCAGGGGAGCCCTCTGCGCCCTCAGGGGAACCCTCAGGAGAGCCCTCAGGGCAGCCCTCTGCGCCCTCAGGTCTCCCGCGCCTGAGGAGGACACACCACCCCCCCACCCCCCCCACCCCCCCCCCTTCAGGGGCTCCTTAGGGAGCTCTTTTCTGCGCCTCAGGGGCCCGGAGCGTCTGAGGGACCCCTCAGTGCCTCAGGAGGAACCGCCCGTGCCTCACAGCGCTCCCCAGCGCCTCAGGGGACCCCAGGTACCTCAGGGAGCACCTGCTGTTCCCCACGGGAACCCGTCTCTGCCTCTGGGGCGTCCCTCGCCCCTCAGGGCTCCCTCAGCGCCTGGCGGCTCCCGCGCCTCGGCCCCGCCGCCCCCCTTGGGTCTCAGGGGCTGCTCCCGATGCTGCCGTGTGAGGGGCAGGACCCGGCCCCGTGTGGACTCCGGCCGGGCCTGGGCTTCCACTCATAAATCCCCCCCAGGAACTTCCCCCAAAAAAGAGTAAACCCATCTTTGGAGCCATGGCTGTTTTTTAAGGGCTGTGGTGCCTCACCTTTCCAACATCAAGCACAAGGGGCAGAGTGAGGGGTGCAGGGCTGAGGGTGTCGGAGAGCAGCAGATTCCTGAGGATGAATTCGTTTTTTTCCCTTTTAGTACTAAATTGCTGATATTCGGTGCTAAGGTGGCTGTAGAGTGGGGAATCATTGGAGTTCCAGGGCAACTTGTGACCTTCCAGCCCCGGTGAGACACTGGTGCCAGTGTTGTACCTTGTACCTGAACAGCTGGGCCGTAATGGCTCAGCTTGGTCTGGGTGATGTTTCCTCCTCAGTAAATCAATATAAATGTGGTATGGTTTATAAAACATGTTTTCTTACATTTTTCTCTCACCTAAATCAGCTATATTTAGTTAATAACCTCATGTTGTAATTACAACACCATTGTCTGCTTTGATTGCATTCCAGTCCTCACACTGCCTGGGTAGAAAAAAAAGCTACTTTGCTAAAATATTTAACATGTTAAAAATTTTGCAGGTGTGTATTTGTTTAAATATACTTTTATAGCTGTAATCTGTCCTCATTACTAAATGAAGCACTAAATTTAGCATAAAAACTGTCACCATGTTCCAATCAACATGTCTTAATGACTGCCAACAAATGGAAATGAGGCTTCCAGAGGAAAAAGAAAAGCACAAAAGGTGCAAATGCTGAACAAGGTTGGATCAGCTGAGTTAATAAAAGGCTGCGTTAGGTCAGGAGTTAAATCACCCCGCAGTGTTTGTGCTATTACTTTAATTGTTACTGGGGAAGTCAACTGGCTGTGGACATGGCAGCATCCCTCTGGGAGCTGATCGTGGTGTTTCCTTTCATTAATATCCCCCATTAACAATGAGATGTGGAGATCTCCCAGCAAGTCATTTTTCAAACCAGTTAACGCAGGCCTTGTTAATTCCAGCTAATGGAAGTTTTTAATCAGGATTGTCAGGTGGTGCTAAATCAAGCACCTCACTCAAGTGAGAAATGTGGAATATCCAGCGTTATTGCCTGTATCAATCAGCTCTCTTCTGGTAAAATGAGTATTTTCCTCTTCAATCCAGGCTTGTCTAAGTGAAACAATTTGGACTCTTCTTTTTTTTCTTTTTTTTTTTTAACCTTTCGAGGTGCCCCAGAAGAATCATTCCCTTATTCCAGCCAAGACCGATGTTAGCACGTTTCCTGCTTACCCTTGCTAAAATATTAACTGCTACTGGCAGACCTCCAGTTCTTTCACATTCCCCCTTCACACTTCCTAATGGTTGTAGGAATTAACATTTGTGGTTTGGAATATGAGAAATGCATTCTGAAGTGGCACCAACTGACACCAGGTGCAGCTGTGGCCCTGAATTTCAAATGCTATTGATCGTTTACCAGTGAGCAGGAGTTTTCATGCTCTGCAGGCTCAGTGCCATGGTGTATCCTTGGTTTGCTTTACTTTTCCTGTCCTGCCTGGCAATTAGCTTTCAAACTCTGAGGAATCTCATTCTTACTTTAATATAGATGAGAAATAGCAGTAACTGTGTTTTCTGCATGTCTCATACCTTCTTTATTTTTCAGGGTTTAGTTACAAGTGGGTTTTTGAAACACAGGATGGCTACTCAACAGCTACTCAAGCAAAAGAAAAAGCCCTGTAAGGTAAAAAATTCAAATATGGTGATGCAGACAATCTTAGCTCTCAGTTTGGGACCTGGCACTTGTGCCTGCGGAGGTGGGAACACTTTTTGTTGTCTGCACTGTGCTTAGTTGGATTAATTCCAATTCAGTGAGAGGCAGAGTGTGGGGCTCTGACATGATTTGACTCAATAAATGCAGGCTCATTAGGTGTGCACAGAGCTTTATGAGGAGGAAGAACAGCAATAAAGTAATAGAAGAACTAAATTTATGCAGTGTCCACTGCATTGTTCGTGTTGGCATCACACAGTGCATATTTACTGTAGCTCCAGGTGCTATTTTACAGCTTGGAGTTAGAATCACTCTGTTGGCAACTTAGGCTTCTGTCAGAGCTCAGACCAGCAGCCTTTGGTGCAGCAGTGGTTGCCACACCAGGCCTGGTGCTTGTGTGACACCAAATTAAAATTGCACACCTATTTTGAGGGGTGGCTGTCTGTTAAGTGCCAGCATTGGTGCAGTGGAGGGGGTGGGAATGTGATAAAGGAGAGGGCACATCCAACCAGTGCACTCTGCATCTGAGTAATTACATCAGATCTATTGATCTCTACCCCTAAATCATCTAATCCACCCACCTCAGACACAAGTCTTCCCTGCCTAGCTTAAACACCAGAGAAACCTTAAAATTACATTTCTAAGTTACCCTCTTCCCACCTGCTGAGACTTGTTTCTAAATATAATCTGTGTTATAGTTAAGAAGGTGCTATTTCTGTCCTTGCCATACTTTTCCAGGAAGCAGTGCTGTTCCCTGAGAGCATCACCACAGAGAAGCAGTCCCTGGTGCTGGTGAAAAGGCTCCTGGCCATCTCTGTGTCCTGCATAACCTACATGAGAGGGCTGTTCCCAGAGGGCTCCTACTGCACTCGCTATCTGGATGGTAACACCTGCAGTTTGTGCTGAGTGCTTCTTTCTACTCACTGTATTTTACCTATAATCTGCTTGTGTGTTACCTTCTGGCTGTGCATGTGTGTGAGTTCACTTTGGGTGGGAGCTGGCTACCAATTCTCAAATCTTCTCGAGTCTGGGTGCAGACAGAACTTCTGACAGAGAGCATGGCAGACAGCCTTGAGCTCCTGGCTTCTCTGGTGGTGTTCCTCTTGGTTTAGAGTCATTCCTTGGCATTTCCAGCCCCATGAATAAGGTCTCAGAGCCAGGAGAGTGATTTTAAACTCAGGAAGTTTTAAAAATTTACTCTTATTGGAATGTTTTATTTTCTTTTGGACCTTTGAACCCATGAAGTTCACATTTTTAGTTTTCATTGGGAGGCTGAAATTAGATTTGTCAGCTTTCATAGAATTGTAGAATGGTTTGGGTTGGATGGGACCTCTTAAAGACCATCAAATCCAACCCCTTGCCATGGGCAGGGATACCTTCCAGTAGACTAGGTTGCTCCAAGCCCCATCCAACCTGACCCTGAATATTTCCAGGAATGGAGCATCTACCTTATCTCTGGGCAACCTGTTCCAGTGTTCTACCATCTTAATTGTAAAAACCTTACTTGCATCTAATCTAAATCATCCCTCCTTCAGTTTAAAACAATTTCATTGTTGGGATTTGGGTTGTTTTTCCATGAAAACTATCTCATACATGCTTTGGGAATCAGACTTTTTAAGGAAAGAAAAGGACTTTCAGAACCAAACTCTTGTCACGCGATCCCAAGAATTAGTGGTGCTTTGATTCATGAGCATCTTTATGATCATTCAAAGTGTGAGATGTCTCCATGCATTCCAGTCCATTTCCATGTTGTCCCTTATGGCATTAGGTGCCCTGAAACATGTTCACATGTACTTTGTAGATTTGGTTGAGGGCACAGAAATCCCAAATTGGTTCTTGATCCCCTAAGCCTGAAAAGCCATTGGTCAATGTCAGGTCTGTCTAGTGCCTTTTTCATGAGGGGTCTTAACATCTGGCCTGCTGACATCTTCAAGGGCCCCTTGGTTGTGTTCTGAGGTGTTATAAAGCCCCTTTTCACCTGTAGGACAGGTGTGCCTTTTGCCATTCTGAATGCCTGGAAGCACAAGGTAGAAGGGGCTGTGTGGAAAAGCTTCACAGGAAGTTTATTGTGAGCACAGTCATTGGGACATCACATGGATGTTGGTGAAGTCTGAATGCAGAAGGGAAGGTGTTAGGGAATGGTTGAGGATGGAGTGGAGAAGAGGAGGGAAGAAAGGGTGAAAGTGCTGGTGTTTTGTAAAAAAGCTACAACTCCATCCCTTCTTCTGGGAGAGCCCAGTGCTTCTGAGGAGAGCATTGACATTTGCAAACCCAGCAATAAACTTGTGTCAGCCCACCTGGGATTCGGTGGAAACCCAGCATTTCCACTCAGGAGGGACCTTCAGATAAAGCTTGTATCCAAAAAAGGGAGGATGGACTGGCTTAGTTTCAGTGTTTGCCCAAGAGCTGTGATAAGGATTGTAACTATGTGCTAAATCTGGTTTTGCAGACCTCTGTCTAAAAATTCTCCGAGAAGATAAAAGCTGTCTGGGATCACTGCAGATAGTCAAGTGGTAAGTGAGTAACAGTGAAACCAAGACAAGATTGTGCTGAGTAGGAGACATCTGCCCCTGCATTCTTCTTCTTCCTGAACTGGAAAACATTGTGCCTTGGTGCCAGGGGAGCTCCCACTGCAGCTGGGGGTGCTTGGTCCCCATGTAAATAGGACAGAATTAGTGACAGAGATCATGTGAGTTCAAGGTCTGTGGAAATGTTGGCTGCAGTGAGGTCATGGTCAGGCCCCAGAGCGCATGCAGCAGCTGAGGGGCAGAGAGAGGGTGAAGACTGTCATGAGATCCTTTCTGTTGTGTTAAGTCTTTTCTAGTTTCACTTTGATAGGGATTCTTGCACTTGTTTTTCAGTATGTACAGTATTTTATCTCCCTCTCTAAGAACCCCACAGTTTTCTTCAGGATGTATTTCACAGTTGGCATGTTCCCAACAAGCAGCAAAACTGTCCCTGATGTGCTAAGGAGATACTTTACTGCACATCCTTTGACTCCAAGAGCATCTGGAGTCAAAGATATGGCCATTTCTGCTTCAAATATTTACTACTTTGAGAAAATCCATTGCTGTAAATTCTACATCAGATAACAAAGATTTACAAGACCAGACATGTTCAGATTGAGCCGAGCTCTGTACAAGGCTGATGGGAAAAGAGCCATCAGAGCTCTGGCTGGGGAACTGGAACAGAGCACTAAGCAGGGACACACTCGGAGCCTTTGGCCTCCAATCCTTGTCTTTGTCAGGATTCAAGCAGGCTCTGGGCTGACAGGATAATGCCCCAGAAGTATAAACAATGCACAGATGCAGAAAGAAGGATGCTACCTTTAGCACTGACCTGAAAAGGACTTCACAAGCCCCAAATGTTGATGCTTGTGTTGTCCTAATTCCAGAAAAAATGCCCTTTAACCCACATCTAATGAGTGTGTTTACGGATCAGGAGATAAATGTTGCTGGTTAGTATTAACATGGTTGTTTTCCCTGGCAGGATTCAAGGTTGTTTTGATGCTTTGGAGAAGCAGTATGTAAGTGGGGTTTTTTTCACTTTTTAATGGAGAGTCCTATTTCTTTATAAAGGACAAAACTATCCTTCCATTCCTGCTGTATTTCTCTTGTGATCTTTGATGCACACAACAACCTCTACAGCTGTGGGACAGGGGAAAGACCCTGCCCTGAGTATGAGATTTGGGATTTTATGCCTTGAGCTCAAATCCTGTCCACTTTCTCTGGGCTCTCCTGTCCATGGTGTGGGAACTAATTTTCAGCCTGCAATGGATTTCCCTTAATTCTGTACTCTACATTTGTGTTCTCTGATGTCTGATAGAGACCCTGCCAGGCAGAGCTGAGATCTGGATCTCCTGCCTGTTTTTGTTTCTTTGGGAGAGTTCTGTGCTTCTGCTGCCCTTCATCTCCTTTTCCCTGATCTTTCCCCTTATCTTCTCTAACCCTCCGGGCTTTTCTCTCAGGCTCAGAATTTGTCCCTTTATTTTTTCCCCTTAATTCACCAAATAAGGTATGTAGCTGCTTGCAGGACAAAACCACCTAGTGAGTGCTCATATTCCTTGCTGATTCTCACATAAAAACTGCCCTGCACAGGAAAAAGCACCAGTTGTTGTCCTCTGTGTCAGCACTGTTCACCAGCCCAGCTCCTCCAAACCAGGTGGGGCACTGGTTCTGGCAGTGATTATCTGAGTGATTCTCAGACATCAGTACAGCTGTCAGTGTGCACAAGATAATTAACAATGTTGTGAACACAGGTTAGTGCTCACTGACAGCTCTAGGGGGTATTTAGCCCTTTGTTATTTATGAGAGACATAAATTAATTGTTTGACAAGGATTAAGGAAAAACTGAGGGATTTAATGCATGTTTTAAGATTGTTTTTAAGGGCAGTCCCATATGCAACTGCTTGATAGAGCATAAATTAAATACCTTTGAGGAATTTCCTAACAGAAAGCAAATATTAACCTTCAGTAGGGATGGGTGCCCTTGTAAAGAGATTTAATTCAGTATTTGGGGATTTGTTTGAAAGGAGTCCCAAGGGAGATTACTGAGCATGGAGTTGTTTTTATGGGAAACTGTGAATCAAGCCAGGCAAACTGGCCACTAGGTGTTGCTGATGCTGTGCTGGGAAGAATCTGCAAAAAAGGTTTTAACTCCTGATTTGTTGAGTGTATCTATTTCTTCTCCCTGAGTAGGCAGTTGGGGTTTGATAGGACTTGCTTTTACTTGCCCACTAAGGTTAGATGTTGATTTTGTGTTTTGTTTTGATTTTCCCTCCTTAGCTACACGTGGCTGTCCTTGCAGTAAGTAAATGAATACAAAGTGGTTTTCTCTCCCATCCCCTTCTTGAAAGAGATACAGAGTCAAGGTTGTGTCAACCCATTTATGCCTTTTTTAGGAGAAGCCAAAATGTTTGTGATTTTTAATAGAGCTGTGACCTTTCTTAGATACAGTAAATGTGGAGTTCAAGGCTGCATGGGAATGTATTTTTCTCAGCATGTCTGACTTTTGACTGAGGCCTTATTTGTGTCCTTAAACTCTGAGAGGCACTTGCATGTGATTCCTATCATGGAAGCTGCCATGTGGTCTCCTTTTCCCCCTGCAGAAGAGTCCTCCTTATTAATCTGATCCTGGAGAAACCACACACTGGTGGTTCCATAGGCAGTTGTTGGCCCCAACCCCTTGCAAAGCACCAGGAGCTTTGCTCACCATCTACTCTATGCATCATCTGAGCAGTTAAATCCCAGGCATCAATAGCTGCCTGTGAGAGTTGGAATAGGAACTAACCTCATTCCTCCAGTATTGCACACATGAGTGTCTTCTACCTGTCTCTGAAGTGGTAAGTATGGATTGCTGATAGAAGAAGCTCTTTCGCAGCAATTCCTTTCTCTGATCCCACACTAAAGATAGCACAGTCTCTGCTGTAAACTGAAAATATCCTTGTTAGTCACTGGTTCAAGTTGTCTCAGGGAGAATGCCCTCACTGTGCTTTCTTGTAACAGATTTACACCAATCCTGAGGTAAGAGTCTTAATTAATCTTTAAGGCAGCTGAAGGCATGGGTGAGTACATTCATATTCAGAGTGGAGTGGAGGCTTAAGTCCTACCCTGACATAGCTCCTTGGTGACCCCATTTCTGTTCCTGTGCCTTCACTCCAGAGTGCCAGCTCAGTGAGCTGCATTGTGATCAAACACCCGGCTGAGGGCCCACCAGGGCCTCAGGCAGGCATGTTAGCAGACAACTAATGGGCATGTTCACAGTTTTGTTTTAGTTTCCCAAAGAGAAAAAATGGGAAGTTCAACATTACTCATTTGCAAACCACCTTTTTAACAGCCCTGATGAAAAGAGCTGGTTTGTCGTGCAGGGGTGTAGGACAGAAGTCAGGAATCCCTTCAGACCTGGATGGATGTGTTGGGTAATGCCTGTCCTTGGCCTTGGCCTCTCAGTGTTCCCTGTTGTGTTTCTGTTTGGTTTCATCTGGGAGGTGTGATCCAGGAGTGAGGCTCTGCATCATGCTGGAGATCAGAAAACAGCTTCAGACCTTTTGCACTTGAACCTGGTTCCAGTTCTGCTGCATGGCACCTCAGAGTTTGGGGACAGAGCAGGAGCTGAGCCATGCCAAGGCTGGGATTTGCAAGGAAGGCTCAGAGTTAAGAGCTCAGCTGAGCTCCTACTAATCAACTTCATTGTCTCTGGAAAAAGTGAATTATAGGCATGGAATTGGTGTACAATAGACCCTTTCTCTTGGGGGGAAGCTGTCTGTTCTTCCTTATTGTTTTATTCTCTAATTCTTTTAAATGGAAAATCATCCACTATTTTTGTCTACCTCAAAAAGACTCCAAGACCGGTGAAATTCAGCAACTTTTTCCAGTGCAATATTGTTTGGATTTTCCTGTGGGAAGAGTCCTCCAGGCCCTTGCCCCCATACAGAGCATGGGGCCAGGCTTCCTTGTGACACTGGTCACCTGTGCAGCTTCCCAGTTTTCCTATAGCAAGGGACACTGGCAGGATTGGCCAGCCCTGGAGCCTTGCTAGAGACTGAAGTTGGAGAGCCAGGCTCACAGAGGAAGTGGAAGGAGGAGGCAGGAAGTTTGTAATTTTGTTGTGATTTGTTCAGTTCCAGGTAAGATGTGGCTGCTAAGAGAATTTGCCAAAGCTTGTGCAAGCAGCAATAGAGTTAAAATTGTCAGCATGTCACTAAATTAATGCTATGCTCTGGCAGAGAGTGTGAAAAGACTCTCCAAGTTCAGGATACATCTTGTTTCTGAAAGTGATCCATTTCTGCTTCTCCTCTCGTTACATCTCTAGACAGTCACTGAAATGTATCAATTCAAATTCAAGTACAAAAAGAAGGTGCCCCAGATGGACATCTGCAGGTAAGGATTTGGGCTGATTTCTCAGGGTTACACTAAAAACTGTATTTTTGAAGCATTAAGCTGATTGCCCAGAGAGGTTGTAGACTCCCCATCCCTGGAATTGTCCAAGCCAGGTTGGGTGGAGGAACCTGGTTTAGTGGAAGGTGTCTGTGCCCATGGCAGGGGGTGGAGCAAGATGAACTTCAAGGTCATTCCAACCCAAACTATCCTGTGATTCTGTGGTTTGAGCAGGTCCAAGTCATTAAGCAGCTGTAAATACCATCAGAGTTGAGGATATTCACCTTACAGGGTATGAACTGCTGGGAGGATGAAGTGAAATGCTCTTTCATAGCACCATGAGGCCCCCAAAGTACACCTGAGCCAAGGACAGTTGACAGAAGTGGTGCCTCATCTGGGAGGTGATGCAGAAACCAGCCCAGTTGTTGAGCTTGCTGCTGTCTCAGCTATCAACAAGTGTTGTTGCACTTCCACCAGACAGCCTCTTGCTTTCAGATGAAGCTTGCTCGTGTTTGAGCCCTTCCACCATGATCCTGTGCCTAGGATTTTTTTCTCTTGAGCATTTGCATACGTGTGTTCTGCTTGAGCAGCCCTGTGTGGGTGACCTGAGAGAACTTTCACTTAGGATGCCTGAGCTAATGGTGCAAAACATGTGGCAGGAAGTAGCAGCTTTTTGCCTCTTTTTGGCACTCTCTGTTAGATATTTAAAGCTGTGTTTAGTAGGCTGTAATCCTGTGGAGCTTCAAATAAATACTATCAAAGGCCGTTGGCTATAACCAAAGCAAAGGAAAATAATTAACCTTTTTTTTAGTTTGTTCTGCAGTTGCCACTGGTGAAAGAGGGATCTTGGAACTTGCCTGGACAGCAAGAAAGCTCTACTGTCTTGTGTGTTCCTCAGGAAGCTCCTCCCCAGAACTCCTGGAGTGTGCCCTTAGCTGCTCTTTCTCTAAACACATCCAAATAATTTGTACCATAAGGCAAAATTATTTTCTTTTGGGCAAATCTGAATTACCTCTGGAATGACCTTTTGGCTGTGCCCTCCATTTCTACTTTAAAGCTGCTGTCCCTTGTCCTCACACTGAGGGGAGGAGGAGATCTGGGATTTGAAAGATAATAGATAGTCCTTGAGTACTTTGGGGTTTTAATCAACCTTACTCATTAATTCCTAGAAATAAGAACAGTCCCCATATGAAGTTTGGGTGTCCGTTGTGTCATACAGGGAGAAGCCAAGCCATCTTCCTGTCATGTTTGAATGTGCTCTGAGGCTCCAGAGCCTGTGGCACTGAATTCCTGGGCTCTGTTTCCTCAGGGATTGGCAGTGCTGTGGCAGGCTCATGCATGTCCCTGCCATCTTTAATAATCCAGAGTTCTGGCACAGATCAGGGAATTGTGTCATCTTTGCTGTCAGCTCCTTCAGCTGATAACACTGCCTTTTACACCTGCAGCAGTTGTCCTGTGCAAACTCGGAGTTAATCGCTCTGGGAGAGATATTTTGTGGGGCTGCAGCATCACATCCAAAGGGTAAGGGGAAACTTTCTCCTGAATGGTCCTTGCCTTATTTTCGATGAACTTTGGGCGAACTTCTTGCCACAGATCCCACTCCTTCCAAGGTTCAGTTCCTTATCTTCTGCTTTTTGCCTCCCTCCTGCATGAAAATCTCAATGTTATTCCCATATTGAAGCAGTGCTTGACTTATTAATTCCAATGGACATTCCTCTTGCCATTTCTGACCTGCTAATTCCACAATTTGTAAAGGTGATGCATATTCTACCTTAGGCACTGCCAGCATTTTCCTCTCACTGTGCATTTCTGAACATGCAGGATTTCATCAAGGACCACAATGCACATCTAATACCACAGAGTTTGGGCTTCATGATCTCAGAGGTCTTTTCCAGCCCTAAATGATGCTGTGATTCCATACCTTGGGAAGTCAAGCTGTTCCACAGCCGCCCAGTTTTCATGACCCAAAGAAGTTCAACTGGAAGGAGGAATTTGTCTTAATTTGTTTCTTTTTGAGGTTCAGTCAGTCAGGTTTACTCTGGGATATTCTTGAGTTACTTTTTTACTACTTTTGATGCAACTTGGGCTGATTTTGTTGGGCACCCTCCAGCCTATGTGTAGTGTCAGGGGTCTTCCAAAGATATAATGAAGGAGCTACACATCTTTATGACCCCTTCTCATTGAAAGTTAGGGAAGTTCAGATCCCTTACTCACACAGTGATTCATCTGCTCTGTCTGAAATTAACTGGCTGCTCTGAGTTGCTCATCTCATCTACCTCAGTTTTAATCAAAGAGAAGCAAGCTTCTCTAGAGTGCCAGTCATCCCACTCATGTCACCCATGGGTCTCTGTCTGGACTGCTGGCTTGGAGCAGCCAGCTGACATTTGAATGTGTGAAGGAGGTGAGAGGAATGCCCCTTCGTCACTGCTGAAAAATGTGCCTCTGAACTGCTTTTTCTTACATGGAATTGAGTGAGAACATGCAATTCACTTCTCTTCAAAAACTGCAGAATGGACTTGAAAATAACCCCCGTGATGAATCGGCTTTAGATGGGATCCTCAACTCATTCCTCTCGTTCCTGAAATTGCTTAGGTGAAAGGCACTTGTTTTGTGGTCCTTTGATCCAATTTAATCATGTTCAAACAAGTGAGTCATGACATTTGTATAATGGTTGCCCCAGCTCCAAAGTCTGTTCAAATGTAAATGCCAGGCCTCTGAGTTTGGAGCGGGTGTTCTGCGGATGCCACCCCATCCCTGGAGCCTGTTTCACTTCCCTGTTTATCTGGAAATTACATAAAGACATTGTAGCTTTTTCACTGGTGGTTTCAGACAAGTCACTGGGTACTCTGTGTGTGTAATTGGATCGTGAATATTCATGACTGAGGATAACAAATCCATTATTCTTCCAATTGTAGCAACCACAGGGAGTTTGTGGCTGGGCTGTGCGGCAAGGATGTCAAGCAGGCCAGCAGGTTCCTGCTCCGGAGCCTGTACGTGCTCATGCAGGACCTCGGGCCTCTGCCCAATGACATCACCCTGAGCATGAAACTCCTCTACTACAACGATGGTAGGTGGACAGCAGTGTGTGCCTTAGGGAAGAATTCCATCATTCTCTCTAATAATGGAATATCATTAATAAATCATATTAATGGAATATTATGAATAAAATAAAGTGTAGAGAAGATGAGATGGAAGAAGCTGTTGGCTGATAGCACAGAGAAATGGTGTAACACAGTAAATCTTTCTGATGCACAGAGATGGCAGATGTTTTGAGGAAAGGATTGAAATCCATATAAGAACTACAACTATGTGGTGTGAAAGGGAGAAATCCATCTTCCCTGGGTTTTTGGGTTTTATTGAGTTTGTTTCTTTAAGGAACAAAGAATGGCAGGTTTTGCTCCAGCACTTTAATGGTATCTCAGCATCCTGAAGAATTTTTTTTCTTTGAGCTCCCTGATAACATTTGCTCAGCTCATTTTACCCTTTGCATTCTGTCCCTTCCTCCTAAAAGACCCCAAAACATGGAATAGTTTTAGTAATCAATGTTACTCGAAGCTGGTTCATAACTATTCTTTCTAAATCAGACTAAGGAGAGATGGAACTTGGTTTTCCTGACCTCATGGGGTTTCCTCTCCCTGTGCAGTCACACCCAAGGATTACCAGCCCCCTGGCTTCATGGAAGATGGCAACCTTGGTGACTTCTTGTTTGCTGGGGATCCTGTCCACCTGAGACTGGGCTCAGTCTCCACTGACTTCCACCTCATGAAAGTCAAAGTGATAGCTGAGAAGAAGAGGGTGAGGAAGGCTGACAGCAACCTGATCCAGAAGAATGGCCCTACTGAGATCTCCCACCAAGGGCTGGACTGCGAGGAGGAGGAGGAAGAGAGCACAAAGGTATAGAAATAGCTCTCTTTGATTCTCACTGGAGGAACAGAGTTTATCTAGCAAAAACCTCCTTAAAAGAAACATTTTCTTTATGGATTTACCACCTGGGTGTATTTTTTAGGTTATATTATCTAGACAAAATGTCTTTTACTTTACAGAATCACCCTTGCCCTGTCAGAGCAGATTCCAATGAGCATGAAGGGGACAAAAGTGACACCCATCCAGGCAGGAAAACAGAAGCATCTTCTTTTTGCCTTAAAGATACAGGTAAATGCCCAGTTTCAAAACTGAAGGAGCTTCTGCTCCTGATTGTATCCCAGCAAAATGTATTCCACATAATGTCCTGGGTAAGGTCTTTCAGTGTTGTGAATTACAATAGGTTTTTGAGATATTAGAGGAAAAATTTTTTCCCTGTGAGGCTGGGGAGGCCCTGGCACAGGGTGCCCAGAGCAGCTGTGGCTGCCCCTGGATCCCTGGCAGTGTCCAAGGCCAGGTTGGATGAGGCTTGGAGCAGCCTGGGATAGTGGAAGGTGTCCCTGCCCATGGGAGGGGGTAGAACTGGATGGGGTTTAAGATCCCTTCCCATCCAACCTATTCCATGATTGTGTGATTCTCTAATATTTAGGTTTCGGATGAGCAGAGTTTGCCAGGCTGTTTGAACTTTGTGAGAGACTGAACTGTAACAAAGGGCCCGTTGATTATGCTTGGTTTGTTAACAGAAACATTTAATTTTGTATTAGTATCTTTGTACCTCTTTATCTCAGCAGTTTTTTTGAGATACGGAGGAAATGCAGAGATCATCAAAACCAAGTTACATTATCTCCTTGTTCAACAGAGCTCTTTTCCTTTAGCTGTTACAGTTTGACTTTTGCTAATAACTTCCATGTGGGAAAACATACATGAAAACACATGAGAAAAAAAGCCTTTTCTGTGCCTAAAACCAGCCCAGCCTCTGCTATACCATGCTGTGTTTGACCTTCGAGGCTCTGGGATATAGCTTGTGGAACAATACCATCTAGTGACAAAATAGTAAATAGCATTCCTGGGATTGCCGGGCACTAGGATGAAGCAGCTTCCCTGCCGGTGAAATCACCTTTGCAGGTCTTTCTCCTGCCGATTCTCTGATGACTAATAAAGAATTAAGTCATCCTGCCACTTTTGTTGCTCTGGGGATTTTAACAAGATCCTCCTCCTCTAAACAGTTGCCTGATCTCATGAAATTGGGGCACTCTGGACACCTCCTCAAATTTTATTGAAACTGTCTGAAAGTTAATAAATATTAACTAGGGGAGATCTCCCCTCCTTTCCCCATCCCTCACTTATGGCATGTCTAGACATAAGCTTTGTTTTCTTAGATCCAGGTTAAAAGGGAGATTATAATTGATAGAGCTGCTGCAAGCTGATGTTCATTTGACACTTTATGCAGAAATCTCTTTCTAGGAATAAACTGCCACTGCTGGCAGTGTCTGAGAGCAAAGCTTACACAATTTCATGAGATTTTTGCTTCAGTGGTTTAGTCAGGCTTCCAGATTTTATTTATTTTTTTTTTAATTAAGCGCTTTGCAGCTAATTTTGCTTTGCTGTTTGGGTTGCAGGTAGGAAGAATAAGAGGGAAATAAAGAAGACAGACAGGATGCCTTGCTCAAGGGCATGTCAGCAGGTGAGGAAACTTTAATGGTTCTGAGATACTCCAGGCACAGGGGAATTCACTGCCATGGATCATTGCATCATCAAAGATGACACAAAATTCACTAACATTAGTGGATTTATTGTGCAGGGTCACAATACATAGCTGCTACAGATAGCAGAGGGATGTAAACATAAACTGGAGGCATTTAGGAAGAAGCTTTCCACAATCAGTTTATTTCCTCCATCCAGTACCAAAATTTGATGCTATTCTCTGGAGTTGGTACCTGTGAGTAACACACCCAGACTAAGCCTATCTCTGTCCCAGCCAGGCTGGTTTACCTGTGGGTGGTTTTGGATTAAGGATCTGAAATCACCACCCTATTTTAGGTTTGAAGGGTGTATTCTTTGCCTAATATGGTCTTCACTTCTCCCCTCTTGCTTCCAGACTTTCTTTACGTGTGAGTCACAGGTACCTAATGAATCTTATCCCTTTTTGGCTACCCCTCTGGGGCAGAAAGAATTATCCCCTGGAGGCACTGATCTCTTTCTTGATGGTTGTTTGGGCAACCCAAAGAATTAGTATAGACCAGGTAGGTTGTTTTAGATAAGTAAAAATTTAATCTCACCCTGAAGGCTGCCCAGCCAAACCCTGAGTCACCATCAGAGCCCAAACTCACGGGCATATGCAAAGGTTTGTTCAGTGACTTGGCAAATCTCTGAATAGCACCAGACTTGCCTCTTGATCCTCCTCCCATTCAAATTAGCTGAGAATCATGTGAGCTTGAATGGTCAGAAACTGCATCTTTACAGGATAAGCTAATGAGAGTAGGAAATTGCTACTAAAGTTTTCCCCGCCTCTGTTGAAAAGAATCCTAGAGTGTCTAACCCAGACAGCAACTGCAGACTGCAACTCACCCTGTCATTCTAAAGGCATCTACGAGGTATTTGCCTTGACTCTGGATCTTAGAAGTGAACTTCTGTGCCTAGGCTGGTATTTTTCAAACTTTAACCACATTTTTTTTTCCATGTCACATCCTCCGCTTTCCTTCTGATCATTGTTTATTCTGTCGTCTGTGAAAACAGGAGCCTTTTTTGTTTGCGACTCATGGTTGCCCCACTGATTCATGCTCTGACCTTCTTTTGGGGCTGTCACGATGGCCAGCAGAGCACCAGACACCTCTCTCAGCATGTGCATTTCATTAGAATTCGGTAGCAGGAGTGAGAGTGTCTGAAGGTGGTGGAAACAGCATTAGTTGCTGAAAAATGGAAGAATCACTTTATCCATCATGTGTTTCCAAAGACTTTAAAAAAAAATCCCAAGCCCTGGGAGATTCTTTTCTTAATGTATTCTTTGATGCTATTTTTAAAACCTCATAGCTTAGAAACTAGCTAATATTTCACCCAGTTTAGGGAAAAACAAAGTCAAGCCAGTAGTTAGAATCATCACTGTAAAGCCTGCACTAATAAAAATTTGACACTCTTTTCCATATGAGAGGGACTTTCCCTCCTTTTCTGAAGGAAGTGGTTAAAACAAATGACCATTGTGTAGTCCATATGAATCAGGAAACCAAGCTGGTGGGTGAAGTTTGTCCTAAAAAATGAGGAGAAGTTGAAGTGGCTGGGAAGTCTGAGTTAGGTGTTCTCTGACAGGATCAGGTGTAGGTGAGATGGGGAGGAGCAGACCTGGTGGGGTGTGAATGTGAACACCTTGTTGCCATCCAGACAGTATTAATAGAGTTTTCCAGCTCTTGGGTTGGAGTGGGAATGCCGAATTTTTCTGAACTAACCAGAACAATTTGGAGTGTCACAGAAAATTTCTGTCTGCACAAGGATCTGATATTCAAGAAGTTCTGAGTTCAAAACCGTTACCCACAGTCACAAGTTGCTTTTGGGAATGTGGGTGAGCACATTTCTGCTCTTCAGCTGGAATGAATCCTTCTGACTGCTTGGTTACCAAAAATAAAAACTGGAATTGGGTTTATTGGTCATTATCTTGCTGACCTAGAGCTCCTCAGAAAAACCAGGAATGAAAGTATTAAAGGCTTATTTTTGTCTAATTGCCATGGGACAGGCGAAGGATGTGGATCTGCCAAAAGAGAAGCAGCTCTTCCTACCCAGTGAGAACTGGAACAGGCCTTTAGGAGTGGTCACAGAGAGTCTCTGACAGAGGGCTTTGCAGGTTGGGGAAAAATTTCCATGTTCTCCACTGGCTTCTTATCTGCCATCACATGATTGATGATCCTCAGGATCAAATGAGAGATTGCCCTTTCCCAGCAGAGCATCTCTGCACTTAATCATCCAGAGTTAGGCACCAGCATGTAAATCACCTCTCCTGGTTTCAGGAGCCTTCTGATTGCATCAGTTTGTGCTCCTGTGCTATCTTTGTGCATCTTCCTTCTTTCCACTGGCATTTTAGGAGCTGTAAAGAGTTGGGGGAAATAGAGACTTGCTGCCCATTAGTTTAACTTCCAGAAGTCTGCTGATGAGAATGAGGTCCTGCACTGAACTTGGGATAACTTCTGAGTTCTTCAAAGAACTCTTCTATCCTCTTGTAAAGAACATCCTTTAATGTCCTTGTCCTGAAAATTGATTTTGGTTAGCTTTGTCTTCGTGTAAGCAAACATGTTGCAGTGGAATGAGTTTGGAATGAAACAGAACTAGAAGATGAGTAAAATCTGACCATGTGAACGCCTCTGCAGGCTTTTATCTCCCATCAGGAAGCTGTGGGCTGAAGTTCTGGGGTGGTCCTTGGAGCACAGACTCGGTGCACAGAGAGGCAGCCGTGCAGGGAGCCCTGGCTCGCCCTCAGCTGGGAATGGTGTGGCTGTATCAGCACAGCACCAGGCAGCTCTGCCTCCCAAGTTTCTGGCTTCATCAGCTGCTGCCAGACACTGCTGCTGGGCTGGCCGTGCTTCTAGACTGCTGTGGGACATGAGGCAGAGTGTTGACACTTGGCATTGTGTGGGCATCCCAGTGGGATCAGTGATGGCTCAGGGATTCTGCTCTGGGATTCACTGGCTGCTGTAGGCAGGCTCCTGCCATGTGGATCAGCTCTCCTGACAGGAGCTGTCTGCAACTGGGATGTCTGGGGAGAGGTTCATACCTAAGTGTTGTGAATCAGGGCTGCTTTAGGCCTCAGAGGACAGTCTGTCTGGCCTCCAGCTGCTGCTCCTTGTGCAGAAGACTTGGCTACCTGGCCTTGTGCTCTTTCTCCAAGGGGCTGTATGGACACAGAGTTTTATGGATGATGCAGTAACACCTGTCTGGTGTGCCAGGGATCAGTGTCAGTTACCTGATGGAGAACTCAGAGCCCCTTCCTGTGCCCAAAGGAGCTCCAGGAGAGCTGGAGAGGGACTGGGGACAAGGGATGGAGGGACAGGACACAGGGAATGGCTTCCCACTGCCAGAGGGCAGGGCTGGATGGGATATTGGGCAGGAATTGTTCCCTGGCAGGGTGGGCAGGCCCTGGCACAGGGTGCCCAGAGCAGCTGGGGCTGCCCCTGGATCCCTGGCAGTGCCCAAGGCCAGGTTGGACATTGGGGCTTGGAGCAGCCTGGGACAGTGGAAGATGTCCCTGCCCATGGCAGGGGTAGAGTGAGATGAGCTTTAAGATCCCTTCCAGCCCAAACCATTCCACAGCTCCTGTGCCCTGCTGAGCTGCAGTGTTGTACAAGCTTCTTTTGGCAGTAAAGGTCAGCACAAGTGTGTTCAACTGCAGAACAACAGCTTGGAGATCAAGACCTTTTGTTGTCTGATTTTTCCCAGGCAAACCACGTTCAGAAGTGCCATGACAGAAGGCAGTTGAAGGATGAAACCTGCCATGTGTCGAGCAATAGAAAAGCATTTTTCTGTGGCAATGTCATTATCTTGAACTTTTGCAGAAGAGAAAAAAAAGCAGCAAGGTTTATCTCTGTCTGCCTATCAAGAGAGCTGTATCTGATGAGAAGTTCCCAGAACATTTTCTCCTCCAAACCAGCTGAAGCTACACAGACCCAAGCAATGAAGAGAGAAAGATTCAGAGATGAGCTTGCCTCTCCTTCCTGTGAGCTCAGGCCATACTGGGAGGAGTGAGACAGGGAGGTCAGGAAATTCCTGGCTTCTCTCAGTTCACGTCAGATCCTTAGCTCTATCTTGGGGCCATTCATCCCTTCCATGAGTTATCCCTGTCTAGTGTGCAGGAAACAGTTTCCTAGTGATCTCTGCATGCAGAGGTGAGGCCTGTCACCCCACAGATCCAGGGAGATTTAACCTTTGCACCCTCAGATTCCCTGGCAGCTCCCCCAGGGACATCTGTGGGAAGACGTGGCGCTTCCATGCTGGCTGCCATTCCATGTGTTCATGCTGTGCATTCTAGCAGCCAGACCCTCTGGAGAAATCCACATAAATGAAGGTTGGACACATCTAATGTCCCATGAGACGCTGCTGGGTAGCAGCCTAGTAGGCAGAAGGAGTGTCCATTGTCTTTTTCCCCTCAGTTACAGAGTGGAATCAGGATTCTGGGAAGTGATTGTGATCCAGCAAAGAGAATGTCCATCATGGAAGTGGACAGGATTGAGTGGCTTGAGGGCCCTGGAGGAGATTAACAGGAGAGGTATTGATAATTTTGTCTTCTGATAGGAATTTTTGAAGCATGTTTTTTTGTACTCTGAAAAGATCTGTTCATTCATCTTTTAAAAGCTACAAGACACACAAGATGCCGAACGGAACATGAGACAAAAGAGTGGCACTGAATGCCAAAGGTTTTATCAGAGCTGAGGAAAAGGAAGAGGACTGGTGATAGTCAGCCATGTCTTGGCGTGGTTTCTTGGCAGCTTTCCACAGCAGCACCACACTGAGGGTCTTTCATGGTTCCACCTGGTTTTCACACTAACCAGTGTGATCCTCCTGCACAGATGGAAATCAGGGTGGATTCCACTGATGTCAGTGTGACCACAGCACTGGAGACTGATGGGAGCCCAGTGCTGGGGTTTAACCTTGGAGCCACCCCTGTGCAGCCACCAGCATCAGCAGGGCCAACCAACCTGCTCAGAGCACAGGGAAAGGGAGAACATTCCTCAGGACCTTGTCCTCTCAGGCGGTATCTCCAAGGGAGGAGGCTCCACAGCCTCCCTGGATGACTTTCGAGCACTACTTGGTTGCACTCACAGTAAAAAAATAAAAAGTTTGTCCCTATGTTTAAATAGAATTTCTTGTATTTCCATGGAAGTGCTCAAGGCCAGGTTAGATGGGCATGGAGCATCCTGGGCCAGTGGAAAGTGTCCCTGCTCATGACAGGAGGATGGAATGAGATGAGCTTTAAGATTCCTTCCAACACAAACCATTCTGGGAATCTGCAATTCTGTGGTTTCAGTTTGTGTCCATCTCCTCTCATCCTTTCACTGACACTTTGATGTGTCCTGTGACCCTGGGTTTTTGCTGTGCTTCAGAGCACAGAGCAGCCAGCTGTCAGTGAGCAGGCAGGAATTGGGTCTTAGGGCACCAATCTGAAGATTCACCAGGTTGATTTTTGGAAGTGACAAGACTTTGCTGTGCTGTTGAGCCAGTGGTAGCTGCAGCTGAAATCACAGGATGCCCCAGGTCACTCTGATTAACATCTCTGATGATGAGACCCCCCCTGTACAAACTGTGTTGTCCTGACACCTGAGGGTCACTCTGCCTTATTTCAGCAGCTCAGTCTTGTATCTCAGCCCTTATTCTTCCAGCTTGCTCGATGGAACTGCACTTCTTTTGACGTTCATGTGCTTGTGAATTTGTGGGGATAGTTACAAGGTACCAAACAAAACCCTCCATGTCCTGGACAAAGGGAACTCTTCTGAGGGCATAAAATATGCCAAGTGCCAAACCCCAGCATGGGGCAGGCCAGGGACAAAGAGGGACACAGCCGAATGCTCTTGTGCAATTTTAGCTGTTCTGCATAGGATGCCTTGGGAAGCAAAACACATGTCAGGAGAGCTGTAAATTTTCTTCAATTTATGCTGGGAATTTTTGGCTGGAATATGTGGGGACACTGGGGATTGCAAACTACAGAACACAAATTCTGGGTCCTGATTGTGTCTATCTAAGAATAGCAATGCTGCTGTGGTCTACTCACTCTGTTTCATCCACCAGTCTGCCTTGGGAAGGCTTTAATCTAAGTCTAATCTATTTTTAGCCTGATATCTTCTCCAGACAACGCACAGCTGTCCTGTGAGTTTTATGCCAGAAATTAGTAACACTTGTATGATTCACAAGTTAGCTGTAGTTCTACAGGAAAACTCCTGCGGCAAAATAATGCTTTTTTACACGTAGTAAAACAGGAGATTCAAATTCACTGTGTGTTCATGTTCATGGTGTGACCCAGACCCTGAACTCTGCCTTGGACTCAGAGTCAGGAGGTCACAGAGCTGCCTTTGCTGCTCGCTCTTGTCCCACCTGTCAGCATGGTCCCTTTTTAGGGTGAGGGTGCAAGGGGCTGCTCCTTGTCCTACCTGCTTTTACAGCACCTGGCTCATCCATGGGGCTGAGACTGTGTAAGAGGAAAAGCAACATTCTCACAGTCCAAGCTCTGACATCAGTTATTCAAGTGAAGCATCCCAGTACATGAGGAAAAATTAGAATTAATGAACTTCTGGAGGCTTTGATTGTATGTTTAATCAATGGGAGGGATTTCCTGCTTCTCACCACACCATTGAGGAGGTTTACTTTCTGCTTCAAGTCAAATAAGCACACGTCAGAGCTGACTTAATCCCCTTTAGAGCAGCTTTTCTGGGGAAGAAGCCGGAGTGTTTGGTTAAGGATGGGAGCTGAAGTTGGACTTGGGGTCTGTTCCTGGCTCCAAGCTCCTACGTGAGCTTGGGCAGGGACAGGCCAGGACGTGTTGGCTTGGGTGAAATACCTCTCACTGTTGACATCTGATTCATTGCATGGGTGAATGGTGCTTCTCTAGAGCCCTCCATGGCTTCCTTGGATGTTTTCACTCCTCATCTCAGGTTCCTGCGAAGTGCTCATGCTGCCTGTGGTAAAGGGCAGGAGAACTGGGGGGAGCTGGAGTGCAAGCAGCTGCTCATCGTGGCTATTTCTCCCTCTCACAAGTATCCCATCCATCCAGGAAATTCTGGAGGAATAGCAAAGGGATAAAACCTTCACTGAGTAGCTCTCTGGGCCGTGGAAGATCCATTCCTCAGTAGAGGAAATTAAAACACCAGCTCTAGCTAGGTTTAAACTAAAACAGAGGGAGAGCTGCCCCATCCAGGTAATGGGAAACTGGGAATTGTGTCCTTGCTTTGTTATGTGGCCAGCAGGACAGGGTACAAACCCTGCAGCTGTGTTAGCACTGCAGAGGTTTTAGATGCAGAGTTTCCTCCTCTGGGCCCTTCACTTGAAAAGAAAAAAAGGAAGCCGACAGGTTAAAACGATGCCAGGGAGAGGAAAGTAAATAGCTGCCAAAAATGCCAGTTGAAGCAGCTGAATATCAGGTGAGGAGCTGTAACACAGAGCCACTCATGGCTCTGTCCTCAAGCAAACACACCTTGGGCAGCCTTGGAAAGCTCTGTCAGCCTGACTGTGCAGGATGAGGGAGAACCTGCCCAGCCCACTTTGGCATGTTCTTATTTTCTCTGTTTTTAGGGAAAGGAAATTGTACTCTTGCATTAAGCAACATTGTATTGCTCATAATGAAGAGGAGGGAAGCAAAACCATTTGAAACACGATAGAGAGGCGAAGTGAGGCTGATTCAAAGTATTTTGCTGTTAATCCCTAATCAGAGCTATTTCACACATTAGAAAGCCCATTGCTATGCAGAGATTGCCGAAGCCGCATTCCAAGGTCAGATGGAAAGCAAGCCTTGGTGACGTGAGCGGGGAATTCTATAATGACCACATCTTGTAATCTGGAGACCTTGTGCTCATCCCCGGGATGTGTTCTGGAACAGCTCTCTATTAACCCCTTGTGCTTCCCCTGCTGCAGTTCTGGGGTTCCTCGTGCCTTGCAGTGACGCTAGAGGGAGGTGCTCCTGTCTGGGAGCAGGAATTCTCTTAGCACTCCTTTCCCTCTCCATTCACCTCGCTGTCACCCAAGTGAACTTTGTTTTGGAGGAGAGGCTCCGTGCCTGGTGTGTCCCCTCAGCTCCAGTGAGAGAGGCCACATTGCCAGACTGTGCTTTGTCCCTTCTGGGTGGGCGACAACACACGCTGCTCTCAGCAGCTCCGGATTATTATTGTAGAAAAGCAAATATGTGACATGATAAGGAGGATAAGTGAGTTTGTCCCCTGGCTCAGCCAACACTTCAGCTGTCGTCCTGGCTGTCCATCTCCCTGTGGTCTGTCTGAAGTGTCTGTTCCATTGACTCACTTATATTCTCACATATCTTTATCTGTGCTTCTTAACCTCTTGATTTGCAGGCTCAAAGTATTTCTGGGAGAGGTTTGTGTCTTTCTAAAGGGAAGTTAAATCTTTTGGAAAAAAGCTTGCTTGGCTTAGTTATTTTTCACAGACTCACAGGTAGTTTTGAAGCCTGAGATTGACCAGCTCACACTGAATTCCCTGAGGTACAAACAGAGGGACTGTGTGTCTTCTCCTGAAAGGCTGTGACCACAGATTTGACTTAAGTGTCCTGTTCTTTTTCATATGTTATGATTATCTGAGGCTGGTGGAGAAACAAATGTCCTGTCAGCTATTATATTCCTCAAAAATCTCCTTGCTCCTGCTATTTTCTGTCAGTGATGGGGAGGTGGGTCCTGTCCCCTTGCCACCAAACCCATTCCCTGTCCCTGAAGCTGAACCTGTTGCTTGCACAACTCTTACATTCCCTTACATGCAGCACTCCAGTTTTGATTCCTTGCCTAATTGCTTTTCTGGGGAACAGGATCACAGTGAGCAAAGCCAAGAAGATCCAGGCACACACATGGCACTTTTGGAAGCTGTACTCTTAAACTCATGTTGCAGGAGCATGCCCTCTGAGAATGATCCCTGTTTCTGATGGTTCTTACAGATAAACCTCCTGAACCTTGCCTTCAGCCAGGAAGAGGTAATAGGACCTGAGAAGAAAAGGAAGGTCAGTGAACCAAAGAAGCTTCCTCTGAATGGCAGAAAATTCTGTTCTTTCTGACACGTTTGGAAGGTGTGAGTTTGCATTGTCATTTGACTACAGAGCAGTGTTTAACTCTTCCCTGTCCCACGTGTATTTCTGCATGTTTGTCTCATGGAAGCTCTGGATTGCCAAAAGACAACAAGCACCAGAACTGTCATGGCATTGTCAACCTGCTGCGCTTGTTTGATGTTCTTAAGCTGAGGATTTATCATTCCACATGAATGGTGTCTGTGTGCTTCTTTCTGCCTCTTTCCCCCACACACCCTGCCCCTCACTGGATAAATCCCCTCCTCTGGGGCTGGACTGTCCTGTGCCACTGTCACCCCTGTTTAATGATATTATTTCCAGATGAACTCTGAGGTGTCAATGCCAGCAGGCAGCTTGTCTAATGATCCACCACATTGTGCTTAACTTCACCCTCTCTGCTGTTTCCGGAGCTTAGATTTTTTTTTCAAAGAAGGGGTCTTATCTCTGTTGAGTGCAGAGATAAACTAATCTGTACACATTTTCTGCTGGTGCTGGATGTTTAGGTTTTTCTTCTGACTCTGCAAGTCCTGTTGCCATGACTGTGTTATCAGCTTATTTCTAAATCAGCACCCCACTGTGTGCCTTGGGGCTCAGCAGCTCAGCCGATATAAATATAAATTTATAATATAAATTGTGTTGCAATGCCCCCAGTTTAGAACCAGCTGTAAGAAAGGTGCCTGGTGGCTGCAAATACAGGTAAGGAGAACAACACATGACAAGTGTCTGATCCATAGAGTCTGGAACTCTCATCTGCTGTGGCAGTGTCCAAGATTGGCTGCAGACATCAGGGCCCTTCCTTCCTGCTGGAACAGTGATCTTTCCTTGCCTAGAGCTGCCAGGAGTTGGGATTGATGCATCTCCCTTCTGTTTGGACTCTGCTTGGCCAGAAAGTTGAAAATCTCGAGTTGAAGGCCAGGCTGGACCTGCCTGACTGAGCAGAGGTAATGCCCAGGCTGAACCCCCTGAGATGTTCTGTCACCCTCCTTCTCCAGGTGTTGGATTGCAATCCTAAAGCCAATCCCACAGCTGTCCCCCCTTGGCCCATGGCAAACAGACCTGTCCCTGAACCCCCCCCAGTGTCTGGCAGGTTCCATGGCCTGATACCTATTTCACAAAACCTGCAGAACACAGGAATTCTCCATTTTATCCTCACTTCCACTCCATGTTCTCATTTTTGCACCTGTGGCCTAATAAGCCAGTTTGTTCACATGCCAGAGCCAGGCAGCACCTTTCCTCCTGCCTGGGTTTTGTAACAGTGTTTGCTCTCAGGGCTGCACATCCACAAGTGACCCAGGTTCTGCACGTGGGCTGCTGTCACCTCAGCTCTGCCCTGGCACTGCTGGGCTCTGAGGGCCACATTCCTGCAGCCCTGACTGCACCCAAAGCCGTGCCGTGCTGTTGGGTCACACACAGAGGTGACAGTGGAGCATGGCTGTGATTGTGGCTGCTCCAGCAAGGTGATCTCCCTCCTCTCCATGTGGTTCCCAAGGGTTAGGGGCACATCAGCCTGCCTGGTGCAGACTGGGGGATGCCAAGTGTCCTGTCCCCCAGTGAAAGTGCACACACAGCCACCACCAAGGCAACACATGCCTTTGCTGGCCCCACGATGCCCTGGTCTCGTAGCCTGGGCCAGGACTCCCTGTGTCAGTTCACATTGGGTTCTAATCAGCTATTTTACGGTAATGACTTTTAGTCATTTTCATTTCAGGCTTGGTTAGAATTAAAGCAAGTGGTGATGAAGTGCCACAGTAAGCGTCTGATTTTTTTTTTTTCCCACAAAGTTGTGGTTACCATCAGATTCTAAGAAAAGTCTTTCCACTGCAGATTGGAATCATCTAAGCCACTTACACATGTCCTTTTATTTATTGGTGATTCAGCTTGGCTAGTTAAAGGTGAAAAACCCTTTTTCTTGTGTTTCAGTCGCATTTCTAGTTAATACTCATTAACTGACTTAATGTATGTTACACATCATCAACCTGATTCAGTACTGACATAAAACAGAAGCGATTCGTTAGTAACGGTCCCTTGCCAATTAGTGAACTAAATTACGTTTGAACAATTTTCTTCAAAGATTCTCCTCCTCCCCTCATGCATCATTTGGCAAGTCCCCTGCATGCTTACAGTAATTGTGTGCGTGCAGTGAAAAGAGACTGTTACCTCCTCAACCAAAATAAATGAATATGTGATCCCGGTGCTAATGCAGCAGTGAGTAATACAAAGAATCACAGCCATCCTCCCTTTGATCGCCCAAAGATCCCAACAGCAATTAAGATTAAAAGCTACTTTAAAAAACCAAAATATTAGCAGCATTCTTGCAAGGGGGAAGCGAATGCTCCCCAGGGTTTTTCAGAAAACCAGAGAAGGAGGGGAACCTGTTCTCATTTATCGCGACCGCAGGCTCTTCAATCGCTGTGGTGTGGCTATCCTCAACCTGCCGAGCCACAGACAGGTGACTGGGGCTTCTGGAAATCCTTCCTTCTTTCTGGGACAGCGTTTAACAAGAAGAGCAGTCTCGGTTTCAAACTGAAAGCCAAACTGAAGTCAAACAGAAAACGCATTGTCTCAACCACATCCTTAAATACCCAGTCCTCAAGAGGAAAATAACCCTGGTGCTGTGCGGGAAGCAGGTGGACAGGTGTCGACATTTGGTTTTCACCTGAAAACGGAGGATTCTTTTGGGATTTCCATGTCTATGTGTGACCTAGGAAGTCATCTGATCTGATCTGATCACTGCTGCTGCTGTTTCAGTTTTGGAGAGGTGGCAAAAAGGAGAAACGAAACACGACCCAGGAGCAGGAGAAATGAAAATGAGTTCATGCTAAAAGCAGGAGAGTTCTGACATTGATTTTAATGGAGCATGGAGGGGCCTCTATCCGTGGTGGTGAAACAGAAAACACTGTCCCAGTGAGCTGAGTGCTCATGTTTTCCCTCCAGTGGATTTAGGAAGTGACCCCAGTGGAATGTCTTGGCTATACCTTGCTCTGAAGGTGTTTGGAAATCAGCCAGTGTTTTCCTGAGTGTAATTCTAATCATCAATCTTTTACCCCAGGGGCTGTTCAGTGAGATTACCATCTCGGGATTTTGGCTGGCAGTTTAATTTTTGTAGGTTCTGCATTCTTCCCCTTGAGTCAGCAGGTAAAGTATGTGGCTGTGGCCTGCGTTTGTCATGCCACAGGGCTGCCATTCTTGGGGGCCAAGGCCCTCGTGCCAAAAGCATAATGTCACCCTGCTGGAATCCCACCCACGTGTGTCACCGGGCAAGGTCTTTTCTGTTAATGGATGAGTAAAATTTCACCAGGCTTTTGTTGTCATCACGAGGTAAGTAAGAGGGATTTGCATCTGAGCTGGCACATTTTCCAGAATCGGTTTCCAAGGCTAATTTAAGTCTGGTTGGCATGTAGATCTTTCCTTTAAGCGGAGGCTGAGATTCCGAAGGCTGACAGTTTTCCATAGGAAACACCGCCCCGGGTGTCCACGCGCCAGACGGGCCTGTTTGGTGTTTCCCAGAGCATCAATGACCCACTGTTCTAATGCAGAATCGATTGGCTGATGGGGTGAATACCTGGCTCTGGAGCTGGCTTTACACTGGAAAAATAGGAATGCAAATACTCTGGCTGTGATCAGTGGATTCAACACTCACATCCCTGGGAGTGTCCAAGGCCAGGCTGGACAGGGCCTGGAGCAACCTCGGGTAGTGGAAGGTGCCCCTGCCCATGACAGGGGGTGGAATGAGATGGGCTTTAGGGTCCTTTCTCATCCAAACCATTCCCCAGTTCTATGGTTTAATGTCCTTCAGGAAGGTTCATGGTTGTTTATAAGAAAAGCACCCAGCCCTGCCCTGGAGGGCTTTGGGCAAACACCAGAGGGAGAAGGGGGATGTGGGAGGCAGATACAAGGTACTGATTTCTTTTCCAAGCATGTCATGCTATATTCTGTTCATGCTACTTGTGTTTCTCTACAGGACGTGCAGTGAGGGGATGTTTACTCTGATGAAAATCTGGGCTTGATAACAGGAAACCAAGTCCTTTGTGCAGTAGATTGACCTTGAATCACACACAGACCTTTTTTCAGTAACAGAGGGTAAGACTGTGTAAAACACAGGAAAATGGTGTCTCCAGAAAACAAAACTGGCATTTGGAATTGGCTAGAATGTGCCCAAGCCTCTGCCAGCCTCAGCTCCGTGAATGTCAGCCCGAGCAGGTGGTCGAGGCGCAGCCACGGGTCAGGGCCTTGTAGAAGAATCAGGGGGACAGTTGCTTTTTGTCCCTGAATACTTTTCCTTAAAAGTTCACTCTAGACAGAAAAACGAAGCTGCATGTGCCTGTGGGTGAGGAGCAGTGCTGGGATGCAGGAGCATGTGTGGAGGCATTCAGTGGTTTAAGGAAGGATTCCCTCCCTCCCTCCCACTCTTCCCCCGTATAGGGAGTGCTGCCCTTTGGGGCAGGAACCATCTGAGGAGCCCTTGCCGGAGCTTTGTTACAGGGGTTTGATCTGTTGGATGTTTCCAGGTGCTTCCTCAATGTTATTAAAGTAGCATTGCAAGATGCAGCTCCATCAATAACCAATAATTCCAGAGTGAAGGAGCTCTGCTTACAAACAAAAATCTACATGCAAAAACATGCTTAAGTCTTGCTCACACATCTCCAGCTGCTCTCTGCTGCAGCTCTCCAGGCACAGAATCACAGAATATTTTCATGGAAAGGGACCTTAAAGTTCACCTCATTCCTTCCCTTGCCATGGGCAGGGACACCTCCCACTGTCCCAGGCTGCTCCAAACCCCTTCCAGCCTGGCCTTGGGCACTGCCAGGGATCCAGGGGCAGCCCCAGCTGCTCTGGGCACCCTGTGCCAGGGCCTGCCCACCCTGCCAGGGAACAATTCCTGCCCAATATCCCATCCAGCCCTGCCCTCTGGCAGTGGGAGCCATTCCCTGTGTCCTGTCCCTCCATCCCTTGTCCCCAGTCCCTCTCCAGCTCTCCTGGAGCCCCTTTAGGCCCTGGAAGGGGCTCTGAGGTGTCCCTGGAGCTTCTCCTCTCCAGGTGAGCACCCCCAGCTCTCCCAGCCTGGCTCCAGCCCTTGGAGCATCTCCGTGGCCTCCTCTGGAGTCTCTCCAGCAGCTCCAGGTCCCTCCTGTTCTGGGGCAGCTCTGCAGGTGGGGTTTTACCATGGGATTTAATCCCCATCTCCCAGTTTTGGTATCTTCCCTGCCATTAACTGAAGACTGGATCTTATCCATTGAACACAATCTCTTGCTGTTGTTCATTCCTCCTGGAGCACACAATCCCACATCAGCCGAGCTTTGGTGACTCCCAGCTGTGTCCCCTAAGCAATGGGCTGGGAAGGGACAGCACAGGTAGTTACAACCTGTGTGTTCTCCCTAAAGCTTGGATCAACTTCCCGTGGGTTGGATTAGTTTTCATCCAGGACCTTTCCCTGACCTGGCTCTCCCCATTGCCAACAGCTGACGAGGGTGGAAGAGAAATTATCAATGGGGCAGAGACCCCAAGGACCTCTTGTTTTGTCACAAACCTCCACATTGACCAAGTTCAAGAGGAACCAGAGCCTGTAGCACGGCACAAAAATTCCCCAGAAACAATTTATCATGTTATTCCATGGCAAATCAGTGCCTGCTGAAGCACCTGGGAGATGCTGGCAAGCAGAACATTCAGGCACAGTGGGTTGCCTTTACAATCAAATATTTCCCATTCCTGTTGGTTGTTACCTGGTTTCCCTGCCGAAGCACTGGAATTACACTGAAATAAAAAAGAAATCAGGCCAGTTGCCTGACACTGTGTTCTCTTTTCAAAGAGAGTTTAACTGGAAGCCTTGGAGCAGGAATATCCAAAAAAACCCAAAAAACCCAACTCCCAATATTTCTGTACGTTTTAGCCAAGGCCAGATGGGCTCATCCAAATATACTTTGCTGCATATGTTAATTTTGGGGAAGCTTTGTGTGCTTTAAAGCTTTTGTTGACTCGGAAATCTGACCCACAATCAACTCACAGTGTTTCTGTAAAGGAGGTCCAAGGATTTGACATGGATTTGTCAATTTTCTGCCTTAAGAAAAGCCGTCAGCCTGCAAGTAAACTTGCCATGGCAGTGGTGTGTTGGAGAGCCATTACCTACTTATTTCCAAAAATTATTTAGCCGACTGGCTGGCCGCCTCTCCTTTTTCCCAGGCTCTTGGAGAGAATGTAAGAGCTGAGCTACTTGGCTACAAGAGATTTTCTCCTCTGGAATTGGCAGCTGCTCATTCCGGAAGAGCAGCAGCGTATTTGGCCACTGATTGCAAAAGAAAAGGAAAAACCATTATTTTTTCATTTCGCTTTTTTAACTCTCCAGTGGGAGACGTCGACTGCATTTAGGTGACCCTCGTTGCTACAGCATTGCTAAGGCTTCCTTATTCCTTAAAAGTAAAAAATTAGGATATTCAGTTCTTAAAAATGCATATATTCCCCTTGGCTGGGCTCAGAGCACGTGGGTGCCAAGTGTCTCATTGTGTCAGGCCTTACACAGCAGCACATTCAACGTCACCGCTTCATGAGTCAGGGTTTTCTGTCTGAAAAGGATCACGTCAAGAAAACCAGGACAAAAATTCCCTATAGCCCAGCAACAGAGCGTGCTGTGTAAGAAGCTCTGTTGGGAAGAAGAGCAAGATGTGAGAGTCAGATCTGTCCGCCTGGGCATCCTTCCACGCCGGACAAAGGCAGCGCTCTGACGGTCAGCGAGGCTCCGTGACTCAAGTGCTTTGATAATCGCTCCAAGAGGAGCTCTGCGCGTGGGCCTGGCCGGAGCCGTGGCCGTGCCGTGGCTTTGCTGATGTCAGGGCACCTTTGAAGCCGCTCCACGAGCGCCTCGTCGCTCGCCGTGCCGGGCTGAGGATGCCGTGCGGGACCGCGTGCGCCGCGGCTCCTGTTCAGACCCGCCGGGAGCTCCGGGCTGTTGGATGTGTTACATCACAGGGGCCCTGCTGCTGTCACCACCGGCCCGGTGTGCATCACTGTGGCAGGAAACGCTGCCTGTGGGCAGCCTTGGGTTTTTTAGCTGCTCTTTTCCTCTGTTTTCCATTAGTAATTCCATTAATCCGTCAGCACCTGGTGCATCCACAGGTCACAGGGTGCTTTGTAAAGGAGGTTGAACGTCTCATGTAGGGAGGGACAGGACACAGGGAATGGCTCCCACTGCCAGAGGGCAGGGAGAGATGGGGTGTTGGGAAGGAATTTTTCCCTGGGAGGCCCTGGCACAGGGTGCCCAGAGCAGCTATGGCTGCCACTGGATCCCTGGCAGTGCCCAAGGCCAGTTTGGAAGGGGTTTGGAGGAACCTGGGCTAGTGGGAGGGGTCCCTGCTCATGACAGGGGGTGAAACAGGATGAGTTTTAAGGTCCCTTCCAACCCTAATTATGCTACAATTCTGTGATCTTTATGCCCACTATAAAGAGGGGGAAGCTGAAATTCAAAGTGGAAGTGGACATCTCCTGAGGTCACAACTCTGCCAGCCAGGAGTGATTTGACAGAGCTCAGTTCTTCAAGGTGCTCTCAACAGATACTTCCCTGCAGTTTCTGATGTTGTGTAGATCTCTGTGAGGAATTTCCTTTGTTAGCCTGGAATATTACTGGAGAGCCTTGTGAAGCAGGGCTTTGGGAAATTAATTTTCCCTAAATTCAGCGGTCTGCTGGGTGCCATCTCACCTTCTCTTGTGATCTGCAGCTTAGTGGTGACATTTGGTATTTGAGGGAGGCATTGAAGAGAGGTGCATATGGAGGGATGTTACTGAAGTTGAAACCCTTTCTGTTGGTGTACCCACTCCAATTTGAGGTACTTAAGAGCTCTGGCTGAAGGCCAATGGCCTTCAACTCCGTATTTGGTCAATGAAGAGAGATCAGCTCTTTCCTGGGGTGATTCAGAGTGGAGACAAACTCTCCTTTTGAATCACTGAAGGAAGCCTTTCATCTCTCTCTCCATTATCTGCAGAAGGACATCTCCCCCCTAACGCTGGTCTTTGAATGAGCTCCTGTGGATCCCACCTGCATCCCACTGGACTTGCTCCTGTGTCCTTGTGGGGATGATCAGAGGTCCTGCTCAGGCTGTGTCTGTGCACTGAGGAGGCTTTGCACCTTCCTCTGGAGCATCTGTTGGGAGTTCCTGCTGGAGGCAGAGATGAGCTGGATGGACTTTAGGTCTGATCCGGACATTCCCATCTTCCTTTGATCTAGAATCATGTTTAGCCATCTCTTACTGGTGCAGGAAGGATGAGGATTTTGCTGATTTCAATATTGCTGCAGATTTTTTGAGAAACAGAGTCACTTTCTTTGGGTTTAGTGAGTCTGGAGATTAGCATTGATCCCCAGGAATCCTGCAGTTTGTGCAGCATTCCTGGGATCTGTGGCTGGACCCCCTGGGTGAGCACAGCCTGCTTTGGGCAGGCTCACGGGGTGGATGTGAGAGCAGATGGTTTGGTGTATGATAGTGGAGCAAAGGTGGGATGAGATGGGAATCACTGAGAGGCTGAGTTTTGTGTCATGTTCAGGTGGTTTTGCTGTCTATTTCCAGTTCCTCTGAAACTTGGTTTTCTGCTGAAAAAACTAACTCAGGGAGATTTGTGTCTCAGGAGCCACACTGAATTGAAGGGCTGCTTTTTGAGCCTTATCTGTGGTATTTTCTGAAGAAGACAACAGGTGAAGAAGAGTGATAAAGTTCCCCTGGCTCCAGCCTCTGCTTCCAGGACACAGCGAGGGCAGCGCTGGTCTCCTCAAGCCGAGGCAGGAGGGAAAAACCCTTCATTCCTGGGAGCCCACCTGCTCTGCTGCTGCTGCTCCCGCAGCCAAGGAACATTCCTTTGCTCAGGAAAGCAGGAGCTCTGTGCCAGGCACTCCCCCCAGCTGCGTGGGCCGGGAGGAAGAGGAGGCCAGGCACGGCAGCTGCCCCACGCCAGGCAGGAGCTTACGGAGAAAGCTGGATCCCTTCTGAGTAACACTGAATTCCTAAGCCAAGCGAGGGTGCAGATTCCCTTCGCTGGGAGCAAGGCAAGTCTGTTCTTGGTGGGAAGTTCCTTCTTGGAGGCTCACCTGGGGAAGAAGGAGGGGGATATGGGAACAGCCAGGCTGCGTGGGACTGCGGGGCCGCAGTCTGCTCTGTGATGGGACAGGGAGCAGTGGAGTGATTTCCCTGGAATGTCGGGATGTCTCACCCGTGGACGTGAATGAACAAAGGTGGGGGAGGACCTTGGGTTTCCCCTCGTGCTCTGATTCCTGGTGCTTTCCCATTGAGACTGAAAGAGAAACTGCCTTGCCCCTTTCCATCCTCTTCCCAGTGTGGTACGCAACTGGGAAGGATCCTCATGGATCCAGGGACTCAGCTGTCTCCTGCATCAAAGGTGGGCAGCATCAAACAACCTCCTCTGCTCTTTTCATAGGATCCCAGAATAGTTTGAGTTGAAAGGGACATTAAAGCCCATCCCATTCCCACCCCCTGCCATTGGCTTCCACTGTCCCAGGCTGCTCCAAGCCTCGTCCAGCCTGGCCTTGGACACTTCCAGGGATTCAGGGGCAGCCCCAGCTGCTCTGGGCACCCTGTGCCAGGGCCTGCCCACCCTTATAAGGGGAATTTCTTCCCAATATCCCATCTAACCCTGCCCTCTGGCAGTGGGAGCCATTCCCCTTGTCCTATCATCCTTGTAAAGTCTTTCTTGTGGGTTCTGTTTAGGAACTGCAAGGCCACAGTTAGGTCACCCCAAAGCTTTCTCTTTTTCAGGATGAACAATCCAAATTTTCTCATCCTTTCCTCACAGCAGAGGGGCTCCAGCCCTTGGAGCAGCTCCATGGCCTCCTCTGGACTGGCTCCAGCAGCTCCAGGTCCCTCCTGTGCAGGGCCCCAGGGCTGGGGCAGCTCTGCAGGTGGGGTCTCACCTGAGTGGGGCAGAGGGGCAGAATCCCCCCCCAGCCACTGCCCACGCTGGGGTTCAGCCCAGGGCAGGGGGGTTTCAGAGCCAGGGCATGGCAGCCCTCACCCAGCTGCACCCCAAAGTCCTGTCCCCAGGGCTGCTCTTGATCCCTTCATCCCCAGCCTGAACTGATCCTGGGGGTTGCCTCAACTCAGGTGCAGCAGCAGCACTTGTTCCTATTAAACCACATGAGATTCCCATGGACTACTGCTTGAGCTTGCCCAGGTCCCTCTGGATGGCTCTGTCCTTTGGGTGTGTCACTGCACTCTCAGCTCGGTGTCCTCTGCAAACCTGCTGAGGGTGCCCTCCAGCCCTTCCTCTACAGAATTAGTACAGTTACTAAATAACACTGCTCCCAGTATGCACCCCACAAGCAGCTGCAGCTGGGATTGAGAGATGCTCAAGCTCCAGCAAATTGCAGGATTCCACACAGGATTCCACCCTCCTGCCCTGCTCCTCAGGGCTCCCAATGCTTGGACCAAATTCCTGGGCTCCAGACCAGGCTGAGCACCTGAAGGTTCGGTGTGCCAGCACCAGCTGGTGGGCAGGTCTGCCTCTCTCCCAGCACACGGCACCGGGAGCTGCGGGCTGACCCCGCGGGGATGCGCCTGCCTCTGGCACCCAGCACATCCCGGCGGGAATGGCAGGTGGCCACCGGCCAGGATTTCAGGCTGGGATGGAGCGCCCCGGCCTGTCCCTCCCTTCCAGCTGCCTGCAGTGCCCCGAGGCAGCGGCTTCGCAATTCCGAGCAGCGGAAGCGGCAGCCACAAGTGGAGCCGCTCCTGGCAGAGCCACGGGGCACCGCCAGCCCCGCCGGCCGCGCTTCCTTCCCCTCCGGCTCCCGGGAAGGGAAGCTGCCCCAGCAAAGTGCCCATCAGCAAAAAGGCCGCGGGTGCCGCAGGGACACCCAGCTGCCTTTTGGATCAGCGCCCAAGGAACTTGGCAGGAATTGCGCCAGAAGAGTGGAATAGCAGAGCGGGGAGAGCCAGGGGATTTGGGAGATACAAACGGGATGAATCCAGCCGCAGGGCTGGGGACAGTTGCTACCTCAGGTTATTTTTCGGAGGTGTTTGGATATTTCTAGGGAACTGCCCTGCCTGTGTTTTCTGCCCAGCTGGCTCTCTCCTCCCCTGTGGTTATGGAAAGATGTTTTTCAGCCAAAAGTGCCTTGGTTCTGCAGCTCTCCCCGCGAGCCGTGTGACACTGCCTCCAGCGCTGGGATCGGCGCTCAGCGCTTTCCCACAATAGGCTGGACACCGCTGTGAGGACGCCAAAAAACCTCCTGCCTCCAGAAGGGATTTAGCCCAGCAAAGCCTTTCTACTTCCTGAATTCAACCCCTCATCCTGCCGTGTCCGAGCCACTCTTGCTTCCATCTTCTCTCAACCGAGCTGCTGGCACATCTCAGCTGGGAAGCTGAGGTTGGGAGAAAGTCTGGAATTGCAGAGTGAAGCTTGAAGATGCTGCAGCGAGCAGCGTCCGCTTGGGAGTGAGCTGCCTGCTCTGCATCCCTGTCCTGTCTCCTCCTGGGACCTTTCCACAGGCAAAGATCCTGGAAAATCAGGAAAATCTCTCCTGAGTGTCTCTTGCTGTGGCCAAAGTGTCTTGTCCCACCCTCGAGTGACAGCAGATCGCTCTGCCCTGCTCCACCACATCCCCTGCACCTCCCACTGCACCTTTTCAGGCTCAGCAGCTGCTGGGCTTTTCCTGCCCCTCTGCCAGGCTGTTTCCCGTGCTGGGTCAGGGCTTTCTCAAAGCGACCACCTCATCCCATGAGCTGGAGGCCAGCAGCAGAGTGCGTGCCATGCTCTGCCAGCCGCTGCCAAAGCTGCTGCCAGATCCTGTTCATCCCTGCTCTGATGCCTGCCTGCACCAGTTTGGCTTCCCAGTGCTCTCCCATCCCATCCTCGAGCACCATTTTGGTGGTTCCCATCCAGCTCAGCCCCTAAACTGGTGCTGAGACCTTTGCAGGCGAACAGAGCAGTCCCCTCCGGCCGGATGCCACCAGCCATGTGCCCACTGGGAGAGGGTGGCATCTCTCCTCCCACCTCCCTTTCTCCAGGCATATGCTGCAGTGCTCGCGTGCAGGCAGCTGGAGGGAATCAGAGGAGCCGCTTTGAGAAAATCTGGGCAAAGACAAGGGAAAAAAAAAAAAAATCCTGGGACCTGGCAAGATCCTACGCAAGTTTCCATGAGAAATCCAACGTGGCCATCCAGCCCGTCTGTGCTGGAGCGTTCCCAGGCCTCTCCCAGGGTCAGCGGCGTTGCCAATGCCCACCCAACTTTCGGCAGAGCCCTGACCAAGCCTGGTCTCCTGCCCACGGCTCCCAATCCCATTCTCCCTCCCTGCTGCCAGTCCCAGCCGCCCGGGGAGCTGCCTGCCTCCCGTTGCTCCCGTGACATATTTATTGTTATCAGTTTAGTCTTTAATTTCCTTTGTTTCAGAATATCTGACAGCGCAATTAAGAAGGCCCGAAGGGAAGCATGTGTCTGCTCGGTCATCAGACCTGCGGTTACCGTCTGTCTGGAAGCGGCGCTGGAGCGGGGCTCGGGAACAGCTGCCAGGCTTCCAGGCTTGTTTTCATTTTCTAAGAGGTTAACTGAGAGCCCGACGCGAAGAGACACCCGTACACACCCAGAAACCCCGCCACACACACGGAGCCACACGCACCCGTACGGAAACACACACATAAACACAGATGTGGGCCGGCACGGGGACATGTAAACACAGCCCTGTGCGGAACCAGCCCCGGCAACGCGGGATGGGACCTGTCTCATCCCGGCTTTTCACAGGTCGTGGTGTGGCAGGACGGGGCTGAGGCACGGGGAGCGAGGTTGCACCCTGCACCTCCAATCCATGAAGTGCGGCTTGTCCTGCCCCGGCTCCGGCACGGCACGGCACGGCAGGGCAGGACAGCTCCCTCCCGCTGCTCGGCCGAGACCTTCTGGGGGAAGAGCCCGGTCACAGTAGCTGTGAAGAGGCACAGCTGGGGCTTGTTTCCTCCCAGGCTTGGCTGCAAGGCGAGCATGCGAGGATGTGGATGCGCCTGGAGTCGGGGCTGCCGAGCTCTCCCCACCGGCACCGGGAGCCGGGCTGGGCCCCTCTGCCCAGGAGTGCTGCAGTGGGCAAAGGAAACTTTAATCTCAATTACAGCAGGGTTAGAAAAGGAGATCCTTTCACTTTGTCCCTAGGGACTGGTAAATCCTGAGGGGCTGCAGCTCCTGGTGTCCTGGAGACTGGTGGCACTGGGATGATGGGGCCCGTGGCACTGCGGTGATGGGGACTGGTGCTGGAGGCTGCTGGGATGATTTGGACCAGTGTATCAGGGTGATGGGGGCCAGTGGTGTCAGGATAATGGTGACCAGTGATGGGATCAAAGGTGTCAGGGTGACCTGTGAGGCCAGGGTGATGAGCACCTCAGAGAGCCAGGGCTGCCCCACAGCAGGCTGACACACAGCAGCACCAAGGTGGGGCATTGCCAGCACAATTTGGCAACACCAAGGTGGGGTAACAACAGCTTCCGCATGGAAAACCCCATCCCAGAGCCTGGCAGGCATCTCACCAGGGCTGACAGGAAGAGACAGACTTTGCCCACCCATCGCTGCCCTTTCTGCCCCAACAGCAGAGCCCATGTGGGAAATGCCAGGCTGGGAAATAAAAACAAGGAGAAATCTTTCTAGGAGCAGGTTTGTGCCTCACAGTGCCCGGCTGCAGAGAAGGAGAATCTCCAGTGGCTTTTAAGGGCTGGGCTCATGCTGCTGCTGTGGGGCCTCGTTTGCAGCTTGCTCCTCTCCCACTCCTGTCTTCACAAGACGTGTAGGAACTTCCTATCTCTGGAGCCTCGGGCCCTTAGTCAAATTTGGTTGGCAGCCACAGGCGCGCACACACTCGCCCGGCGGGATTGCACGCACACCTTGTTTTCTTAGGAAACAAGAGGGGAGCGTGACCCAGGCCGGGTAGCGCTTCATTCTGCTGTAATAAATTAAAGTGTCAACTGTTCTGGCCCTAAAACCTGTCCCAGATGCAGTGAAAGCCAGGGGGGAAGCTTGGCATCCTCGGGGTGAGCTCAGCCAGATGAGGGAGGTGCGGCCAAGTTGGGTGGCACCCCAAGGTGCCCTTTGGGGCTCAATCCCTGCTTTGCTGCGGGCATGGGCTGGGGGTCCTCAGCAGAGGGGTCCTGCTGGTGTTGGGTGAAGCCCTGAGCAGTGAAATGAAGGGAGGGACATCCCCAGTTTTAATTGGGAGTGTTCCACTCTTCCCCTGTGGTGCCACTGGGCTGGAAGTGCTGCTGTTCCCTGGGGTTGGAGAGTGTGGGGACAGCAAAGAGCAGGGACAGACCCATCAGTCTCAGTCAGGGCTTTTGTCCATCTCCCCTTAATACTGAGAGTAACCTCTGCTTTCTTTTTCTCTGTTTCTCCAGGAATCTCCACTCCTTTTGCTGACTCCCTGAATTAGTCTTAGTGGGAAAAGGGGCAGCAGGGGCTCATCTTCCCCCAGAGCTGCACTGGTGTGCAGCCAAAGGTGGCACAACCCACTGTGCCCCACAGAGCAGCAGGAGGGGCACAGGGGACACACTGGAAGAGGTGTGTGCCCTCTCAGCAGCCCGGGCTCCAGGGACCCTGGGGACCTGCCACAGCTCCTGCTTGGTGCCAGGGCTGGTCCTTCCTCACCATCCCTGCCATCCTGGCAGGTCTCTCCCAGTGTTTGCTCTTCTAGGAGCCTGCTTGGGACTTGTCTCCAAACACTTTTCTTCCCATCTCTTCACCCTTGCCTCATCCCAAAGTGCTCTCCCTTTCCTTAGGTGAGATCTTTTCCTTGAGCCCTGATTTTCCCCTCAGGGCCAGGAATTATGTGGGTTTGGGCCATCTGAAATGCTTTGTTAAGCAGATGTCTCTCAAAGAGCTTCAACCTCACATGTCCTGCTGAATTTTGGGCTTTGGGCTCAATCTTCAAAGCAGATTCCACATCCCGTGGGACCCGAGCAGAGCAGGGGTGGAAGAGCCGGGATGTTCACCCCTTTTTGGGCACTGATGACCGGGTGCTCTGCATGCCAAGGGCTCCCAGGGCACTGAGCACTTTATCGAGGCTCCTCCACCAGTGCCAAGCGCAGCCGGGGCTGCGGAAGTGCCCCGGTCTGTGTTGGAGGGCGATAGCGGTGCCGAGATAAGCCCGCTGTCAGATCCCCGGGGCTGCCCCCCCCCGGCGCTCCGAGGCAGCCCAAAGCGTCCCCTCCTCGGGGGAGAAGGGTCCCTAAGCCCCGTGCGGGGGCTCCCCAGCCAGCCCCAAGCTGGGGTGCAGCAAGGAGAGGCCTCTCCAGCACTTCCACAGGGCTGGAGTTGACCCCGCTCCAAGCTCACTCACCGTGAGACTGAACACTTGCTGAGCAAAGCTGCCGACAAGGGTCTCGGGGGACCACTGGGGATGTGTCATCCCGCTCCCGAGCCAGCCCCGAGCTCCAGCGGTGTCACACAGAGAGTGGCTCTGCCGGGGGGTCCGGATCCCGGCCCCTGCCCTCCCCCTGCCTCTTGCGGGCCGGTGCCAGGTCCCCTGCTGGGCACGGGGGCGGCTCTCGGAGCCGGGTCCTGCGACAGAGGTTGTGTTCGTCTCGCCTCCAGCCCATTGTCTTGTTTATTTGTCACGGTTGGTCCCCAATTAGGAGTTTGGACCGTTTGGGACAAGGGCTGTTTCTTCCCATGTGAACGTGCGGTTCCCGCTCCGCCGGGCTGTGATGTGGCCGGCGACCCGCAGGAGCATCTGCTATTGCAGCAACCGTGCCCGAATGCGTTTCAGATGGGCTCGGCTCTGCTCTCCGTGCTCGGGCTGGCGGCCAGCCCGGGATGGAGCCTCCAGCCGGCCCTCGGGATGCGATGTTCCCGTCCTCTGGGACCCGGCTTGGGGACCTGCTGGGGAGATCGTCACCAGCCAAACGCGTCTGGCCGGTGCCGAGCCTTGGGGACACCCCCGGATGGGGAAGGGGCTCTGCCGTGGGCACCAAGGGGTCCGGCTCCAGCCTGGGTGCACACGGGGGAAGGCGGGACCCTGCACGAGGGATCTCTCAGGGAACGACCCGACCGCCACCCCCGGCTCTGCCGGTGAGGTCGGCCCCGCTTGGGATGCTCCCGCCGGCTCCGTGCCGGGGATGCAGCGCGGGTCACCCCGCGGAGGGGACGCGCAGCCGGCGGTGCCCCAGCCCCGCACCTGCCCCCGCGGACGGCAAGTCCCGTCTGGCCGCTGGCCCCGGGGCAGCGCAGGGCCCGTCCTGCCGGGTTCGCTCGGCGTCAGGCAGCACATGATCCGCGCCGCGGGGCCAAGGACTGAGGTCAGTCAGTCACACCCAGGCAGCGGCACTGACTTCACCGCGGGCAGGAGCAGCTCCTCACGTATCCCGCTCCCCGAAGGCAGCGCTGACCCTCCGCTCGGGGCCCGGTCAGGCCGCTCCGTTATCGGGGCGCGGGCATCGCTCCCATCGCAGCGGATAGCTCCCCGGAGCCCCGCCCGCCTCTCGTCCCGGCCAACATAGTTTCTCTGGTCCTGGGGCCGAAGGGGAGTCACTGACAGGGTCCTGCCGGTGCCGCTGGGGAAGCCGCAGAGCCGGTTCCTTCGCGGTGCTCCCGGTCCGGTTGGCGGGGCTGGCCCGCTTCCCCGGGGCGCCGGCTGGGTGGGATCAGCCGCTGGCTGAGGTAATCGAAAGCCCTTTCCATCTCTCCCGAGTGTGGGATGAGCAGAGCGGCGCGTCCCGCATCGCTGGGGCGATGGCACGAACAGGGGGCCGCCGGCCCCGACTCCAAAACCTCAGGGGAGGGTAGAGGAAGGGATCTGGAGAATTTGCTTGTCCACGCGTTTCCAGGGAAGGAAGAGTTAATCCCCCGCCTGCTGCTAATGAGCCTTAACTGGGAATGACCCGACACAGGGGAGAAGTGAACCCATTGTCCTCGCCTGTGTTTGACTGTCTTCCAGGGAGACTCATGAAACGCAGAGCCGGGGCGTGAGTTCCCGATTTATGTCAGGAGGCAGTGATTTATTCTATTTATTTATTTTTGCCATCTGGTTGAGGAGGGATGTTGAACGCAAGCGTGAGAAATCCAGATGTGCACAGCTCCTCGCTCCCGCTCAGGACATCATCCCCAGCCCAGCTCCCGGCCCCGCCGAGCCCGACCCGGCCCCCGGGCCCTGACACCCCTCCGACTGCCCGGGGCAGGTTGGTGGCACCCCATGGCACCTGCCACATCCCTGGTGGGGATGGACTGTGGGTATTGACACAAGGAAAGGCTAAGTTTGGATGTCCAGCCCTGGGTCTCCCAGCATAGGAAATGTTGGCCGTATAATGCCCTGGTAACAATAGCCATGGGGACACCTGTGTGTCCCCATGGCAGGGTCAGGGTGCCATGGTGACAAGTGCTGCAGGACCTGGCCCTAGGGCATATCCTAAAGCAATGATGTCCTGCCCCACTCCTGTGTTTTTTGGGGGGTTGTATTGCTTTGAGTGCATTGTATCCCACAGTGCAGGCTGGAAACAGGCCCCACAAAAGGGTGGCAACCCCAAAATGGGTATCCTCCAGGGTGGGGACACAGAGAACAACCAGAGTCCCTGCCCTGGGGGCAGGCTGGATTCACATCATGCATGGGGACACACCATGGCATCCAGGGGTGTCCCTGGGTGCCTCAGCTGTGGGATGGAGGAGCCTGTTCTGTTTTGGCATTCGCCCCTTCCATGAAGGAACAGCAAGGCCAGGCTGGAAAGGGGCACCGCTGGCCCTGCTGTCACCACTGGTGCAGCACGAGGCTGCCACTGGCGCAAGGCAGTGCCAGTCTGGGGTCAAACCCATGCCATGAAACCTCCCATAGCAGCCAGGGGACACAACTGGGCAGCACGACCCTGCAGGGCAGAGGAAGAGGGGCTTAGGGGGCAACTTCTGAATTTCTGCGATGATCTTTAGGTCGGGGTTCCTCTGAGACACGAGAGATGATCACACAGGATCTTAGCTCATCCGCTTGCTGTCTCATGCCTGGGAGGTTTGGCCAGTGGCCCAAGGGCTCCGGAGGAGGAGGAAAATTTCATCATCCTGCTCTAACGTCTCCTGTATAATCAGCCTCTTGTTAACCGATACAGCCCCATGCGAGGCGCTCGCCGAGGACCGGGGCACTGATGCAGCCTTAGGTGGTCTTGGCCCCGGCAAAGCTCTGCTGAGCCTCTCCCAGCACAGCCTGGGAAGCGGCTGGGATTTTATCTGTCTGTGCCCTGCACCTTGCACATGCTCACTCGGCTCCCTCAGCCTCTTCCCAGCCTTTCTCTGCTTCCCCAGGAACTTCCAGGGTTGCCAGAGTGGGGGTCCCCACACCACGGTGCTCCACACATTGGGATGCTCCCCTCACCGTGGTGGTGCCCATGCCAAGACAATCCCTGCACCACGATGGTCCCCACATCGTCATCCCAGCACTTCTGAGCGGCTGGTGAGCATCAATTTCAACATTCCACCCCCCTGGTAAAATATATTTCCAATCAGCCATCCCATAGCAGGTGGGAAGGGAGGAAGTAACAAGGTGACAGGGGACCGTGACCCACAGCAATGCCTTGAGGGGTTTTGGAGCAGCCCCGAGGGTGTTTTTGGGGAGCAGAGGTGTCTGAGGGTGAGCACGAAAGGGACCCAACGAATAGCAGCCAAATACAATCTGTTTCTATTGGTTTATTTTAAAAAAGTAGGGCAAGAAGTATAAAAAAATAAATATTTAAATAGAATTCCAGGAATATATTACCACAAATCTTATTAATAATTATTAATTATTATTAGCAATAAAATTATTAAAAGTCAGCTCTCAGTGCACGCTGGGCTTTCCATGGAGGCAATAAATAACCATCAAAGCCCACTCTGGTGCCAGGAGCGAGCCAGCGCCACCTGCCACCGGCCTGGGGCCCGTCCCTGTGTCCCCACATCCCCGTGTCCCCATATCCCTCACCCATATGTCCCCGTGTCCCATGTCCCCGTGTCCCCATGTCCCCATGCCCCATGTCCCCATGCCCCATGTCCCCATGCCAGGGCTGTGTTGAGCCGTGCAAAGCCCAGCTCGTGGCCGTCAGTACATTCAGAGCTTTTCCAATGGGAAAAGTGCTTTTCCTAAGGAGAGGACGTACCGTGCCCCGCCGTGCCTGCGCGGGGGAATGATGCTCCGCAGTGGGGTGACTGTCCCACACGGGTGGCCTTGTCCCAGACGGTGGGACCCAGCCCCAGCCAGCACAGCCACCAGTACCCTCAGCTTGGCTCCTTGCAGCCTTAAAATGTGCAGGGGGAGCGTGTCCCCGTGTCCCCAAATCCCTGCCAGCCACTGCATCCCAATGTCCTTCCTCACAGTCCTCTTTCCAGGGAAGTGACAGCTTTCAGACGGTGCTCAAGGACACCTGTCCTGTTGCTCTCCATGATGACACCGTCCGTGGGGGACAGAGTCCTGCCCTGCTGCCAGCTCCCACAGCTCCCCGCACGCCACGGGAGCACGAGGATGGCTGAGGCACATCCTGGGACCAGCCCGTGCCCCGGCATCTCCTCGGGGATGCGCTGTCCGGTCCTGCTGGATGCTGGCTCTGCTCCGCCCGCGACACTCCGGGCTCAACGTTCACCCCCTCAAGGGGCAATAAATTACCGGAGGGCAGATGGGGCCAGCGCAGGGTCCGGGTAATAAATAGGAAAGCGGGAATCTGGGAGGCAGCAGAGAGGCAGTGCAGGCGGGCCGGGCGCTCATGAGGGGCTGAGATGAGGTAGGAGGACACGTGCTGCCTGGCCGATGACCTGCACGTACTTCCTGAGCACCTGGCAGCCCTGCTGCTTCTTCTTGAAGGCGCTCTTGCCCTTGGAGCTGTCCCCGTACCTGACGTCCACCTGGAAGATGTTGTAGTTCTTGCAGAGGAGGCAGGTGAGGTTGGAGATGAGGCCTCGGGTGGTCTTGGTGGTGTTGTGGAGCCGCTCGAGGAGCTCTTTGGCCATGGGGTTGAGCTCCTCCTGGTCTCGTGTGATGTTTCCCAGCGAGGCGTTGAGGAAGGCGAAGAGCTTGTACATGGCCACCATCACCTCCTTCCTCTCGCTCGTCCGGTTGACGCGGAAGGCGGGGAAGAAGATGCCGGCGGGGTTGCAGAGTTTGTCACTCTCGCTGCTGAACGGTTCTCCCTGGCACTTCAGCTGTGAGGAGAGGGGAGCATCACCACGTGTCCCCTGTGTCCCCCCCGCCACCGTCCTCGCGGCGCCCCCAACCCTCCCCCTTCGTGCGCTTGTGGCTCAAACCCCCCCGTGACCCCTGACCGTCCCCAGGCTCCACTCACGTAGAGGCTGAAGAGCTCCTGGGCGGTGGCGTTGAGCACGGCCACCTGCCTGCGGGTCTGCTCCTGCACGTTGGAGCGGCACAAGCCGTGGCTGGGGCAGCCGGAGCCGCTCAGCAGCAGCGCCCGGCCGGCCACGGGTCGCCGCTGCAGCAGGAGCAGGGCCACGAAGGGCACGACACCTGTGTGGGGAGAGAGGCCGGTGTCACGGCGGGGACAGGAGCAGGAGGTGGCCCATGGGGACCGCGTTGCCACTGATGCAGAGAATCCACCGAGGGTGACCCCAGCTGCAGGCACCCGAAGGGAGAGTGTCCAGCTGGAGCGGGGACTCATCCCGCTTGGGTGTGTGTCCAGCCCGGCTGGAATCCCCGGACCCCCCACTCTGCCGCAGCTCCCATCCCGCTGCCGTCCCCCTCACCTGCCCCCCGGCCGGCGCTCCCCCGCTTCCCTTCCCGGCGGGGGGCCCCGCAGCATTCCCACATTTCGCAACCGGCCCGGTGGCGACCTGGCGGGTTTAATCAAACGTGCAAGGCGCTTTTTCCTCCGTTATCCTGGTCCGGGCGCTTCGGGAGCAAGGCCCCACCCCGGCCCGGCTGACTCAGCGGGGCTCCCGCAAGGAAACCTGCTCTCGGCGTGCCCTCCCTCCTCCCTCCCGCCCCCGGCCCCACCGCCTGCCTCAGTTTCCCCGTCCGAGGAGTGGGCGCAGCGCCGAGGAGCCCTGAGGAGAGACGATGCAGCTGCCAGAGACTCCAGCCAGGAAATCCCTGGACGCGGAACAAGGGGACCCTTGAGCCTCCGGCAGCTGGGTCGCCCCAGCGTCCCCTCCTGAGAGCGGGGCGCTGCGACCCCCAGTCCTCTGGGACTCCCCCAAACCGGGATCCATCCCTGCTCGGGGAGGCCAGACCGCCTCTGGAGCCCTGGCATACTCTGGGCATCCTCGGTGAGGGTGGCCCGGCTGTCCCCGCTGCTGGGTGACCTGGATGCCACCAGCAGGGCCCCGTTCAGGGTGGGGGTCCCGTGCCCCACTGCGGGGCTGTCGCCGGGCGAAGTCCCCGGGCCGGACGAGCGCCGAAGCCGCCCGCACTTGTCAGCGCCTCGGACGTGCCGCCGGTGCCGGGTAATCTAAGCCCCGATTTATTTACCCTGCCCAGGTGGGAAAGGACTTACCTGGGCGTGTTCCGATCCCTGACCCGCCGCTCCCCTCCCGCACGGGACGGGGGAACCCTGCCTTCCCCGGGCCCCGGGTGTTCCCACGGGACGCAGACCCCCTGAGCCCTCCGAGCCCCTCTCGCTGTGTCCCCCCGGCCGCTGCTCCTGAACATTTCACAGCTGGGCACAGCTCGGCACCCACGTGTGCCAGGGGCTGGGCGGGTGGGGGGTCCCGGCTGGGTGCTGCCCCCGTGGGACCCCCCAGAACGGCTTCTGGGGTGGGGGCTGCTCCCTCCAACCCCCCTCCTGCACTTGGCAGCCTCCCCATCCTCCCAGCGCTCCCGACATGGCAGCGGCTCGCAGCATCGGGAGACCCAGAAGGAGGAAAAGCAGGAGGGGGGGAAAAAAAGTGTTTAAAAGTACAAAAAAGAAAAAAAAAATCCCCCCCTCCTTGAGATATTTTTTTTTCCCTTGGAAGCATTTCCAGTTATATAAGTGTCCAGATGTTGGCTGCACCGCGCCAGCGCCGCGCTCCGCTCCCGCTGCCAATTCCCAGAGATGCTCATCCCGGGGGGGACCCAGCGCGGCGGGAGCCTCGTCCCGGCTCCAGCGGCGGCATCCAAGCGGGACCCGCCTGCACCCGAGCATCACCGGCAAAAGGAGGCGAGGGGGAGGAAAAAAGGGGGAGGGGGAGAAGGGGAAATAGTATCCCCAAAGTAGATTTATTTTTTTTTTTTTACCTGCCGGCACGAACTTCATTGTGAGCCGCGTCCCGGGAGCAACTTAATAGGGATTGGTGTTGGCAGAGGAAGTTTTCAGAAATTCATGTTCATACTGGGGGACTTCTCGGGGTTTATATACCGGTCCGGCAGCCAGCCTGTGTTGTAAGAAGAGGGGAGGAGGAGGGGGGGGGGGTGGGGGAGAATCACCCGCTATCGTTACTTCTATTGAAACTGGAAATCAGGAAGTCGGAGGGTTTGGAAATAATGAATGATTCTTAGAAATAAACTTCTGAAAAAAAGTTGATGTCACACGAAATTTTGTGTCGCCTTTTGTTTCACGCGCGGGCTCGGGGAAGTGGGTGGGCTGGGAAGGATGAATTGAAGCCCCCCCAAGGGAGGCGCACGTGGGGTTCGGGGGTGTCGAGGCGCGGTGGCGAACGCGCTGTGCTGTGACTCAGGAGCCGCAAGCACTTTCACCCCCGGGTCCCCCTCCCCGGCCCGGGGCTTCCCCGCTGGCTGTCGGAGCAGGCAATAAAATGAAGGAGGTTAAAAAGTCTGGTTTGGGGTTTTTTTGGGGTTTTGGAGGGATGGAAGGCGCGGGGAAGCGGTGGTGGGGGTGCCGCGCTCCTCGGTCACGGTGGGATGGCAGCGGTGTCCCCCAGCCCGCCGCTGGCTCATCCCTTTGGGCAAAAGTATTATCAGTAAAGGGTGGATTTTCTTCAGGAAAAAGGACAAACCCACCCAGAGGGAGAGGCCGGACCGGCCCCCCCAGGGTTAACCCTTCCCTCGGCGGAGCTGTCCCCTGCCCGGAGCGGGCAGAGGGCGCTGGGTCAGCACCTCGTAGGGATCCCATGGGACCAGGACACTGCGGAGTTGCTCGCTGCACGACTTGGGTGAAAAACAGGTTAAATGGATTTTTTTTGTCCTTCTCTGTATTTTTTTTTTCTCACCGGGGTCGAACTGAAACTTTAATCAGGTTTAGCAAGTTTATGCCCCGGCAGGTGAACCGGCGGTGACAGTCCAGGAACGATGACGCAAGAGCCACCACGACCCCGGCTGTCCTCCCTTGGCAAGGAGGACACGGCGAGGGGGGACACCAAGACCCCCCTGTGCTGGCGGGGTTGGGCCGTAGCTGCTGCTTGCCTCGGTTTCCCCACGCAAGGACCAGCCTGGTTTGATGCCCAGTTTAGCCCAGTCTGGTCTTAGTGGGACATCAGGGATGAGCTGGGGACTGTGGAGGGCGGGGATGACGAGCTCCATCTCCCACCCTGCAGCCTCATCCCAGTCTTTTTGGGATATGGGGAGCAGCACATCACATATTGATGGACATCTGATGACCTGACGCGCATAATTAGCTGAGGAATTTATAGCACTTAATTATTAGCGTAGTGAACGTCCGGGGGACTTTGTGTGCAGGGCTTGACATGGATTTCCCTTTTTCTGGATTTCCCAGGAGCAACTGAGTCCAGGCTGGAGCTGAGCTGGGCTTTGGTGTCCCCAGAGGGGTGTGGGACCCCTGGTCATGGTGGGATCATCAAGGTGGCACCGGTGTCCCCACCTGCAGCTCAGCCCTTAGGCAAAAGTGTCAGGATTAAAGGATGGGTTTTGTCTAGGAAGAAAGACAAACCCGCGGATCTCTGCAATGGGGGGATGCTCGGCTGGGAAAACCCGAATTCCTGGTCCAGACAGGCGGGATAGGGAGATGGCAGAATGGGAGATGGGAGGTACCAGGATGGGACATGATGCCCAGGAATATCCCCTTTCCCATTCCCGCACGGATTCCTGCCGATGCCCTGTGAACGGGCAGCCAGAACGGGGATGCGGGAGCGTGAGAAGACCATGACAGGAGCTGGGGGGTCCCAGCGTGTCCCAGGGGGGAGCGGGAAGCGGGGACCGGGGGAGCCAGCCCCCCCGTCAGAAGAGACTGAGGGTCGGGGACCTGTGGAGTTTGGGGGAGGTTGGTCAGGGGACAGCTGTCCCTGCTGTCCCCCCTGTCCCCCCTGTCCCCATCCCCACCTCCGACCTCCCCAGGGACACGAGGACAAGCCCAGGGTGTTCCAAGGCCACCAGTGCCATGCTGCTGCTCTGTGCCCCTCCGAGCGATCCCGTCTGAGCATCCCTGCCCGTAACTGTCCTCAGCTCCACCGCAAACACTGCACCCCGTCCCTGTCCCCTTCCCTGTCCCCAGGATCCTTCTCTGCCGCATCCCTGCCCCTGCTGCTCCCCCATCCCTGTCCCCGTGCTGCCCCCTGCTGCCCCATCCCAGAATTGGCCTCTCCCCATCCCAAAATTGCCCCCGCTGCCCCATCCCAACTCAGAACTGACCCCATCCCTGTTTCGGAGCTGTCTCCTGCCCCTTCCCCACCCCAGACCTCTCCTCTCCCCAGACAGCAACTGTCCCTTCCTGCCCTTCCCCATTCCATCATTGTCCTTCCACCGCCCCAGCCCCTCCAGAACTTCCCCAGCCCCTCCAGAACTGCCCCAACCCCTCCAGAACTGCCCCAGCTCCCCCCATTACTGCCCCCACACCCCATCCTTCTCCCCCTCTGGCTCCCCTCCAGGTCCCCATCCCTCCAGGTCCCCATGCAGGGGGGACACTCAGATTCCAGGGTCACCAAAAGCCCCGTTTGTCCCCCAGGCGTGGGGACGAGGCTCTGGTGGGATCGGGGGGCCCTCCCGGGGGGCTGAGCAAGGGCTGAGCGAGGCGGGAGCTCCTGTCCCCGGGAAACCCAGAGCTGAATAACGGAGGGCACCGAATTCCCCTTTGACTCACGATGGGGCCCTGCTGGGCCTGCCTCAGCCCTGTCCCTGTGCCCCACCGGTGCCACCCACAGGTGTCACCCACAGGTGTCACCCACAGGCTTTTCCCACGAGTGGGCACTGGGGTCCTCTTGGGGAACACCAAAGAAGCCACCATCCCTTCAGTGACACTCAGCTGGTGTCACCCCACCTTTGGGGTCCCCCAGCCCTCCCCACGGTCCCGGGGGGTCACGTACCTGCACCGTCCCCTCTGCAGCCCTGTCCAGAGCCGGGTGGGCAGCTCGGTGGTGGCACAGTCACGGTCACTGTCACGGTTACCCACAGCACCCCAAGCTGGCCCGGGCTGCTTCATGGTGACATTGTCCCACCACGAGTGTCCCCAGATGGCTGTGGTGGCCGTCCTGGTGGCGAAGCTCCCGGGACTGACTCAGGCGGTGCCGGCGGCACCGCACACGGCACCCGCGGGGAACAAGTGACTCCACGGGGACACATGACCAGGTCTTAGGATTTTTGACTCAGAGGGACTGGTGGCAGTGGGTGGCCCGGTCCCCACGGTGGCCCTGGCCAGACTGCAGGACGCTGCACTCAGCATGGCTGTGACGTGCGGCACAAGGTGTCGTGCGGCCCGTGCCGTGCCATGGCACACTCCTGGTGGTGCCAGGCCCTGTCATGTCACATGCCCTGTGCCACCCTGTGCTGTGTGCCACGTTCTGTGCCATGCCATGAGCCACATCCCAGCATGTGCCATGCCATGTGTCACACCGTGTGCCACATCCCGTGTGTCCTGGAAAGGACATCAGGCACAACCTGGCCACCAGAATACAGCTTCTCCCTGCCCACAGCCACCAGGACAGACACAGGGACAAAGGGACACAGGGACACGACGTCTCAGTGGCCCATGGGCCAAAGTCAGCATTTTATTTCCTTTTGCCATTGTACAAAAATAAAGAAATGCCATGTGGGTGAGGGCACTGCCCTTCTATGTGTACCAAAAATACCAATATACATAAATAAATTCTTGTGATGTTCATAGTTTAACACCATACAAAAATATAATAAAAATAGATATTTATATATTAGAAATGTCCTTAAATACTTCTGCAAGCTGCAGGAGTTAAATTAACCCTAACAATCAATAAATACAGTAAACACACAAATATTAATGTATAAATTAGGGGGGAGGCAGTGGGGGCTGTCACTCACTGTCACAGTGCTGGGCTGTGGTGGCACGGCCTGGGAGGCTCAGGGGGGACACGGAGGGGACAGGGATGCTGGGAGGATGGGAACAGCCAGCGCCCTCCCGGGGGACACTGAGAGCACAGAGACACCGAGCAGGGATGAGGAGAGGGATGTGCAAAGGGACACTGAGCTTGGGGACACCGAGCACAGAGGGACACAGACTGTGCAGGGACACAGGACACGCCAGCTGCTCTCTGGGAGCGGAGCTGGCGCAGGGCAGGCAGGGATGACAACACCGGTGACAGTCGCCGGTGGCAGCAGCACTCTCCGTGGGCCCGGTGGGGGTGCTGGGCGAGCAGCTCTTAGTCAGGCTGTGTCACCCGACCCATTGAATCACTGGAAAATCCGGCAGGGCTCGGGGACAGGGAACAGCCGCGCACCCGAGGGACACCCGGCTCCACTGGGGCTACCTGGATCCAATGAAAGTGGGGCAGGATGTGCGAGAGCCAAGCAGGGCTGTCCTGCAGCCGAGTGCTGGCACGGGGAGCGCAGGGTCGGTGCCGTGAGGGGGCTCCGTGGTGCTCCCCGGCCATCCTGGCACCTCCATCCTGGGAATGGGGCTGGGATCGCGTCACATGGGATGGAGATGATGGAGATGATGGAGATGATGGAGATGATGGAGATGATGGAGATGATGGAGATGATGGAGATGATGGAGATGCAGAGGGAACTCCAGTGCCGGCGGGGCTGCCCTAGGGGTGTGCAGGCAGCCCCGAGCCCCAGCGCCATCTCCCCTTCTCCCGGCGCGTCCTGCGGCTCCCGGCCTCCAGCTCGGCGCTGCGCTCGGCCATGAAGCGGGCGTAGCTCCAGAGGATCTGGCAGCCCTGCAGCTTCTGTCGGAAGATGCTGAGGGATGCCGCGGGGCTGGGGAGGGGTCGGCGGCCGGGCCGGGGGCTGGAGGCCGGGAAGAGCCCCGCCAGGTTGTTGAGGAGCGCTCGCACCTTTCGGTGGGTCCTGCTCAAGCGGCGAAGGATTTCGGCCTCGGGGTGGTAGAGGTTGCGCTGGTGCCGGATGATGTCCTGCAGCGCCTGGTCCATGTGGATCATGGGCCTCCGCAGCCTCCGCAGCCCCCAGGGCCCCTTGGCCGGCCTCTGCAGCCACTCGGGGGTGTTGCTGGTGCGGCAGATGTTGTGGATGGCCAGGTGCTGCTCCTTCTCCTGCCCAGACATTGGAGAGGAAGATCAGGGATGTGGAAGCAGCACGGGGACCGCCCCCCACTGCCCCGAGGAGGGGACGGGCGTGACCCCTCGGCCCGGGGAAGGGAACTCACGTAGAAAGTGAAGAGCTCCAGCGCATCCTCGGCCATGAGCCTCACCAGCGCCTGGGTCTGCTGCACGGTGGGGGCCAGCGGGGACCTGCCCCCCTGGCCCGGCACTGCCCAGAGGATGAGGAGCCCTTTGGCGACAGCTGGGGAGGAAGAGAAGGGAGTCAGGGGCATGGCTGGGTGCAGGGAGAGCCTTCTCTCACAACCCTACCCCGGCGCCAGGAATGCTGCTTGCACCCCAGCCCTGTCCCCGCTCCAAGGATGACCCAGCCCCGCGACAAAAAGCTGCTGGGCACCCGGTGGGGAGGAGGATGACGGTGCTGGGGATGCTCTGGAGCAGCCAGGATGTGCAGAACCACCACAGCAGCTGCTCCAGCAGCTCCACCTGCCAGCACGGGCCACCGCAAAAGAGGGGACAGCAGCGACGCTCCTGATCCAGTCCCGCTGTCCAGCTCTGGCCAGTCACTGTCCCAGTCCCGCTGTCACCCTCAGGACTTTGGGTATGGCACTGAGCTCACACACAGCCTCTGTCCCTTTGGGCAAGCTGACCCCTGACCTTCTGCTGCTGGTCCCCAAAGTGTCCCCTCCTGCCTGCCCCTCCCAGCGTCCCCTCTCTCCCAGGCTGCCCACCCCCAGTGCTCCCCATGTGCCACAGCAGGGAACGTCCCTGTCCCCGCCAGCCCCCGAGGGAGGCGACACTGCGGTGGCACAGCCCCGGTGCCATCTGCCGCCGCTCCGCTGACTCAGCCGCCATGGGGGCCCCGCGGCCGCGCTCCCTCCGCGGCTCCCGGGGCATCGGAGCGGCCGGGGCGGCGCGAGGGGACACGGGGACACGGGGACACGGGGACACGGGGACACACGTACCTGCCAGCACACCCCAGGGCCGCCCGTCGCACCGCATGGCCGGGGCAGGGTGTCCGCCCGGGGCTGCCGGGCGCACAAGCCACTTCCTTAAGTGCTCGGCGATGGGGAAGCTCGGCTTTTAAAGCGCACCCGAGTCACCCCCACCTCCGAAGGAGGCACCCGGACCCAACGGAAGGCAGCGAGAAGTGAAGGCATGGCCCGGGGCCCAATGAGCAGGGTGAGAGCAGCGGCGGGAGGAAATGGGGCCGGCAGGATGATGGGGATGTTCTTCGAGTCAGTTCCTCGAGGGAGTCCGGGTGGGTCCAGCCTGCGAGGCTGCGGTCCCACGGCTCATCCCGGATCTGGCAGGACCCCCCAGTCCTGGCTTCTTGGGAAAGAAACTTTTTGATTCACGCTGATGTCACCGCTCAGCAGCCTACAGGTTGAACTGAAACCAGCGCCGGCTGCCCCGAAACCCCAATGCAAAAGAGGGCAGTGGCGGCTGGCAGCGGGGACAAGGATGTCACCCATGTGCCACCACGGGGTGTTTCGAGTCCCAAATCCAGCTGTGGAAGGCAAAAATCTACCCTGGCAAGGAGGGAGACGGAGGTGCGGGAAGTGCAGAGCATCCCAGCACGGCCTGATGCTCTGAGGGATGCTCCGTCCTCCTGCTCACACCCACCCGCACCCTCCGGGTGACAAATTTGGGTGCTGAACCAAGTGGGGGACACCAGGCTTAGCCTCTGTGCCCGGCAGCACCCACGGGGACACCGAGGGCACCGGGTGGTGCCCGAGGCAGCGCTGCCCTGGGAGAGCCCTGGGCCTCGGCACGGCCCCACCGGCACCGCCCTGGGGCTGGCACAGCCTCGGCACCGGCAGCAGCAGCCAGGGCACCCCCGCTGTCCCCCCGGACTCCCCTTCCTGGCGGGAGGAGCCCGGAAACCACGGGGGGTTTCCCATTCCTTAGAGATGGATGTCTCCGTTCCGGGGTGTGTCGCAATCCCGTTGATTTTGGTGACCCTCGCTGAATTTACGCATTTGGAGAGTTCGGCACAGCAGGACAGATTAGAAATTAACAGCTCCTTCCAGGAGGAAGGATGCGGCGGTGACTCACTTTTACAAGTGCTTTATTTTCCCAAAATTTCCCTGCCCCTGACCGCGCCACGACTTGCACGGTCTGCTTCCTCCCCAGCCGCCTCTGAGGACTCCTCCTCTTCCTCCTTCCCGGGGCGTCCCCGGCAGAGGAGGCGGCTGGGGTGGGCTCTGTGGGGCTGGGGTGGGCTCTGTAGGGCTGGGGTGGGTTCTGTGGGGCTGGGGTGGGCTCTGTAGGGCTGGGGTGGGCTCTGTAGGGCTGGGGTGGGCTCTGTGGGGCTGGGGTGGGTTCTGTGGGGCTGGGGTGGGCAGGGCTGTGCCCAGGGCAGTCCTAGAGATGTGGAGAAACCAGATCTTGCTCGCTCCACAGCAGTTTGTCCATCCCTCCTCAGGTTGCCCAGACAGGCTGTTCCACCCCACTGCCCCTGTGTCACCCACCCCATCCATCCATTCACCCATTCACCCATCCATCATCCATCCATCCATCCATCATCCATCCATCATCCATCATCCATCCATCCATCATCCATCCATCCATCATCCATCCATCATCCATCCATCCATCATCCATCCATCCATCCATCCATCCATCCATCCATCCATCCATCCATCCATCCATCCATCCATCCATCCATCCATCATCCATCATCCATCATCCATTATCCATCATCCATCCATCCATCCATCCATCCATCATCCATCCATCCATCCATCCATCCATCCATCCATCCATCATCCATCCATCCATCATCCATCCATCCATCATCCATCCATCCATCCATCCATCCATCCATCATCCATCATCCATCCATCCATCATCCATCCATCCATCATCCATCCATCATCCATCATCCATCATCCATCCATCCATCCATCCATCATCCATCCATCATCCATCCATCCATCATCCATCCATCCATCCATCCATCATCCATCCATCCATCATCCATTCATCCATCCATCCATCCATCATCCATCCATCCATCATCCATCCATCCATCCATCCATCATCCATCCATCCATCATCCATCCATCATCCATCCATCCATCATCCATCCATCATCCATCCATCCATCATCCATCCATCCATCATCCATCCATCATCCATCCATCATCCATCCATCCATCCATCCATCCATCATCCATCCATCATCCATCATCCATCCATCCATCATCCATCCATCCATCCATCATCCATCCATCATTCATCCATCCATCCATCATCCATCCATCCATCATCCATCCATCCATCATCCATCCATCCATCCATCATCCATCCATCATCCATCCATCATTCATCCATCATCCATCCATCCATCCATCCATCATCCATCCATCCATCCATCATCCATCCATCCATCATCCATCCATCCATCCATCATCCATCCATCATTCATCCATCCATCATCCATCCATCCATCATCCATCCATCCATCCATCCATCCATCATCCATCCATCATCCATCCATCCATCCATCCATCCATCATCCACATCTCCTTCTTCCTGTTCCACTCTCATCCATCCATCCATGCCCTGCCCTGAGGGTGATCAGGGTCCCCACCCTCAGCTCTCCCCTGCCCTCAGGACACCGCGGTGGTGCCACCCGGGGATGGCAGCAGGTGGCCACGACTGTGCAATACCCAACAGGGACAAAAATAGCGCCGGTGACCGCATGGGCCAGCAGCAATTTCTTCATCAGCGGGAGCGCGTCACCAGCGTCCCATGACTCGGAGGAGGGACCGAGACAGGAAGGAGAGTGCCTGGAGAGCCGCAGGAAGTTGCAAGAGTGTGGGGCTGACGTGGGCAAGCCGTGCCAGCGGCGGGGCACTGTCCTTCTCGGAACGTGGGAGAGCAGGGGATGGATTTTGGGGACAGGATGGGAGCAGAGGTTCCCAACACGCTCCTGCTGGGTCTGGCTGAGGACCAGGACCCCCTGGGGGCCCCCACTGGCTGCAGCACCCCTGGGAAAGGCACAGCCCCCACCCCGTGTACCCCACTTTGCCGTGCTGCCAGCAAGGGAAAAGGATGTGGGGACACAGTGGCAGTGTGACAGGGACATCCCCAAGCCCGGGGTCAAGCTCCTGCCTCAGTTCCTCCCCAGTCTGGCCCAGTGTGGGTCAGGGGGAGGACATAAATGTGGGCTTGGGTTTCTCCAGGGCCGTGATTTACTGTGGGCTGAAGCTTTAACCCGTTTTTCACCCAAAATACCGAGCAGAGAAAGTGGCCGTGTCCCAGTCACCTCACAGTGGGACTCTGTCCCCCTGTCCCATGCCAGCCCCTGCCACCACCAGCTCTGGGCATCCTCCCTGGGCTGCACAGAAATAAAAATAATAAGAATTTTATTGACTTATCAAAAACTGTGAAAATACCACTTGTGAGGGGCTGGGTGTCACCATCACCCCTCCACGACAGCTGACAGCCAGTGCTGGTGCTGAACCAGAGCCCCACTGCCCCCTTGGAGATTTTTGGGGTGCCAGGGGTAACCCCAGCTCCAGGAATGCTCTCCCTTCCATGGGGCTGGTCCAGGGGTGTCCCTGAGCCTCGTGGCCACCCCTCCTTTCCGAAGGGGACACATCCCATCAGCCCCAGGCTGTCCCCTATAGCACCATGGTGGCACATCACTGCTCTTTGTCCCCCCACCCTGTGTCCCCTCCACCTGGACACACCCACCCTGCCACCCACCCTGCACAGGCCAGGCAAGAGGGACAGGATGGCACACGGGGACTGACCCCGCTCCTGTGGGCCAGTGCCCACTGCCACAAGGCCATGTCCCTAAAGCCACCCCATCCCCAGCACAGAGGGAGCGATGCTGTGCTCTGTCCTGTGCTGGGGGATCATTCAAATGAAAACTGAATGAACAGGGGTGGGCAGGAGGAGACACCACGCCGGGACAGTCAGTGTGGGGACAGCCGGCCGCTATCTGCCACTCTCCTGCCGCTGCTGCAGCAGCTGGATGACCTCGGCAATGCCCTCCTCGGGGACCTGCGGGGGACAGAGGGGGTGTCAGCCTCAGGGGACACCCCGGGGCTGGCAGGGGTCCCTGGGGAGGGGCAGGGGCTCACCAAGGCGTGATCAAAGTTGAAGGTGCTGATGTAATAGGCCGAGATGTCGGCGGCCGCCAGCGGCTCTGCGATCTGCGCCACGATGCCACACTCGTCTGGGGGCACAGGGGGTCTCAGGTCACTGCCATGGGGACATCCGGGGACAGCAGTGCCCTAGAGCACCCCCTGGGTGGCAGTGGCACAAGAGGGGACACGGCCACCACGGCCACACTCACCAAAGCCAAGGGGCTGTCCCCCAATCCGCACCATCCGCCACAGCTCCCCCGTCGAGCTGGTCAGCAGGAGGTCACTGGGGAAGCTGAGGGGGATGAAACCAAGTGTCACCCCCTCCCTGAGCCCCCAGACCCAGGGACAGAGGGACAGACAGCCCCGGGATGGCACTTACTGCTTCTGGGTCTCGGCATCCATCACAATGGAGATGTAGCCCTCGATGAGGGAGAAGGAGAAGAAGGTGATGGAGTCGAGGTCCTGGCTGCTGGTGGCTGCATCCCACGGGGGGCTGCTGAGGGGGAGGGGACACAGGCAGGGGTCACAACCCCAAAATGGGGAGGAGAAGGGCTCGGTGGTGGCACTGGGTGTCTGAGCATCATGCTGGGGTGCTGCAGGGTGGGAGGGGAGGGGACAGGAGCAGGTGGTCCCCACAGGGTCTGCAGCTCACAGGTGACACCAGGTTTTGGGGCATTCTCAAAAGGCCACGGTCACTCTGGAGCAGGAGCATGTCACCAGAAGGGACCCCATCCCAGGGGACACGGGAGGACCCAACCAGGAGCATTCCCTTCCCCCAGCACCATCCCCACTGCCTTTTCCAAACCCATCCCCTCCTGCTTTACAGTCTCCCCCCCGGGACTCGGTACAGTGCTGGCTTTGTCCCTTGTGTCACCTCGGGGTTCCCACCCCTCACAGTGCAGCTCCCGGGAAGGCAAAACCGGTTTGGAAAACCCATCCGGAGCCTGAAAACCCACTGGGACCAACGGCTGGGACCAACGGCTGGGACCAATGTCACCGCAGGTCAGGTGGCACCAGGCAAGGGGCCACCCCCATGGACTCACCTGTGGGAGTAGAAGAGGACATCGATGAGCATGGTGGCGATGGCGGGCAGCGTGTCGGGGGCCACCGTCAGGACACAGAAGCGGGTCTGGGGGCTCTGCACCGGGTGCAGCGTGGGGCTGGCGGCTGCCAGGGGAACGGCCGCGTGTCAGGCCTGGGGACAGCTCGGGGACAGTCCCGCAGTGCCACCCCGTGGCCACCGCGCCCACAGCCCGGAGCCTCTCGGGGCGCAGAGGGCTGGCCCGGGGGTCCCAAAGGATGTGGGTGTCACCGGTGGGAGCTGCAGCATCTCGGCAGGGACTGGGTGGCCCCAGATGGGCATCTCCAGTGGGAACTGGAGCATCCTGGGGGGGTCCCCCAAAGACACAACTACCGCTGGTGGGAGCAGGAGCACCTTGGCAGGGACTTGGGTGGTCCTGGGAACAGGGTGACCATGGGGGTCCCCCAGGATGCGGGAACCACCCATGGGAGCAGCATCTTGGTGGGGACCGGATGGCTCTGGGACAGTGTGGCCTGGGGACAGGGTGGCCTTGGAGATCCCCCAGAGATGTGGGTTCCACTGGTGGGAACTGGATCATGTTGGTGGGGACTGGGTGGTCCTGGAGGTCCCTCGTGGATATGGGCACCACCAGCTGTAGCTGGAGCATCTGGGTGGGAATGGGTGGCCCCAGGGGACACAGAGCACAGTGTCACTCACGTGGCTTGGGCTTGAGGAAGCCATTGCTCACATCATCGCAGGTGACAGGGACACACTCGCCACTCTCCTCCCTGTAGATGTCGAACTCCCCGGCCAGCGTGTGGATCACCACGGGCAGGTCCCGCTCCCGCACCTGCTCCAGGGCGTGGGATCAGGGCCTGCACTGCCTCCCCTCCCGCAGGGCACACAGGGACCGTCACTCACCAGGATGAAGTCGGTCTGGTACGTGGAGAGCATCAGCACCGAGACGTGGTGCTCGGCCAGCGGCGCGATGACGGAGCGCGCGATCTTGGTGACACCGGTGGCCTGGCAGCCGGGGACCTCCCGCCCGTTGGAGACGACGCTGAGCACCAGCCACGTGGAATCTGCCACCTGCATGAACTCGGAGGGCGGCAGCTCTGCGAGGGACAAGGGACACTGAGGCAGGCGGCTCCACAGGGCTCGGCACAGAGGCACAGAGGCGGTGCCAGCTCGGGCACTGCGTGTCACGCTGTCCCCCGGGTGATGAGCGGACCCAAGGCAGGATCAGTGCCAGGTGTGGGGACACTGGTTTGGGGGTGCAGATGAGCTCCATCCACAGGGGGAAGGAACCAGACAGGGCTCAGCTGCTCCACAATGGGATTTGACCATAAGGATGAGGGGGGCAAAGGCTACAGCTCTCCCAAACCCCGAGATGTGTCTCTCCTCCCTGTGCCAGCACCCCAGGCTGGGTACATGGGGGTGTTGGCACCGCACCCCAAAACCAGCACCACCAGGGCCCTGAGGCTGCCCAGCTCATCCTCTGCCCCCCAGGAGCCCCCAGCCCAGCTCCCACCAACAGAGATGCTCGCGAGGATGCACAGGGACACTGGAGGAGACAAGGGGAGGGTCCTCCTTCTGTCCTGGGGGTCCCAGCACCTGGTGCCAGCCTGGTGGAGAGAGCCCAGGCTGGCAGAGGGCCACAGCTGCTTCCCAAAAATCTGCTGGTGTTGGCAGGGTGGGCACATGCCAGCTGCTCCTGCCTCCCACCCCCCTCGCTGCCACTCTCCTGCCCAGGAGAGGGGCTGGCACCACTCAGCCAGGCTGTCCCCTCCTCTCCGGGCTCCCTTTCCCAGCGAGGGACGAGCCAGGGCACCCAAGGGGTCTCCAATCCACTCCTCCCAGCCAGGAAAGGTGGGAGCAGCTCCCACGGGAGATCACACAAGCCCCGGCCCTTCGGTGGGCACCCAGTGCCCAAGCCCCGCTGAGACCCCGAACTCATCACACCAGTGGTGGAGGCGGAGGTCGCAGGGCAGGGTCCCCACCCACGGAGGGGGACCCCAGCAGGGGACAGGCTCTGTACCCCTCTCCCAAACCCGGCCCGGGGCAGGGCGGGAGCGGGGCCGGATCCAGGGCCTCGGCGGGTGTTCCCAGCGCCGGTTCCTGTGCAGGAAGCGCCAGAACAGCCTCGGCTCGGGCCCAGGGCCCAGTGCTGGGAACAGGGGGGCGGGACAGGGACTCGGGGACATGGGGACCTGTCCCAGAGCTCAATGTTTAATTGCTTTTCAACACCACCCTGGGCGAGGCTGAATGCAAGGGGACCCATCTGTCCCCGTGTCACCCAGCCCAAGGCTTAACCCTGATCCCCAAGGGAAGAGGGGGTGCAGCTCTCCTCGGCTGGGGGTCCCCCTCCAGCCCGGCAGCGGGGGGACACTGGCAGCCCCCAGCCAAGGGGGGCTCACAGGGCACTGGGGGGCCGCGGGCTCGCAGCACCATTGTTCAGCACTTCCCGCCCTCCCCTCGGGATTGAGGAATACTTGTCCGAAGGCCCCGAAATAAAACAATACATGGGGAACAGCTCTGGCTCCGGGAGAGCCCGGACGCGGTCCCGTCCCACAGCAAAAGGAGGCGAGCCTGGGACCTGGCCCTGAGTGCCCGTGGCCGGAGCACTGACCCTCGTTCCTTGGGTCACGGCCAAGGATCCGCTGCGCCCGGTTCCTGCGGCCTCGGCAGGAAGGTTTGGGCGTGGGAAGCTGGGCCGGGATCCGGACCCTCCGGCTCAGCCCGCTGGGCCGGTACCCCCGGCAGGACCGGTGGTGAGGGTGATGCACGGCACACACCGGGGCACCAGCGGTGGGGACGTCACTAAATGACACATCCCTGGAAGACTGGCTTGGAAGGGATCAAACCTCCCCAGGACACCCCAAAATCTGGACCCCACTGCCGGACAGGGCTCACCCCTGCCAGCCTGGCTGGCCCTGTGCTTTGCCCTGCCCTGCCAAAGCTCCAGTTGGCCCTCACCGGGCAGAGGGACGGGATGAAATCAGACACGGGAATGATGACAGGAGGGCTGCCAGAGCCTGGAGCGCTGCCCGCGGCCATCCCGGGAGGTCCCTGCGCCCTGCTTCGGGCTGGCACCGGGCTCTCCGCAGCCGGGTGGCAGCTCTGCCCGGGAGGAGCGAGGGCAGCCACGCCGGGAGAGCCTCTGCCGGGCAAGCCGGTACATCCCTGGCGCAGGCGCCGAGGGGACGGGATGGGCACGTTCCGAGGGAGCCAAGCACAAGCCGGGACTCGCTCCCTGCGGCCCAGGCGTGGAGCCGGGCTGGGGACGCGCACAGCTCCTGTCGGCGGTGCCAGCCCCTGCCAGGAGGCCACCGCTCGGTACCTTTGAAGCCCTCCTCGTCCAGCATGACCGTGTAGTCCTCGGGGGTCTCCGTCAGACTGAAGAACTTGCATCTGAAGGAGAAGAAATCGGTGCTGCTAATCCCAAAACCGCCGCCGTTTCCCGGGGCCCGCAGTCGGGGAAAGGAGAAGGAGAAGGAGAAGGAGAAGGAGAAGGAGAAGGAGAAGGAGAAGGAGAAGGAGAAGGAGAAGGAGAAGGAGAAGGAGAAGGAGAAGGAGAAGGAGGGTGGTGGTGGGGGAAATAGGCCGGTACCGGCAGCGCTGGGGCAGGAAGAGCAGCTTGAGCAGCGGGTGGGTGTAGAGCCAGAGCCCGCGGCGGGCCAGGCTCAGCACCCGCACCCGGTGCTCCAGGATGTGCAGGTCCATGGCGGCCGCGCCGCCCCGGGACCCGCCGCCGCCGCCGCTATAAGGGCGGACACGGGACCGCCCCGGGACCGCCCCGCATCGCCCCGGGACCGCTCCGGAACCGCCCCACATGTCTTCGTCAACGCCCTGTGACCGCCCTCATCGCCCAGGGACCGACCCGGGAACGCCCCGCATCTCGCTGGGACCGCCCTGTGACCGCCTGCCTGGCTCCGGGGCCGCTCCGCATCGCTTCGGGCCCCGAGCCGGCACCGCCCCGGGACAACCCCGGTACCGCCCCGGGACAACCCCGGTACCGCGGAAAAGGCAACGACCCGGGCCCGGCGCTCCGGGAGCAGCCTCAGGTCGGAGCCCCGGGATGCCCGCACTGGAGACCCGGGGTAGCCGCACCGGAGCCTCGGAACCAGCCCCAGTACAGAGCTCCATGGGGCCCAAAGCAGCCCAAATTCAGCGTTCCGTGGTGCCTGGAGCAGCTCCAACTCAGAGTCCCGGGTTACCCCCAAACTGCAGCTCTGGGGGTGCCCAGCCAAGGGTGACCCTCTGGGAGCCACTGCCAACCCCACCCAGCATCCAACCGGGTCCCACACGCTCAGCCCCAACACCAGGCCTGGAAAGGGGATTCACCAAACCAGGGCCACTGCCAGGAAAAAGAGGGTTTCTGGAGGGAGGAATGGAGGTTTGGGAAGAATTCCTGCCTGCAGAAAGCAGGCGAGAAATGGCCTGGGCATCATTTTGGGATGGAAAGCTGAGCTCTGGGGTGTCATGGGATTAATTAATGGTCCCCGGCTCTGTTCAGCCACAAGAGCTGTGACAGTGGGAGAGGGGGGAAAGGCTGGGATGGGAGTGCACCCCTTGGCACCCACCAGGGCCTGCCAGCCACCACTATCACAAGCTGGGGCAGGTCTCAGCCTCCTCCCATTCCACTTCAAACGGGCAGCCCCAAGGCTGAGTGAGACAGTGGGGCTGGGCCACCCGCTGTGGTGACAGAGCAGTGACAGAGCAGTGACAGCAGCATGGCCCATCCCAGGACACTGCCCAGCATCTGCCCCCCAGGACAAGGGCAGCCAGGGGAGGTGGGACCCAGGGAAGGGGTCAGGATCAGTGACCACTGCAGGGAAGGGTGCTCCACATGGATAGAGAACCATGGGTAGCGTGCAGGTCAGGGTACCCCCCCAAACCTGGTACTGGTACCTTTGCCTCCTGCCACCCTCAACCCCCCATCCCAGCCCAAGAGAGGTGGGAGCCAGGGCTGCGCCTTTACACACTCGCTTTATTGACCCCTTTGTACAAAACTGCTTTTCCCGCTTTATTTTACAAACCCACCACCCGCCCTTGGGGAGGGCAGGGGGGGCAGAGGGGACCCCACAACCAGGGAGCACCTGGCTGCTGCTCACCCACCCCGTCTCACCTGCGCTGGGGCCTGGGGGGGGCGGCAGTGCTGGGGTGAGCCCTGGCAGGGTAAACACTCCCCCTGAGCTGTGGGGAGCTTGGGGATGGAAGGGGATGGGATGGGGGGGCTTTAGCCCCGAAACTCGGCATCAAATCCCGCTGCCTCTAGCGCATCCTGCCTCGGTCCCTGTCCTGCCTTGGAGGAATAATAAATAGGCTCAGTGAGTAGGTAAGTTGGGTACTACATATAGGGCTACAGCTTGATATATCCTCACTAGATAAGAGGGGGGGGCGAGGGGTCCCCCGGCTCCTCGCGTACCCCCAGTGCCCTGCGCCAGGCCTAAGTGCTCAGGAAGCGGGGCTGGGGCTGCCCGGCTGGCGCAGGGTGGGGGCTACGGGAGGGACCCAGGGGGTGATGAGTCCAGGGGCTCTGGGACGGGGAGAAGGGCCTGAGGGGCAGCCCAGCCCCCCCCAGTGTGGGGAGGGAGCTCGGGTGGCTCAGCCACCCCCTGCCCGGGCTCCCACCGCTCGTGGTGCCAGCACCCTGCGGGGTGGGCACCCAGCGCAGACCCACGGTGTCCCCTTTGGTCACCACACCTGGCTAAGCTCCACGGATGCCCCGAGAGGGCCACGCTGTTCTCAAGGAGCCGCACGGCCCCCCCGTCCCATCCCTCCAGCTCAGAGCCCCCAGCGCCGGGTGCCAGGGGTCCCCCTCGGTGTCCTTGCGCCCGGGTCCGTGCGCAGCCCCGCTGAGCCCGGCTGCCCGGGGTGTGGGCCGGGCCCTACAAGTACGTGTCCTCGCTCTCCCGGGAGCTCAGGCTCTCCTTGGACTGGTGGTGGGGGGAGACCTGGGGGTGTAGCAGCTCCCGGGTCGTGCCGGGCGCCCCGTTGCCCTCGGCCCCGGGGCCGTTGGCAGGACTGGCCGGGCCCTTTTCCCGGTTCTTCTCCTTGCTCTTGCGGGCCTTGGGCACGGGGGCGGGCCCGGGGGAGACGACGATGGGGGGGACGGGCTCCAGCGCTTTGCGAGGGGCGGGCTCCGCCTCGCTGATGGCCTTGGCGCCGTGCAGGCGAGGGGGGGACTTGCACTGCAGCTCCCCGTGCGTCTCCCGCCACTTCTTCAGCTGGATCAGGTGCTCCCGCTCGATCTGACGCTCCGTCACCGGTAGCTCGATGACCTGTGGGGACACTTGTGCCATCAGCGACAGCGACATCCCTCTCACGGCAGAGGCAACGCTCACCAAGCCTTTTGGGGGCTGCTCCGCCCACCCAGAGACAGCCCAGTGTGGCAGCACTGGGCCCCCAGACCGTCCCCAGCACCTCACCTCCTGCACCAGGAAGGCCTCCTGCATGATTTTGGGGCTGAGGGCCCTCAGCCTCTCCATGGTCTCATACTGGCCCTGGCAGGATTTGAGCTTGTCCGAGGAGCCCAGGGTGTGTTTGAGCAGCACCAGGCCCACCCGGAAGATGATCTTCACTCCTGCAAGAGGAGACATGAGGCAGTGAGTGCCAGGCAGGACAGAGTGACACTGCCACCATGTCCCTCAAATGCAGTGGGGCAGCACATCCCAGTCCCACTAACAGGACGTGCAAGAGGGTGAATTTGGCATGTGCATGCCTCCTAACCCCCAGGAAAACAGCCCATCTGAACACCCCAAGCATGTGGCTGCCCCAGACCTGCCCTGCTGCAGGTCCCATGGCTGTGGGGAGGAGGATGCTGGGGAGCTCCTACCTTCGCAGAAGAACATGTCCCAGACGCGCAGGACGGAGCTCCAGGGCAGCGTGCGGGAGAAGGCGCACATGAACCACTCTGTCATGTACAGGATGGGGTCGATCTTCTGCTTGCTCAGGTGCTTGTAGGCCACAGGTGAGACCTTGTGCAGCAGTGAGAAGAGGATCTGTCCGTCCAGCTGGATGGCTTCCTGCAGGGACAGGGACCAGAATCCCAGTGAATAATCCAGCCCTGAGATCAGCCCCCAGGGCCTGGCCTCAGCAGGGGCAGCCAACCCTCTACACCTGATAGGAGAGCAGAGCTGTGTCCCATGGATACTCCACTGAGACCCCCATCCCTGAATGTGGAATGCTTCTGGGAACCACAGCACAACAGGGAGACTGTGGGAATACCCAGTACCTCCCCAGACCCCTTCTTTACCCATGGTGAGGAGCTGGACAAGTTTTTGGCCTGGAGATACAGAATCATGGAGTGGTTTGGGTTGGAATGGACCTTAAAACTCACCTCATTCCACTCCATTGCCATATGGCACCTTCCACAATCCCAGGTTGCTCCAAGCCCTGTCTAATTTGGCCTGGAACAGTTCCAGGGATAGGGTGGCCACAACTGCTCTGGGCACCTGTGCCAGGGCCTCCCCGCCCTCCCAGGGAACAATTCCTTCCCAATGTCCCATCTAGCCCTGCCCTCTGGCAGTGAGAAGCCATTACCCCTCGTTCTGACACTCCAGGCCCTTGTCCCCAGTCCCTCTCCAGCTCTCCTGGAGCCCCTTTAGGTCCTGGAAGGGGCTCTGAGGTCTCTCTGAAGCCTTCTGTTCTCCAGGTGAGCACCCCCATCTCTCCCAGCCTGGCTCCAGAGCAGACAGGCTACAGCCCTTGGGGCAGCTTCATGGTTTCCTCTGGACTGGCTCCAGCAGCTCCACATCCTTCTGATGTTGGGAACCCCAGGACTGGGGCAGGTCTGCAGGTGGGGTCTCACCTGGGCAGGGCACAGGGGCAGAATCCTCCCTCCCCTGCTGCCCATGCAGGACACACAGCCAGGGCATGGCCATTCCTCACCAACCAGCATCCCCGAGTCCTTTCCCCAGGGCTGCTCTTGATCCCTTCATCCCCTGCCCAGATTGATCCTTGCACTCCAACCCAGGTGCAGCACCTTGCAGGTCCCTGCCACTGCTGAAAGCACCATGAGCCCTTTACTCACCAGTTTCTCGCTGTAGTAGCCAGGGAGGTACTTCTCACAGATCTGCACCAGGCACCAGAACGCTTGCTGCAAGCCAAGGGACAGAGGGTGAGATCCCAGAGGACCTCCCTGTGGCCCCCTCCCTGCTCCCACGGACCACGGGAGAGGGTGGGAAGCAGCAAAGCATCCCTGGGGCACTTTGGGTTGCTCTGGGCCAGGCACCCACTCATCAGCACCCCCCAAAGGGCCCCACACCCTCCAGGAGGTCCCAGCTCTGTCCCCTGAGCCGCGTGCCCGTACCTCGGCCGGCATGTGCATGAGCAGGACGGCGGCGATGGGCGCCTGGGCCTGGCAGTACCCCTCCTCCGGGCGGTACAGCGTGTACGCCTTCAGCACCCGGAACAGGTCCTGCTGCCTGCGGACACACCGGCATGCACACACGGCACACAGCCTCCCCCGTGCATCCCACGCACCAGCCTGGGTCAGTGCCCCCCTGGGATCCCCTTTCCACACAAACCCTGGCAAGTGCTGCCCACAGATCCTGCCTGGATCTGGGATTTGAGGTATGGAGACAACCACATGGCCCAGAGCGAGCCACAGACCCAGGGGACCCACAGCAGGGGACCCAGCTGCAGGCACAGGGGCACAGATGCTCCCTCAACACATTGGGAGCAGCATTTTCCTGGTGAAACGGAGGCCACGGGCTGCCACCTCCTCCCTCTGCCCTCCTGTCATGGCAGTTCCCACCCACTGGGTGTCAGAGCTGGTCTGAGCCATCCTGTTTTCAGTCACTGGATGTCCTGTGACTGTGGGAGTATAGGGAATGTTGGAGGAATGGGGAGGACACTGGGGACAGAAGTGTGGTTCCCATGAGCTGGGACAGACAGTGCCCACCCCATCCATGGCTGCTGAGGGCTGGACACACAGTAGTAGCTCCACATACCCATGGCCTCCACGTGAGACAAACATCTCATGGAAGGGGAACTGCCGATGGAGATCCCGCTCGATCACATCCAGCCACTTGGGATCTCCTGTGAGAAGGTCCAGTTCCTGGGGAGGGGAAGACTGGGGTAAGCAACACCCTTGACTCCCCCCCATGACGTCTGAGATCCCAACACACACCCAAGCCCAAGCAGGAGCAGCCCCAGCACCGCCCTCTCCCTGGTGGTGCAGGAGGGTCCCTGGCAGGACTCACATCAAACTTGCCCATGTTCTGCTCCAGTTTGACCTTGCTCCCAGAGAGGTACTGCCAGGCACGGCCCCGCAGCGAGGGTGGGATCCCCTTCTGGCACCGCAGCCGGATCTGCGGGAGAGACAAAGCTGTCACGGGAAAATCACGGAGCACTGGGAAACAAAGAGACTCCTGGGGCAAGGTGGGAGCCAGGCCAGCACCACGGCCACAGGCTGGTCCCCTGCTGCTTCCCAAACAAGAAGTGCCCCTGAGCCCCTGGGATGCAGAGATGCCAGCTGGAACAGCAGTCAGGGCTACACCAGCAGCATGGGGGAGCTGCCAGAGGCCCAGCAGAGCCTCTGTGGCTTGCAAACAGCTCCAAACAAGCCTGGCACTGCCTCAAAGCCAGATCCTGCTGGGAGCTGGAAAAGCAAACATTGGAGCCAAGGTGGGGAGCGGGTGGCTCTGTCCACATGGGAAGCGCTGAGGACACAGGGGAGGCTCTCCAGCCCCCAGTCCAGCCCCCCACTGCCCTGTGGGGCCATGGAAAGCAGGGATGTGCACCCTGACGAGTGTCTCAGCCTTTCCATCTGCTCATCCTAGGCAGAAGGGCAGGTCTGGCCCTATCTGCATACATGGCCAAATCCTGAGGCCCCAGGGGCCAGCTCCATGCCCACAGTTTCCTGTTCCTTGGCACTGGGCACCAGCCAGGACCAAAGTCCAGGCAAGGCAGTCAGTGCCTACCCTGTGTGGGGAGCTGAGCCAGCTTAGCCCTGGTGCTGCCTGCACCAGCAGGGACCAAAACAGAGCCCCCAAGATCCCACTCCAAGTCCTCATCACAGCAGCAGCTCCAAATCACAGAATCGTGATATGGTCTGGGTTGGCAGGGACAATAAAGACCATCTCATTCCATGGGCAGGGACACCTCCCACTGTCCCAGGCTGCTCCAAGCCCCAGTGTCCAACCTGGCCCTGGACAGTGTTAGGGATCCAGGGGCAGCCCCAGCTGCTCTGGGCACCCTGTGCCAGGGCCTGCCCATCCTCACTGGGAACAATTCCTTCCCAATATCCCATCCATCCCTGCCCTCTGGCAGTGGGAGCCATTCCCTGTGTCCTGTCCCTCCATCCCTTCTCCCCAGTCCCTCTCCAGCTCTCCTGGAGCCCCTTTAGGCCCTGGAAGGGGCTCTGAGGTGTCCCTGGAGCCTTCTCCTCTCCAGGTGAGCACCCCCAGCTCTCCCAGCCCGGCTCCAGAGCAGAGGGGCTCCAGCCCGTGGAGCATCTCCATGGCCTCCTCTGGACTGGCTCTAGCAGCTCTACATCCTTATGTGTCTTTCTCCCCACAGTCCTCAGCCAGAGCATACAGCAAGGTGGGCCCCACAAGCCTGGTGCTTTCAGCACAGTCACCCCCCACAACACCCTGCAAAACCCCAGCACAGCCTCCACTCCTCATGTCCCTGCTTGGGTGGCACATGCAACCATGGCTCTGAGAGAAGTGGCCAACAGCTCCCAAATTCCCCCTAGGCCTCTCCTGCTTGCCCAGGGATGTGTTTCCCTGTTTGCTGGAGCAACTGGGGAACAGATGGTTGTTTCCAAGCACAGTACCATCACCTCCCCAGGGGGTTTGTTGCTCCCTCACTGGTTGTTTACAAGGGCAGGTCCTTTTGTGCCGGCAGGAAACACAGTGGATGATGCCCAGGGCTGCTGTGGGCAGCTCCAAGGCTGCTGACAGCTCCCATTTCCAGGCAGCTCCCCTTCCTGCTGACTGAGCTGCCAGGAAGGAAACCACCTCACTGGGTTTTGGTTCAGCAGCCCCTTCAGCTGGCCAGGCCAGCACCACCAGGGCTGAGCAGCTCATCCCCTTGGTCCCACATGGGGTCCTGCCATCAACCCCCCAATCCCACTGTGATTTTCCAGGGACAGGGAGTGTGTCTGGGCTGAGGGATGCTGAAAGCAAGGTGAGGTGGGAGCTGCCCACCCACAGGTGTGCCCTCCTTCCAGCACACGGTGCTGGCACAGCTCAGCACTGTGAAGGATGTGGGGTCAGGCTCTGCTGGGATTGGGGCCAAGCAGGGAGCATTTTGGGATGCTGGAGCAGTGTAGGTGTGAGCAAGCCCAGCAGGAGCTGGCCCAGGGATCCCTGGGCTGCCTGCCAACCCTGGTGAGGCAGCCAGAAAAGTACTGGGGTTTTTCAGAGGCTTAGGGAGCTCCCCCAGAGCAGCAGGGACCTGCACCAAGCAGGCTCTTGCCAGACCAAAGATAGTTGACAGCATCCAAGGCCAGGCCTGGCAGCCTTCCCTGAGCAGCCCCAGGGATCCAGGCACAGAGCAGCATTCCGGAGCAGCCTCTCCAAAGCTCCAGGCATGGATTTTTGCTGCAGGACAGACTATACAGCACATCAGCCCCACAGAGACTCCCAGAGGCTCAGTCCAAGCACAAGGGAGCTGCTGTGCCAGGCACAGGGCTGCTGGAGCACTCACCCCATCCCGAAGGGCACCCTGTGGCACACGGCCGGAGAGTGGCGGAAATTGCCCAGGGAACAAAGAGCCCGCCTGCCGTGGCCCAGAAAACTCTCCCAAATCCTTTAAGAGCAGCCAAGAAACAGATTAGGGATTCCGGTGTAGTTCACCAGGAACTGAGTAGGGACAGCACTCCAGGCACACTGAGTGGTGCCAGGAGACTCTACCAGCATGGGGAGGAGGAGGAGGAGAAGGCCCTTTGGCCACTTTCTGGCACTGCTGTCCCATGCCAGCAGCCTCACTGCTCCCAGCAGACACACAGCAGCAACCCTGGACTTGCTGCATCCCAATTGCCACCTCATCTGCAGGCTCAGGGGATCAGGGAGCACCAGCAAACCAAGCCATGGAGCCAGCACACCAGGAATCTCTCAGGGATCCCAGTCCACAGACCAGTGTCACGCGCATCAGGCTCAAACATTTCCTACACGGAGCTTTTTTTGGTCTGCAAGATGCTCAGAACAGAAGTTTCCATGAGCAAACAATTCCCATGGCTGCCTGCAGGCAGCCAAAGGAGCCCTAGGAAAGCTCCAGCCCGGCAGGGAAGAGTTGGAGGCAGAAGTGGGCTGGCTCGGGACCACTCCGTATCCAGTTTCCAAGGGGAATGAACAGCCCATTCAAGCCAACAGCATCATCTAAAGGCACACAGACGCCTGTCTGCAGGGAACCAGTGACACCAGGCTGCCCCAAGGGGACACCGCTGTGCCTGGCTGTCCCTCGCTGCCACCTCCCACAGGGGACACGGCTGTCACTTACCTTCTTGTGTTTCTTGGCCATCCACTTGTCCCAGTTGTTGAGCATATCCAGCCACTTGGACTCCCGCTGCCGAAGCACCTCCAAGGGCACCTCCTCCAGCCTGTGGGACCAGGAGGAAGAGGCCGGTCAGTGGGTGCCCGGCCCTCCGTACGGTGCTGAGCCCCCTGGCTTCCCGAGCACCCTGGGTGCCCCCCATGCCCAGGTGGCTGCACCCCTCAGTACACGCTCGGCAGCGCTGGCGCTTCGGAAGCTGCCGGAAGTGCTCGCCACCCGTGAGTGAAGTCACTGTGCCAGCACAGCAGCTCAAACCTCTCGGGAGCAGCCTGCACTGCACACACCACGCGCCGCAGCATCCCCAGGGACATGCCAGGAAGGTGAGGGATGAGCAAGACCTGATCCCTGTAGCAGGGGCCAGCTGCACACGGAGAGAGCCAGGGCCATAAGCATCATATCATCCACACAGCTCCAGCCACACTGCACTCCCAATGCCTGGCGCTGCTCCAGGCCCGGCGCTGAGCCCAGACCAGGGTCCCTTAGGAGAGAGGGGAGTGTTTTCCAGAAACGCCTCAGCCTAGCCAGGGAATCTGATTTAACCCTGCTGAGGCAGGGAGGAAGCTGCTGTGATGCTGAAGCTGGTACTAAGGCCTCCAATCCCCCATGGCACCGCATCTGTGCAGAGATGGGTGACGGGCAGCTCGGGCAGGCCCAGGCAGGGACATCCAAAGAGAGCAGATGCTCCTTCAAGCCATCAGTGAAGTTTCAATGCCTTCCCAGGCTCTGCTCCACACTGTCCTGTGGCCACGCCAATCTCAGGAAAGGTCAGATCCTTCCTGAGGGCCCGAGGACAGTGGCCTTGGTGCTGAGCATCCTCCAGCACCCAGCCCCACTATAGGACATGCAGGCCCTGCCTCCTCTCTCCACATTCCGAGCGGGAAAGCGAGCGGCACAGCGAGTCCAGGGCCACATCCAGCTGGCAGCGCAGCCCTGCGCCCTGCCCAGCCCTTCCCTGCCGAGTCCCACCCAGCACAGCGGGTCGGACCGGGGGGGGGGGCGCGATTGTTCCGAGAGCAAACCCGCTCCCAAAGGGTCTGCTTTGCTTGGCTCCCCACCCTCCCCAGCACGGCCAGGCATGGCCGGCAGCTCCCCAGCCCGGCATGGGGATGGAGGCAGCGCTGGCCTCCAGCCGGGGCTCCACGAGGCGTGGGAAGCTCGGGAGCGCGGGACGCTGGATACAGGAGCTGGCTGTGAGCCTGCTGGAACCTCGCCAGCACAGACTGGAAGCTGTTCCCAGCTGATGGCTGCTTGGCAGCGGGGAGGGAGCGAGGACCGGCTGCATTTCATATGGCCCAGGCGGGAGGGTGGGGGCACTCCAGGCAGGGAAGTGACGGGATGCCCTATGCCAGGAATGAGCTCCTCTGCATCCATACCGTGGGTGACATCCCCACAGCTCAGCCCTCTGCGGTGCCCTCAGACCCTCCATGGATGCTGGGATACCCTGCCTGTCCTTCCTCTGCTTCCCCTCCCAGTAGGGCAATCCCAACTGCTAGCCACAGCAGCAGGTCATGTATTCCCCTTCATCCGCTCCTGGACAGACAGTGAGCCAATAAAGCCCTGGAGCAGGGCAGGACTGGGCCCCAGCACACGTGTGGGGTTCTGCAGGAGGCTCAGTCCCCAGTGACTGCAGCCACCACACTGTCAGCACCCTTGGGAGCAGCCTCCAGCACCACGACCTTCATCCAGAGTTGCTGCTGCCTGCTGCACAGAGAGGGACACCCACCCCAGGGACAGCCATGGGAATGACAGCCAGGATAGGTGTCCCCTAAATGTGATGTGTGGCCAGGACAGAGTGCAGCACCATGGGAAGGAGAGGTCACACCATTCCCGCAGTGCCGAGGGACAAGGTTTATCACCCAGAGAGATGTACCTTGCCCAGAGCCAACATTCCAACCTCCTTTTCACCCCACAGACCCACCCAGTAACACCCACAGACTATGGGGTGTGAACACTCTGCTCCTCACAGACAGGGAAACTGAGGCACAGATGGCACCAGAGCACTCAGGTGGGCAAAACCCAGGGAGCCCGCTCCAGGCGATGTCCCAGCAGGAGAGGAGCTGGCTGCCACGTGTTGTCCCCACTGTCATCCTGACTTTCTCTGGGCGTTGTTGTGAAAGCAGGGCCAAGAAGGCAAACACCAAACACGCTGCCGAACCAGCTCAACAGCAACAGCACATTCCTGGGTGTCAGCACCGCCCTGGGGCCCAGTGCCTCGGGTTAGCCTCACTTCCTCCAAGGGCTTCCTCCACGGAGCAGGGTAACCACGGTGCCTTTGCCAGCACTACCAACAAGGGATCCTTGGAAGGACACCATGGCCTGGCCTCCTTGGCTTGACAGAGGCCAAAAGTCCACTGGAATCAGCACCTGGAGCTGAGCAGACACTGACCTCGGTGTGCTGACAGCTCCCAGATCCTAAATGGGGTGGACACCACTTCCCAGCCATTCCCCCTCTTCAGAGGGAGATGGGACAGCTGGAACAGCTTTTGGGGCTCTTTACAAAGCCATCATATCAAGGAATAGTCTGCGGTGGAAAGGACCTTAAAGCTCATCCAGTGCCACCCCCTGCCATGGGCAGGGACACCTCCCACTGTCCCAGGTTGCTCCAAGCCCCGTCCAGCCTGGCCTTGGGCACTGCCAGGGATCCAGGGGCGGCCACAGCTTCTCTGGGCACCCTGTGCCAGGGCCTGCCCATCCTCACAGGGAAGGATTTCTCCCCAGTATCCCATCTAACCCTGTCCTCTGATAGAAGGAAATCGTTCCTCCTTATCCCGTCACTCCAGGTCCTTGTCCAAAGGCAAGAGTGCAGCTCCCCTTGCAGCCCCTTAGGCACTGTGAAAGGGCTCTAAGCTCTGCTCGGAGCCTTCTCTTCCCCAAGCTGAAAATCCGCAGGTCTCCCAGCCTCACTCCGTTGTTCACATTCCGGCTGCTGCGGCCTCCGCCACGGGCACGAACGATGCCTGACAGCGGCCCCGCGCCCAGCCCGGGGGCGGCGGGGACAAACCCCCCACGGGGCGGGGAGAGCCGCGGCCGGCCCGGCCCAGCCCCAGGCCCGGCCCTGCGGGGGCCGGGCGGCCGGAGCGGACCGGGCCGGGCCTGGGCCGGCTCCTCTGTTCCTCGGTGCCCCCAGCGCCCCCTCACGGCCCCGGCCCCGGCCCCCCCTCACGGCCCCCACTCACGTCCCCTCGGCGCCGCGGCTGCCCACGATGAAGCCGAACTTATCGACGCGTCGCTCCTCGGGGCCGCCGCCGTTGATCTCAGAGTCGGAGCCGAGCGAACTAAGCTCATCGCCGCCAGGGTCGGCGAGGCTCTCCCGGGTGCCCGCCAGGCTGCGCCCGCCGGGCGAGCTGGGCCCGCCACCCCCGCGGCTCTTGGCCATGGCGGCGCCCCAGCGGCGGCGCGCCCCCCCCGCCATGCGGGGACACGGCGGCGGCCACGCCCCGCCCCGGCCCCGCCCCCTCTCTGCTCCGCCATTGGGCGGGAGCAGAGGCCTGACCAATCAGCCGCCAGGACTGGGGTAAGGAGAGTCCGCCCCCGCAGCTGATTGGTCAGGAGGACGGGGGGAAGCTGTCCGTCAAGTGCCGGCGGGTGTCGGTGAGGGGCGGGGCTCCGTGCACCGGCAGTGGGGCTGGGCTGGGGTGGGAGGTACTGGGACCAGTATGAGATATAACGGGAGGTACTGGGACCAGTATGAGATATAACGGGAGGTACTGGGACCAGTATGAGATATAACGGGAGGTACTGGGACCAGTATGAGATAGAAAGGGGCCGTACTAGGTTTTGCGTGAGATATAACGAGTTCTGTTGGGAGCAGGATGAGCCATAATGAGCTGTACTGGGAGCAGGAGTGGCCATAACACACTGTACTGGGATCTGTATGAGACACAACACGGCTGTACTGGGATGTGGATGAGATACAACAGGGCCAGTGTGAGATAAAATGGGCTATGCTGGGACCAGTATGGGACATAGCAGAGCTGTAGTGGGACCAGACTGAGCCACAGTGGGGCTGGGATGGCACTGGCACTCCAGGAAGGTTGGATACTGGGACTGCAGGAGGATTGTGCTGGGAAGCACTGGGGCACACACCAGTATGAGGCAGTGGTAGAATGTGCTTCCCTCTTCAAAGCTGTCCCTGCCCTGCAGATCCCACAGCAAGACCCCCACTGTGTCACCCCAAAGTCCCCATCCACAGCACCCCAGACAGGTAAAACCAGCCCAGCTCTCCCAAAAATAACACACCAAAGGATCTGTAGGAGACTGGGATGTGCTGGGACCTGTCCCAGATAAAGCCTTCCAGGGGTAGGTCCATCCCACCTCCAGACTCTTCTCCAGAGCCCAGCACTCCATTTCCTCCCTTTTACAGCACAGAACAGGGGCTTATTGGAAGGATCCCTCTCAAGGTGGTACCGTGCCAAAGGAAGAGGGAACGAGGCTCCTTAAAATCAGCAACTCAACCTACTTCCAGATTTTTCTGGCAGCCAGGCCCTGCCAGTCCTTGCCACTGAAGTGGAAGGCTCTGATGGTGCTTGTTTTGCACCAGATCTCCACACACACAGTCTGTTGCAGCATTCGTCCCTCGGTTTTAGATGGAAACAGGCTGGCAAGGCTCCATGCAAGTGATTTCCAGGGGGAAGTTCTCTTGCTGGAGTGCCCATAAAGGGGTCTGGCTGAAAATGTTACCGAGGGAAGAGAGGGAACAGCTCCCACAGGGAAGCTCCGTGGGCACCAGGCTCCAAGCACAGCAGGAGGAGGAACAGAGGGTGACCTTCAGCACAGCCAGCCCGGCCCCGGATACAAACACAACTTCTCCATTTCAGAGCTCTCCTGGCAGTTTGTTTCTATCCGCTCTGGAAAACCCCACTCACTCACTCACTGCCTGTTTTCTCCAGGATTGTACCTATTGTCTGGTTTTGAAGAGCAAAGGGAAGTGATTATCCCGCCTTCCTGCGGGGCACGAGCACCCTGCATCCACCATCCAGCCTCACGCTCCGGATTCCTGCAGCAGGGAGGGGAGCAGGCTGTGACAGGGACGTGTGGGGACCTGTCAGAGACAACAGCTGGACACACTGGTCAGGGAACACCAGCCACCTGGGCTGGGCCAGCGCCAGCCACCTTCCCCACAGCCACAGAGCTTCCTCCAGATCCCAGGGGAGCACACCACAGGCAGGAGGATGCCGGCTCTTCCCTCCTGCTTCGTCCCTCTCTCCCCTCCTAAGCATGGAATCAGGTAAACAGGATGTTCCTGCACTGCCTGACCACGACTAAAAATATATGTAATAATAAATCTAGGGCTTTGGGTTACCCAAAAAACCAGAGGTACCCAGACACCTGCCTCTTCCTGGGCACCTAACTCCATGGATTAACTTTGCTGTGTTGTGTTTCTGTCAAACTGACTGAAGGCCCAGGAGTCATCTGTTTTCCAGACCCAGATGCTCTCCATGACCAAGAGATTCCAGCTGCAGGATATAATTGTAAATCACATTTTCCAATAAAATTCTTGCTAAGTTCAGATTTCCCCCCCCCCCCCAGACATAAGCATTCCTTCAGGAATGACTGAGGAGCACCAGGGAAACTTCAACAAGCCCCTTGTAGCTTTTCCCAGAAAATAAGAGGATTTCCTATTGTAAACTGCTTAATTACAAATCCTGATGTATTTCCCCATCCGAGTACTCTGAAACCAGGCACATCTCCATTAAAAACCCCAAATCCAAGGAAGAAGAACTGCATGTTTATTAAAACAAATCATGGGCTGTCCAGAGCAGACCCAGACCTCCTTTATCACAGGAACAGCAACACAAGCTCATGCCAAGGGAGGAAAAACCTCCAAGTCAGGGTCAGTAAAAGATCAAACTCAGGGAAAGAACAAGAACAAGGGGGTTAATAAGTGTGTGGAGAAGAAGTTTTCATTAGCAGGAGGTTAAATGAAGCAGTGAGTGCTGAGGGCAGACAGATGATGCTCCTGGCCAACATAAATCCTTCAAAGATGGATCTAAACTAAGCTGGGCATGACCTTGATGTCTTTTCCTGAGGGGATTCAAGGGAGAGCCTGCACTCAAGCAAAGCATTGATCACTACAGACTACTCACTACACTGGCACATTTTGGGGCTCCATCAGCTTCTCTCCTATCAGTGGGGGTCAGACTCTCTCTGTTCAAACTACTGCTGGGGGGCAGTGGATGCAGCCCCAAAAAGGCCAGAATGGAAATAGGATTGGGAGGGTTGGGGTTACAACACGGACACATTACGTCTCAGGTCTCCATGTCTCCTATTTCTTCCTGCCTCCTCTCTCTTTGAGTGCCAGGTGAATCAGAGAGCCACTTGTCATGTTGTAATAAGCCAGGGAGTTGGAATCCTTGATGAAGATGCCCTGAGGGGAGGAGAAAAGGAAAAAAAACAAACAAACAAACAAACAAAAAAAAAACCCACAAAAGAGCAGTCAGAGCACAAACCTCAGTGTTGCCTTCCCACAGAATCCCACCCAGGTCCCAATCCTCCTGGCTGTACACTCAGAGCAGGGAGATGGCAGAACTCTGCAGGCTTTGTGGAGACCCCAAAGAGATTCCAGAGTCCAAGATGGACACTGGAGGTGGGTACAGAATCCTAGATTGGCTTGGGTTGGAAGGGACCCTGAAGATCCCCCCATTCCACCCCCCTCGCCATGGGCAGGGACACTTTCCACTAGACCAGCCAATATAGACAATGTGGCCCCTATAACACACAAGGGAAGTTATTCAGGCTCCACTCTCCCCCCAGATTTTTTTTTCCCTTAAAAATAATCAGCTCAGCTCCTGTTCTCATTAAGGGTTAACAGAGTATCTGCCCACAGATGAACTTTGAGGAGCTAAGTGCACAAAGTTCACTGCTTAGGCAGCAGGTTGTGCCTGCCCAGGCACATGCATGACTGGAAATAAGTCATTAAAAAGGAATGGGGCCTTTCTCACAGCTCTAGCTTCTAGAGGAAGAGAGAGAAGAGAGAGTGAGCTCTTCCCTTCTCTGTTTTGGAGAAAGCCTTCCCCGAGCTGCCAGGGATCCAAAGCACACTCGCCCACCTCCCAGAGCACACAGCAGAGCTGTGGGAGCAGGCTGCTGCAGTTAAATGTCAAAAAAAAAAAACAACTCTAATACAACAAGAGGCTGATTTCAGAGAAAGCCACATCAAGTTTGAAGGACTCATCTGCAGCAGCAACAATGTGAAAATCCACTGATTAATCGCCTACTAAAAGCCTGTCCTGCTGTAACAGAGGGCAGCTCTGTCACAGCTGTGCTGTGCAGGCAGGAAAAACATTCCCTTTGCTCTTCCAGTATCTCACCGTGCATTAAATTATACATCATCATTTTTCTTTGTAAAAAAGTCATGTGAGAGAATGCACTGAAGAAACAACCAGCATTTGAAGGGCTTATACCCACCTCGTACTGCAGCTTCTGCTTCCCAGCTGGCATCCCTGTGGCCTCGTGGATCTTAACCTTTATAACAGACACCTGGGGAGGATCAAAGGGCTCCTTCAGTGCTTCTGTCCCAGTCCTGCTCCCCAGCCCCGTGGAGCTGCAGCGTGGGGAGCAGGCTGAGCAGCACAGGAGCAGGGCAGGGGGATGAGCCATGCCTGGTCTGAGAGGGGCAGGGTGAACACCAGCACTTGGCCATTCAGCTTCCATTCCGTCTTGTCCTGCATGTTGGGAACCTGGACTTTGACCGTGACTGGGCCCTATGGGAAAACACAGATAAAGTCTCTCAGGGCTGTGATAACACAGCACCAGACTAAGTATTTATTTCCATATCTTGGCTCCTCAGTAAACACACTGAAATGCGTTTACAAGTTACCCCACTGCTCCCATAATAAAACATTTAGTTGGATTTCTCCTTTTGTGTGCCATCTATCCAGCAGCACATACACTGACGGTGTCACAGGGTGAAGGTGTGAAGCACTCAACAGGAGACAGTTTCTCTGTGCACATGAAGTCACAGAATCACAGATTGGTTTGGGTTGGAAAGGACCTTAAAGTCCATCCTGTCCCACCCCCTGTCACAGGCAGAGGACACCTTCAACCAGCCCAGGGTGCTCCAAGTCCCATCCAACCTGGCCTTGGACACTTCCAAGGACAGGGCAGCCACAGCTGCTCTGTGCACCCTGTGCCAGGGCCTGTCTAGCCTCCCAGGGAACAATTCCTTCCCAGTATCCCATCTAAATCTCTTTTACTTTAAATATTCCCAGAAAAACCATACAACCACTCCTAAGGATTTAAAACTCCTCCTGTAACTGGCACTCCTCAGGAAGGAACTGAGGCTCACATTTAGCTCACCTTGTTACAGAATATACCACATTACCCTACTATCATGCTGGCATTGATACTCTAATCTCTTTCCAACTCCAGCTTAGCCCTCCTCTCCTTAAAATCTCATTAGCAACTTTAGTTCTTTGCATTATAACCTACCTCTCACTGCCCTTAATTACAGAAGAGCACTATCCCACTCTGTGTAACTCTTCCCAGTAAGAGACAAAGGAATTTGGTTTGCTCAGGAATGACAAAAGAAAGGAGATACCTCAGGAAGTCCCTTTCTTGCCAGATATTTTTGCCCCTCTGTGCAGGAAATTTGCTTTCCAGTCCCTTTGGAGCTGGAGAGGAGCAGGCCAGGACTCTGACCCACACATGTACCTTGTTCCTGCGCAGAAATTCCTCCTCTGGAATCAGGCTGTCCTCACTCTTCAGTTTCTTGGAGACTGGCTCATCCTCCATGGGTGGTGGGGGGTGAACAGGAGGCATCGGCGCCGGGGATGGGACCGGAGCCACGGGAGGAGCAGGGACAAAGGCTGGAATGGATTGGGGACACACAACACAACTCACAGTCACCCCCTGAGTGCACAGCAAACACCCCCTCACAACAAAAACGCTTTGAGCAGAGCAGCACAGGCTGAAAATAAACACCACAATACATGGGAGGAAGTTACAACCAACAGCAACATGCAAACTTCAAACATTCACAGAGCTCTTATATTGGGAAGCATTCCAGGAAGAGATAACAAGGCATGAGAGCTTCCTGCAGATCTTGCAAAAAAAGAACACACTCTCAGTTTGGCAGGCAGCGGTGCCAGCTCCTCCAGTTAGGGAAGAAAAGAAGATGGAAAAAAAGGGAAGAATTGCTTCTTACATCATGCCTTTTAACTTCAAAGCACCCAATGAGGAAAAGGGCCAGCAAACAGCAGCAGCAGCTTCTGTAAGGAGCTGTAACCACCACTGAGGCGCTGGCAGCTTCTCTTTACCCTGCATTCTTAATTTCCACCCGGGCAGGCTCCTGGGGCCACAGGATTCCCTGCATTTTATGGTGTAGGAAGAGCCTTGAGCCCAAAAGCAGGACTAGATAAACCATACCAAACACCCCTAAACTCTTAACAACTCAACCTAGTGCCTGCAGTTCCAGTTACACACCAATATTGCGGCACAGGAGGAAAAAGACTCCAAGCTGAAACCCACCATAAAGGAATTATCCGACAATTCCCCAGGAAAAGCTGAAGTCACTGACCTGTGGGGACTATCATGGGGGGCGGGCGGGGGCTCATGATGGGGGGAGCAGAGGGGGGCATGGGCACCACGTTGATCCGTGGGGTGTGGATTATGGGAGGCATGGGGGTGGCTATGACGGATCCTGGGGGCAGCCGGACCACGGAGGTCATGGGGGGACGAGGCATGACCGGAACTGCAGAAACCACGGCGGCGCGGACGGGAGGAGGCATCTGGGGAAGAGAAGGTGAATTTCCTTAGCAAGAATGCCCAGGGCTGGCCACAATCCTCATTAAAATAACAGGGAAACAGAACCACGGGTTCTGCTGCCCAAAGACTTGCAGGGAGCCTAAGTGGCCCCACCATATGGACAAGCCAAGCTGCTCTGAACAGGCACAGAAGCCTCATTAACAGATTAAATGGGTCCTACTTCCCTCCCCACTTTGGGATCAGACCTCCAGGCACTTAGTTCCTTTGCTAGATTGCTGTTTGGGACTCAGAGCAGATCCCTTCTTACCTTCTGGGCTGCTTTTGTCCAACATCACCCTGCACCTACAAAGGCCCCCAGCCATCCCTTTCTTAGCCATATTCTCTGCCTCCAAGATCCCACTGCCCAGCTGATCCCAGTCTTTTTGATATCTCTAAGGTAAAAACTCCACCTAAGTATTATATTCCATTTTTAACAGCAAGTTCAATAAGGTTCTTCTAATATTTCCAAACTACTCTTAAACCACAAACTTCCCAAAAAATCCTCTTCCATGCCAGCACCTTTGCCCTCCATCAGGACCCCTCTTAATTAACTACAGCCCCAGTAATTGGCTTCTGAGAGCCCAAACACTCACGGTGGGTGGACGAGGTACGGATGTGATGGGCTGGGCGCTGGCAGGGGGGTTGGAGGCTGAGGAAGGAGGGGGTGGCTGGGGTATCTCATTGGGTTTGCTGGGCCCAATCTTCTCCTTGCTGTCATCCTCTGGCACCAGTCCCTTGGCCTTGTGGATGGCTTCAATTTGCTCTTGCAGAGTGATATTGGCCTGAGCAGCCTGCTGTGTGCGGGCCATGCTGCCTGAGTGGCCATCCCAGGTCACCTGAGAGAGTAAAATACATCAGATTAACACAACTTGGCCAGACTGCAAAGAAATCCAGAAAGCAGCTTGATAGAAAGAAAAAATTCAAGACTCTGTGTCTCTGAGCATTCACAATGCTACAGGGACCTATCACAAAAAAACACCACCAATCAAACAAAAATTCCCAATTTCTACTCTACCTTTTCCTCTGGTTTCTGGATCTCTTCTTCTCCAATCTTTTTACCAATGGCAGTCTCTTCTACACCAAAGATATCAGTACGACGCTCTGCCAGCTGCTTCAGGCTGCTCTCAATATCCAAACCTAAGGGAAAAAGAGCAATTATTATCTCAAAGAATATAACCAAGCCTCTTACTCATCTATTATTTGATACCTAGTGGCTGATTGATGCTCTTTTTACACAGAATATTCTGAGTTGGAAGGGACCACAAGGACCACCAAAGTACAATTCCTGTCCCCTTTCTGTGTTTTTTTGGAAAGATACTGGCCAGCACCAGCTGACAAACACACCCATCTCATTATCACAGAAAGGGCATTACACAGAGCTACATTTCACACAGTTCTGATCAGTGGGGGCAGTGAGGGGCTGGGCAATCAATGCTCAAAGCTGACCTGGGGCATAGACTTCATCATCACTCTGCTTCTCGCGGATGGATCGATCCCGCTGCTCCAGCCACCGTGGATCCAGGAGCCCAATCCTCATGTGCTCCTGCATTTTACTGGCAGGAATCTTTTCTCCAGTGATGGGAGACACGAGGTACTCATCAGGAGCCGGGGCAGGTGGTAACGGTTTTGAGGCTAGGAGAACAAAACCACAGTGTTGGTTCAGTCTAGAAACAAATGGTTTGGGATTTTTCAGGAAGAAACAAAGGTGGTTTTTTTATTTGATTTACCTTTGGGATCGTAATCTTTCCGCACAATGACCTGATCTGGTGTGGGAGGGAGTGGGGGTGGCATAGGGGTTTCTGGAGGAGGAGGAACCTTCTGACCTTCATCTTCATCATCTGACCCCTTATTGAAAAGGAAACAAAAATCATAACCAAGTTCCAATGGTCAAATTCCTTTGAGAGAGACATAAAATCCTACACGGTACTGGAAGAATGGATTATGCAGCTTCAAAGCAAGGGAGCTGTTCTGGACACCTATGGCAGAGTGGTTCCTCTGTACCACAATTCAGGAATTCAGCAGCCCCAGAAGAGGAAGCAAATATTCCTCAGCTTCCACATTACAGCAGCCTTGCATGCAGGGGCTTATAGTTAACCACACTCTTGTTCCCTGTTAGCAGAAAAACAGCTTACAGTGGGCAGAGCCTAAGATGAGTCATCTTTCGGTGCTCCAGACTCTGGGCACAAAAAAGCCTGAAAGACTTAGAACCACAGAAATATAAAATCCACACCACTGGGTGCCAAAATTACTGGATTTCTCTCTTGGAACTTGCATTGTCACGGAAAACATTAAAAAAACCAACCATGTACCAGCAGTAACAGGTTGTTTGGAGATTTCATCAAAGGGAAATTTCATTTCCTCAAGAAACTGAAGAACTATTTACAGTGAAAATGGGGACCATCATAAACCACATGAACCTTAGGGGACAAAATCCTATCATCCAATTACCTCATCCATATCTTGCACTTGTGTGTCCTGATCCAGCTGGACTGGAGGCTCATCTGTTTTCTCTTGCTTTTCATCTTCCTCATCTGATTCCACCTCCATCTCCACCTCCTCACTTTCTCCAAACTTCTCGTAACGCTCTTGGATCAGGATTCGAGCTCCCAGCTCTTCTGGAGTGGTGGGAGGAGGGAAATTCCCTACAATGCAGAAAACAGAGCTTCTATTTCTCTATCCCATTTCATTACTCAACACACACTGACAGAAACACCAATTCTTCAACAAAAAGCAGTGGCAACAAAATCCTTGGCAGACAGAGGATATGGAAGGGAATGGATGGAGTCTGTACAAACACCAGCATGACACATGAAGATAAAGAGACTTAAAAATGGAAGCACTACTAGAAACTGTGACAAGCTCTGCTGTGGCAAAGTGGACCTGGACTTCCTTCAAGGAGAACATCAGTGACTCCAGAAAAAACACAACAGCCTTGCAAAATATCACTGTAAGGCTTTTCCCTTCAACTCTGGAGGATAAAGGCTGTAAACCCCAACATCTGCCTAAAAATGGCACTTCAGGACATATTTCCTGCACAAAGGGGGCAGTTTCATACAGGTGACAATATTTAACATCAGTACCTTGTTCGTTGGGCTGGAAGTCAACTGTTTCCACAACCACAAAGTCATGCCAGTCAATCTGGGCATAAGCAACACGCTCCTTCTCCTTCTCCTCCTCTTCCTTCTTTCTCTCTCGCTCCTGGAACTTGGCCCACTCCACTCTGTAATAGACCTGCAGGAGCAGGCAGAGCACAGTGTCAGACAAGGAACAGCACAGCCATCTCACTGCTGCTTTGCAAATGAAAGGAAGAACAGCTGGAGAAGTGACAGGCTGAAGATCAGGGCAAGGTTCTTCCCCCAGAGGTGCTGGCACTGCCCAGGCTCCCCAGGGAATGGGCACGGCCCCGAGGCTGCCAGAGCTCCAGGAGCGTTTGGACAGCGCTGCCAGGGATGCCCAGGGTGGGATGTTGGGGGGTCTGGGCAGGGACAGGGGTGGCACTGGATGATGGGATCCTTCCCATTCAGGATATTCCAGGATTCCACTTTGTAAGCACTTGGAAATGGGGTTGTGCAGTATCTCTGTGCTGCCACGAACTACCCCCAACACAAACACCAGCTGCAGCTTAAAGCAACTTTGAGCTCCTGTACTCGAGTGACAGGAAGTGACACATCTCTTTTATTCTCTATTTGCTGCCAACAAGCCAAAAACACGCAAAGAGAAAAAAATTCAAAACATAACTGAAACACTTTAGCATTTTTGCAATTTTTTTCTGGATACCTGATCCAGGACTTCCTTAGGATTTTCAGCCTCCTTCTTGAGCTTGAGGAGTAAGCCCTTTGGTGGGATCAAGATCTGAAACACATTTTGCATGACAGTTAGTGACAATTCATTGTGCCAAAGCCTATTTCAGAGCAATTATTCTCTTTTCACACTGCTAAAAATACCAGCAGACCCCTAGGGCTATATCCCATTTATTCTGCTGCAGCCCTCTCACTACTACTTACTGCTCATCCCTGCACTTCAAAATATTCACTTGTGGCCTTCTAATTATCTTCTGGATTGAAAAAGAAACAAATCTTTACTGAGATTACAATAGTGTGTGGTACATTTAGGTGACAGCCCACTGTGTTCAGTACTCTGAAGAGCAGGATTTAAAGGATGGCTTCCTGGGACTGCATTTCCAGCCAGGTTTGTAGGGCTTCATCAGCATTCCAAATGGATTCCTGCTGTGGAAGGAATCACCCTGCCCGGAGTACCTTTGTGTACTGCTCCACCAGCTTGGTGAAGTAGTTGAACAGGCTGTGCTGGGGGCGAAGGAAATCAAACTGGTAATTCCTCTGCTCCTTCTGCATGAGCTGGGTGAGGAACTGCCTCCCATTGCGGGCCACGAACTGCGCCGTGAGCTTCACCACGTCCAGGTCGAAGGCCGAGATGGACGGAGGGTCCGCGATGAACTCGAACTCGGGCGGGGGCTCCTTGGGAACCACTGTCTCCTGGATCACCTGGGCCTGCACCTGCAGGAGAATGCACACAGCTCAGTGACTTCTTGCAAGAAACACTCACCAAACACTCAAGAGAATCCCTTTTTTTTCCTCCAGCTGCTGTGGGAAAGCAATGGCAGTTGCCATCCTGGCAGGTGCAAGGATAAGAATCCATCAGGTATAATTCAATACTATTAAAAATGTTGTTTGAACAGCAAACAAATCTGGAAAGTATGAGGACTTTGCTAGAGCCCTCCAGGACCACCAACACCACGGTGTGGCTGCTGGGCATGCCAAGCATGGCAAAGCCCTGGATTCACTCCATGCCCTTTTCCCACGCCGTATGTTTAAAGACACAGCTGAACAAGGTGAGCACCATTTTGTACCCCATGTTTTAATGGCAGGTTGATCCTTCTAGCAGGAAAAGTTTCTACAAAACAGTGCATGGAACAAGGCCAAGCAGAACTCCAAGGGATTTCCAAGGCTTGCCTCTGCCACATCCAGTCCAAGTGATCCTTTGTGACTTTATCAGTCAATACAGAGCTAAACTTAATTAAAATGGACCAATTAAACTGTATATTGGCAGTTTCTAACAACTTTAAGTTACCAGCACCTGGCAGATGCACATCTGCATCAAAACAAAGCCCCAGACACTCAACTCCAAGCCTGACAGTGCTGGCATTTTGACAAATGTATAACAAACTGCTCCTTCCTGACTTTGTAGCTTCCGTCCTTCTCAATCCCAGGCTACACCACCACTCCAAAGTGGCCAAATTCTTCCCCAAAGTGATGAAAAGGAACACTCACTTTCTGTGGGAGCTGCTGCTGGGCACTCTGCTGCTGCTGCATGACCTTGGGGATGGCAGCCGAGGGCTCCTGAGCTTTGCCCTCCTTGAACTCGGTGACCTTGTGCCGGTAGTAGGCATGGTAAGGGTCGTTTGGGTTCAAGAAGTTGAACTTGGGGTTATTTATTTCATTCTGACGAATTCGGGCTTCAAATTCTGGACCATTTCTGGGGAGCATGAGAAAAATTGTTTAGGTCATCAACTCAAGTGTAAAAGTCTCTTTCAGACTAGGACATGTTGAGGCATCAGCCCCTCGGAAGATCATTTTCTCTCTCACATGGGAGGAGTTTTTTTCTCAGTAGCTCACACCCAGCTGGACATGAACAAGTTAGAGGCAATTCTCTCCCTAATTTTGTCTTTAATGTGAATATTAAAAATTCACCCTCACAAGTGTTCCACAGTCACATCTGCCTGCACTCAAAGGTCATTTCCACCACTGACTGAAGTTTACAAGTTACTCACTGCATCAATTTTATCTGCTCTTTTAACAAGATTTCAAGATTAATTTCAGTTCCAGAATGATCATACAAGGAAAAAAAGCAGGTAACCATCAGCCTGTGCAGGGACTGACCAGCCCACAGTGCTGCATTTAGGAGCCCCAAGTCCAGGTAACATCCCCTCCTCCCACCTAAAGCACGAGCCAGTTATTTCAGGGCACTTTGAGAAAATTCCCAACTGCCACAGGGTGTTCCTCTTCATATTCTCTGGATTCTCTCTCCCAGTCTCATTTCAACATTCCACCTCCTCCAAAAGAGGAGGTCTCTACAATCCCAAAGGATAAACACAGCCCCTTCCTTATGTTCAGAAGCAGCCAACACTCCTTGGCAGCACTTTAGAGATGAGTTACAAAATAAGGGTTTGACTGGAGCAGCATTTAGTAATTCTCTGAAACCAAAACCCACCACATTTAGCATTAAAACACAACCATAAGTCCTGTACAAGGCTTCCTTTGCACCTGGAATTTGGTTTCTCCCTCAGACCAGGATCTGTTACCCAGTTATTGCAGCACCCACTGCACATTTGAACAAGGACTTCATCTATTTATTACCAGTTTCCCTAGCAAAGGGTGTCTTACACCCTTCTCAGCAGAAAATTGTTTCTTTGCCAGTCTCACTGGTACAGCCTCAATCCTTAAAAATCCCTCACGCAAAACCACAAAATTGGGACCTGCTTCAGTTTCCAGAGCTGCACTGAACAGCAGAAGCATGAAAATCCCAGGAAAAAAGAGACACCACCAGTGTCACTCACCTGGCTACAAAGCTGGCAGTCTTGTCCACAATATTCCTGACCTCTGGAGGAGGGTAAATAATTCCCACCACAGGCTTGGCTGGTGCTGCTTCCTCTTTAGGCTCCTCTTCTGGCTGTAATAAAGATTGTTTCATTACAAAAGGTGAAGGGGTGTCAGGATTGTGCACTACAAACACAATTCCAACAGCACACATTTACTCATCTTCCTCCTCAGCCCCTCAATCGCTGAATTGGTTGAACAACCTGGATCATCCATCTCACCAATTCCTTGGTTTCTCAGAGTGAGGGATAACCTTTTTCTGCCTCTCAGGGGCACCTGCTGCAGGGGCAGGGACAGCAGGAAACAAAGGAAGGTGCCTCCATGGGAACCAAAACAATTTTTACTATTTCAGCCTTGACTCCAAGTATGTTTTGAAATGCTGAGTCAAGAGGCTCTACTAATGTTTCCAGAAATAATTCATCGTTCCTCACCAGGTGTGGCAGTTCTGAATGTTCCAAGGGGCCTGTGGGACCTGAGTTATTAACTCCACATTAAATAAAACACTGCTTTAATGCTGTAGTTGCAACAGAAGCTGTTTTGAAGAGAAAATCTCCAACAGAGTGTTTATCTCACTGATGTTACAGGAGGATCCAAACTAAAATCCCAGAACCCTCCTTGTGGATGGCTCTGTATTCCAGTAAAACCAGAAGCTGCTTTTGCAGGATACTAAAGATGCTGTTTCTCTTTCCTCACCAAGCAGCTTCCAAGAAAAAGTGTTATAAACCAGGACAGACCTGCTGGAAATGTTTATAATCCTAACAGGGACAGTCAGGGATAACTTAAAATCCAGGTAAAGCTCCCAGCACTGCCAAATCCATGGAATCCAAGCCAGAAAATGTTCTCAAGTCAAACTGATCCCTGGAAGTGTCCAAGGCCAGGCTGGACAAGGCTTGGAACACCTTGGGATAGGGGAAGGTGTCCCTGCCCTGGCAGGGGGTGGGAGGAGATGGGCTTTAAGGTCCCTTCAAATGCAAACCATTCCATAAAATACAACCTCAATAAAGTGTGTTAAGAGAAAGGCACCATGAATATTTTTAGTTTTCATTCCCACTCCCTCACAACATCATCTTGATGAGCTGAAGGATGAGGCAACACTACACTTGAGATATCTTATTTAACAGTGATGCTGAGTTGCCTTGGTAACATCTGTGCATAAAAGTCACCGGGTTTTTGGGGGAGAATCACAATTTTCCAAGGTTCTCAGTGAGATCATCTCCCTGTCAGCTCCAAGAGTACTGATGTTGATCTGTGAGAATCAGGACAGCAGCTCCAGCTCTGTGGGAGCTGGATTCCCATCTCAGGAAAGCTGCAAAGAACATGAATATGGCCAAGAGAGAAAGGATCTGGGAGGGTACTGGGATACACAGCACTGCCACGCTCTCTCAGACTTTCAATCCTTCCACACATCATGCCTGGAGCTCGGGTGGCTCCCACAGCTCCTGGCAACCCCCAATACTCACTGCAATCACAGCCCTGGGACACTGCCAGGGAAGGGCTCAGCTCCTGCCCAGCCCCAGCAGGATGCTGCTGTCTCAAAGGAATCATGGAATGATCTGGGTGGGAAGGCAACCTAAAGCTCATCCAGTCCCACCCCGTGCCACGGGCAGGGACACCTTCCACTATCCTGGCCTTGGCCTTGGGCACTGCCAGGGATCCAGGGGCAGCCCCAGCTGCTCTGGGCACCCTGTGCCAGGGCCTGCCCACCCTGCCAGGGAACAATTCCTGCCCAATATCCCATCCAGCCCTGCCCTCTGGCAGTGGGAAGCCATTCCCTGTGTCCTGTCCCTCCATCCCTTGTCCCCAGTCCCTCTCCAGCTCTCCTGGAGCCCCTTTAGGCCCTGGAAGGGGCTCTGAGGTGTCCCTGGAGCTTCTCCTCTCCAGGTGAGCACCCCCAGCTCTCCCAGCCTGGCTCCAGCCCTTGGAGCAGCTCCATGGCCTCCTCTGGACTGGCTCCAGCAGCTCCAGGTCCCTCCTGTGCAGGGCCCGGGGCTGGGGCAGCTCTGCAGGTGGGGTCTCACCTGAGTGGGGCAGAGGGGCAGTGCCGCGCTCCGGAAGAAACTGCAGCTCCCCCCAGCCCAGCCCAGCCCAGCCCGTGAGGGCCGCACTCCCAAACCCCGCGGTTCGCGCCATTCCCCGCTCCCCTCCCTCCCTCACCGCCCCCCCTCCCCGGCCCGCACCGGTTTGCTCTCGGCGGGGGGCGCGGGCTGCGCCGGAGGCACAGCCTGCACGGGTCCGGCGGGCATGGCGCTGCCGGGGCCGGGGTGTCCGCGCCGGGCGGGGCCGATCGAGGGGTGGCCGGAGCCGATCGAGGGGCGGGCGAGGCTCGGTCCGGACCAGACGCGGCGCCGGCACCAACTGGGGCGAAATGGCGGCGGCGGGCGCTGTGCCGCGCGTGCGCGCCGGAAATGACGGAGCGCAGGCGCAGATTTCTGGGAGGTGCGCGCCAGCTGTGGGATGTACCATTAGAGTCCCGAGCGGGGGGGGGGTCCCAAGCAGGAATGCACCAATGCGGCGCGGGAGGGGCGTGGTTGTCATGGCCACAGGGCTGGGACGCCGAGGCCTAGCACAGGACCCGGGCCCGGCGTTTCTTCTCCGCTGTTACTACTGATTCCTCCGGTTCCCCAGCACTCCTGGAGACCGCTGGGCCCGGGGGCCAGCGTGCCGGTCCCTCTCCAGCAGCCTGTCCCAGTAGGGCGTTCCCTCCATCCCAGGCTCCATCTCTCCCTGGCCTGGTGGCCCCGTTGTTCCCGGGCCGTGTCCCACACCATGGCGCACCTCCTGGGCCACCGCGGCTGCATGGAGAGCCTGCGGGCCGACCTGCGGGACCTGCAGGCCGCCATCGCCGACGTGTCCTCCCGGGCCGGCGCCGTGCGCTTCCCCTCCTGGAAGTTCCCCGACAAGGTGTCCTGCGAGCTGGACATGTCGGTGCTGCTGCAGCGCTACAGGCACAGCGACAGCGAGCCCCAGTTCAGCCAGCACGCACATGTGGTGCTGCTGGAGCTGCTCATAGACAGGTGAGAGGCACCAGCACCCCGGGGCGGCTCCTGCCCCGGGCAGGACAGGGAGTTGTGTGTCTGAACTTACCCAAGTTTTGGGCAACTTGGCACAGAAAAAACTTCAAGCTGTTATAGAGTGTCCAAATGCGGGCTGAGAGGGTGGTGAAGGGCTGAGGGTGACAGCACTTGGTCTGTTCAGCTGGAACAGAGCAGACTGAGGTCAGACCTCACCGGGGCTGCAGCTCCTCCTGGGGAACAGCTCTGATCCTCTGATCTCTGTGACCGGGGATGGGATTCTAAGGAATGGCTCGAGCTGTGCCACACAAGTTTAGGCTGCATATCAGGAAAAGGTCCTTCCCTCAGAAGGTGCTCGGACACTGAAGAGGTTCCCCAGGGAATGATCACAGAATCAGCTAGGTTAGAAAAGACCTTGGAGATCATCAAGTCCACGCTATGACCTTATCAATTAAACCATGGCACCAAGTGCCACATCACGGCCCCAAGGCTGCCAGAGCTCCAGGAGCCTTTGGACAATGCTCTCAGGCACAGGGTGGGATTGTTGGGGTATCTGTGCAGGGCCAGGAGCTGGGCTTGATGATCCCTGGGTCCCTTCCGGTTCAGGATATCCTGTGATTTCATGAAGTTTTTTGGATGCTTTGTTCCCCATGTATTTCCATGATGAGCAGTGCCAGCACCTCGGCCTCATGCCCTGCTGAGCTTTAAAACCCAGCTCCTTTCCCTGCTTAGAGCTCCCAGCACAAACTGGCCACGAAGAAGCAGAGCCAGACATGATCCACCCAGGAGCTGAGGTGGAGCAGATGGGACAAGCTTGTTAAACTGCCTCCCAAAGCATAACTGAAACACTTACAGCATTTTTGCAATTTTTTGGAAACACTAGGACACAGCTGCATCGACAGCCTTGGGAGGCCAAAGCCCCTTCTGTAGTCTGGGTGAAATAAATACAGCTCTGCTTTAAAAGATGAGCCATTCCCACTGAGCTGTTGGCCCTAGAAGTCAGGATTTGCAACAGCATGGGTGCCCCAAATCAGTGGGGGGAGCTTAACCACAGCCTCTTGGAAGTGGCTGCTCCATGAAGCGATCCATGCCTGGGGAGTCTCGGGAGTAACAATCCCACCCTCCTGCCTCACACCAGCTTTGCTGGGTGATGGGAGTGGGCTGACCTCCGTGCCCCAGCTCGCATTCCCAGCTGCTCCAAGTCGTTTTTCCCTCGGCACAGGCTGCTGCTGCTGCTGCAGAGCTTCACTGGCTACGCCGAGACGCTGCTGAGCGGGCGAGCGGTGCCGCCGGCGCGGGGCCTGGGGCCCTGCATGTCCGCGGGGCTCACGGCCAGGACCTTCTGGAGCACCATGCTCAAACTTGGGGCCTTCTGCCAGCAACTCCAGGATGAGGTGGGACACCTGGGGACATCCCATGAGCTGAGTCACTCCCCTCTCTGCAGGATTTGGATCGTGGTCCTTCTCAACACTCTGCGGCCACGCCAGATGTGCGTGCACCCTTTGAGTGCTGACCTCTGTGTCACACATCTGTTCCCTCCCAGCCTGAGCCCCTTCCCTCCAGCACTCCCAGCTGTGCCAATGCATCCATCCTGCTCTAGGATCTCGGGATGGGTGAGCTGGGCTGCCTCTAGAGCTTGGAAAATATTCTCCAACTGCCAAAATGTTGCAGCTCTGCTGATCCCACTGTGGATCTGAGCTGCCCCAAGACAGTTAAATAACTGGTGGTAAAAACAACCTCTCCTGCATTTCATTTTCCCCAAAATGATCTTTCTCATGGAAAAGTCTCACAACAATCCATGTGGCAAAACCAGGAGGCAGTGCAGGGGGTGGGAAAGAAGGGATGGTGGGGAGTTGGGGAGTTGGGAGTTGCTGTCCTATCTCCACACCTGATTTAGGCTTTTATGGGTCATCTCCACTTCGATTTGGGCCCCAGTTTTATTCTGTGCTCTGTCCCTCAGGAGAAGGCTTGCAAGCAGGAGATCCCCTCACAGCAATCCACTCCACCTTCTGCTCCCCAGGCTGGGAAATATCAGAAGGAGCACCTAAATTGCCTCTTGCTGGATGTTTTGGAGTCAGGAACTGCCCCAGAGGCTGCCCAGTCATCTGTGTGCCCATGTCCAAGTGTCCATGTGCTGGCCAGCTCAGACAGCTCCCAGCCCAGGGCTGGCCCCAGCCTGGCTCCGAGCACCCGCAGTGTCCCCACACAGACCCCAGGGTCACCCCTGGGCTCCTGTGACACCTGCTCCAGCACCCAGGCCAGCCTCCACGAGGTGAGCAGAGCCATCACCAGCATCTGCCAGAGCCAGAACATCCCTTCTGCTCTCAGCAAATTCCAGGAGGTGCTGAAGGACAGCGCAGAGAGAAGGAACCTCTCTGCAACAGACATGAGCTACTGGGCCTCGGAGCAGAGCAAGGCCCTCTCCCGGATCAATAAACACCTCCAGGGGCTGCTGCAGCAGGTGAACCCCCTGAAGGCTGAGCTGGAAGAGATGGGCAAACAGGAGGAGAAGCTGCAGAAACAGGTTGAGGACTTTTCCAGGAAGCTGCAGGCAGAGAAGGACGCCCAAGCAGAGCAGCAGAGGAAGGCTGAGCAGAGCCTGAAAGCCAAGGACAAGGAGCATTCCAAGGCTGTGGCCAGGCTGGAGCAGGACAAGGACGATCTCCGGAGAGGTACAGAGCTGTTCCCAGCATCCCCTCCCACGCCCGGGGGCATTTGCAGGAGAACAGAGTCCATGGGCAGATTTTGGCCCCACCACAACCAGCAGGGCTTTTTGTAGCTGCTGGGGGATTTTCCCTGCTGTGAGGCTAATCCCAGGCAGTGGGAGTTGGTGTCCTATTACTTCCCTGATAGCACAACATGATCACTGGATGAAAACACTTTGGTGTGGCTGTTTGCTTCCCCTTGGTTTAGTTTTTTTTTTTTTTTTGAGGAACTGATTAATGAGAGTTTTCTTGCTGGTTTAGGAGCTGCTCTGCTGGAGGAGCGACTCTCAGCCCTGAAGGAGGAGCTGGCAGCGAAGCAGGTGGCTGTGCAGGAGCTGGGTAAGGGGCTCATCCAGGGGCTCACTCAGCTCACACCTCTCCCCTCTCACCCTGGCCTCTTGAGTGTTTCACACCCACGGAGCCCCCAGCACCCCCAGACTGTGCTGTGGGGATGGTGGGGATGGGCAGAGAATGGGCCTCCTTCACAGCAGCACCTCAACATCACCCAGTGCCAGAGTGGGCTGATACTGATGGAGGTGTGAGGGGGGCCACAGGCCTTCTGTCAGACCTGTCTCCCTTTGCCAGGGCCTGTGGAGGGCATGAGGTGCCCCTGAACCACAGAATCATGGACTGGTTTGGATGGGCAGGGACATTAAAGCCCATCCCATTTCACTTCCCCACCATGGGCAGGGACACCTCCCACTGTCCCAGGCTGCTCCAGGCCCCATCCAGCCTGGCCTTGGGCACTGCCAGGGATCCAGGGGCAGCCCCAGCTGCTCTGGGCACCCTGTGCCAGGGCCTGCCCACCCTCACAGGGAATAATCTCTTCCCCCTACCCCATCTATCCCTGCCTTCTGGCAGTGGGAAGCCATTCCCTGTGTCCTGTCCCTCCATCCCTTGTCCCCTGTCCCTCTCCAGCTCTTTTGGAACCCCTCTAGGCACTGGGAAAGGTTCTTAAGTTCTCTCTGGAGCCTTCTTTTCTTCAGGCTGAACACCCCCATCCCTCTCATCACCTCCATGGTCCTCCAGCATCTCGCCCCTACCCAGCCTGGGCCACGGTGGCCGTGTCTTCCCAGAGCTCTCCAAGACCACCTTGCTGGAAAAAATGACCACAATGGTGGCCCGGAGCCAGGTGCTGGAGCTGGAGGAGAAGGTGCAGGTGCTCATAGGCCAGAGGGACAGCCTGGACCAGGAGCTGAGTGCCACCAGGGTGCAGCTGGAGAAGGAGAAGGTCCGTGTGGAGAGCATGTTCCGGCACGAGGAGGTACAGCCGGCTCTGGAGCGGATGGCTGAGCTGCTGCTCGGTGTCAGGGCTGTGGGGAATGGGTGCCACAGCCCCACACAGGCTCACCCCCACCACCGCAGTCCCTGCAGGCTAAGCAGAGGACCCTGCTGCAGCAGCTGGACAGCCTGGACCAGGAGCGTGAGGAGCTGCAGACCAGTCTGGCAGAGGCCGAGGAGGAGAACGCCCGGCTGGCGGAGCAGCTGGAGCAGAGCCAGGAGCAGAGTGGGAAACAGCTCCAGGCACAGCAGGTGAGTGCTGGTACCCAGGTGTGGGACACAGGCTGTGCCACAGGGCTGTCAGGAGCCACTCACTGCCCTGTCCCACAGCCAGTTTTCCTAGGAGGGATACTCTGGGGCCTAGGGTGACACTGTCACATGGTCACGTCCTCATGGGATTCCCTGGGGAAGAGCCCTCTCCCTCCACCCTGTGCCAGACAAGTCTCTGGTGGAGTCAGGGCAGGGGAGCAGCAAGAAGGGACATCTTGAGGTGCTTCCACATCTCCAGTCTTCTGTTCTTGGACACGTGGACATGCTGCACACTTCACAATTGGTGCTGCTGCTTCCAGCACACACAGGGATCTCACAGCTAAAACCCTGCAAATTGTCACTGTCCCCAGTGCCACAGGACATCCACCCATCAGGGAAGGGTGGGAGCTTTCCATGTGGGGCTGAGTCCTCACTCCTGCAAACTTCATTTCCTCCCCGCTGTCCCACGCAGGAGCTGCTGGACGCGCTGCAGCAGGAGAAGCTGGCACTGGAGCAGTCCATCCTGGAGCTGCAGGCAAACACATCCCAGCTGCAGGAACAGGCACAGGAGCTGAGGGAGCGGGAAAGGCTCCTGGTGTTCTTCCCCGATCTCCACATCCCCACTGAGACGCAGTTTGAGAGTAAGGGAGCAGATGGCAGCGGAGTGTGTTTGTGCCTTGGGGTCTCCGGAGCTCTCAGGGGATCCTGCTGTCCCACTGATAGCCAGGAAGGGCTCAGAGCCCGTGCAAAGCTGTGACCATCCCTGCATGGGTGCTGTGCATCCCACATTTTGGATACACAGCAGGACCAGGACATGGCAGAGCTTCCTCTGCCCACAGGGCTTGTGGTCCCAGCTGCCACTTCCCGGGCTGTGCCGGTGCTCCCTGCCCGGGGCAGGCTCCTTCCCTTGGGAGGCAGGAGGGCTGGCCACGCCTCTGAGCAGGCAGGCAGCAGCTGCAAGCTGGGCTCTGTTGGATTTTGTTTGCAGGCAGCGGGAATTTGACAGAGGACATGGAGAGTCAGCTCCAGGCCAACACCATCCGGATTGAGGTGCTGGAGCGGGAGAACGCGCAGCTCGAGGCTCTGCTCGCCAAGGTGAAGGCAGCAGCTGAGCAGGGCGTGCTCAAGGTGAGCTGGGTGCCAAAGGGGTGGGTGCTGTGTACCCCAAAACCACCCCGTGGCCCCCAGGCACCCTCTGAGGACCCCAGGAGGACCAAGCCCAGGCTGCACATGCTGCTGGGAGGTCGCTCTGGTTTAACTGGTGTTGCCTGGGTTGGTTCCAGCTCCTTCCCATCACTGACCACCAGCTGTGGTGGCCAAGGAATGTGATTAGAGCTGAAGCTGGTGGTGGGAAATTTCACCTGCTCTTCCCTTCCCCAGCTTGTCCCAGAGGCCCAGCTGGGGTCCCAGCTCCACAGGGAGGCTGGCAGGCAGGACCCTGGGTGAGTAGGAACCCAGAGGAAGAGGCTGGGGGTGTGTTCCCTGCTCTTCTTCCCCTTTAACTGCTCCCACCCCACAGGCGGCTCAGCAGTGGAAGCAGCAGGGACAGCACAGGGACGCCAGGATGCACAGACAAGGCCTGGCATGGAGCTGCCAGCAGCCACAACTCCAGACAACTGAAGGCAGAGCCCACATCCCAGGCCAAACCCTGCCTAACGCTCTCAGTGCGACGCCTGGGGCTGGGCCTCCCCTCACACCACACCGGGGCTCACCACAAATAAACACAGATCAGTCTGAACTTCCCAGCAGAGAAATTGTGTTCCACCAGCAGCCACCTGCCCTGCCCAGGGGACCTCGTTACCAGTTCTTTGTGCATTAGGAAGGTGCATTCCCTTGGGAAACCTGGGCTCCACCTGGTTCCTTGGGGAGCTGCTCCAGGGACGTTCCTGGGCACTGGAGCTCAGTCACCCATGGCTGTGCCACTGCTGCAGTCCCCAAAAGAGTCCTGGGCAGGACACAGCATGTGCTAACTCCTGCCAGGAATCATTCCCAAGAGGGGACTGGGATGTGGCCACACTTGGAAGAGGAAAGCAGAGCTGGCCTGGGATGAGAGGAGTCTGAGCCACCCTTAGCCCACCAGCACAGCCTGGGAAAGTCATTCCCCCCTCCATGAACACCCAGAGGGGCTGGGAGTCACTGGTGCAGGCTGGCCCTGACCTCTGAGCTGCCTCCCCAGCACTGTGAGCCCCGTGCAAGCCCCACACAAACCACACAGCCAGCCTTGCTCCATGTTTAATAGGGATGGATACGTGCCATGTTGCAGCCCGTGGGGCAGAACCCAGGCAGGGCTCACAGCAGGTCCCCAGTCACTGTGCTGGGTGAGCCAAGCCCTGTGTTGGCTCTGCAGCCGACTCGTGCCATCCTTTCTAATAAGTTATTATAAATAAAGTGTCTGACCCCTGCCCTCCCACACTGAGGCTGTGAGTCTCCCCACAGCCCTGGCAGCCCCAGCCCTGGCAGGTCTGTCACCCACCTCCCAGAGGGGCTGGCACCGCAGCCAGGCTCTGCCTACCCTGCCACGGCCACCAGCAAATAGACAAAAAACCCAAGACTTAGAAAAATTGCTGTGAGCAGGGCAAGAGCACAGCAGGAACAGGTCTCTCCCTGCCCTAGCTCCCACCCCAATACACCCATGGGTGCCCCAAATCTTCCCTCCCCAACACTGCCCATCTGGACCCCCACCCCTCTACTCACACCCAGCAGGAGAGCCCCAAGCCCTTCCCTCTCCAAAGTCTGGGCACTGTGCCGGGCACAGCCACACCAACCCTGCTCCGGCAGCAAGCGCCGCTCACCAGGCACCCCCTGCCCCCCTCCCTGTCCCTGGAGCGGCCGTGGTCTGTCCCTGGAGTGTGTCCTCGGGCCAGCTAGCTGTCTGTGCAGTAGTTCCCTGCAAGGGAGGACAGAGAGCCTCGGCACAGGGAGCCTGGCAGGCTCCAGGCCCTCCCCGGCCCGTTCCCCGGGGCCAGCGGGGGCTCAGCTGGGTGCCAGGGCGGTTCTCACCAAGGATGTTGCGCTTGCAGAGAGGGCAGGTCTGCTGCAGCAGGAGCCAGGGATCCACACAGTCCCGGTGGAACTCATGGGAGCAGGGCAGCACCCTCAGCCACTGCCAGCAGGGAAGCGAGGGCACATGTGAGCACAGCCGGGTGGCAGGGACACAGCCCAGACCCTGGCAGGGACACCCTGGCCCTGGCCAGTGACTGGAGGCTCGGCCCAGGGTGGGTTCCAGTCCTCCCGGTCCCACCTGGCTCTTGTGGAACTGGTCCAGGCAGACAGCACAGCTGTCGATCTCACAGGCCCGGCTCTGGGGCGGCTTCCCGGGATGGTACCGCCGGGTTTTCAGCGCCGACAGCCGCCGCCGGATGTGCCGCTTCAGGTCCAGCTGCGGGGACAGAGCCGAGGGTCAGAGCCCACCCCACGACCCCCGGCACGGAGCACAGCGGAGACATTCCCACACTCCCACCTCGGCGTCCCGCTCCGACAGGTCCTGCCGCGACTGGCGCTGCGCCTGCACCATGACGCCGGTGCAGAGCAGCAGGGCGATCAGCAGGATGGTGTTCCACAGCTGCTGCAGGTACTTCTGTGGGGACAGCACGGTGGGGATGGCAGCCAGAGAGCCCAGCCCCACTCCCAGCCCCACCCAAACCCCAGCGCCGTACCTGCACCTGCGAGCTGCTCTCCCCGGGACAGATGACCCCCTGCCACTCCCCGTAGAGGCCCCCTCGGGACAGGCCGCAGGTTGACCACAGCGTGAGGGTCACTCCCTGCAAGGCAGGACACGGCATTGCTGATGGCCACAGCAGCGTCCAGCAATGCCAGCACACGTGTCCTGGGAGGAGGAACACTGGTGCTGCCAGCTGCTCTGTTCCCACTGGATCCCTTCCCTTCCCTGCTCCCTGCAGCTGCTTCCCACGGAAAGAGAAGTTTGGCTGGGCACAGTCATGCCCTCCCACTGGCAGAATGAGGAAGAGGAGGACACACAAACATACCAGGTTCTCTAGCAGCACTGCCTGGTACGTGATCTTTGCCGTAGCCCGGAGCCCACTGTGAGCAAAGAGAAAGTGTCCATTCCATGGACACAGCAGGACCCAGGCACAGCTCTCCAGGGGCATCCCCTCCCCACACAGCCAGACAGTCACCAAAGGGGACCAGACCAACAGACAGGGGAGGTGACAACAAGACACTTCCTCCCCAGCTGTGCCCAGCCCTCAGTGATCTTGCAGAGAGCTCTTCCTTCCAATCTCATGCCTCAGTTTCCCCATGTGTGACACCATGGCAGCAATCCCAATGTCCCACATGTCAGGAGGATCGACAGAGTCCCACTGCTGCTGGCGGTGAGAACACCCACAGAGGTTGTGGGGATGCTGGTGCCACGACAAGAAATAACTGGTCTCAATGATTTCTACTGAGAGTCCTAAAGCTCTTGGGTGAGGCCACTGCCACCACATGGGGAACCACGGAAGGGCTACAGCCCTGGGGAAGGGCTGGATCTGACCCGGATCTCCCCTGGAAACACATCTCAGCCCCAGCTGGCCTTGGCATGGCACAACACCACCCCAGCAAACACCATGGGCTGAGTGAGAAACCCCCAGGGTGGTCCCTGGGTGTCACAGCCTGCAGAGGGACAAGGCAGTGACCAGGCAGGGACCAGGCAGGGTTCAGCCCCTCCCACACCCCAGCCCGTACCGCAGCAGCGCTCCCAGCAGCCTGGTGACGTTGTCTGAGGACTGGATGACGACGACAGGCTTGGCGAGCAGCTGGGACACGTCCAGCTGCACCGGGAGGGAAGCAGAGCCGTCAGCGGGGCACGATCCCCGCCCGGCCCCACCGCTGGCACTGTCCTACCTCACGGATGGCGTTCTGGTTCAGCGCCAGGATGAGCAGGGCAGAGGCCCCCAGCACCAGGGCCCGCTTCATCTGCAGGGACAGAGGGGACACGATCAGGGGACAGCGGGGCTGTGTCCCCAGCAAGCTCCTGTCCTGCTGCAGGAAGCACCCAGCACCTCATTGCCAAGGTGAAGGGTCACAAGGGACCCAAGAGGGGACAGAAGCTGTCAGAGACCCACATGGCCACCAAGCACAGACCAGGACCCCCTGGATCTGGCCAGGAGACACTCCAGGTGACACCTCTGCAGTTTTGTGACCTGCAACACCACGGAAGCCCTCAAGCCAGGCAGGGGACAGGGCCAGGCAGAGGGGACAGGGTCAGGCAGAGGGGACAGGGTCAGGCAGAGGGTCACCTTGGTGACAACAGCGGTGGTGAAGGACTCCTCCTTGGCACCCCGGGGGCCCTCGGCCGGCTCCTCTGTGCCCACGGGCACCACCCCGATCCAGCTGTCAGCAGCGCCCAGCTCCGGCTCCACGTCACCCACCTGGGGACATGGCAAGGAGAGCGAGAGCTGCGATGGATCCCAAGGTTCAGGGCATCCCCAAAGCACCTCCATGTCCCCAGGGGTCCTGGGGAGCCAGGCACTGTATGGGGACAGGGACAGCAGCTGGGGTATCACAGGGAACACGGCCTGGCCCCCACTGTCTCTGTGCCCCTCCCTGCACCTCCTCTCTGCTGCTGGCCACACCCGAGCAGCGCTACCTGTCCTGGTCAGCCCCCAGTGTCCCAGGCGTCGCCACCAACCGCCCAGTGCCTCCCAGTGCCCTTCAGTTCCCACTTCTCCCCTGCCTCATTCATGTCCCAGTGCCCAAGGACTCACCCCAGCACCCACAGTGCCCACCGACCCCTCCTCCCACACTGACCACTGCCCTGCCAATGCCCACTGGTCTCGATATCTCCCAGTTCCCGTTGATTCCCCCTCATCACTGCCACCCAGCACCTCCGTCCCCAACCCCAAACCGAGCAGCCCCTCAATGTCTCTCAGTGCCCCCCAGTCTCCAGTGTTCCCCTCCCTCCCTTACTGCCCCCTGCCCTCCCCAATATCTCCCAGTGCCCTCCGGCTCCCCCTCGCCAGTGCCAACAGCCCCCCCCAGCCCCATTCCCCGTCTCCCCGCGCTCACCAGCACCAGGCGGCCTTGGATCTCCATCTCGTCCCGCTCCCCCCGCGGGCCCCCCCGGCCCGGCCCGGCCCGGCCGCCCCCCGCCCCCAGCACGGCCCCGCGCAGCGTGTACGAGCCGCCGGGCCCCGCGGCCCCGCTGCCGGCCCCGGCCCCGGCCGGCCCCTCCGCCCCGGGCCCCGACACGGCCACCTCGACCCGCGCGGGGGTCGCGGGCCCCGAGCCGGCCCGGCCGAGCGCCAGCAGCGGGGCGAGCAGGGCCGCCCGCACCGCCGCCATGGCTGCGCGCACCGCGCCCCGCAGCGCCCCCTGCCGGACGGGCGGACCCGCCGTGCCCCTCACCGCCCGCAGGGGGAGCCCGAGAGCCCGCACCGGGAAAGGGACCGGGACCGGGAAAGGGACCGGGACCGGGAAAGGGACCGGGATGGGGACCGGGATGGGGACCGGGATGGGGAAAGGGACCGGGACCGGGAAAGGGACCGGGATGGGGACAGGGACAGGGAAAGGGACCGGGATGGGGACCGGGACAGGGACCGGGATGGGGACAGGGACAGGGACCGGGATGGGGACAGGGACAGGGACCGGGATGGGGACCGGGACAGGGACCAGGATGGGGACAGGGACAGGGAAAGGGACCGGGATGGGGACCGGGAAAGGGACCGGGATGGGGACCGGGACAGGGACCGGGATGGGGACAGGGACAGGGAAAGGGACCGGGATGGGGACAGGGACAGGGAAAGGGACCGGGATGGGGACAGGGACAGGGAAACGGACAGGAACAAGGACGGGGACAGGGAAAGGGACAGGGACGGGGATGGGGACCGGGAAAGGGACAGGGAAAGGGATGGGGACAGGGAAAGGGATGGGGACAGGGACGGGGACAGAAAAAAGGGACAGAGAAAGGGACAGGACAGGAAAAGGGATGGGGACCGGAACAAGGGTTGGGATAAGGACAGGGGACAGGGATACAGGGATGGGGATGATGGGGATGCAGACCAGGATGAGGACAGAGAGCAGGAGAGGTACACTGACAGGGAGTGGGGACTGAGACTGAGACAGGAGCAACAACCACAACCAAGCTGGACACGGGGACACAGCAAGGACAAAGTAGGTGATGAGGACAGGGACCAGGATGGAGACCAGGAAGAGGACAGGGACCAAGAGAGGAACAGGGACAAGGAATGGGGACTAGGATGGAGATTGAGACAGGGACAAGGGCTGAGACTGGGATGGGAACCAGCACTGGGACAGGGGTGGAGCAGGGATAAGGACAAGGATGAGATTGGGATGGGAATAGAAGCAGGAACCAGGTGGGAAACAGGAACAAGGAGAGGCACTGGAAGAAAAGGGAGTGGGACCAACACAGGGACAAAGGAGAAGGACTGGGATGGGAACAGGGAGAGAGACCAGGAGAATGGGAATCAGGAGAGAGATGGGACAGGGACTAGGAGTGGGAGTAAGACAGGGGTAAAGTCTGGGACTGGAATGGGAACCAGCAGCAATAGAAGGACAGGGATGGACGCAGGGACCAGGAAACCAACGGTCACCAGGAGAGTGACAGGGACAGGAACAGGCATGGGGACACAGATACCATGTCCACCACATCCCCATGTGTGGATACAGGGACACATGGGGACACAGGGACACGTGTGCTCTGGGACAACAGGGACATGGGCACAGCTGGGTGACATGGACACACACCAACACCCCAAAACTCAACTGCCCCCGCACCAGACACCCCTCAACACCCCCAGCCTGGTGGGTGCCAGACAGCCTCCAGTGCCACATCCTGACCCCTGGGTGCCACATCCTGGCCCTACTCTGGCCACGTGTGCCCAGCACATGTGCCTCCGGGGGATTTGTCGGCTGGATTAGCTGCAGCATGGGCCCAGGCTGACCTGCTTTTGGCAGGGGCCACGTCGGGGACCGGACTCCGGGCCGTGGGACCCAGTTCCCATGGCTGCAGGGTGCTGTGGGCCGGATCTGGGTGTGTCCCCATGTCCCTCTTGTCCCCATCCATGTTGTAAGTGTGGGGGTGTAATCACAGGGTGGGCACGGTCTCTCCTCCCACGGCCAAAGCCAGAGCCGGTTTAACCACACGGTGAAACATCCCGATTGCAACGGGTCTGGATGTGCCATAAACAACAGCCGGGAGCACAGCTGGCTTGGGAACCAGCCTGGAACAGAGAGCACGGACATGGGGGACTGTGTGGATTCAGGGGAACACCAAAATGGGGCCTGGGGATGCCTGCTGCCAGAGCTGCCCCATGGAGGGGACACGTGAGGGGTGCGAATGACCCCATGGAGCATCCATAGGTTCATGGGATATGGTTGGGTTCCTGGACATCTGCAGCTCCAGGGGACACTTATGGGTCCACAGAACATGGGTGGCTCCATGGGACATCTATGGGTCCCAGTTCCAAGGGACACATATGACTCCATGGCACATGAATGGCTCCTTGGAACATGCACAGATGGGACACAGGTGGCTCTGTGTGACATCCACAGCCCCAAGGGACATGTATGGTTTCATGGGATGTTTCCGTGGGTTATCCATGGACATGTGTAACTCCATAGGACACCCATGGGACATCCACGGCTCCATGGGACACACACAGCCCTGTGGGCATCCTGCTCCTGATCCCCATCTTCCAATCACTGCACCTGAGCCCTCAAGCTGTCCCCATCTCCCATCCCTGTCCCTGCCCCAGTCCCTGCCCCCTCCACTCTGTCCTTGTTCCACCTCCCATCCCTGTCATTGTCCCCTCTCCCTGACACCTGTCCCATATCACCATCTCCCATCCCACGGCCACATCTCCCTCCATACCCCAATGTCCTCCCACACCCCCTCTACCCCAGTGTTGCCCAAACTCTCATAGGGCCCCCACCCTTCTGTACACTCCCTAACCCCCAGAGCCCACTACACTCATCTCTCCCTTGCCCCCCCAAATCCCGATGTTCCCCAAGGTCCCCTGTGCCCCCATACCCCCTGTTCCCCATATTCCCCGTGCACCCCTACCCCACATGTCCCCTACAGTCTCCAAGTCCCCTTGCTCCCCTATCGCCCACACCCCCCGAGCCCTTCATACCCCCCAGGCCCTCTATGCCCCCATATCTCCAGTAGCCACCATACTCCCCATAACCCCTAAGCCTTCTCATGCCCCCATATCCCCTATGGGCCCCATACCCTCCCACATCCTCCATGCCCCCACATCACTTATAGCCCCCACACTCCCCTGCCCAAGTCCCCAAGCCCCCCTGGCCCTCCTCATTGCCCCCCTATCCCCCAAAGCCCCCATATCCCCTATAGCCCCCATACCCCTCCATGCCCCCCATATCCCCCGTGTCTCCCTGTGACCCCAAATTCTCCATAGCTCCCATAAGCCCCCAAGTCTCCCATACCCCCCTATAGCCCCCAAGCCCCTCTGTGCCCCCATATCCCCTCTGCCTCCATCACCCGCCGTGCCCGATCCCGGGGCGGGGGCGGGCGCTGACCGGGCGGGCAGGGGTCGGGCAGGGTCCAAGGCCGCGGGGGTGGCCGGGGGGCCGGGCCGGGCCGGGCCGGGCGGGGCGGGGGGCGGGCCCGGGGGGGTGCTCGGAGCCTTCCCGGCCGCCGGGGCCGGGCAGAGCCGCCCGCAGCGCACCATGAGCGGCCGCGCCGGGGACCTGAGCCCGCGGCAGGCGGAGGTGCTGGCCCAGGTGAGCTGGGACGGAGGGGCCGGGGGGCTGCGGGGGGACCGGGGCCAGGCCCGGGCCCGGGCTGTCCTCCCCGATGTGCGCTCGCATCCGCCGCGGCACCGGCAGCACCCGCACCCCAAACCCACCGGCAGCATTTCTGCTTCCGGCCCCGGGGGGCTCCACAGGCCCCCCATACCCCCCATACACCCCAAACCCACCGGCATCACCCCCAGTCTCGGCCCCGGGGGGCTCCCACCGCCCCCTCCAGCCCCCCCATCCCGGACTCCAAACCCACCGCATCTCCCCCGCTCCGAGCTCCGCAGGGCTCCGCAGCCCAGAACTACCGGCTTCACCCCGATTCCTGGCCCCTGGGACATCCCATCGCCTTCAGGCTCCACCCCACCCCCTAAATCCGGCCCCGGGAGGCTCCCGCTGCCTCCATCCCTCATCCCGGACCCCAAACACCCGGGCCGAGCCCCACAGTGGCACTGCCCACCAGGGCAGGACCGTCCTGGCTGGGTCCTGAGGCTCCCACTGGCTGGACCCTCCCGCTGGTGGGTCCCCATCGCTCTCCCATCCTCCCCGGGGCTCGGGATCCTCCTGCCTCACTGCAGGGCCCTTGGGACGGCAGTCTCCTGCCACCCCCATCCCACCCTGGACCCCGAGCCCACGGGCTGAGCCCCCCGTGGTGCTGCCCACCTGGGAGGGACCATCCCGCCTGTCTCACCAGACTGGGCCCCGCCGCCGAACCCCAATATTCTTCTTCCACCCTTCCCATGGGACTGGAAAACTTCCTCCCCTCACGCCGGGATTGCGGGCCCGGGGACACCCAGCACCGGTGATTGTCACCCACCACGGCCACCTCTGCCACCCCTCGTGTTTGGTGCCAGCCGTTATCGGGGTTCAGCGCACCCCTGTGCCTTTATCTTATCGCTGCCTTTCAGACCCAGCCAAATTCCACGGGCGGGCGATGACCCCGCCGGGTGCCAGCACGGGGGGCAGGGGCTGGCGTGGGGCACGGAGCCCAAACCGTGCCCGGTGCCAGCCGTGCCCTGGGCGGGTGAGGGAGATGAGTGGCCGAACCCGTTCGTCCACCACCACCGGCTTTGTCCCAGGGTGAAGGAGCTAATCCCGGGTTTAATTACCCCTAAATTCAGCGGGAGATAAGCTAATCAGGCTCATTAAGGGGAGGGCCTCGGCTGGTACGGAGATTTGAGCCGTAGCCTCGTTGGGGTGAGCGGGGCCACGTGCAGAGGGGACCCTGAGTCCCCCAAACCTCCCAGTTCTGCACCCCAACACCCTCCTGCCTGTGCTGGGGGGCTGTGACCCATTGGGGGGGTCATAAACAGCAGGGAACACAGTGACCAGCACCATCCCAAAGGATGCCACTGGTGGGGTCTGGTCTGCTTGGTCCCTCCCTGTAGTGAAGCACACTCCCTGAGGGGACCCCAAATCCCCCAGTCCTGCACCCCAACACCCTCCTGCTTGTGTCACGGGACTGTGACCCACTGGAGCATCACTGAAACGGGGGGACATGTGATGATCTGCTGGTGACAGGCTTCATCCCAAGGATGCCATTGGCAGGGCCTGGTCTGCCTGATGCCTGCAGGACCCCTCTGAGGGGCCCCAGCTTTTCCAACCCCCCCAGTCCTGCACCCTGACACCCTCCTGCCTCTGCCAGGGGGGCTGTGACCCACTGGGGTGTCACTGGAGCAGGGGTACACAGTGACCACCTCCATCCATCCCAAAGGATCCCCTGGAGGGGGTGAACCAGTCCCTGTGGGACACCCTGGAAGGAGCGGGGTGGTGACAGTCCACACTCGCACCTTACGCAAGGGCTTGGGGACACCTTGTGCTGGGGGACACCCAGAGCATGGCAGCCAGCCTGAGGACAGTCCCCTGCCAGGTGACCGCTGGTCCTGGCTGCATGTGGGGCAGGGAGGGGACACAGAGTGACCTTTCTCCCCTGGAAATGTCCCAGTCCCGGTTGGCATGTTTTTGGGGGGACAAAGAAGGGACAAACCTCCAGCCTTGAGGTTTTTGGGGAGGATCAGGGATCCCTTCACCAACTGCCCCTCTTGTCCCTGCAGTTCCGGGAGAAGCTGCAGGACGTGCTGCCCTCCCTCCCCTCCCAGGACGACTATTTCCTCCTGAAATGGCTCCGAGGTAACGCCAAAGTGGGGAACAGCCCTGGTGGGGCAGGAGTCCCCGTGGGGCTGGCGGGGGCTGAGCTCTCTGCTCTCTTGCAGCGCGCTCCTTCGACCTGCCCAAGGCAGAGGCGATGCTCCGCAAGGTGAGAGGGGCACCCTGCTTTTGGGGGGACCCCGCTGTGCCGGGACATACCTGGCGTGGGACCCCCTGCCCTGGGCCACCGCCCCCAAGGGAGACTCACCCATGGGGTTCACCTTGTCCCAAATCTCACCCTGGCCTGCTCTGCCCCCGCTGCAGCACATCGAGGTCCGCAAGCACATGGACGCCGACAATATCATCGCCTGGGAGCCACCTGAGGTGAGTGTCCCTGGCTTCCCGGGGGTGGCCCTGGAGGGGACTGTCCCCCTGAGTGCCCTGAGGTGTGTGTGAGGTGCCCTGAGCCCCCCACGCTCCCGCAGGTGATTCGGAAGTACATGTCTGGCGGGATGTGCGGCTACGACCGGGAGGGCAGCCCGGTGTGGTACGAGATCATCGGGCCGCTGGACGCCAAGGGGCTGCTGTTCTCCGCCTCCAAGCAGGACCTGATCAAGAACAAGTTCCGGGACTGTGAACTGCTCCGGCACGCGTGTGACCAGCAGAGTGAAAAGGTGGGAACCTGTCCACGCTCTGCTGGCCCCAACAAACCTGTGGGACCACGTCCCTGCCAGCTCCATGTGTCCACATCTGGTCTGCCCCTACCAGTCATCATCTTCCCCAGCCCTACAGGTCCCTGCCAGCCCCATAAGTCCATGTCCATTCCCACAACTCAAAGTCCTCCCCATACGTCCATCTCTGGTCCATCCCTACCAGGCAATGTCCTCGACAGCCCTATTTATCTTATAGGTCCACATCCTGTCCATCCCCCTCAGCCTGTGTCCCTGCCAGCCCGTGTCCTGTCCATCCCCACCACCCAATGTCCTCCCCAGCCCCATACGTCCATCTCTCCAGCCAATGGCCTCATTCACCAGCCCTACAGGTCCACATCCAGTTTATCTCCCTCAGCCTCACAAATCCATGTCCTGTCCACCTCACCATGGACTATGTCCCTGCCAACCCCATATGTCCATCTCGGGTTCATCCTCCCACCCCACAACTCTGCATCCTGCCCATCCCCACCAGTTCCCGCTGTCCCTTAACCCAAATCCCTGACCCAGCTCCCACGATGTCCCTTCTCCCTGCACCAACACTTGGCTGGAGGCTCTGGCTGGGGTGACCAGCCTGTTGGGCCACCCCATCCCTGGACCTCCCCATGGGTCCTGCCTGATCCCCCCATCCTCCTGTCCCAGCTGGGCAAGAAGATTGAGATGGTGATGATGGTGTACGACTGTGAGGGCCTGGGCCTGAAGCACCTCTGGAAGCCAGCTGTGGACACGTATGGGGAGGTGAGGGCTCCTGCCCACCCCCCTTCCCACTGGCCCACAGGGGTCTGGCCTGATCCCTGGTCCCTGCAGTGCCCTGCACCCCCCAGTGTTCTGGGTGGGGTCCTGGTGGGTGCATGGCATGGGTGACCTGAGCTCCCCCCGCCCTACAGATCCTGTCCATGTTTGAGGAGAATTACCCTGAGTCCCTCAAGCGCCTCTTTATTGTGAAGGGTGAGTTTGGCCCCGGGGTCCTGCTCCCCTTATCCAGGTGCTGACACCCCCCTAATGCCCCCCTCTGCCCCCAGCCCCCAAGCTCTTCCCTGTGGCCTACAACCTGGTCAAGCACTTCCTGAGCGAGGACACGCGCAAGAAGGTCGTGGTGCTGGGATGTGAGTCCTGACCCTCCCCGAGGTGTCCCAAATGGGTCCCCCCTCTGCTGTTACCCCACTCAGGGGGGATACTCCAACTCACAGTCCCCCCAAACCCACTGTCATCCCCCCCAGCCAACTGGAAGGAGGTCCTGCAGAAGTACATCGACCCCACGCAGATCCCGGTGGAGTACGGGGGGACACTGACAGACCCTGACGGGGACCCCAAGTGCTCCAGCAAGGTAGGAGGGTGCCCCCCGGGTTCTCTAGGGCTGCTGGGCAGTTCCCCCACCCCCACATCCTCCGTCCCTTCCAGATAAACTACGGGGGGGACGTGCCCCAGCATTACTACGTGCGGGACCAGCTGGCACAGAAGTACGAACACTCGGTCGTGGTCAACCGGGGCTCGTCCCACCAGGTCGAGTACGAGATCCTCTTCCCTGGCTGCGTTCTCAGGTGAGCGGCAGCTCTGCGCCGCGGGTGACAGCCCCAGTGTCCCCAGCCCCGCACCGGGTGACAGCCGCAGCACCGCCCCTCCTCCGTGCAGGTGGCAGTTCCGCTCCGAGGGTGCTGACATCGGCTTCGGGGTGTACCTGAAGACCAAGGTCGGCGAGCGGCAGCGGGCGGCCGACATGACCGAGGTGCTCCCGAACCAGCGCTACAACGCACACATGGTGCCCGAGGACGGCTCCCTCACCTGCACCACCCCCGGCATTTGTGAGTGCCGAGCCCTCCCCGGGGCGCTGCGGGGACCCCCGGGGTGTCCCCCGTGTCCCTGACCCCTCCGTCCCCCCGCAGATGTCCTGCGCTTCGACAACACCTACAGCTTCCTCCACTCCAAGAAGGTGAGCTACAGCGTGGAGGTGCTGCTGCCCGACACCGCCTCCGCCCAGCAGATCCAGGGGGAGTCCCCCAACCACGGCCCCTGAGCCCCCCGGCTGCACCGCGCCCCCAGGATGGCCCCGCAGGAAGATGGAGCCGGGGCCGAGCCCCGGAGCTGCCGGACCTGAGGCGGGGGCCGAGCGGGGCCGGGCCCCCCCAAACTCTGTGCCTTACGTGTGTCCCGCCCCCACCGCTGCTGCTGCCTGGGGTGGGGAGTAAAGGGACGGACTGAGCGGGGTCTGCTCCGCTTTGTGGCTCCCCGGCGCCAGAACTGCCCCTGCTGCCCTCCAACCCAACCCCGCAACCCGCCCAGCTGCCCCCCAGCCCCAAAACTGCTCCCCAGCCCCAAAACTGCTCCCCCCAGCCCCAAAACTGCTCCCCCCAGCCCCAAAACTGCTCCCCCCAGCCCCAAAACTCTGCCCCTGGTTCCACAATCATCCACCCAGGCCCAGAACTGCCCCTGCTGCCCCCTCAGCCCCATAACCGCCCCCGGTACCATAACCAGCCCGGCTGCCCCCCAGCCCCACAACTGCCCCCCCAGCCCCACAACTGCCCTTCCCAGCCCCACAACTGCCCCCCAGCCCCAAAACTGCCCCCCCGAGCTGCCCCCGTGACCGCCGGGGAGGTGACGCCGCGGGGTCACGTGTGTGTTCAGGCCCCGCCCCCGCCGCCATCCCGCGATCCCCGAGGGGCGGGGTCATGCAAATCAGATCCCAATGGGGGCGTGGCCCTGTGACGTAGGACGGTGGGCGGGGCATGCGGCGGGAGCGGTGGCGCGCGCCATGGGGCAGAAAGAGCCCGACCTGTACCGGGACACGTGGGTCCGATACCTGGGTGAGCACCGGGAACCGGGTATCGGCACCGGGCACCGACACTGGGCGCTGGCCCCGGGAACCGGGCACTGACATTGAGCGCTGACCCCGGGAAGCGGGTACCGGCACCGGGCACTGACATTCATAGCTGACACCGGAAGGTGGGCACTGACGCCGGGAACCGGGTACTGACATCGGGTACCGGGTACCAGCACCGGGCACCGACACCGGGTACAGGCACGGGGACCTGGGCGCTGACATTGGGCACTAACATTAAATACCACCACCGGGACCTGGGCACTGGCATTGGGTACCGGCTGCACAAATGGGGCAGTGATACCGGGCACCGGCCCCTGTCACAGGGTACCGACATCGGGAACTGGGCATTGACAGTGGGTGCTGACCTCAGGAACCGGGCAGCGGGATTGGGCACTGAGCACAGCACCAGACGCTGGTACCGGGTACCAACATCAGGCGCCACAGCAGGAACCAGGCACTGGCACCAGGAATGCTTTAGGGATGTGACAGCACACACTGTCGGGCACCGGCACCACGCACCAGGCACTGCCCCTGGTGCTGGTGGGCACTGGCACCCAGCACTGGCACCACAGAGTGCACCGGGTTCATGGTACTGGGCACACGGCACCAAGTACTGCACACTGCTCCGGGCACTGCGGGGTTCTGGTACCGGCTATCAGCACCTCGCAGCAGGCCCTGGCACAGGGTGACAGCACTGCACACCAGCAGCTGGTACCTGTCACCAGCACTGACACTAGTGCCATCATCCCCCAGCACCGTGCAGACACTGGAGAGCAGGACCAGTTCTGGGCACAGACACGGGTACCAGAACACTGTCACTAGCACCGGGCACAGACACAGGTACCAGAACACTGTCACTAGCACCGGGCACAGACACAGGTACCAGAACACTGTCACTAGCACTGGGCACAGACACGGGTACCAGAACACTGTCACTAGCACTGGGCACAGACACGGGTACCAGAACACTGTCACTAGCACTGGGCACAGACACGGGTACCAGAACACTGTCACTAGCACTGGGCACAGACACGGGTACCAGAACACTGTCACTAGCACTGGGCACAGACACAGGTACCAGAACACTGTCACTAGCACTGGGCACAGACACAGGTACCAGAACACTGTCACTAGCACCGGGCACAGACACGGGTACCAGAACACTGTCACTAGCACTGGGCACAGACACGGGTACCAGAACACTGTCACTAGCACTGGGCAGTCACAGCAGCACTGGCAGCACCCCCAGCCCAGCTGTCCTGCTGGCAGTGGGTCCAAGGAGACACGGGCACTCCAAACACACTCTGTGCAATGTCCATCCAGTGACATTGGGGCACCCTGGAGAGGTGACATGGGGACAGTCGATCCCTGACCCTACCATTCCCTCAGGTTACGCCAACGAGGTGGGTGAGTCCTTCCGCCCACTGGTGCCAGTACCGGTGGTGTGGGCCAGCTACGGCGTGGCCACCGCCTACGTGACCGCCGACGCCATCGACAAGGGTCGGAAAGCTGCTGCTGTGAGTGCCACCCCTCCTCACCCCCCAGCTTCCCCGTCCCCACCGTTCTGCTGATCCCTGTATCCCCCCAGGCCCACGGGCAGGACCCCACACGCGTGGGGGTGGCCGTGGTGGACACCTTCGTGTGGCAGAGCCTGGCCTCTGTGGCCATCCCTGGCTTCACCATCAACCGGCTCTGTGCTGCCTCGCTGGCCCTGCTGGGGTCCCTCACCCGCTGGCCCCTGCCCGTGCGCCGCTGGACCACCACTGCCCTGGGGCTGGCTGCCATCCCCCTCATCATCACCCCCATCGACAGGTAACAGGACACCAGGACACCTGGGGGGACAGACGGGTGCCAGCACCCCATTCCCACAGCCCAGAGGGATGGAGCACATTTGTCTCCTTGGAGACAAGGCCCAATCTGGGCTTGGAGCTGGGAGCAGAGGGTGGTGATGGGATGTCTCCGCTCCAAAGGGGCTTTGCTGGGGTCCAGCCAGGACATGTCCCTGCCAGGATGGGGATTATCCGGAGCTGAGCCGGGATTAGCGCAGTGAGGCTGTGCTAAACCTGGTTTTGGTGGTGCTGGTGTCTCAGGGGATATTAAGGACAGCCCCACCCATCCCACATCACATCCACCGCCCCAGAGACACCCCCCCACCCCGGGACCCCCTGACATTCTCTCCTGCCGCAGGACTGTGGATTTCCTGATGGATTCCAGCCTCCGCAAGCTTTACAGGACACCAGGAGAGCCCCCGACATCCCACTGAGCACCGCCCCACACACTCCGGGGAAACTGAGGCATGCTGCTCTGACCCACCTACTGTGACCCCTCACTCTGGTGACCCCCAGAGTGGCCACCCTGCCCCACACTAGTCCTAATAAACCATTTCAAACATGACCCCAATGGGTGATGCTGAGGTGCCATCATGGCCAGGTCATGTCTTCTCCTGGGGGACACATGGGTCTGGGTGGGTCCCAAAACCTCAGGGGACTCCAGCTGGGAGAGGTCTCTGCCTGCCCTGAGCAGCCCTGCTGTCCCTAGCATGGAACATCTCCATCTCTACAACCTCTTGGGACATCCTGGGGACTGTCCCCAAGGAGCTGCCACCATGTCCATGGTCTCCAAGGACACAAAATCCACCCACCCAGGAGTCACAGGCTGGGACACTGTCACAACACCTGGAAACCACATCTCCAGGTACCTGGAGAGACCTGGAGAGACCTGGAGAGACCTGGAGAGACCTGGAGAGACCTGGAGAGACCGCTTGCCAGTGTAGGGGCACATCTCCATCCCTTGGTGGCATCGACACACTACCAACCAGGAGACACTTTAGAGAAAGCAAAGCTACATTTATTGCTGAGAAAGAGGCTCTGGTCCCATCTCACCCTGTTTCTCCATCTCCCTGAGGACCAGGGCCCCCACCACACTCTGCAGCTCAGCCTGGAAGGGACACCTCTGCCTCGGTGGCCGCTGTCTCTGCCGGGCTCTGCCCAGGCGCCGGGTGGTCAGAGCCAGCCCCAGCACGGTGACCAGCAGCACAGCGCTGCCCACCAGGGCCAGCCCAGCCAGCAGGAACCTCTTCATCGTCTGGCACACTGCTGGGAACGGCAAAAAACACACCTGGGGTCAGAGGGGGGTTCAGCACAAGAGGTGAGGATTTTGGAGACATGGGAGAGGGTTGGGGTGTCCCTCACCTTTGTACCATGGCACCTTCTCCTTCTTCACCAGCACTGGTCCAACTATCTCCCGGTGGAGTGTCCCCTCTCCTGGGAATGCTATGGGAGGATATGTCCAATGTGGTCCAGCCCAGGTCCAGGAGGCTTCCCAAGACCCCAAAACAGCATGGGGCCAACCCTGTCCCACCCCTGGTACCTGGCATGTCTCCACGGAAGGTGTCAGCAGCAGGACAGCCGGTGTCACAGCAGTGGCATGGGCTGCTCTGGACAGGGTCCTCTGCGTTACGCCAGCTGGGAGAGGAGAGGACACAGCTGGGGGGAGGAAGCTCTGGGGGTCCTCAGACTCCCCCACAAGACCCACATGGTGCCTCCCCAGAGATGTCTCCAAACACCTCCCCAACACATCTGCATCATGAGGGAGCTGGGACCTGTGGTGATGTCACCAGCTGCCATTGAATAAGAGGTGACATCCAGACCACAGTGGGATGACTTGGTCTTCCCAGAGGTGGGTTCTGCCCCCAGCACACCCATGGGTTGCTCATGTCCCCGGGCACTCAGCGTACCTGGCCGTGGTGTGGCTGTAGAAGCAGGTCCTGGTGGCATGTCCTTGTCCCCATGCCATCAGCAGGCAGTGCACGTAGACCTGCTGAGACACCACGTCCTTCCTCAGGGACCCTGCTCTCCTTTCACACAACCTCGTGGGGCTGAGGCCACCCCAGCCTGTCTCAGGATGGACAGTGGTTTGGGACACCCAGGTCATCCCCCTCCCTGGGACCTCCATTCCACCACCAAGGGCACCATCCCCACCTCACCTGCTCTTCCTCAGCCTCACCCTCCAGTGTGGGGGCCAGGATGGAGAGCTGGAGGACAGATTCCCCTCTCTGGTGTTGGACAGACACATTCCCCAGCTTCTCCCCATGCAGGCATCTATGGTAGGAGAGTGACAAAGGACATTCCAGAGCTGTCTCCAGACTCTGGACATCCCTTTCCAGCAGGAGGTCCTACAGGACCCCAGGGTAGCTGGAGAAGGAGCCCCTACTTCCTGTCCCACCAGCACTGACCCATGGCTGTTCACCACCATGGAGACCCTCCTGGAGTGTCCTGGCTGCTCCGTGGTGGTCCTGTAGCACTGATGCACATGGATCTTCACGGAGATGCTGGGACTGAAGCGGACACTGGCTTCCAGGCGGATCACAGAGCCGGGGCTGAGCACTGGCAGCTTCTCTGGAGTGGCACTGGAGTCCTCTGAGAAGTGTGTGTTTAGTGTGACACCCCCAAACCTATCCCACCAGAGCTGGGGACACCAGACACATCCCAGACCACCAGTGTCTTGGCCCTCATCCCCACCAGCTTTCCTCTTCCAGAGCCCATCCCCTGTCCTGGCTCTGCCCCCCAGGCCTGCCTTCCCTGCTCTCCAGAGCTACAGCACCTTCCTGGGCCACCCATGGAGCTGAGGGACCATGTCACCCATCGGGGCAGAGCTGACCCCCAAACCCCACTGTGGTGTCAGGCACAGGACTGGGAACATCTCAAAGCCCAGCACCCTCCACAAGGGGGAGTTCCTGCAGGGACAGCCAGGGACAGCCACCTCTCCTGGTGGTCCTAATGCCAGCCAGGAGAAGGCACTGACTGCTGCTGGTTGAACCCAAGGGTCTTGGCTCAACCCTCAGCTTTTTCCTGCAGCACCCCCAAGCACTCACCATCCAGGAGCCTCAAGGTGAAGTTCATGATGGGGTCCTCAGAGTGGGGGTGAGCAGGAACCTTCCCTGTCCCCATTCCTGAGGACATTGCTGGAGCTGTCACCGTGTGACCAGGGGGCTCTGAGGCAACTGGAGCCATGGTGGTCCCTGCAAGGGGAGGGCTGAGCATGTCCCAAACACAGCAAGGACATCCACATCCTCAGGTGTCCCCAGGACTTGTTGGGGACAGGTGGCAGCAGCACAAAGGCAAGGACAGCACCCAGGAGCACATCAGGGGCTCCTCTGTCCCCAGCACTACAGGAATACACCAGGAGCCTTCCCAGCACCCTGACCCTGCCCAGGGCTGGGGACAGACCAGGAGCTGCTCATGGGGTGGGACACCACTGTCAGCAGCCACAGATCCCACCAGTGCCTCTGATCCCCCCGCCCCAAACAGGTCCCACCAGCCCTGCTGGGACCTTGGGGGAGCTTCTGGCAGCCCCTTGCCCCAACCCTCAGAGCTTGGGATCATTTTAGGAAGGCTTCTCTCCCCCAGAACAGCTCCCAGGTGACCTTCAGGAACCAGCAGCAGGCAAAGCAAAGGGCACCCACCACCCACTTCCCCCAGTACAACCAGTGGGAGGACTGAAGGGGGATCCCAGCCCCACTCACCTGGCACCCCCAGCACAGCCCCACACACCAGCACCAACAAGCACAGCTCCATCCCCAGTAAGCAGCATCCCCAAACAGCTGGGGGTCTTTAAGGGCTTGGGGCTGGGTGTCAATGGGCCCCAGCTGGCACTGATGGGGTTGAGGGTCTTGCTTGGTCTCTGCAGCCATCAGCAGCCCCACACCTGGGGCTGGTCCTACCCCTTACACCTTCCCAGTCCCACCACAAGAGCTTGTGCCCATCTTCCAGTCCCCGTTCCATCCCACAGTCCCAGTGCCACCACTCAGACTGGTCCTGCAGGTGGTTCTGAGCATGATCCCATACCCACCAGTAAGTCCTGGTCCCATACTCACCAATCAGTCCTGTTCCCAGGTGTGATGCTGGGCCTCCCATGTCACTGTTGTGGTCCTGGTCCTCAGCAAGGTCCCATGCCCACCATGTCCTGGCCCTGTGCATGGTGCTGCTCCCACTATATCCTTTTACTCCTGCACATGGTCCTGATCCAACCACTTTGCCCTGATCCCAGTTCACCACATGGCTTGGTCCCATCACTCAGCCTTGGTCCCCTGGATGTCCCTGGTCCCACCCCATGGTTCCTAAGCCCACCACAGTTTTGACCCCACCACTGTCATGATCCCATGGCTGATCCCAGTCCCACCAGAGAGTCACAGTCCCCAGCATCCCTCCTTGTCCCATCACAGCTCTGCTGGAGAGCAGCACTTTGGTCACAGCCAGGACAGAGACCTGGTGAAGTGTTTGTGTCCCTGGGTCCTGCCTGTCTCAGGTGTCCCCATCACAGCCCCAACACCCCACCACAGGCCTCCTCTGAGTGGTCTGACCTGGTGGCCTGGGCACCGAGGGACAGGGAGGGTGGAGAAGTCCCAGTGCAAGTCCCATGGCCACCCCTGAAACTGTGTGCTCCCCATCAGCAGCAGAGCTGGAATGCGGTGGCTCGAGTGGTTTGTGTCACCAGCGATGGCTGGTCCCGTGGCTCTGGTGTCCCTGTGAAGCCAGCAGACCTTCCTGGGGGCACCTGCACACCATGGGGCTGTCCCCCAGCAGCACCCAGCAGGGACATAGGGGACAGACCCAGGCATCCCACTCACACTGAGGGTCTCATTCCTCAGCACTGCCTGGGGGACACGGGGCCCCCCCACCCCCAGGACTGATGGGGACAGTGGTGCCAGGACCCTGGAGAGCTCCCAGAAGGAGCAGGGCGTGGCTGAGCATCCTGCTGTGCCTGTAAGAACATCCTCACCTCATCCATCCCATCCCGGAGAAGAAGGAGATGGCTGGAGACCAGCTGGGCCATCCTTATATCAAAAACTACCAAATACACAATTATATTAAAAAAGTAAATTGCTTTTTTTATTTCTGGTCTTTACAGAAGGAGCTGAACACAGGTGGGGGCACAAGGGGGTCCCTTTGCTGGGGGGTGGCTCAGCCACAGGTGCCACCTCTGTGCCCAGCTAGGGCTACTCTCGGTGGGATGTGGCGTCACCGGTGTCATCCAGCCCAGCTGGGATGCACGAGGTTTGTCCCCGAAGCAGGTGGGGACTGGGGATGGCCCCTGCCTTCAGCATCCCCACTGTGCTCAGGATGGCATCACGGGGACAGTCCCACTGCACCCACTCCCATCTCCTCCCCATGCCAGTTGTCACCAGACCCTGTTGGCCTTTTGGGATGTCCCCTGTGGGGACCAGGGCCATGGGGCCCTCTAACTGGGATGATGGAGGGCATGGAGGGGGTGCCCTTTGCCACGGGGACCTGTTGATAAAGGCCGGGGCTTTTGAGGTGGGTTTTCCAATCTCCAAATGGATCCGTGTGGCTCCGGGTCACAGCCTGGCATGGAGTGATGGCTGTGGGTGGGCTGAAAACATGCTGCACTCATCACACCCACGGGCTGAGGCACTGCAGCAGCTTCTGACATTCCCACACCCCAAAACCAGGGCTCAGCAGGGTGATTTGAGGAGCCCCCGAAGGGTTGGGTTCCCTGTGGGCATCTCTGCCCACCCCGGGCAAAGGAGACCCTCTACCACTGCTGTCCCAGCACATCCAGCAACCTGGTGATGGATGTCCTGCTCCTGCTGTGACAAGGCCACATCCTTCTTAAATTATTCCTCCAGCTTTTCCATGGGGAAGGAAGAAGTGGATCCTGCAGGAAAACACCACCCCTGAGCCCCCAGTTCTTGACCTTGCTGATGGAGGCAGAGTCTCCGCTCTTCTGCCCACACTGGGGCTCTGCAGGAAGGTGATGGAGGATCTCCCCAAAAGTTCCCAGGCTTCAGAGCCTCCAGCCAGTTCCAAACCAAGAGAACTGTAAGTAAGAAAAACGAAAGCACCTGGTTCTTCCCCAGGGAAGTGGGGCACCTGCCAGCCCCTACCACTTGAGGAAGTCCCGCACGTGGCTCCACAGCTTGGTGATCCAGAGGTTGGCCCCCAGGTCAGTCAGGTACTGGATTTCGGGCGTCAGCATCTTGCGGCACAGCTTCTGGTGCTTCTTGCTGATCTTCTTCTTCAAGTTGTACCCCAGGATGGTCTTCTCCCCCAGGGGCTGCCAGGGCTGCATGGAGGACTCCTGGATGGCGCTGGCATCCACGGCATGTCCCCCATCAATGCAGATGCTGGTCATCTTCTCATTCTCCCTCTGCAGCTCGGCCACATCCCTGGCCATCCTCTCCCTCCCGTAGGCCTCCACCTTGCGCCAAAAGGTGGCATTGAAGTAGCGGTAGAGCTTGGCGTCGATGAGGTTCCAGGCGGTCGCCTGCTCATACAGCTCAGGGGTCAAGCGGGACACAGTGGAGCCCTTGCGGGCGTTGAGCTTGAAGTAGAGGACGTCCTCCAGCTGCCAACACAGCAGGTCCTTGAGCAGCACCAGCGACTCATCAAAGTACTCGAGCAACATGACGAGGTGGAAGCGGCGGTCGATCTCCTGGATGTGTTCCTCCACCAGCGGGCTGTTGGCGTCCATGCTGCTGTCGTAACCAAAGTCGAAGAACAGGAGGTTTTGGAGGTAGTGAGCGTTGAACCCATTGGGGTCGTAGTAGTGCTGGGGGTCCCGGAGGAACTCATCCAGCTTATCCTCCCCCGTGATCTTCCAGGTGAGGGGGATGATGGGACCAAAGTAGTGGAAGGAGGACTCGAAGAGGTACGCGGGGTCCCGCAGCACTGTGACAAAGGTGGTGTCGGGCGGCAGGAGCTTGCGCACCTCCTCGTAGTGGAAGCGCATGTGGTTGCAGATGATGTTGAAGCACACCCCGGGCCGGTAGTGCTGCACCTGGCTGCGCTCGAAGAAGGACGGGTAGTAGAAGTCGTTGCGGCCGTTGGGGAAGGCGAATTTCAGGCGATGCTTCTCCCCGAAGCGGAAGAGGATGTTGAGGATGGTGCTGCTGGCGGTCTTGTGGGTCTTCATGAACATGACATTGAGCTTGGGCCGGCAGCTCCACCCCGAGGTGCTGCCCGTGCCGTTGGACGGGGACAGAGCCTGGACGGGGGACAGGTGGGAGGAGCAGGAGAAGGGGACGGGGATCCTGGGTGACAGAAGAGGTGGAGCACCATGGTGAGAATGGCAGTGGCACTTTGAAGGCTTAGGGATATTCTGTGCTGGAGGAGCTGGATCTGGGGATGGGTTCTGGACCTGGGAATAGCTGCTGGACCTTGGGAATATATGCTGAACCTGGGAATGGGTGTTGGACCTGGAGACAGGTGTTGGACCTGGGAATGGGTTCTGGAAATAGGTTCTGGAAATGGAAATAGAGCAGAGGGTCTCCATGGGCATGGCCATGGTGGTCCTGGTGGAAGTGATGCCAAAAAGTGCATTAAGGGGAGCTCTCCATCCTCACAAATCCATGGAGAGGAGTTGACATCCTTTTTATGGGGTATGAGAGCTCTCAACCCTCTGTAGGATCTATGGAGGAGGCCTGGAGCTCTCAGCTGTTTGTAGGGTCCATGGTGGAGGCCAGGGACCTTTCAACTCCTTATAAGAGTCACTAATTCCTCATGGGATCGATGGAGGAGGTCTGGGAGCTCTCAACCCCTTACAGGAGTCACAAACCTCTCATGGGATCTGTGGAGGTCTGGGACCCGTCAACACCTTGTGGGATCCATGAAGGATCCAGCCCCCAGCAAAGAGGGAAATAATTCCAGAGCCTGGCCCCACAGACGAGTTCATGGACCCTGGAGGAGCACGCAAGGACACATGGGACATTATCTGAGCTGCCTGGGGCAGCACGCAGAGCCCACACAGTCAAGTGACTTTGGACACCTGTAATGAACTTGCCAAACTGATCCTTGATAAGGATCCCATCCAACAGCACCAGGATTGTGAGGCACGTGAACCTTGTTTACAAGCTTGGAGATTAATTTCATCACAGGTATCATGGCCAGGAGCTCAGCACTGCAGAGCTCTGGCAGTGAAAGAACCGGAGACTTGAGTCCTCTCCTCTCCCTCTCCCTCTCCCTCTCCCTCTCCTCTCCTCTCCTCTCCACCCAGGAGCAGTGAGTGCCCCAGGGTGTGTCCCCAGCCCCACGGGGAGTTGGGAGGCACCTCCCCCCTGGCTGTGGGACAGGGTGCAGCCTCCAGCAGGAAGGGGACATCCTGGGGTGAAGCCACCAGGGCCTGGAAAGCCCCAGGGCCATCTCCATGTCCCCCATCTCCAGTTGGGGGTTCCTGTGTGGAACAGGGAGGCCGAGATGCAGCGGGAGGGACACGCAGAGACCCCAGACTCACTCAGTGACGCTGACTTGTAGCGGGGGGACGGCGTAGGAGTAGAGCAGCAACATGAAGCTGGTCAGGAGGGTCCCCAGGACCAGCCCCTTGCACATGGACCTCCAGGGCTTCCCATGCCACAGCATCCTGGTCACCTGCAGCCGGAGAGGAGAGACCTTGGTGCCAGGGACATGGGGACTCGGGGGTGTGTGGCTTGAACGAGGCACGTGGACATTTCATGGGCATGGCAATTCCCAGACAAGCATCTCACTGGCGCCTGGCATGACCCAGCCATGGGCACAGCAGATCCATGGCCCAGGCCCAGCGGCCCTGCCCATCCAGCCAACCTTTGCCCGCCTTGGGAAAACTGAGTGACTCCCAGGCCCGGCGGGAGAGGACGCAGGGCTGGGACTGGGGGAAGGGGGAGCTGGGCTATGGATAGCCCAGGGGCAGAGTGGGCAACTGAGGGACAGAGTGACCAATATCCACTGGGACACCAGCAGCACTGGCAGGAGCTCCCTGAGGGTGCTGGGATCCATTTTCCAAGGAAAATCTGCAGGTCAGAGCAGGAGCTGCAGCAGCTCAGGGTGGTCTGGGTGCTGCAATACCCTCCCAGTGTGGCCCCTCCGGCCCTGCCAGCAGCAGTGGGGGGCCCGTGGGGCCCCTCTGGCTGTGACAGCTCAGGCTGGCACAGGGTGGGGGTCAGGAACAGATCTGGGGACAGAGGGGTGCAGCCAGGATGGCAACACACAGAACATACACACACACACACACACACACAGGGCACACACAGACACCCCCAAACACACAGAACACACAGAAGGCACACACAGACACCCCCAAACACACACACACACACACACAGGGTACACACAGACACCCCCAAACACACAGACACCCCCAAACACACAGAACACACTCACACAGGACACACACAGGGGCACACACCCCATCCCCTCGTGTGCTCGTGTGTGCACCAAGACACACACACATCAATGCATGTTTGTATACACACACACACACACACACACACGCACACAAAATGTGCACACACATCAGTCGTGCCCATACACACACTGTGTGCACACACACACACAGAGCCCCTGTGCCCCCTGTCCCCTCCCTAGCGCTCCCCCCGTGGCCCCCATCCCTGTCCCTTCCCTCCTCCCGGGACACGGGGGTCACCCTCACTGTGACACCGCATTGCAGCAAGGCTGTCCCCTGCGGCAGAACACGGGGACACGGGGACACAGGGACACGGGGACACGGCACCCGTGACCGCAGCCCTCCACAGCACAGCTCCGTGCCCGGGAGCCCCCCCGAGCTGTGGGCTGACACCCCCGTCCCTGCACCCCCATTTAGCGGAGGGAGCAGCATCGCCTGCCTGCTCCAGCTCCCGATGCTCCCACTGCTCCACATCCTCCGGAATCCTTCGGCCGAGGCTGGCTGCGCTCCCACTGAACAACACCCCCAGAAATACCCCCCGGGCTCCCATCCCCTCCTCGCATCACCCCCTCAGCTCCTCAGAGCCCCCGCGGCAATTCCGGCAGGATGAAATCACAGCCCGGCACATCGCTCCCCCCCGGCCCCCGAGGCAAAGCCCCCCCGGTTCCCGGCTCACCCCCAGCACCGCGGCGATCCCGGGGTGCCGCTGCTGCCGCCGCTCCCCCGCTCCGGCCCCCCCGGCTCGGATCGCCTCGTGCTGCCGAGATTTCCAGCTCGATGAATAATGAATGGAAAATGCAACCGGAGCCCCGGGCTGCGGCCGGGTGCTGGGCACAGCGCCGCGGACAGGGGGGGAGCTGCGAGAGGGCACCTGGGGCACCCGAAAAGCTCATCCAAGTCCCCACCACTTCCCCTGGAGCCAGGACCACTGGATCAGGCAGGGCTGGTGCATCCAGCCCCTTCCCGAGTGGCTTTCACGTGGGTGTGGGGGTGCACGGTGTCAGCAGGGGGGGAGCAGGTGGCTCTGACTACATCCCAAAACCACCCTGTGGGTAGGAATGCCACAGGGCTCCATGTGCCCAGGAGCAGCTGAGTTCGGTTTTACACGGTGGCTGTGATTTTATCACAGTCACCACCTGGAAAAGCCACTGAAGAGGGCTGGAGGGACACTTTTGTTGGTGCTGCCAGGCAGGAGTGGAGCTGGCACCAGCTCCGCAGGAGTGACTGAAATGGCACCATGAACCCCTCTGATGAGTCTCAGGGGATCCCAGTGAGTCCAGATGGGTCCCAACGGGTGCTGATAGATCCCTATGGGACCCCACCAGGCCCCCAGGACCACACAGCACTCCATTCCGGAGCTCTGGAATGCCAAGGAGATGCCTTGCTCCACCCTGTCTGCCTCCCTGGGGTGGTTCTGGCAAGTACTTCCCAGCCAAATACTCTATTGACTTTGCCGTCAGTGAGCAGCTTAATTATTAATAGCTCGTTAGGAGAAACGCGGTGCGCTGGGTGTTCTCCTGAAGCTCCCACGGCTGGGGGGGCTGTGGCACCAGCTGGCAGAGATGCCCAGCTGGAGCACACCCCTGCACCCGCCATTTCCTCGAGTTACCCCCGGGCCGGGCCAGGCCACGCAGCTCCGCAGCCCCATCTCTGTGCCCAGCAGCTCCCCATCTCCCTGGGGGCATCCCAGAGTCTGCTTTTGGGTTTTCTCCACAGGATCAAATTTTTTTAGGGCCAAGGCCCTGCCATACACAGGGCACGTGCCCCTGCTTTCTCCTGATCCCACAAATCCATGGACACAGTTTTCCACAGGCCCCATCCCACACAGGCATGGTGCTTCCCACCCCTCCATCGCCTCTGTGCCCCATGTGTACACAATTCCCCCCATCATCCTGCCCCACAGAGCTGCTTCCTGAGCATCCCACTGCCCCCAGCATCCCAACACCCTCTCAAACATCCCACTACCTCCTCATCATCCTGCTGCCCTCCCTAGCATTCCACGGCCTCCCAAGCAACTCAACAAACATCCCGCTGCCCCCTTACCCCTTACCAAGCACCCCACCACCTCCCCCGAGCATCTCGACCCCCCCGGACCCCCAGTATCCATCACCTTTTCCTCTGCCTGCACCGCTGGCGCTGGGCCGTGCCTCTGCTCTCCTGCGCGGAGCGGGGTGCCAGGGGAGCGGGGCGGGGGTGCCGATGCTGCTCCGACATGGAATAAGCTCTTCCCGGGCACCACCCCGCAAATGCCGGCTTTTCCAAAGCCTCCCCACTGCACCGCGGTGTTTATGGCATCACCGGGATCGCGGCCCTGGGTCGCCGGCCTGGGAAGGGGGGACGGGACGGGAGTGGGAGCGGCCGGCCGGGGACGCGGGGCTGCGGCCGGGCACTGCCCGGCTCCCCGGGGCCGGCCCTGGGTGCCTGCGGCCACCGCGAGCCACCCGGCCCCCACCCACTGCCGGGGCACAGAGGAGCCATTCAGCCCGCCCCGGGAACAACGGGGACATTTGTCTCCATCTGCGACCGTGGCCTCAACGGGGACATTGTCCCCGCTGGCCCCACTGCCGGCCCCTCGGCTCCCCGCCACCAGCCTGGCTGGGCCCCACAGCCCCGGGTGACGACGGCTGTCCCTGGGCGGTAGCACCCACTTCTCGCCAGCCATCGTCCTCCTCCTCGTCCCACGGGACAGCTCATGGCCTGGCCATCACCTCCCGCAGCCGGAGCTCACCTGGGTTTGGGGAGCTCGCTCCCGCACCCTGTCCCAGCCGCCTGCTCCCCGGGGCACCCTGGCCACACACCACCAGCTCCTTTTCATTCTCCCACAGCTTCCCCGCCCTCCTTCCTCCCTCCTCCCACTATGTTTCCATGCATTTATGGCCTTAATGACAGCAATATTCTGGCAAATCCAACCTTGGGGTGACAACTGTGGAGTAGCCATGGAGCCACCAGTCTTTCCACCCTCCTCTAGTCATGGCAGCCGACTGGGTGCCCAGAGGCTGCCCTGGGCACACCAGGAGGGCTCAGCCCTGTCGCTGGTCCATCACCCTTCGTGTGGCAGGGTGAAAAAGGGGCTCTTGTGCTCCTGGATCCAGCCTCTTCCCGCTGCCCTCAGATCTGGGTCTCTGTCCCTGAAGGGGGTGATGTCGGCCTTGGGTCCCCAAACAAGGGGTTACCACGCCTGGGACTCACCATCAGTGTCTGGGGTTCAGAACTTGCCCCCACAGGATTTACAGACATCACCTTGCAGTGAGCTGGCAGCTCTTGCCTCATCTCTGACAGCTGCCCCCATCCTGCCTGACCTCACCAGGGTAACCTGCACAGCCCTCCAGGATCAGGAAAAGCCAGAACAGCTTTGTTTCCCTCATCATCATTATCACTGTCATCATCATCATCATTGCAAGAGGAGGGGTGAAGACAAGTAATCACAGTCACAGCGTTAGCTGTGGAATTGGTGTGTGGGAGCAATGAGCTGTCTCACCCCTTCTCTGCATGTACCGCCCCTAATTCCAGGTTTCTGCCTCTTTTTTGGGATGGTCACAAAAGGATTCCAAGTTTCTCCCCTTTTTGGTGGTGGGTTATGAAGGGATTCCAGGATTGCCCTGTGGTTTTTTGGGGGGATGGATTGCGAAGGTTTTCCAATTCCCCCCCACACTTTTATTTTTTTTATTTTGGAATGGGTCACACAGTGTTCCCAGGTTTCCTGTTTTTTGGGAAGGGGTAAAGGGTTTCCAGCCACAAGAGAGCTACAGTGGCCAATATGTGGCAACTCAACCACGGAACACTGACAGCCTGGGGACAGATGTGATGGAGCTGGGAAGCCACAACACCCCATGTCCCACATCCACCATGTCCCACATCCCAGGGGGGGTGCCCGGGAGGGCTCCACCAGCTCATCCCCCCGATGTGCAGCACTCACTGAAAGCCATGATGGCCGTGGATCCCAGGGGATCCTGAGGGATTGGGTGAGGAGGCCGAGGGGGAGGTAACACCGAGGGGGTCACACTTGGCTGGACACACACCTTTATCAGGCAGAGAGGCCCCGGGGAGCCAGAGCGGCCTGTGGCCACCAGCACCGGCCTGGCCCGGCCGGCCCAGGCCCTCAGCCAGGCCTTGGGAGGGAGGCCTGGAGCTGCGTGCTTGGAACCAGGGTTTGCTTGTTTGGAGCCGGGATTTTGGGAGCTGGCGTTTGTTTGGAGCCGGGATTTTGAGAGCTGGGGTTTGTTTGGAGATGAGGTTTTTGGGAGATGGGGTTTGTTTGTTTGGGTTGGGTGGGAATCGGTGGCTCCCAGGGGTTGAGGCCTTGTTCAGGTTCTCCTGCCCAGAGGGGAGCCCCGGCCCTGGGATCACTCCTGCTCCTCTTGGGAGAGGGGAATGGAAGGGGAAAGCAAGGAGAAAAACATAAAAAGAAAGGGAAAAGCCTTCCAAGCCTCTGGAAGGGGGGAAAAAAATAAAAAACAGGGGAAAAAAATGGGAGGGAGAAAGGAGCAAAAGAGGGGGAATGAGTGAAGGGGAAAAATAAATAAAAATGAAAAAATAAAAAGAAAAAGAATAGGAAAAAGGAAATGAAAAGACAAAAGAAAAAATGAAAAAAGAGAAAACTGAGAAAAACATGGAAAATAAAGGGGAGAATGGAAACGGTGAAAAGAAAAAAGAACTTACACCACATTGAAAAGAAAAAAAAAAATTGGGAAAAAAATATATAGGAAAGGAAACAAAATCTGAAAGTCCTTTGAGCTGAGTATTCCCAGGTGTTCCCCATCTGAGCTCACTCCCTTCCAGGGGCTGTCACTCCCCTGGATCCTCTCTGTGTCCTCACAGCAGTGCCAGGGGTGTCCTCCAAAAATTCCTCAGAGTGAGACACAGCCTTCACCACATTTGGGGGCAAAGGTGTGTCCATAAACCCCACGAGCTTGTCCCCAGCTGTAGTGTCTCCAAGGTGTTTTGGGGGAAAACCCAGGATTGACGGAACACTGCTGATGTCACAAACACATCCAGCAGGATCAGCAACCCTGGCATCAGCCATGGATCTCCACTTCCATCCACATCCATCCTGATGGGGGAGCCTCCCCCATGCCCAGGCAGAAGGAGCAGACAACAAACACCAGGAGGAAAGCGTCACCTTCTTTAATTAAAAATAAAAATACAAGGGAATATGGTTCTGTGTGGATACTGGGAAGCAGATCCATGCTCCGCACTCCTCTGCCCTGGGGTGCTCCTGGGAGCCAGGCTCCAGCACCCAGGGCTGTGCAAATTCACACGGAACGATCCCAGAGCTCCTCTTGGCCTCCTCTTCCTCACACAGAGGTGGCACTAGCATGGAGACAACAGTCCTTGTAACACCGATTCCGCAGAGAGCACCAAGGGAAAGGCAGAGCAGCAGATCTATTTACAGATGGGATCCATTTCAAATCCAGCCTTTCTGTCCCAGGAGCAAAGCCAAGGGCTTTCCACCCAAAAGTAGCAGTGGAAAACCATCCAGGAGCCCCTGGCCCGGTCACGCCTGTCGTGCCTTCTTGCTCTTCTTCTTCTGCTCCTTGAGGGCTGCATCGTGGGCTTTCCTCTTCTCAGCCAGTTTCTTGGCCTGGGGAGAGACCCCCGAGACCCTCAGTCAGAGCAGGACAGGGGCTGCAGCCCCTTGGTCCCACCAAAGCTCCAGCTGCACGTGGAGGATGGACCCCACAGCACTGGGATCAGGGATGGGATAAGGAAAGTGGCCGCAGGAGCCACAGCCCTGAGGGGGCACAGGGAGCTCTGGCCCACCATGGGGCAGCCTGGGGACACTGGAAGGGACCTCATACACCTTCATCAGGGACGGGGAGGAGTGGAAAGAACAAGTGGGTTTGGGAAGAGCCCGTCCCAGGATGTAGGTGAGGGGCCCAGTCTCCGTACCTCGCGGATTTTGCGCTTCTTCCCGAACATGATCTTCTTGTAGAGGTACTTCTCCCTCTTCTTCATCATCATGATGGCCAAGCGCTTCTCCTCGCTCTGCTGCTCCTGCTCCAGGCGCTGCTTGTCCTCCACCCACACCTTCCCCGCTGTCACCTTCACAGGAAGCACCTGTGGGGAGCCAGGGAGCTCAGGATACCAGGAACCCACCCTCCTTCCACAGGGACAGGCATTTCCAGCCCATTCACTGCGGGCCAGGGACAGCCACAGCTCCCTCTGGACCTGCAGCAGGCCCTGACAGGGGTGGGAGCTGCAGCTCTTGAATGTGGGACCAGGAGCACCCCTGGAAGTGTTCCAGGCCAGGCTGGACAGGGTTTGGAGCAACCTGGGGCAGTGGGAGGTGTCCCTGCCCATGGCAGAGCAAGATAAGCTTTAAGGCCCCTCCCAAGCCAAACCATTCCATGACCGAGTGTCCCAGTGGTCCCAGGACAGGGACCACCCCTCAGCAGGGTCAGTGACACCAGAGCTGCCTCCATGGGCTCCCACCTTTTTGTTCTCAGTACTCTGAGTCTTCTGTTCTTCCATCCTTTGCTCTTCCATCTTCTGTAATTTCATCTCCTCTTCTTTTTCAGACTCATCTTCCTCTTCCTCCTCTTCTTTGTCATTGCCACCTTCCTCCTCCTCCTCCTCCTCCTCCTCCTCTTCACTCTCTTCATCTACAAGGAGACACCACCATTACCCTTGGGATGCTCTGCAGCGGGCACAGCCCAGCTCCCAAACTCCTCTGAGGGCTCCCAGCACCTGGATTCTCTCCCCTCTGCAGGGCCAGCAGCTTCAGCTTCTCAGGAGGGATGTAGTCACCCTCCTTCTCCGTCACGAAGGGCGAGAGGTGCGGGGGCAGCAGGACCCCGGGGAAATAATCAGCCACGGGCAGGCACAGCTTGGCGTTGACCGAGTCAAAAACCCACTGGGGCTGCAGGTAGTACCTGGGCGAGGCAGAGGGGTCCCACCTCAGGCTCGGCTGCCCATGGGACAGCTCTGGGACGGCTGCTGTGGGGAGGGCCCCCCTGCCTCACCCACCTGCCAACCACCTGCTTGTCCACGTGGGGCCGGTCGATGATGTGGTGGGTGATGGACGGGTCGGCGGCGTCGTAGGTGGCACCTATGCACAGGGACTTGTCCCAGGACACCTGGCCACCAAAGCTCCTGTGGGCAACGCCATGAGGAGTCAGGGGGGCAGGTGGGAGCCTCAGGGTCACCCCACCCACAGGACATCAGGTGGCTGGGTCCCAAAAGTCCTGCCAGAGGGGGAGGCCAGGGCTGCCGAGGGTCTCGTGCCCATCACGCACCGGATGACGAAGGCCAGCGGCTCCCGGGGCACCTCCCTGTTGAGGAAGAAGCGCAGCCCCTCAAAGAGCTTCTTGTGCTTCTCCAGAGCCTCCTGCTCCTTCTTCTTGGCGTCCATCAGCTCTGCTGTCTCCTGCTCAGAGCAAAGCCCTCAGCCTCCTCCTCACACACGGCCCTTGCCAAGCCCCCCTTGGCAAAGAGGGGTCTCAGGAGCTGTCCCAAACTGCCAGCCTGGGCACAGGACAGGATCCCCTCTCCTCATCCAGGCCAGGGATGAGCTCCCCACCAGGATCTTACCCCCTCTACTGGGAATTCATCAATCTCCACCTCATCCTCATGGGTTGGAGCCACCACCCGGGCCAGGCTGGCGCTCAGAGCGGAGAGCCTCTGCAGGGAGAGAACACAGAGTCACATCCAGGGGTGGGATAAAGGGCCAGCCCCATGGGAGAAGGGGATTTCTCAGAGCAAGTGGCCAGAAGAGCCAGGGCCTGGACAGAATTCAGCCTCCTCCAGGCACTGTCCCCTACATGGGACTCAGCGGGTCCCTAGCCATGCAGGGGGGAGGCCAGTGGTGCCTGAGGCCGAGCCCAGCTCTGCCCTACACGAACAGGGAGTTTGGGATCAGCCCCCTCCACCCTGCAGGGATGTGCCTCTGTCCTTCAGTGCCATACCAGGAGGGCTGTGGGCAGGACACGAAGGCCACACAGTGTCCCCGTGGGCCACAGTGCCAGCAGTGTCCCTCACCTCCAGGTAGCTCTCTGAATCCATTGCATACTCCTTGCCCTCTGCAGGCTTCAGCTCATCCTCAGCTTGGCTGTCAATCTGGGGAGGAAAAAGGGTGTGGAAGCAGCTCCCAAAAACAGAGATCCCAAAAATCCCTCATGTCCACCCTCCCTCTCACCGCTCCGGGTTGCCGCCACCCCAGGGTGGGACACGGTGACCCCGGGGTGGTGGCCTCACCTTGGGGGGGTACTGCAGGTTCAGGGAGTGGTAGAGGCGGAAGTTGACAAAGCCCAGGAGGGTGGTGTAGAACTCGGTGAAGGTGGCCATGACCCGGTAATCCACATCTGTGGGGTGCTGCCAGCACACGGGATGGGGGGACACAGGGATAAAAGAACCTCCCTCTACAGGCCCATCCCACCCACAGGGAGAAGGATCACATAATATCCCCATTTAGGAAGGGACCCACAGGATTTTCCTGCCCAGTCCCTGCCCTGCCCAGACCCCCCAACAACCCCACCCTGGGCACCCCTGGCAGCGCTGTCCAAACGCTCCTGGAGCTCTGGCAGCCTCGGGGCCGTGCCCATTCCCTGGGGAGCCTGGGCAGTGCCAGCACCTCTGGGGGAAGAACCTTGCCCTGACCTCCAGCCTAAACATGCTCCAATTGCAGAGATGCCACAGGCACTGCCTGACTCTGGGAAGGGAGAACTCTGCAGGCTTCCCCCAGGGTCCTGCTGCCACCCCTCTATGCCTGGATTCATGGAACACTTCATCCCATCATCAATGTGGACCTTGGGGTTTGGTCCAGGAACTCCAACTCTTCAAGGTGAAGAGTATAGGGTATGGCAGAGCTGGACAAGAGCAGGACAAGGACAAGGGGCAATGGCTTCCCCCTGACAGAGGGCAGGGATAAATGGGATATTGGGAAGGAATTCCTCCCTGTGAGGATGATGAGGCCCTGGCACAGGGTGCCCAGAGAAACCGTGGCTGCCCCTGGATCCCTGAAGTGTTCAAGGCCAGCCTGGATGGGGCTTGGAGCCACCTGGTCCAATGGAAGGTGTCCCTGTCCATGGCAGGGGTGGAATGGGATGGAGTGTAAGATCCCTTCCAACTGAAAACATTCTGGGGTTCTGTGATTCAGAACCATAAAACCACAAAGCCTCAACCCAACCGTGCCCAGCCCTGGAAATCCCATGAGTGAATGGAGAGGGCCCTGCCGTGCCTGTGACCTCCTGCCAAGGCTCAGGGGAATCTGTCCCAGCCCAGTGGGGACCTCCCCTTGCCCTGCTGCCTGGGGGAGACAGCAGAATCCCCTTGGGGAGGCTGCAGATCTGACTCATCCCTTCCCTCCACTTCACTCGCTCCCACAGGTTAATCTTTAATGGCTGATAAAGGAGCACTTCGATGATCGAGGACACGGGGAACTGCGGAGACTGGTACAGGCAGCCCCGGGGGATCCCGAGGTGACAGAGGGCTGTGTCCCCCCGTGCCTCTGCAGCCAGGCCCTGTGCTCTCACCACAGGCTGGGCACAGCCTCATCTGCCAGGGGCCGGTCCCTCAGCCCTTCCCTGGAGATCCCCCAGGCTCGTCCCAGGCACTCACGTCGTGGGCGAAGGCGTAGGGGGTGATCCAGGTGATCGGCTGCCCCAGCACCTCTGCCTGGTAGTAGATGCCCTTGATGGAGAGGAACACCTGGCAGACAGAGCAGAGGCTCAGCGGGAGGAAGCAGGATCGCTGTGTCCCTGTCACTGTCACCCCTTCCCTCGGCAGGAGGCTCCTCAGGGAGCGCCAGGTCCCAGCGGGATCCGGGATCCGACATCCCAGCGGCTCCCAGTGCCCAAAGGCAGCTCCCCACAGCCCCCACCTTGCGCAGGGAGCGCGAGGCGATGACGTAGTTCTGGAACTCCACGGCCAGGCGCCGGCACAGCTGGATGGTCTGGACGTGGCACTTGCCGGTGCGGGGGAAGGTGGAGAACAGGAAACACATGGACAGGGCATCGTCCAGGTCCCGCAGGGCGTCGATGAACGTGGGGTACCTGTGCCCAGGTAAGGGACAAGGGGGAGGGGTCACACCCAGCCCCAGAGCCCTGCAAAAGCTGCTGGGGCTGGGGGAGACCCTGAGTGAGAAAGGAATGGGAACTGGGGAGCATCCACTGGCACATCCCAGCACAACCCGTCAGAGAACGATGGAATATCCTGATTTAGGAAAGCACCCATAAGACTTATGGGGTTTCCTCCCTCCTGTGTCCTCCTCCTTTCTCACTGTCAGCAAACACACCAAAGCCTTGGTAGCATTAACCCTTCACCAGCTCTCCGAGGAAAATGCCCCACAGGGAGAGCAGGGGAGTTCCCTGTGTTCCCCTGGAGCCACCCAGGATGGCTGGGCATTCCCTGCTCTCTCATTCCTTCTTCTCCAGCTCAGAAACACAAAATTCCATCAAAAACTCCAAAAATAGTGCATGAGGTGGATTCCCAGAGAGGGATGGATGTGGTGAAAGATCATAGAATCCCAGGATAGTTTGGGTCAGCAGGGACCTTACAGATCATCCAGTGCCACCCCTGCCATGGCAGGGACACCTCCCACTGTCCCAGGCTGCTCCAAGCCCCAATGTCCAGCCTGGCCTTGGGCACTGCCAGGGATCCAGGGGCAGCCCCAGCTGCTCTGGGCACCCTGTGCCAGGGCCTGCCCACCCTGCCAGGGAACAATTCCTGCCCAATATCCCATCCAGCCCTGCCCTCTGGCAGTGGGAGCCATTCCCTGTGTCCTGTCCCTCCATCCCTTGTCCCCAGTCCCTCTCCAGCTCTCCTGGAGCCCCTTTAGGCCCTGGAAGGGGCTCTGAGGTGTCCCTGGAGCCTTCTCCTCTCCAGGTGAGCACCCCCAGCTCTCCCAGCCTGGCTCCAGCCCTTGGAGCAGCTCCATGGCCTCCTCTGGACTGGCTCCAGCAGCTCCAGGTCCCTCCTGTGCAGGGCCCCAGAGGTGGATGCTCCAGGTGGCTCTGCCAGGGTTGCCTCACCTCTCCTTGACGATGTGGTCGAGTTTGTAGGTGGGTTTGTTGTCCTTCAGCCGTTCTACAGCGCCCCACTCGCTCTTCCCGTACGCCTTGCGGAGCTTCCGGACAAACACCTGGGGGGACAGGGGCACGTGGGAGCTCTGTGGCACAGGACGAGCCCCAGGGGCCCCTTGGGTGGCATAAATACCTTGTATTCCCGGAATTTGTTGACAATGGGCTCATGGAGCAGGAATTTGATGTCCTTGAGCAGGTAGAAGGTCCTGGGGGCTGTGGAGCCCTTGTTCACCTTCTTCTTGTGCTTGGGTTCGTGGGGGTAGATCCCCTTGAGGATGCAGAGGCGCCTGGGGACAGGGACAGGGCTGGGAAAGAGGGGCCACGGCACCCCTGTGTCCCCTGGGACACCTCACACCCTTCCCTTGGAGGGGGAGCCCCTGAAACCCAGGACACACGGGACACTGCTCCGTGACACCGAGGGAAAAGGCCACCCCAAGGGCCACCCCACACACCCAGCACAGACCTGAGTCCCTCTGCTGCCCCAAGGGGAACTGGGGGCGATCAGTGGGGTCTGGATGGGCAGAGTTCAGGAGTTATGGGGAGCCTTAAGGGGAGCAGGAGGGCTGTGGGGTCTGAGGGCAGTTCAGGGGTCCCACGGGGGGGGTCCTGGGGATCGGGGGTAGGGCACTGAGGGGAGTTCAGGGGTGCCTGGGGGCTTCAGGGGGTTTGGGAGGGAGTTCAGAGGCACCGAGGATCCCGGGGGAGAGGTTTAGGGGAACCCGGGGCCACTCCACACACCCACCACAGGCTCCATCTCTCATCGCTTCCCTGGGTGGGAACCGGGGGAATTCAAGGGGACCGGAGGTTTGGAGGGATGGGAGTAGGGGGCAGCGGAAGGGGGTGCGGGGTCTCAGGGGGTCCGGGGAGTTCCGGGGGTCCCGGACGCACCTGAAGTCGGGCAGGCTCAGCTGCAGCTTCTTCCGTGCCCGGTTCCGGGTGATGTAGTTGGTGACGGCTCCGCGCTCGTACTGGGGAGAGACAGGGCCGTCGGGGGAAGCTCGGGGGGCTGAGGGGAACCCCGGAACCGCCCCGGGGCCACCGGGACCCCTGGGAACGGAGAGGGAGCAGAAACGGGAACCGGGGGGTGGGGGGGCTGGAAAGGGGCACCGAGCCCGGGCAATGCGGGAGCAGGAGCGGAGCCGGGCACCGGGAGAGGGGGCGAGCACCGCTGCCAGGGACACGACACTGCCGGAGGGGCGTCACAGGCACCCGAACGGGGACAGCAGCCACGGACCGACAGCGGGGGACACGGAGAGGGCAGGGGGGAAGGAACGGCACGAAAAGGCACCGGGCGGTGAGCACAGGCCCCGGGAGCGTGACCGCGGCCGAAAGGAGGGGTCGGGAAAGGTTTGGTACCTTCTTCTTCTCCAGCCCACCCATGGCCCCGCCGCCGCCACAGCCACGTGCGCCCGCGCAACGCAGGACCCCGCGCTGCCCGCGCCCTGCCTGCGCCTACTGCCCGGCCTGCGCACACCGGAGCGGGCCCGCTCTGGGCACGAGGGCAGCGCGGACACCGGGAACAGCGTGGACAGAGCAGCGAGCGGGCACAGAGAGCGGGCAGAGCGAGCGGGCGGGCCGGGACAGGCGGCAGAACGGGGCTCGGTCAGGCGCGCCTCGGGCAGCCCAGAGCCCTGGCGGGGGGGGTCCTGAGGCGCGATGCATACTGGGATATTGCGGTGCTGCGCAGGGCATGCCGGGATATAGCGAGGTATGTGTGGAGCGAAGCATGCCGGGATATAACGAGGCTTAGTGGCGCGAGGCATGCCGGGATATAGCGAGTCAGAGATGGCGCGGGGCATGCCGGGATATACCGAGGCAGGAATGGCGCGGGGCATGCCGGGATATACCGAGGCAGCGATGGCGCGGGGCATGCCGGGATATACCGAGGCAGGAATGGCGCGGGGCATGCCGGGATATACCGAGGCAGCGATGGCGCGGGGCATGCCGGGATATACCGAGGCAGGAATGGCGCGGGGCATGCCGGGATATACCGAGGCAGGAATGGCGCGGGGCATGCCGGGATATAGCGAGTCAGAGATGGCGCGGGGCATGCCGGGATATACCGAGGCAGGAATGGCGCGGGGCATGCCGGGATATACCGAGGCAGCGATGGCGCGGGGCATGCCGGGATATAGCGAGTCAGAGATGGCGCGGGGCATGCCGGGATATAGCGAGTCAGAGATGGCGCGGGGCATGCCGGGATATACCGAGGCAGGAATGGCGCGGGGCATGCCGGGATATACCGAGGCAGGAATGGCGCGGGGCATGCCGGGATATACCGAGACAGCGATGGCGCGGGGCATGCCGGGATATACCGAGACGCGGGGGGCGGGTGCCGGGCCCCCACCGGGATCGCGGCCTCCGTTCGCTCCCCGAGCCCGCGGGTCCCGCTGCCATCCTGTGGTCCCTGGCGCCTCAGCACCGATCGCAAGCACCAGCCCGGGGGTGCCCGGCCTGCGGGGCCCACAGCGGGACGGATGTTTGGGGAACACTCGGGCACGGGGGGTCTCGGTGGCCGCGGATCCCCAGGCCCGGTCCCCGTGCTCGGGGGTCCCCAGGCTGACGGGACCGAGCCCCAGCGGTGCCCCGGGATCCCCTTCTGGGCTCGGGGATTCGCTTTTGTTGCTCAGGACTCCACGGCCCCCCGGCGGGGCGGTTTTACCCCCTGGGGCTCAGGACCCTCCGGCTTTAGGGGTTAATTTTGGGGTTCGTGCCCCGCCCCGCCTGTCCCTCGGCTCCAGGGTGAGGCCGCTCAGTCTCCGTTTTCTCTATTAAATCGTTCGAGGCGAGCACGGGAATTCTCGTTTCCAAGGGCGCCGGATGTGGCCGGGTTTCGCCCTTGTTTATTTTCGGGCTGTGAGCGCCGGTGTTGACCCGAGCAGCGGCACCTCGGGTCAGGCTGCCCCGGGCAGGGTGTCCCGGGCTGCCCGGGGCTGCCCCCGCTCCCCTCGGCCGCTCCTCAGCCAAAGTTCTGCCCCGTTTGTGCTGACTCGGCCCCAGAGTGCGGAAACGGCCCCTCGCCACACCTTCCCGTGCTGTCCCCGCTCCCGGGGCTGTGCCGAGCGCTGTCACCCCCGTGTCCCCTGTCGCGCTCCCGCATGGAGCTGCCGCTGGTCCTGCTGCTGCTGCTGCCCGCGGTCCTGCCCGCCCGGTGCTGCGGTGAGTGCGGCTCCGGCCCCCAAACCTGCCCCGGACCCCCCCGGCCGGGGCCTCGCCCTGAGCTCGGGGGGTCCCCGAGGAGCGGCGCTGGGGGTGATGAGCCCCATGTCCGGAGCCTCGGACGGCGCCTCGTGGCAGCTCTCGGTGACAAATTCTCCGGGGCTCAGTTCCCCCAACCCAACCCGTGTAACCCCTTCCCCTGCCCGTGCCCACCCCCCCAGGGGTCCCTGGGGACAGGGGTGTCACCCCAGCCCCCTGCCACCTCCTCGGGTTCTCTGTGCTCCTGCTCCATGTCACGTCTCTTCGTTCCTTCCTCTTTGTTTTGGTGGGAAATCCGGAGCTTAGGGGGTGTGGGGGGGACGCTGAGGCTTTGGGGTGCATGGAGGGGTGGATGCCGGGGGTCGCTCCCCACCGCGGCCCCACACGGCTCTGGGGGGGCTGTGGAGCTGCGGGGCCGTGCCGGGGGGGGGCTCTCGGCCTTCTCGTTCCCCCTGACCTGCGCTGCCTCTCCCGGGCCGGGGCAGAGCCCCCGGAGGGCTCTGCGGGCGCCGTGCGGGCGCTGAGTGCGCGGCTGCTGGGGCTGGCGGGGGACCCCGGCCGGGACCCCGACCCCGCCGTGTACCTGGCCCTGCGCCTGGCCCGCGAGCACGACCCGCGCCTGGAGCAGCGCTACCTGGAGCGCCTGCAGGACACCTTCCAGCAGCCCTACGGCAGGTGGGTCCCGGGGGTCCCCCACGGGCCTTTGGGGCCGCCCCTGTGGCCCACGCTGACCCCCTGTCCCCGCAGGAGCCTGCAGGCCCGCGGCCGCTCCCGGTGGGACGCTGAGCACAGCACGTAGGTGTGGGTGTCCCGGGGTCCCCTCGGGGCAGGTGACAGCCCTGGCGGTGTCCTGGCAGTGACCGCTGCCTTGCAGGAGCGCGGCGGAGCCCCCGCAGACGGGGCGGCTGGCGCTGTACCTGCTGGGGCTGCAGGCCACCTGTCCCCCACCCAGTCCCCATCGCTCGCTGGTGACATGGCTCAAGTACCACCTGGAGGAGGACTGGACAGGTGAGAGCGTCCCTGCGGGGCGGGTTCCCGCCTGCACGTCCAGCTGTGAGGCACCGGCTCACCCCAGTGACACCGCCCGCTGTCCCCAGGCTCCCGGCGGCACGGCCACCCCCTCACCAGTTACTACCAGTACGGGCTGGGCGTGCTGGCGCTGTGTGTGCACCACAAGCGGGTGCGGGAGGAGGTGATCCGGCGGCTCTTGGCGGCCCAGCACCATGGAAGGCTCGGGCACAGTGGCAGTGCTGTGGGTAAGGACCCACGGGCACAGGTGGTGGCACCCCGGTGGCGTGTGACCCCGGGGTGACACCGGGGTGTCCCTGCAGACACCGAGGCCGTGGTGGCTCTGGCCTTCACCTGTCTGGAGCGGAGGAAGTTGGTGGGGACCGAGCTGGCGGCCGAGCTCCGGGCAGCCGCGCACGGGGCCAGCAGGAGCATGGCCGAGGCCCAGGGCCCCGACGGCATCATCGGCAACATCTACAGCACCCCATGGGCCCTGCAGGTGGGTGTCACCTGAGGGGACATCTGGGCTGCCACTGGCAATGGGCATGGTGGGAAGTGAGGCTGCAGATGTGGGGTGCAAGTGTGGAGTACAGGTGCAGATGTGGGGTGCAGGTGTGGAGTACAGGTGCAGATGTGGGGTGCAGGTGCAGATGTGGGGTGCAGACGTAGATGTGAGTGCCCAGGCAGGGGCAGCTGCCCCAGGGCAGGTGATGCTCAGCAGTGCAGTGCCCAGGTAACCAACCCTCCTTCCTCTTCCCACCACCTCCATCCCTCCCTGTCCCAGGTGTTCCTGGCCACAGGTGCGTGCCAGACGGAGCCAGCGTTTGTCCAGGCCATGTCTTCACTGCTGGAGAACCTGGAAGCCTTCGGCACCGCCGCCACCATGGCCCAGGTGCTGCCGGTGCTGCACGGCCACTCCTACCTGGACATCGCCTCCATGCACTGCCAGGAGGAGCCAGGTGGGAGCCGGGGGCAACAGGACTGGGGTCAGCGCTGGTGTCAGCACAGTGGCTGGGTGTCACCAGTGCTGTGGTGGCTTCTCGCAGACACGCTGACTCCCCTGGACATGGAGCCCCTGGCTGAGGTGCCGGGGAACAAGACGGTGCAGCTGGTGGTGGAGTGTCCCCTGCCCTGGTGCTACGACCTCCGGCTCTACGACCGCCCCGTGCTCGTGCCCGCCGCCGCCTCCCTCCTGGGCGTGCTCCAGGCGGCTGCTGCGCTGGAACCCCATGACTTCAGGTACGTGGGGGTCACGCTGTGGTGGCCGTGTGTCCTGCACCTGTGCCCTGCACCGGGCTCGCCCTGGTTCCCACCACACAGCTCCCTCGGGAGCAGCTCTGTACAGCAGTGCCGAGGCCGGACCCTCACCCCCCTGACCCCACTGTCCCACCCCCCAGGTTCCACACTCAGGACACCCCCCAGGGCCCCTTCCTGACCCAGGTGCTGGGACTGGAGGCCCGGCAGGAGAAGCGGAACTACTGGCAGCTCCTGACCGCGCCCAACACCCCCCTGCAGATGGGTGAGTGGTGGGTGGGGGCTCCTGGGGAGGTGGCAGAGGTCCCCCACAACTCCTTGGCTGCTGCCTCACCCCAAACCATTGTCCCTTTGTCCACAGGTATCGCTGACTACAGACCCCAAGATGGGGAGACCCTCATCCTGCGCCTCAGCGAGTGGTAGAGGGTGGGGGGTGATGGCAATGAAACACCCACAGTGGCACAGGACCTTCTGGCTGCCTGCCTCCTGCTTTCCGTGGGCCAGCCCCCCAAACCTGCCAGGGGCAGGAGGAGGGGACACACACGATGCCCTGTGTCCTACAGCTGCAGTGGGACCGGAGGACCAAAACCAGCAGCTCCTCCAGTCCTGGTCCCACGTGGGAATGGGGCAGGCAGCTGCTGGGAGCAGCCGTTTTTGGGGTGTCCAAAGCCTTTTTGGGACGGCCAAAGATTTGGGGAGTCTGAGTCGGTGCTGTTCATCCTCAGCAAGGTGCCAGATGGGATCCTCCTCCTCTGTAACCCTCTGGGGGGTACTGAGCCCCCACTGTCCCAGGGGGTCCAGGGGACCGCGCTGCCCGAGGGGGACCCACGGGTGTGCCCAAATCTGCGTGATTCCCCCGGGAGTTTAATCCGGTCCCCAAAATCACCGGGACAGAGGCGGTTTGGGGCCGGGAGCCGGGCGGGGGCTTGGGGGCGGCCCCGCTGTCCGCACGGAGCCGGCGCAGGTCGGTGACAGCCGGGTGTGTTCCCGGTGCCCGTCGTGCCCCGCCCGCCCGGCAGTGACGCGCTGGCCTCGCCGGGAGGAGCCTCCGCCCTCCGCTCCCGCCATCACCAAACTTTGCGCCAGCCCCGGTCGCCTCCTCCCCGGCACATGGCCCCGCCACCGCGGCGCTGAGCGCCGGCAGCAGCCCCGGCCGGAGCGCGCAGGGAGCGGGGACAGCGCGGCCGCCACCGCGCCAGCGCCGCCGCCTCCGGCACCCATCGCGGGGCTCTCGGGAGGACGGGGCAGAGCGGCGAGGGGCGGCCGGAGGCAGCGGAGCCGGTGCCCATGTGCCCGCCGTCGCGGCGGGGCGATGAGGCCGCGATGAGCGCGGCGGGCGGGGGCACCGTGCGGCCCTGGAAGCCCGACCCGGGACAGGCGGGCGGGGGGCGGCCGGGACCGGCGCTGCCGCTCACCCTCAGCGTGCTGGCCTGGCTGGGCACCGGCACCACCATGGCCGGCCTCAACAAGTGGATCTTCGCGGCGCACGGGTTCCGCTACCCGCTGCTGCTGTCGGCGCTGCACATGCTGTCCGGCGTGGCCGTGGGTTACCCGCTGGGCTGGGCGCGGGCACCGGGCCCCCGGCCCCGCGCCAGGATCTACCTGCTCAGCCTCACCTTCTGCACCAGCGTGGCCCTGGGCAACCTGGGCCTGAGCTACGTGCAGCTGGACGTGGCACAGGCCGTGGCCACCACCACGCCGCTGGTGACGCTGGTGCTGGGGGTGCTGGGGGGCCGGCGGCCGCACCCGCTGCAGTTCTGGGCCATGGGGCCGGTGTGTGCCGGGGCCGCCTGCAGCATCGCCGGCGGGCTCTGCTTCTCCCAGCCCGGCTGCGGCTTCCTCCTGGCCGCCACCGTGCTCCGCGCCCTCAAGTCCATCCAGCAGAGTAAGTGCCGCTTGTCCCTGTCCCTCTCCTGCATGTCTGCCTGCCCCTGGCACGGCCCCTGCGCAGAGGTGCTGGTGTCACCTCGGTGCCACCCCCTGCTCGGGGTTCTCCCTGCTCGCTCTGCTGCCCACTGTGCACCCTGGTGTCGCCCCAGCCCTAATGCCACCCCACCCTATCGCTGGTGTCACCCCGGTGCCACCTTTGTGCTGGTGACACTCCTTGTCCACCCTGGCCGCAGTGTCACCCCAGCAGTGGTGGCACCCTGGCTCCCAGTTTCACCCCAGCCCCGGTGCCACCCCCTGTCCCTGTTGGCCCTGGTGCCACCCCTTGCTCACTCCTGTTTCTGGTGCCACCCCACAGCCACCCTTGCCTCTCTCAGGGCTGTGTTGTGCTTGTGGCCCTGAGGTGACATGACTGTAGTTTGTCATTGATGACACCTTTAGTGTCCCTGTGCTGTCCCTGTGCCATGGGGAGTGGAAGTGCCCTAGCTTGGCACAGGGTCACCCAGGCTGTCCCATCCCTGTGGGCTGCTGGACTCCCTGTGAGTCCCCCCTTCCTGGGGACTCTGGTGGCACTCGGGCCATGGTGTCCTTGGCGGAGGGCAGCGAGGAGCCAGCTGGAATGCTTTTGGCTGGGAAAGGAGCGTTTCCTCCGGAGCCTGTGACTGGGACAGTGTGGGGATGGGCTCTGGCTTGGGGCCCTGTGCCCACCCCAAGGTCCCCGTGGCTGTACTGGGGTGCTGTGGCCCCCCAAGGGACGCCACTGGTCATTGTGCCACTGCCCTGCCACCATGTCCCTGGTGGGACATGGACAGTGGCCCTGGGGAGGGCAGGGACATGTCTGTGTGTGGCACCAGCCCTGCTGTGCCTGCTGTCCCCACTGTCCTCAGATGACCTGGAGGGGGGGACATGGGGACAAATGCTCCAAACCAGGCTGGGAAAGCTGCCCTGTGCAACCCTCCCTGTGGCACTCTGACCCCAAACACAGGCACCCAGAGTGGGACACCCCTGAAGCAAGGCACCCCTAAACCAAGGAATCCCAGAAATGAAGGACTCCTGAACAGAGACACATCCAAACCAGGGAACCTCTTGAGTGAAGAAAATTAGGAAATTAAGATTTTGACTAGAATAAGAGTAACTTAAGGAAATTCAAAGTAAAAGAAAAATATAAAAGAGATAAGAGCAATGTTAGTAGTTAATTATTACTAGGTGTAGTTAGGCTATACACCTGCTTGCAGAAGGAATACATAGCGATTGCCAAGATGAAATGAATAGACCAAGGATATATATATTTTTCTGCTTGTATTAAACCTTAATTAGAATAAGACCCTATATCACTTACTTGTCCTAAATTGTGTTTATAGAAGGAGACAAGAAAAATAGACTATTGTGGAAAGGAACTGTGGGCACACCTGCAGGCAGGAAATCTGAACTATGTCCCAGGAGGAGCAGGAGAGCTGCCAACAGGGCACAGTTGAAAAGTTCAAGCCCGAAGAAGAAGATTTCATTAAAAAGGACCCCAGACCCATTTCAAAAGAAGAACTGAGCATGCCCAGAGGGGCGTGAAGCTCATCGCCATACGAGGCGAGAACAGGCGGGGTTAGACAATGAATATGTATAGTGCATTGTGTCATCTATGCATATGTAATTTAGGGAATAAATAGGGAATGAGGGGCAGTGGTGGGGCGTGTCCGTCTCTGAGAGGTGACTCCACACGGCCGTAGTAAGACACATACCCTCCCTGACTTTAAATAGGCCTTTGTCTGTGATTTTACTGCTTCGCTCTAAACTGGGACCCCCGGCCCATGGAAGGAACAGCCCCCCATCATTTTCCCCTTCCCAGTGACATTTGGGATTTCTTTACTGCTTTGTGTCCTGTTGGTGGCTGTTCCCGTGGGATGTGCCACTGACTGTCCCCTGTCCCCCCAGGTGTGCTGCTGCAGGAGGACCGTCTGGACGCGCTGTCGCTGCTCGGCCTGACATCCCTGCCCAGCTTCGTGCTGCTGTTCGGGGCGGCCGTGGCGCTGGAGCTGGGTCCCTCGTGGCAGGGCGTCCTTCGTCCCGACGCCGCGCTCTGGGGCTGCGTCCTGCTCAGCTGCCTGGGCTCCGTCCTCTACAACCTGGCCACCTCCTGCCTCCTGTCCCTCACCTCGGCCCTCACGCTGCACCTCCTGGGCAGCCTCACCGTGGTGGGCAACTTGCTGCTGTCGTGGCTGCTGTTCGGCACGCAGCTGGGCGCGCTGGGCTACGTCGGCGTGGCGCTGACGCTGGCCGGGATGGTGCTGTACCACCAGCCCCGGCTCCTGGCCGCCTGCTGGGGCCTGCGTGGGCACCTGCGGCACGAGTAGGGACCCGCGGGGGACTGGGGGCCAGGAGGGCTCTGGGGAATGCTGTGCACGTGTGTGGTGGTGTGTGTGAGCTGCACACACTGCTCCTGTGTGTGTGTGAGCTGCACACACTGTGTCTGTGTGTGTGTGAGCTGCACACCCTGTGTCTGTGTGTGTGTGAGCTGCACACACTGCTCCTGTGTGTGTCTGTGTGTGTGTGAGCTGCATACACTGCTCCTGTGTGTGTGCTGCTGTGTGTGAGCTGCACACCCTGTGTCTGTGTGTGTGTGAGCTGCACACACTGCTCCTGTGTGTGTCTGTGTGTGTGTGAGCTGCATACACTGCTCCTGTGTGTGTGCTGCTGTGTGTGAGCTGCACACCCTGTGTCTGTGTGTGTGTGAGCTGCACACACTGCTCCTGTGTGTGTCTGTATGTGTGTGAGCTGCACACACTGCTCCTGTGTGTGTGTGAGCTGCACACACTGCTCCTGTGTGTGTGTGAGCTGCACACACTGCTCCTGTGTGTGTGTGAGCTGCACACACTGCTCCTGTGTGTGTCTGTATGTGTGTGAGCTGCACACACTGCTCCTGTGTGTGTCTGTGTGTGTGTGAGCTGCACACACTGCTCCTGTGTGTGTCTGTGTGTGTGTGAGCTGCACACCCTGTGTCTGTGTGTGTGTGAGCTGCACACACTGCTCCTGTGTGTGTGCTGGTGTGTGTGAGCTGCACACACTGCTCCTGTGTGTGTGCTGGTGTGTGTGAGCTGCACACACTGTGTCTGTGTGTGTGTGAGCTGCACACCCTGTGTCTGTGTGTGTGTGAGCTGCACACACTGCTCTTGTGTGTGTCTGTGTGTGTGTGAGCCTGCACACACTGTGTCTGTGTGTGTGAGCCTGCACACCCTGTGTCTGTGTGTGTGCTGGTGTGTGTGAGCCTGCACACCCTGTGACTGTGCCGGTGTGTACCGGTGTGTGTGTCTGTGCCGGTGTGTGCCGGTGTGTGTGTCTGTGCCGGTGTGTACCGGTGTGTGTGACTGTGCTGGTGTGCAGGGCTCCATGCACACACAGGTGCTGAGGTGCACACGTGTGTCGGTGTGCATGGCTGTGTGCACCTGTGTGCCCTGATGTGAGTGTGCACGTCCTGCTTTGCGCAGTGTCTGTGTGTGCTGGTGTGCACAGCCCTGTGCATTTGGATGTGCTGGTGTGCACGTGTTGTGTGCACTGCTGTGTGTACGTGTGTTGAATTGCACACTCGGGTGTGAATGGGTCTGAGCACAGCTCTGTGCTTGTAGGTGTGCACAGGCTCTGCAGGTGTGAGCAGGGCTCTGTGTGGGACGTGTGTGTTGATGTGTGTGACGCTGCACACATTGGTGTGCACAGGCTCTATGTTCAAGCAGGTCTCGTGCTTGTAGGCACGTGTGTATTGCTACAGACTGTCCACAGTTGAGTGTGTGACACACGTGCTGCTGTGCACGGCTCCGTGTGTGTGTGCAGGTGTGTGCTGCTGGCAGGTACCGCTGTGCACAGGGGCTCTGTGCAGGTGAGCAGGTTCCTGTGTGTGTGCACAGGGCACACCCAGTGACTGGCTCTGGATACACAGCTGTGTGTGCCCAGCTCCTCCGTGCATCCAGCTGCTGTGTCACCTGGGCAAACAGCCGTGTGTGTGTGTGTGTGTGTGTGTGTGTGTGTGTGTGTGTGTGTCACTACTGAGCTCTGCTGGCTGGAGTGGCCCCTGGCTCTCTGTGTACACTCGGTTCTTGTGGCTGAACCGAACGCCCAGGACAGGGCAGGCGCGTGTCCCCTCCTGTCCCATCCCCACCGTGTTGTGACAATCCCACAGGGCTGCCGGTGCTGCTGCCAGTGTCTTTTTCTCCAGCACGCCCCTCAGCCCCCTCTATCCCCATCCCTCCCAGCTCGCTGCAGACTGGCATCCGTGGCAGAGATGGTGAGAGCCCAGCCGAGGGGACGGGAGCAGCCTGGGCCAGCTGCCATCACTCCAGGACAGTGCTGGGCTGTGACACAGAACATGCTGACCGTGGCAAAGGGACAGCCCAGTGTGTGTGTGCCTGGCACCACTGCTGGGCTCCGTGGTGGCCGTTGTCACACTTGTATCTCCACGCCGGGGCCCAAGGACCCAGCTCCGATTGCACTTGTCCCAAAATAAAGCTCTATTTTTGTTGTACTCCACCCTCGGTTCCCAGTGATCTCCTGGCCAAGAAGGAAGGAAGGGAGGATCACCCAGTGCAGGGATAGGAAACTGAGGCACAGGATGCCTCAGGATGTTCCAGCTCCTGGGAAGCAGCTCCAGCTCCAGCAGGGACAGCTGTGGTTTGGCAGCCCCGGGGCTGGCACTGGGACATCCACAGGACACGGGAGGGATGCAGTGACAGGGAGAGCAGTCACTGACCACAAATGTCTGGAAAAGGGCTGGGAGCTTTGCCCTGCCCTGGGGTGGCACGACGCTGGAGCATCCTGTCCCCTGAGTCATGGAATCGTGGAGTATCCTGGGTTGGAATGGACCCACAAGGATCATGGGGTCCAGCTCCTTGCCTCGCACAGGACAGCCCCAAAAGTCACACCATGTGTTGCTTGTCCCGCCCCTCTCTAGCCTGGTGACTCACTTGAAGACACAAACACAACCCCACTTCCCCTGGAAAATCCCCACTGGTTCCTGCCCTCTTTTCCAAACAGCGATTTTTTCCCATTATTAGGGCAGTGATTTGAGGCTGCTTCCAGCAGCAGCACCTGAGGAACGGCTCCTTCCCAAGGTGAGGGCGTGCCCAGCTGTGCCAAGGTGTGGCTGGAGAGGTGCCCACCCAAAAAGGACACAAAGGGCCCGCAGTTATCAGCCCTGCTCTGGCCGGGAGCCTGTTTGCTTTCTGCGCTCACATTCCAGAGGCTTTTTCATAGCGGGGAGTGTTGGAAGGGAGGGCTGAGACCTGCAAACCTGCAAACCTGCCACCTGCAGCATCGCTGCCTCGGGAGCCCAGCCCCAGGGACTCCCTGTCTATCCCAGCCCCCTGACTCGTTTGCTGGCACTGGGTCTGCCCGGATCCTGGCTCCATCCCTGGCTCCATCCCTGGCTTTGCCTTTTCCACCCTGGATTCGGTGCCTTGTGGTGCTCCCGGTGCCCTGCAGCTCCCGGGAGCGTGGACGGTGTGTGTCCCTGTGCAGTGGTGACAGTGGCCGGGCTGCTCATGGCGGTCCCAAGGGCAGCATTCCTGCTGGGATTGGGGTTTGTGTTGCCCGTGGAAAGTCCAGCAGTGGCAGGAGGTGTGGCTGGGTGTGGTGACTCTCTCTCCGAGTATTCCAGGCCATGATCTCAGCCCTGCTGTTATCCCTCTGCTCCGGCCCCAGGAAGGATTTGGTTTCTCACCACACCGACAGCTGCCCATGGGCTGAGTCCGGTGCTGCTCCAGCCAAGCTGGACAAGGAAAAGGCATCCCAGCCCTGGGGTTTTTCAGGGGGGGAGCAGATGGGACAACTTTCCTGGAGAGCAGCCCCTGGCACAGGGCAGGACCAGCCCAGGTGGAGCAGGGAACAAGAGGCACAGCCCTCACATGGCCCCTTGTGAGGAGGGGCCACAGCTCTGAGGGATAGGCGGCACCTGCACACGTTTGGATGTGCTGGCTGACAAAGAATCATGGAATCACAAGATGGTTTGGGTGGGAAGGGAACTTAAAGGTCATCTCATCCCATCCCCTGCCATGGGCAGCGACACCTTCCACTGTCCCAGGTTGCTTCAAGCCCTCTCCAACCTGGCCTTGGGCACTGCCAGGGATCCAGGGGCAGCCACAGCTGCTCTGGGCACCCTGTGCCAGGGCCTGCCCACCCTGCCAGGGAACAATTCCTTCCCAATATCCCATCCATCCCTGCCCTCTGGCAGTGGGAGCCATTCCCTGTGTCCTGTCCCTCCAAGCCCTTGCTCCAGGGCCCTCCCTCTCCATCAGGGAGCTCCAGGTGAAGTGTGAAAGTCCAAGTGGGAGAAATAAACCCGTGTCCAGTGGGACAGTGTAGTTATAACATCAGGCCAGACAGTTTTTCATGGATCTGCTGCTGAATCACTGCTGAACCCTTCCTTGGAAGTGGTGATGGAATGTGCTGGGATGTCGCTGGAGCAGGAGCAGCATGTGCCCACGCAAGGGAGAGGAAATCCAGGGTGGCTTTACTGTGTGCCTGGGAGCAGAGTGGAAATGATCTCTGTGTCAGGACAGGGATTAACTGTTGCCCTGGGGCCCGTCGGGAGCTCACTGCACTGGCACAGAGGGATTTGGGATCTGCAGCAGGGACAAACACTTGCTAAGCTGGGGAGCCTGAGCCAGGAAATTATCCTTCTGGGATCTGCTGGGCTGTGTTCTCAAACCTACCACATCCCAGGCCTTAAATAGTGTCAGGGACTTCCTGGGTATGGATCTGGAATTGTGGCAAAGCCTTTTCTAGGGTAGATGTAGGAAGGTTTTTTCCTTGTACGACAGCCTAGCCCAGAGAGCTGAGGGCATTTGAAGCTGTCCAAATGAGACTGCAGGCCAGGAGATGGACAGGATGACTCCTCAGACTCCCTTCCAGCTCCACAGCTTCTGCTCCAGCACCCAAAAATGCCCTCCAGGCTTTGTCCTTAACCATTTGGTGGCTTCACTGCTGGTTTCACTGTGGTTCCACTGTGGTTTCACTGTGGTTTCACTGCTGGTTTCACTGTGGTTTCACTGCTGGTTTCACTGCTGGTTTCACTGTGGTTCCACTGTGGTTTCACTGCTGGTTTCACTGTGGTTCCACTGTGGTTTCACTGCTGGTTTCACTGTGGTTCCACTGTGGTTTCACTGCTGGTTTCACTATGGTTTCACTGCTGGCTCTCCGTGTCACAGGCCCCTGCCCTGCACTGAGCAGGCTCTTGGCTGAGTAGCTGAGTTTCTAAAAGATGAAATCATAGGAGCTTAAAGACATCTTAAAAGTCTTAGAATCGGAGAAAGATGGAGCAGTTAAGGTTGGATATGCTCTCTAGGATCACCAAGTCCAACTGTTTCCCCAGCACTGGCAAGGTCAGCACTAACCCACATCCCCAAGTGCCACATACTCATATTTTTTGGACATATACAGGGATGGGTTCTTCACCACAGCCCTGCGCAGCCCATTCCAATGCCTTACCACCCTTTTTGTGAATAATTTTTCTCTAATATCCAACCTAAACTTCCCCTAGTGCAACTTGAGGCCATCTCCCTTGTCCTGTCTCTTGTTCCCTGGGAAAAGAGCCTGACCCCCCCACCTGGCTCCAACCCCTCACATCTGTTTGGGCTGTGGGACCCCACCAAGGAATGGGGTTCTTCACGATCAAGGATCAGCTTGCTCAAATCAAAAGACATGGAATGATTTGGGTTGGAAGGGACCTTAAAGTTCATCTCATTCCAACACCCTGCCATGGGCAGGGACAATAACCATGGATCTCCCAAGGCATCTTATGAAAAAGAGTTGTGGCAATCAAGTGGGGGAAGAGAAAGAGGAAGATCTTTGGGTCTCTCCCAGCCAGAGATGCTGGAGCCTGTGCTCTTCCTTCCCTCTCTGGAAGGCAGCAGATGATGGGACTTTGAGTTGCTGTCTCAAAACCCAAAGCTGTATCCCAGTTAGGAAAAACAAGTGTTGGTGACGTTCCAAGTCTCCTGACTCACAGCAAGTTGCCGTCCCGCCTCAGCAGCACATTTTGTGCTGGAATAAAACAACATTCCCTGAGCACGTGGTGCTCTCAGAGTCCCTGTCAAGGCCCTGGTACAAATGAGATGTGAAAACTGTGCTGATTTTATTAATAGTAAAATTCACTACTCGCTGGGGTATCTCAAATCCTCTGTACTTTCAGCAGCACAGGCTTCATGTTCCAGCTCCTCAGATGTGAGTTTATTTTCAGTGCTCCAGCATGGATCTGGAAGAACTGCTGCTGGCTTTCTCTAGATTTCTTGCCAAGAGGTCACAGCAGCTCGTTTGTACTCAGAGCAGCAATGTTTCTCCTACTTCATTTCCACAAACACAGAGCACCATTCCGGCTGGAGAGATGAGCATCTGGACCTGCTGATGCTGAACTTTGCACTGGCCTGACCCTGCTGCCAGGAGCTGTTGTTGGGTTCTATGTTGGGATGGCAGGATTTGACCTTGGATAAAGCCACTGTGTGCTGGGCTGATCCCTCAGCGTGGGCAGCAGGGGAGGGGGGATTCTACACCTCTGCCCCAGGCAGGTGAGACTCCACCAGCCCTAGGGCCCAGCACAGGAAGGATCTGGAGCTGCTGGAGCAGGTCCAGAGGAGGCACCAAGATGATCAGAGGGATGGAGCAGTTTTGCTGTGAGGAAAGGCTGAGGGAATAGGGATAACTTGGCCTGGAGAAGAATCTTTAGGGTGACCTAATTACAGCCTTCCAGAGAAAGAAAGATGAAGAGAGACTTTGGACAAGAGTCTGGAAGGACAGGACAAGGAAGAATGGCTTCAATCTGAAGGAGAGGAGGTTTAGACTGCATAGTTTGAAGAAAGTGTTCCCTGGCAGGGTGGGGAGGTCCTGGCACAGGGTGCCCAGAGAGGCTGTGCCTGCCCCATGCCTGGCAGTGTCCAAGGCCAAGTTGGATGGGGTTTGGACCACTCTGGGATAGTGGAAGGTGCCCCTGCCCACGGCAGGGGGTGGAACAGGATGAGCTGTAAGGTCCCTTTCAATCCAAACCATTCCATGATTCCACGAGTCCATGATTCTATGGTTCTGTTCCCACAGGGGACATGGAGTGATGCTCCATGAGGGGACTGACTCACCCCTCTGTGTCCCCATGCCGTGCACCCTGGCTGTCACCGAGCACAGCTGCTGGAGATGCACTGGGGGTCCCATCATGGGGACACAGGTGCTCCAGGTTGGGATGGAGCCTGGTCACTACTCCAGGCAGACATCCAGGATGGTGCTGGTGCAGTGGGTGAAGGGCACGAGAAGCTGTTGGGCCCACCGTGTCACTGAGGCAGAGTTTGGAGGTGACTCCTGACAGGCTGCCTGTCAAGGTCACCATGACAACAACTGACCCCAGTGGAGACAAGGGGTCATGGAGGAGCAGGGCCAAACACGGCCTCGTGTCACCATCTTTGTACCACCCCAGAGCCTGCAGATCGGCAGGCCTCGGTGCAGGGCTGGGGGACACTCACACCATCCTGGGGCTGGGGGACACTCACACCATCCTGGGGCTGGGGGACACTCACACCATCCTGGGGCTGGGGGACACTCACACCATCCTGGGGCTGGGGGACACTCACCCTGGGCTGGGAAACACTCACCCTGGGCTGGGAAACACTCACCCTGGGCTGGGAAACACTCACCCTGCACTAGGAAACACTCACCCTGCACTCGGAAACACTCACCCTGCACTAGGAAACACTCACCCTGCACTGGGAAACACTCACCCTGCACTAGGAAACACTCACCCTGCACTGGGAAACACTCACCCCGGGCTGGGAAACACTCACCCTGCACTGGGAAACACTCACCCTGCACTGGGAAACACTCACCCTGCACTGGGAAACACTCACCCCGGGCTGGGAAACACTCACCCTGCACTGGGAAACACTCACCCCGGGCTGGGAAACACTCACCCCGGGCTGGGAAACACTCACCCCGGGCTGGGAAACACTCACCCTGCACTGGGAAACACTCACCCTGGGCTGGGAAACACTCACCCCGGGCTGGGAAACACTCACCCCGGGCTGGGAAACACTCACCCTGCACTGGGAAACACTCACCCTGCACTGGGAAACACTCACCCTGCACTGGGAAACACTCACCCTGCACTGGGAAACACTCACCCCGGGCTGGGAAACACTCACCCTGCACTGGGAAACACTCACCCTGCACTGGGAAACACTCACCCTGCACTGGGAAACACTCACCCCGGGCTGGGAAACACTCACCCCGGGCTGGGAAACACTCACCCCGGGCTGGGAAACACTCACCCTGCACTGGGAAACACTCACCCCGGGCTGGGAAACACTCACCCCGGGCTGGGAAACACTCACCCCGGGCTGGGAAACACTCACCCTGCACTGGGAAACACTCACCCTGCACTGGGAAACACTCACCCTGCACTGGGAAACACTCACCCCGGGCTGGGAAACACTCACCCTGCACTGGGAAACACTCACCCCGGGCTGGGAAACACTCACCCTGCACTGGGAAACACTCACCCCGGGCTGGGAAACACTCACCCCGGGCTGGGAAACACTCACCCCGGGCTGGGAAACACTCACCCCGGGCTGGGAAACACTCACCCCGGGCTGGGAAACACTCACCCCGGGTTGGGGGCCCCTCACACTCAGAGCAGGTCTGTGGGCCTCTGACACAAAGCTCTTTCTCACCCAGAGCAGCCCTGCAGATTGGGACTTGGACTTGGACTACCCCCTGCCCACCTCCAGCAGCCTCACCAGTGCCCATGAGCTGCAGGTCCTGGAGGAGATGGTGAGGTTTCCTCTTCCTTGGGACAAAGCTCATGGCCCACTGTGGCACAAGGAGGCCTTTAGGTCTTCAGCCTGCTGGATCAGGAGGGGGTGCCAAGGCTCTCTCCAATGGTTGGGAGAGACAATTGCTGGATTTGGGCCACCTTTGACACGAATGGTTGTGCCTCCACCCTAACCTCAGGACACAGCTGTCATATCCTATCTCCAGGTCAACTGTGGATTGGAATAAGCTACAGGCATCATTGGCCATGGACTTAACCTGGACTCAGACATTGTTCCAATGATACCCTGCAAAAGAATAAGTTCAGATGAGATATTGGGAAGAGATCCTTCCCTGTGAGGGTGGGCAGGCCCTGGCACAGGGTGCCCAGAACTGTGGCTGCCCCTGGATCCCTCGAAGTGTTCCAGGCCAGGTTGGATGGGGCTTGGAGCAACTTAGTCTGGTGGAAGGTGTCCCTGTGGACTGAAGCAAGATGAGCTTTAAGGTCCTCTCTAGCCCAAACCATTCTGTGATACTGTGATTTTGTGATTATGCATATTGGAGCTTTTTGCTCGGAGGTCACCTTGGCCATAGCGAGAGATGTGGTGGGATCTGTCTCTTCCTGAAGACAAGCACCATTTTGGAGTTCTTTATTCCATGGTAGGAGAGTGGCAATAAGGTCTTATGTTTACTCTCACAAAGGTAAAAAGCTTTGACAAGGCCAAAAAGAAAACTCGTCGACTCTACAAACAATTACGGCAGCAGTTTTTGAAAGAACAGGAGAGAAAGATGGCGTACAGGAAGAAGACAGCCGAACAATTTAGAAAATCCCTGGAAGTGTTCGATCGCAGGAGTGGGAAGGTGCCAGGTCCCACCTCCCGTTTGCCTGCGGATGAAGCGGAGCCCTCGGAACGAGCGGGAGCTGCTGACAAAAAAACAACCGAGAGACACGTCCAGAGAGCTCCTCCTGCAGGCCATGCCCCGGCTGCGGCCACGGCTTCCAGCACGCAGAGACTTTAGGAAGTTACAGCTCCTTTTACAGCAATAAACCAGCTCAATCCCACTGGTGTTGCTGCCCTTTTAAATCGATGGGAACGGGGTGGTTGGAGAGCCTGGGCTGGGAGGGAGCAGTGAGGCAGCTGCAGGAGGGAAACATCTCTTCAAGGGACCGCTTTCCTGGGAGGGAGTGGGACACTGATGTGAAAGGGATGGAGTTTCTCCTTGGCTCGTGCCTTGGGGCTGGCCAGGCACTGCCCAGGGAATGGGCACGGCCCCGAGGCTGCCAGAGCTCCAGGAGCGTTTGGACAGCGCTGCCAGGGATGCCCAGGGTGGGGTTGTTGGGGGGTCTGGGCAGGGACAGGGGTGGGACTGGATGACCCTTGTGGATCCCTTCTAACTCAGGATATTCCATGACTCTGTGTCCTGGATTTCCAGCCACCATTGCAGTGTTTGGATTTCATAACACAAACCTTTCCTGCTTGAAATGAAGCCGCTTATTCTTTATGTTTCCCAGTGACCTTGAGGGAATAATTGGACCTTGGAAGATTGCTTCCATGTCCTCAATCACGTCACATCCTCAATCAAGTCTTTCCTTCACTGGATTGAAAAATGCTCAGTACCTTCAATCTGTGCCCCTCAGCTGGGATTTCTGAAGGGAATTCTCAAAACTGATGGGAGAGGCATAGCTCAGACACCAGGTCAGCACAGGCAGGTCACACCTCAGTGCTCAAAAATCAGGAGCCATCAGGCCTTGGCAATAAATTTTCTATTTATGGTTAAAACTGTTATTTAAGGAAGCACAAAACTTTCTCCTAACCTCTCCATAGACATAATTCAGGTGCTGCAAGGCTCTAGAAACACTGCATGGAAAATCAGGGTTTGGCATCTGAATTGGCTTCAAACCACAGATCTGTCAAATCTTGCCTTTCCAGAGTATTTAAGGTATGTTCTTGTCTTTCCTCTTCCCACCTGTGATGAATCTGCCTGGCATCCTTTCCTCTCCATGGACAGACCCTTTCTTCTTGATCTCAGTTTTTGCCTGCTGTGTTTGTCCAGGAAAATGAGGATTTGCTGTTCATCAGAAGAACTGGGTGACCTTTAAGGCCCCTTCCAACCCAAACCATTTCGTGATTCACTGTGACAACTGCTGGACAGGACAGACAGTGGACATCTCTGGTCATGCAGGCACCAGTGCCAGCCTGGTGTCCACCTACACCAGCTGGCTTTGTGACTGAAACCCAAGAAGAGATGGATTGAGATGAATAAAAACGAAATGCCAAAAAGCAAATAATGTCAGAAGTTTTTAGAGAGGGGCCTGGAAGTTGTCACCTAGGGGTGACCCATGCTGGCCACTCCTGGGGTTTCCTTGTGGGAAGATGCTGTGGGAAAATGAGTGGTTTAGAAGCAAACAGCACCCACCCTGCACACCGGAGAGGGGTCCCCAAGTGGTTCCTGGCACACAGCAGCACCCAGGGGGAGCGAGGGAAGTGTTCCCTTCTTCGCCGTGGAGGCAGAGGAGCTGCAGGGCTCTAACGAGGCTCCTCCGTGTGAAGGTTACAGAGCTCAGTCCCTCTGAGCCCATCCCCATCCTCCCCGTGCTGGGAGGAGCCTGTCACCAGCTTCTCTGGTCCCCCAGCTCGGTGCTGTCCGTGATGCCAGCATTCCCATGGCAGAGGCAGTGCTGGCACGCAGCAGCATCCCTGGGATGAAGAGCCCCAAGCCTGAGTGATCCTGTCTGCCCTCTCCTTGCCCCTCCCCAGCCTCTGGAGCTGCTGGAGCTGGAGCGCTCCCCCGGGCAGGCTGGGGGTGTTGGCACACCCTGGGCCTGGCTCTGCAGGGGCTGGGTGTCCGTGCTGATCGAGCCCTGCGTGTTCCCACTCGGCAGAGCCAGGAAGCAGCTGGCTTTTGCCTGGGAGATGGAAGTTGTGACTTGCTGCAGACTCATGGAATCACAGAATCATTAAAGTTGGAAAAGCCCTCTGAGAGCATCAAGTCCGACCATTCTCCCAGCACGGCCAAGGCCACCACTGGCCCATGTCCCCAGTGCCACACCCACAGGGCTGTTCAATCCCTCCAGGGATGGGAAATCCACCCCTGCCCTGGGCAGCTGTGCCAGTGTCTGACTGCCCTTTTGGTGAAGGAATTTTCCCAAAATCCACCCTGAGGCTCCCCTGGCCCAGCCTGAGGCCGTTCCCTCTGCTCCTGTCCCTGTTCCCTGGGAGCAGAGCCCGACCCTCCCCGGCTGTCCCCTCCTGGCAGGGAGTTGTGCAGAGCCAGAAGGGCCCCCTGAGCCTCCTTTTCTCCAGGCTGAGCCCCTTTCCCAGCTCCCTCAGCCTCTCCTGGGGCTCCAGCCCCTTCCCCAGCTCCGTTCCCTGCCCTGGACACGCTGCAGCCCCTCCAGGGCTCTCTTGTCAGGAGGGCCCAGAGCTGGACAAAGGATTTGAGGTTCGGCCTCAGCAGACAGATTAGGACCAAACTCACACACTGTGGTCTCAGTGCCCTAACAGCCCCAGGGACATTTTCCTGTGCCACAGTTGGCTGTGTCCCTCTGCACTCCTGCTCCTGCCCCCCAGCTGCAGCCTGGTGCTCTCAGAGCCAGCCCAGCACCTCCAGCCCTCCTGTTTTCCCCACTGGGCGCTTTAGCTCAGAGCTTACATCAACCCCACTACACTCATTCCTTCAGCAAACTCTGCAGGGACTCCCTGGTTTCTCTGTGCCCTGCCTGGGCCTTCCTGACAGGCTCTGGGGGGCAGGGAAGTGCAAACTCTTTCCCACCTGTTCAGGATAAGGATGCCATCATCCCACTTACAGCATGACATGGGAATGAGGGAACAGCAGCCAAAGCTGCAGGAGGGATGTGGTCAGGGATCAGTTGGCCCTGTGGAGTCCTCCAGGGCTTGGTGTGTTGCCAGAGCTCCATGTTCCCAGCAGAGCACAATGTAAGGCTAGAGCCAAACGACCATGGCAGGAGCTGACTCTCCCTGCAGTGACAGGCTGGGGTGCTGCTGCCTGCAGCAAGGCTTCATTGCATGCTTCTGCTGTTTCACCATCAGTTGAAATCATCCCCCACCTTGATGTCCCTTCCCAAGTCCCACGCAGGGGTCGGTGGTAGCAGGAGCAGGAAAATTCTTTGGGCAAACCAGGCTGGGGTGGATCATGGTTTTCCAAGCAGATCAGCCAGCCAGCTTCCACGCTCTAGCTGTGCTTCCCTTTGCTGCAGAGGAGCAGGATTCAGCATCTGCAGAGGGGTTTGGGTGGTGGCTGAAGCCAGCGGGGGCCAGGGAAGTCTCTGGCCTGCAGGTCACAGAGTCCTGCTGTTGGAACACAACTGGACTCAAACTGTGGGGGACAGTGAGCCCAGGCTGCACCAGGGGCTCCCAGCTCTCCCTTCCTTGCTTGGACATGCCCCACATAATTTGGATTCTTGGGCACCTCTGGCTCAGGCAGTGATGCAGTCTGGTGGGTTTGGGTGCAGAGAATTATTTGAGGATAGATCTGAGGCTTCACTACATCCTGGAATGAGGTGGGATTGACGCAGATTTGGTGATGTTTCATCCAGTTCCCAAAGTGACCTGGTTTTCTTCCTGGCTGAAGCACTGCTGCTGGCCTGGAGCAGTGTGTGGAGCTGCAGGACGAGTCAGGGCTGCTCTGGACATGTGTCATCACCTGCATCTCCTCCTGCAAGATGTCTATAATTACCCAGATCCAGGAGAGAGCAGCAGTGATCCACAGTCTTCCCTACTTTAGAGGAGGTTTGGATGTGACCCACGACTCCACCCCTTATCCTTCCTCTCTCCCTGGATGTCACAAGGACTTGGTGTCCCTTCAAGCAGGCTGTGCACACCAGGACACAGGGGACTCTGGTGACAGTCACTGGCCAGCTGATGCCATCTCCAGATCACAGCTGTCAGGAAGTCCAAGTCTGCACTTCTTGGAGAGCAGTGGCACATTTCAAACAAAGCAATCAAGAAACTCCTCAACTTTGGAAAGACACTCTTTTCATGATGGATTAAATTCCAAAATATCTGGAGGCCATGTGGCAACCCTTCAGGGGGGTCAAGGATCCCTTCTGGAGTCCTTGTCAAGAAAAGTAGCAGCTCTGCATGTCTCAGGGGCTGTTCTCTGTTGTGATGAGCTCCACGAGGACACATCCAACTGACAGCACATCCCTCTGCAGCCTCAAATCACAGCTCTGCTGTGCTCTCAACCATAGTGCAGCCAGGAAATCATGGATCTTCTGGATTTAGATCCAGTGTGATCCCAGTTGCCAAATTAGAGCCTGATACTTTCCCTGGAGGCTACAGGACAGCCTAACCCATACTTGCAGTTCCAGCTGCCCCTTCTTCCCACGGTGGGCTGGGTATGTCTCAGCTTGGGGTGGGACCCAAACCCAGACTCACTGTCACACTCAATCCCGTTCTTGATTCGAATCAGTCCCTTGCCTGAGTCACTCAGGCAGGAGGGAACCTGCATGGAGGTCACTGCTCCAGGTAACGAGCCTGGAGGAAAATGACTTGGGGGTCCTGGAGATGGTACCTGGTATGCCCAGGCAGGAAGGCCAAGTGTCCCCTCATCCATCCTCACCAGTGCCACACCAGAAAGCCCAGCCCTGGTGGGCCCACTACATCTCCCTCCACCAGCCCCTTTTTTGCTCTGTGTAGGGAAGCAGTTGGGAATGGGTGAGCAGTGAGCACTACAGATTTGTTCATGGACTTGGTCACTCCCTGCACAGAAATAAAGGAGCTGCTCAGGCCAGGTAAGACTGGAACCCAGGACAAGGCTGCCCATGAGAACATGGCCACTCCACCACTGTGCTGTGCCAGCTCCTGCGAGGGACAGAGCATCACTGTGAACATGGCCTGGAATTCAGCATTTCGCCATGTTTCCTGCTGTAAACCAGATCCTCCTTACCCGAGGGCATCCATGTCACTGCCTGAGCAGAGGGTGAGGGCACAGTTGCAGTGTGTTCAAGTTCAAGGTGTGTGCACAGTTCAAGGGCCAGCATGTCCTTTGCAGTCAGCCTGTACAACATCAGGATCTTTGTCAGCTGAGGCTCTTTATCACTTTTATGGCCCCATAAAGCCAGTGAAAGCGGCTTAGGGAAACTCTATTTTGTTCTGATGTTTCAAAACAGCCCCCTCGGGGCTCCTGGACATCCACTGGGCTGACCCCCACCTGGCAGACGTGACCTCGGGGAGATAAAGTCTATTCTTCGGGTTACTTGTGCCCTCAGGAATACAGATCTGGGCAGCCCAGAGGGCACGAGACGCCTCTTGTCCCTCACCCTTACCTTCACCTTCACCCTCACCCCTCACACCCTCACCCCTCACCCCTCACACCCACACCCTCACCCTCATCCCCTCACACCCTCACCCCTCACACCCACACCCTCACCCTCATCCCCCCACACCCTCACCCCTCACCCCTCACACCCACACGCACACCCTCACCCCTCACACCCACACGCACACCCTCACCCTCACCCCTCACACCCACACCCTCACCCCTCACACCCACACGCACACCCTCACCCTCACCCCTCACCCTCATCCCCTCACACCCTCACCCCTCACCCCTCACACCCACACGCACACCCTCACCCTCACCCCTCACACCCACACCCTCACCCCTCACACCCACACGCACACCCTCACCCTCACCCCTCACACCCTCACCCCTCACCCCTCACACCCACACCCTCATCCCCTCACACCCTCACCCCTCACACCCACACGCACACCCACACGCACACCCTCACCCTCACCCCTCACACCCTCACCCTCACCCCTCACACCCACACCTTCACCCTCACCCTCACCCTCACCCCCACCCCCACACCCACACCCACACCCACACCCACACCCACACCCTCACCCCGCGCAGCCCCGCGGGCTCCATGACAGACCCAACGCCTGCCGGACGCCGCAGCGGGACTCCTCATTGGACAGCGGAGATGTCAATCAAGAGATGGGGGCGGGGCCATCAGACCACCTGTAAACGGCCTCCGGTGGCCTGGCAACGGGAGACGCCAGACGGCGGGATCGGGATCGGGATCGGGATCGGGATCGGGATCGGGATCGGGATCGGGATCGGGACCGGGACCGGGACCGGGACCGGAACTGAGTACGCTGCAAGGGGTGGAGCCCGTCTGGAGCCGGCATCCCCCAGTAACCGACTCCTGAGACACCCCGTCCCCGCCCGGGATGTCTCAGGGCCGCGGGTCCCACAGACCCCCCGGATCCTCCCGCACCGGCCCCCGAGCCGCCCGCCCCTCACACGGGGGTCTTCCCCACCGGGAATCGCCCCCCGCCCCCGACCTCTGGCTGTTCCCCAGTCCCTGGGTCCTCCTGCTGTCCCAAACCCACACCGAGGGGACACTTCACTCCCTGTCGGTCTCCCCGCTAATGCTGTCCCCATCCCCTCCCTCTCTCCTCCTCTTGCCTCTGTCCCTGCCAGTCCTGCCACATCCCCTCTCCCACTTCCTCTGACAGGGACAGGCCTGGAAGGGTAGAGGTTTCCCATTGTGGAAAACCCTCCCCTTCCCTCCAGGGTGATCCCAGGGCTCTCCAAGCCCCTCTCCACACCCTCTTGGGGACTGCAGAGCTGTGGCTTGTGCTGCTCTACCTCACTGCTACTCAGAAGCTGCTGGAAGCTTTCTCCCCACCACCCTTCAAAGCCAGGAATCCATCCCCCACTTGCCATGGGTGTTTGACAGCTGCTCTGGGACAGAGACCAGCTCTGATCCACAACCCCATGTCCTGACCCCCTGCCCAGACTCAGAGAGAACTCCGGGGTAATCTCAGACTCTCACGTTTTCCCAAATTACATTGTTTCTCTAATGCTGTCACCGTGTTTTCCTTTTAGAGAGAAAATCCAAGAAGGGAGATTAGCAGAGGGACCTCAATTTTCTTCCAGAGTCTCACCTTGTGTAAGTGCTGCTGTGTCCTTTCTAGACCTCAAACCACCCAGACCACCGGTGTTTAACTGAATCCATGGCAACAGGGGATCCAGCTGCATTCCAAGAATCCTTGCAAAGCACCTTGGTGAAGGGGATGGCAACTTCAGGGAAGGCAGGGATCCCATCAGGTGTCATGAAGGCATTAGATCCACGCCAGTTAAAGCCTGATAGCACGGAGACAGAAAGAATCCTAACTGTCTTGGATGAGACCATTGTCAAGCTGGAGATCACCAGGTTGATCTCACGGATTATTGGATCCCTGGAGAGGTATGCTAGGATGTTGGGACCTGAGATCATGAGCAGCCTTTTGGAGCATCAGAAGCTTTCAATGGCAGTACAGGACCTGCTTGCCAGCCCTGGAGATGAGGAGCCCGTGAGAGCTGTGGAGCAACGCCTGAAATGCTCCCTGAGAAACATCCTGAGGCTCTTTCTGGCCAACCCCTTGCTTTACCATGGTCTGAAATACGAAGTTCCAGTGAAAGAGTCACCAGCTGATGTGTTTATCAAAGCCTTCATGGAGTTCCGGGATTTCACGCTTGAGAGGCTCCTGACCAGTCCTGATGAAGAGGAGGAAAAGATTAAATTCATGAAACGCATTTCCCTCCGGGTTGAGAAAAACATGGAAACGATCTCAGCTCTATGGGAAGAGCTGGCAGCAGTCATACAGACTCGAGATGAGGAGGTATGATCTTGTGTGAATGTGTTTTCCAACCAAGTGTTGGAAAAACCTTGGTATCTATAAACCTTATCCCTTTACTGCAGCTCCTAAAGAGCAAGTTCCAGAAATTCCTTCTAAATCAGACCTCAAACTTAAAAATAATATTTTTATTGTAAAATAGAATGAAAAATGCTTATTGCATGCTTGATTTTTTTTGAACTCGAATTTGACATGTTTTGAACCTGTTGTCACCAGCCAACTTAAACAACTTAAGTCCCTGAGTTCCAGAGGAATGGCAGGATAGGCACAAACTGCTGTCGTGGTATCCTGGCAGGGTGACAGTGCCAGCTGCTTCATTCCCTGCTGCTGAAGGAATGAAAAATCATTGCAGGGAGAGATTGCTCTGATTAAAATCCATTTTTAATATCTGCTCTGTCTTCACTCTTGCTTAAAACCAACATTTCTGTGACTCCTGACTCTTAACAGCTGCCTCGGAGTATTTGTGATTAATCAGTGATTATACAAATTACATGAATCTTTAATTTTATCTGCAGCTGTGGTGCAGATAATTGACTGGGCACTTCCCAGCCACTTTCCCAGCCTGTGTGCCAAGCCCAGAGCTCCTGACAGCAATCCTTTGTTTTCTACCTGTGATTCTCTTTCTATTCCAAGAGGAGTTGGATGAGGTTTTGACCTGCACTCACTGCTGGCAGAACCAAGGGCCTGCTTTCCCCTTTTCCTCTGCTCCTTGGAGCTCTGGGAATTGAGATCTTTATGTACAATTTGGCAGCTTGTCCAGGACATGGTGAATAAATCTGTTTCACTGATCCCAGCTGGGGATTTCCCTCTCTGAGCTGTGTCCCCCAGACAGTCACTCTGAGCCTGATCCAGCCCTTGAGGGAGCCACGGGGCTACTCCAGGGAATCTGTTTTGGCTGATCCTCAGGTGGCAGTGACAGTGGGGCTTGGGATGTTGTTCACTTTGTCCTCCTTTGTGCCTTTACTAACAGGTTCCCAGAGGAGCCAAGGGAAGATTTCCAAAGCTCCTGTGTAAATTTAACTCTTCCCTGAGGTGGCAGTGCCAGGTCCTTGGTGCTACCTGAGCCAGCCCCTGAGAGCCCCTTCTTGGATCTCCTCCACCTTTGCGATGTTTTTCTTCTCCTGCCCACCTTATGCCTCAGGGGCATTTCCCAAAGGTATTCCTCTTGTTTTCTGGTCTAGGTTAACAGGAAGGACAAAACGATTGAAAACCTCAAAACCAGCATGGAAGCTCTGGCCAAGGACTGCAAGGCTGAGATCCAGCAGATCATGAAGGAAGGGGAAAAGCAGCAAAAAGAGGATGAGAAAGCCTCACAGGACAGGTGTGCCAGGCTGAAGCAGGACATTCAGCACCTGGAAGTACAGTTCAGTGCACTGGTGCTGGAGCATCGAGCCTCAGAGCTGGTTCTCATGAAGGTAAAGGGGCGGAGAGCTCTGGGACAGGAGGTTTAAGCCTGTTTGCAGAGCTGTCAGCTCTGGCTGCTGCCTGCTGCAAGGAGTTCCTTGGTCCCTGCTCATTCCTGGCAGGATGCACATGGTGTTTGTCAGAGCACACCCGCCCTGTCCTCATGCTCTGCTGATTCCAGCGGAAAGCAGCCCTGCAGCGACAGCAGGGACACAGCCTGTCACAGGTCCTGCTCCTGCCGGCTGCCTCGGCTCTGGGAACACCTTCACACTGTGCTGTGACACTGGGCAGGGCTCAGGGCAGCAAGGCTGGAGCAGGACAGGTGTGGGATAGTGAGAAACCAGGGATCTGCTGTTGGGGGAGCAGAACAAACAATACTGGCTTGGTAGAAGGCATCTTTTAGAGCTGATTTAGTGTCCAAGGTGGAATGGGGCTGATGCTGAGGGCTCAGCAGGTCCTGCTTTGCCCAGCTTGGCAGAGAAGACAAGCCAAGGAGTCAGGCTGGGCTGAATGAGGGGGAAATGGGATTTCATAGAATCATCCCAGAATAGTTTGGGTGGGAAGGGACCTTAAAGCCCATCCAGTCCCACCCCCTGCCATGGCAGGGACACCTTCCACTATCCCAGGGTGCTGCAAGCCCCAGTGTCCAGCCTGGCCTTGGACACTGCCAGGGATCCAGGGCTCCACAGTTGCTCTGGGCACCCTGTGCCAGGGCCTGCCCACCCTGCCAGGGAACAATTCCTGCCCAATATCCCATCCAGCCCTGCCCTCTGGCAGTGGGAGCCATTCCCTGTGTCCTGTCCCTCCATCCCTTGTCCCCAGTCCCTCTCCAGCTCTCCTGGAGCCCCTTTAGGCCCTGGAAGGGCTCTGAGGTGTCCCTGGAGCCTTCTCCTCTCCAGGTGAGCACCCCCAGCTCTCCCAGCCTGGCTCCAGCCCTTGGAGCAGCTCCATGGCCTCCTCTGGACTGGCTCCAGCAGCTCCAGGTCCCTCCTGTGCAGGGCCCGGGGCTGGGGCAGCTCTGCAGGTGGGGTCTCACCTGAGTGGGGCAAAGGGACAGAATGGGGCTGGGGCTCAGCCCAGGGCAGGGGGGGTTTTGGGGTTGGGGCGGGTCCAGACCTCACCCACCTGCACCCCAAAGTCCTCATCCCTAGGGCTGAGAAGATACAGGAGGAGAAATGGGACCAGCAGACAGGCTCAGGTCCCTGTATCAACAGCTCTGCCCTGAGCAGATCACACCGGTGACACAGAGAATCAAGAACTGGAAAAAGGGAATTTTCCTTCTCGTTTTGCTCATCCTGGGTATTCTCTCCAAACCAGCACAGCCTCCCATGGGCAGGAGGCCCACGTGGTGATGGGGCATCTGTCACTGCTGCACTGGGTGGCACAGCATGAAGGGCTGGGCACTGACAAAATGTCAAACCCAAGTCAGAGCTACAGTACAACCCCCAAAATTTTTGGCAGAGTGGCTGTGTCAGGTAGTTCCTGCTGCAGTTCCTGCCACAGCAGGGCTGCTTGTGGAGAGCTCAGCTCATTCCAACACCGTGGCAGATGCATTTACTGACCACAGAGACCTCCTTTCCTCAGCAAGTACAAATTGTACCTGTGGTCTAAATAGCTCAGGTGGTACCTCGTGATGGCCTGGGAGCCCTTGGGACATCCTGGGGCAGTGCCACATAGGAAATGGAGCAGGAATGATTCCACAGAGCACACATCCAGAGCTGGGGGTAAACTGCCCCAGCTTCTACAGCAGTACAGCTGCTGCTAAACTGTTTTACAGCCTGAAATATATCTATATTTTAAAAGGCACCATCTTCTGAGTACTTTCTGTCCCACATTCATGTTTTGCAGTTCTCTCTTGCTTCAGTTTCAGGCTGGTTGCCTCAGTTTGTTGATGACTTGCCACATTCCATCAGACACGTTCATTTCCTTCTGCAGAAAGCAACTTCCAGGTGCTGTTCAGCCCCCCAGCTCCATGCTGTAAACCAAATAAAGCCCTTTGGGAATGTCCCAGGACAATACTCAAATTAGGGCAAACCACACATGTGTCAGCTGAGGGAAGCTTGTCACAGGAAGGAGGCGGAATACTCAGATATAATGATGCTGTGGCTCAAAGTTTCCCTGTTTTCTCACCCAGGATCCTTCTTACCAGGCCTCAGATGTCTGCAAGGATCTGATCTTGTTTTGTGTTTCAGGAAAAGTGCAAAGCAGAGAGGGAAATTCACGAATTGGTCCAGAAATATGACACAGAAATGTCAGAAAAACAGGTATTGGCTTTAAGTGCTTTGCTCTCCTATGAGGTGATTTGCTCAGGTACATTCCTGTCCAAAGGGACACATGGCTGTTACTCAGGAGGCCGTGGAAGTGAGAGGCAGTTCTGCATCCAGGTGAACTACAGGAAAGGGATCCTTGTCCTGCCTGTGTGTCCAGGAGTCCTCTGCTGCTTTGGCTTTAGGAAAAGTTACATCCACTGCTAAATCCGACAGAATCTGGGGGCAAATGGGTCACCATGTTCTGTCTGGGATGTCCACCTGATACCAGGAAACAGGCTTTTCAGTTTTGCTCCAATCCTCAATTCTTATGGCCCTACCTGGTATCCCAATCCTGCTCTTGTTCATGCTGAAGCCTTGGGAGATGTGTGCTGGGTGTTAAGAAACCAAACAGCCTGCTCCCAGCTGAGCCATGACAGGCTGAGGGTCACATTAGCACCCCCAAAACTTGCCTCTGGGAAGGCCCTGATGTCTTTCCTGTTCTTGCAGTATTTATGGGGTTGGATAAAAGCGGCTGGCTTCCTTACAGAGCAAAATGCAGGGAGGGGCCTGAAAGCTGCTGCTAATTGTATGGAATCATACCCCTGGCAGGTGTTTAATAATGGGATTATTTTGGTTTCCTGTCCATGGAGAGGCAGGAG